>NC_030810.1:114504093-115119000 GCF_001704415.2 Capra hircus
GGTCAGGGAGATCCCCTGGAGAAGGAGATGGCAACCTACTCCAGTATTCTTGCCTAGAAAATCCCAAGGACAGAGGAGCCTGGGGGGCTACAGTCCATGGGGTCGCAAGAGTTGGACATGACTCAGTGACTAAACAACAAGAAACAATGGTGAGCCAATTTCTTTTTGAGACCATAGTTTACCCATTTAAAAAGGTAATGGCTCTGTGCATGGATTTATAGTACACAAAACATTTTGCCCACTTTTCTCCATTAATCCTCACGTGATCCCTATGAGAGACCAATTATAATATTTACTGCTGTAAATCATCTCAGGTAACTTACAAATGAAATAGAGTATTTTCCAGAGTTGGGACAAGATCCCACTTGTGCTTCTACATATGATGAGTTTCCATGGAATTACTGTTGAATCCCAAATTATTAACACTCCATTACATCACAAGCATGCTGAGAGAGTTCACTCATTTACTCTATGATTCATTCTCTCATTTCCTCAATATTTATCGAGTACCTTCTACATCCTGGGCAGTATGCAAAATAAGACAACTATGAACCAGATAGGCAGGATTTCTGCTAGCAAGGAGTTTACCATCTAGCGATACAACTATTTTGAATTCGAAGTCGAAGTGCTATGATGAATTTCAAATTCTTCAAAACATAAAATAGTCTAACGTCTCTAACACCTACACAATATTCAAAGCGCAGGTCACTTTTAATGAAAACATGGTAAATTAAGTTTTTCTTTTTTTTAAATAACTCAACTTTGACAAAATAGTCTTACAGGTTATATGGACCTAAGTGCTAGTTAGAAGTATTTTTGTTTTCCTGGATTATTTTTTTAATCATGTTTTAAGCTTTATATTTCTCTGCTATCCATTTCATGTTTTTTCTTCCTCTCCTTTTAACTTTAAATTTAACCCCTGCTTGTTTCCTACTCCATCACCTATCTTATAATTCAGGTCACTTCTATATGGAAGAAATTGGTTCTGTCATTATCAATCACACAATGCCATTTTCCTGGCTAAACAAGACAGTTGCTGAGTCATTTGCTTGTATTTTCCAAAGAATTCCATCAAGTTCTCCAAACTGAGTATTCATGGAGTTATCTCAATAGGACAAACATTTCTCTATCAGTTGTTTTAATCCTCTGAATTTTGATATACAAACAACAGCAATGACACTGTGAGTGGATCCTGGAGAGCAAGACTGTGATCTACAGTAACAAATATGAGTAAATAGCACTTTCTTCTGAGTGTTTTGCATTTATTAACTAATTGAATCTTCATGACTTTTATGAGGTATGTACTATTTAAACTCCTCCTTTATAGATGAGAGGCATAGAGAGATTTAATTTATCCAAGATTATGAGTAAATAAATGAAGGAATCTGGATTCAAACTCAAGTCATCTATTTGCAAAGTTTACTCCCTCAAGACTGTATATACTCCTCTAATAAAATCAGTTAGAGACCACTCATTTAATTGACAGACAACATTAGCAAATGGCATTTAAATTCTCAGGCCAAGCTTCCTAATCTCCCAAGACTAGGGTCAATTGATATTTTGTAACTTCTCTGATCTGGTATTACACCTTCCCTGACTTTATTGGACTCATCACTTTAACTTGCAAGTCGCAGGCAAAGGGGAGTGGGAATCTCCACTGGTACTTCCCTAGCAATTTCCACTGTGAGTGGATCCTGAAGAGCAAGACTGGGATCTACATGTGCATTTTATGCCTTCATGGTGGGAAAGGAAGTGCTGAAGAGTATTGTATGTGGAGGATGTGGATGAGGTAAAGCAGAACTTAGAGAAGTGGTTATTTGTGATAACAACATTTGTTTTTATGGCTTCTTGGTGGGTATGATCAGTAGGGAGATGTTCCCATAATGATAGGGGTGTGGTGTGTATGGGGGTGTCTGTGGGTGGGTAAGTTGAGGGTAAGTATATGACATTAAAAAAAAAAAATCTCAGCATTTTTGAGATTTGGTCCCTCCTCTCCCCCTTATCTCCTCCCACCTCTCCTCCAACCCCAAATATCCACAGTGTTGTCGTAGAAATTAAAATGGCTAAAGTGTGAAAAGAATTTTTTTCTTTTCAGACAGAGTGTAAAACTCCATTCCTAACAATCAGGTTCCCTATATAAATCTATTTTTAAGATGATTACAGGGTTTCCATAGCCATTCTCACATCAACTGCTGGTTTTGTTTCCTCGTCGTCAGTAAACTGTTGGCAGGGTAGTGCACCAGAGGTATACTTTTTAAAGGATATAATTGCATGGCACAGAAATGATCACTTTCTTGACAACGGGTTTTGTTGGTCTTTCCCTTTGAGAATCTGGTTTAGAAGCTGGGCTTGTCAGTCCTTCCAAGCACACATCGCATTGTGTGTGTTAGTCTCACAGCATATCATGCTGGCAACCACTAGGCAGAGGGTAGTAATTAAACCACACAATAAGCATCAAGGGATGAGGAGAAGACACTGTGTTTAAAATAAACGAACATAAGAAGCACAGCCAGCTTTCCTAGGAAGGCTATCTGAATAGCGTGGTGAGCCAAGATTGGGCAGACTTTGCAAAGCAAACTGGGATATTACTCATGGTGCCAGCAGCTGAAGCTGTATCCTTCTCAAGAATCTATTATAGGGCCATTCTCCAGGGACCATCTTTCCTCTGGCATGTAGAAACCTATGAAGGTGGCTTTGTAGAGCTATCCTCCTTCTATTGCCAGGGCCCAGACACTATGCAAATTTAGACGGAGTTGGCAGCTATTTCTAGAAGGCATGCCTAATAATGACAGGCACAGGAACTGTAGTTTCATTTCAGAAATAGAGTGCAGAGTGGCAGAAATCAACCTCTGAAATGTAAGCTAACAAGCACCAATGTATAACAGGTAAAATTACCTATTGGCAGAAGTAACTGATTCTGAAGAGGTGATAATGATGTAAAGATAAAACTAAGATGCTCCCCAGTTTCTATTTGGGGAAATTGAGAAAACTAGCCAGACAGAAGACCACAGTATTTCTCATGCTGATCAAGACAACCAATGTGCTCCCTCAGTACTAAAATGCAACTGGTGTTGAGAAACAAAAGCTCATAAAATAATAAACAATGACTGAGATAATTATGTGTAGAAATTAGAATAAAGTGAGTTGCTGAGCAAGAAGGGAAGGAAATTTAAGTCATATTATCTGAGAGGCCTGTGGACAGTAAAGAGATCAAACCTGTCAATCCTAAAGGAAATCAGCCTAGAATATTCATTGGAAGGAATAATTTGGACACCTGATGCAAAGAGTTAACTCATTGGAAAAGACACTGATCCTGGGAAAGACTGAGGGCAGGGAGAGAAGGGGACAACAGAGGATGAGATGGTTGAATGGCATCATCAACTCAATGGATATGAGTTTGAGCACACTTTGGAAAATAGAGGACAGGAAAGCCTGGAGTGCAGCAGTCCATGGGGTCACAGAGAATCAGACATGACTGAGAGACTGAACAACAAAAACAACATCTGGGGAAAGGGCACTCAGATGCTAACAAAAGTATCAATAGAGAAGAGAAGGGCCCTTTAACCTGGTGACCTTGACTAGATAAAGATAAATATTATAAGCATCTAGCAACTCTTGTCCTAAAAGCATCTTACCAAACAAGGTTCTGGTCTGTAACTTGGAGTCTGAGTGTTCTGACCAATCAGAAGTGAGAGTCCTGAGAATATTTTTTCATTCACTGACTTAACATTATTAAGTACTCCCATGTCTTAAGTATACCACCACTAAGGTTACAGGGATAAAATGGATCATTAACATTTTCAGGTTATTCATAGTCCACTAGGACAAATAGAGAATTCAATGTAAAATCATAATGTGAAGAGAGAGGATCTATAAAAGAGAAAACCATATATGGATTAAAAGTATGGAGAATGAGCACATTACTCAGTCTGTGGTGGGCCGCATCAGACGGGTGGCGGGGTGGGGGGGGGAGATCTGAACTTACTTGTTTATTTATTTGTTTTTTAAAATATTTATTTATTTGGGTGTGCCCGGTCTTAGTTCTAGCATGTGGGATCTTTGATCTTTAGTTGTGGTATGCAGGATCTAGTTCCCTTACCAGGGATCAAACCCAATTCCCTGCATTGGGAGCTTGGAGTCTTAGCCACTGGGCTACTAGTAAAGTCCCTGGATTTACTCTTACATGTGAAGACTAGAAGTGAAAATGGATGATTAGGATGGTAAGTCAGGGTTGGCATTATGTTTAAAAGGGATGGGGAACACATGTACACCTATGGCTGATCCATGTCAATGTATGGCAAAACCACTAGAATATTGTAAAGTAATTAGCCTCCAATTAATATAAATAAACTAAAATGAAAAAAATGTGGGGAACTTAAAGAATACTGGAGGACATTGTGGGTTTATGAAAATTGGAATATTATTTAATAGGTTGCATGTCAGGGGAGGTCTAGAAGGAGATGAGACAGAAAGTGGTTATACTGAGAGTTGCCTTACTAGCAATTTATAGATGGAAAGGAGATATTAAAAATGTTAAGCAGGGGAGTAATATGGTTGAATTTGCAATTTAGATTGTTTCCATACATGTCTCCCACTCCCAGTGAATTCATATTCTGATGTGTGAGCTTGGTAGATGCAGATTTCTTGATTGAGTCCAAAAGCTTGATGACCTATAGGAGATCTGGGAAAATTGAGTTTTCAAGACTTCAAACTTGAAGGTGGGCTCTGGACCTATGAAAATCTCCCATCAAGTTTTCACCTGTGAGGCCCTGCTAGAAGCTGTCATCTGATCTCTCTTTGACATATCTCTATCTGCAGAAAGTTGGGTGGAAAATGAAATATGTAGTTCATATTCAAAACATCGTGACATGTCAGTAAGAGATTACAGCATGGAAATCATCTTTGGGAAAGGAAGAATCTCACCAATTTAACTTTATGTGAAACTCTTTCTATTTTCTAGACTTTTAAATGGTTCCTCTTAAAATAGTATCTTGACAATAGTTAATAAAAAAGGCATTTCCTTTAAACAACTGCTACTGATAGTTAAGACTAATTCACTGTAAATCTTTGGGAAGGTCTTTTAGCTAATGTCTTTATTCCCAGTTCTGAAATTGTATGTCCTATTTTATTTTATATTAAATTTACAAATTCAGGGTGAACAGCATGCAATATAAGATCAAACTTTCAGAGAGATGGGATGGAATGTGGGCTGTGAGACTAAATGAGAGTTCAATGGAGAGGATGGGGAGGTTCCAAGAGTGATGAGTACCATGAGCTAAGACTCAGTGGGAATATATTTCCTAAGAATGTAGATAACAATGAGGATACTGGCCCAAATGGAGTGGGGATTTATCATATCCATTGTCATGTCAGTGCACAAAGCAGAGCTGACAGCAGATAATTATCATTGTGTTACTCAGTCAATGGGGCTTCCCTGGTGGTTCAGGTGTAAAAAATCTGCCTGCAGTGCAGGAGACCTAGGTTCAGTTCTTGGGTTGAGAAGATCTCCTGGAGAAGGGCATGGCAACCCAATCTAGTATTCTTGCCTGGAGAACCCCATGGACAGAAGACTTTGGCTGGATACAGTCCATAGGGTCACAAAGAGTAAGACACGACAAACAACCAATATTGTGAAGTGTGCTTTTCAGCCTCTCAACATCAACTCCCCAGCCCTGTCTACCTGAACTCATCCTATTAGGGCTCTGGAAACTGCCTCTGAGCTATCTGCTCATCTGCATCATGAGCGGTTGATGAAGCTCACATGGTGAGAAGAATTCCAGGCACAAGTGACATGAGCCCAGTCTCTTGTCTGAACTTTGGGTAATAAAGCTCTTAATCAGAGAGCCTCTTTCCCATCACATGCTCAACCAAACCATGTCAGAGTTAGTGTCCTGCATGGTAGAGTAGCAGAATGTAGATACAGGACTACGTAGAATTTTAAACCAGCAGGGACCTCAGAGCCCATTCAGGCCAACTTCCTCATTTTGTGGCTTAGGAAATGAAGGCTCCAGAGAAGTTCAGTAATTTGCTTGAAGTCACAAAGCTAGTGACAGAAGTGGGACTAAAATCTAGTTTGCCAATACCTCATTTCCACTCTACAATGTTTTTGTAGAAGTAAAAGCTCCGTAAGCATCCGAGATGTGATTCCTCCTTTTCCTTATTGAAGTCCCTTTTCCTTCTTGGGATATCCCTGGTGGTTCAGTGATTATGACTCTATGCTTCCAAAGGAGGAGATGCAGGCTTGATCCCTGGTCAGGGAACCAAGATCCCACATGCTACATGGAAGAAGTTTCTTGGAGACCCTCTTGAACATCTGTGTCTTCCTTTAAATTTACTACTTTTCCGGTAATACCTGTTTAAATATCATAGTTCTAGGCCTGTGTAGAACACATATGGCCTTCATTCAGTTGTTTATTTGAGACAAATAATACAGTCCTTCCAACTGCATTTAATGTTTCGCCTCTTTCAAAACTTTTATATACATTTCTCCACTGGATTTCAGAAAAGTTTGACAAGGTAATTTGAGCAGTCTTGTTCTCATTTGATCATGGGAGGAAATGTATAGAGAGATTTATTGACTTTCTCTTAGTGACAGCCTTGAAACTAAAACCCCTTGATTCCTTAAAAGAGCAGAGGAGAATCAATGAGAAGGAACAATAGCAGAGGGTGGGCTGAAAGATGTTAGTTGCATCGTAAAATTCACATTTTGACAAGTTTTGTTTTTGTTGTATATAAAAACTTTGCCCAAGTTTCAAAGCTGTACCATGGAGAGGTCCACAAACCACAAAAGTCATATCTGAATTCCCGGATCATGCTGCTCTACCTTATACCGGGCCCAAGAAAGAAAGCTGCAAGCCTGATGGAAAAGGACAGGATCCGTCAGTGCGCTCATGTGACAGGGCTGAAAAAGATTCAAATAGACATGATCTGTCTCTGGAGACAATTAGAAAACAGAGTGGGGGGCCATTTGTTACATCTCTCTCTTTGTTTCAAATGTGGCTGTTTAAATTTGAATTGAATGTGTTTGGGGATTTTCTACAAAGGGAGCCACTTGGAAGGCTGCCGTTTCTTGTTATCAGTCATGTTTTATTATTGAGAGGAGAAACGCCCAGAGGAGCTTCAGAGCTCAGGCACAGGCAAAAACACAGGGAGGGGCTTACGCACAATTCTATTTTAGTCCCATAACATCCAAACTCATAGACACTGTCTTCAAGGATAAATTAAAGATTCAGTACAAAAGAAGATTTCCAAAGTACTTTAAATGGGCATCATCTGAAAGGTGGAATGAGTATCAATAAAGGAAATTAATCTGCTTATGTTTTTTAAGCACTCATCATTAACTGTTAATGCATCAGTTAGAGAGAACTCAGAACAATCAGACCTCTTGGTGGCCTTGGTAAGTGTAAAGTCATGCATGCTTCTATCTATGGAAAACCAAATCATGACAAGTGGTACAGATGGGTATTATGAACATGTAGAGAAATATATTAAGTTGGCCAAAAAGTTCATCCAGGTTTTTCCATAAGATGTTACAGAAAAACCAAATGAACTTTTTGACCAACCTGAAACTTAAGGTGTTCATTAAATTAGACAGGAAGATACAGAGCCAATGGTATCTTTAAAGCTGTGGAGCAGTGCTGGGAGAAGTAGCAGCCAAAGAGAGTGGAGGATTATAGAAGAAAGAATGACAATATAAGTTGGTTAAGGGCAGCTGTGTGCATATGTGCTCAGTCATGTCCAACTCTCTGGAACCCCATGGACTGTAGCCAGCAAGGTTCCTCTGTCCATGGGATTTTTCAGGCAAGAATACTGGAAAATCCCTTTTTCCTTATCCAAGGGATCTTCTTGACCCCAGGGATAGAACCTACATATCCTGCATTGGAAGGCAGAAGGACACCTGCTACTTCCTTATTGCTCTTACCTTTTATTTTGCAAAGCAAAATATTTACATGGTCTCTATTTGCCCTTCTAGTGCCTAAGTCAGTTCTGAATGGAACAAGAAAGTCATTTGAACTCTTCATGCCTGATGTGTTCCCATCTGTCATAAAGAGTATTACATATCTTATATATATTGCCACTGTATCTGGAAATTTAGAAGTGATGACGTTTGGTGAAAGTCTTTTAAAATATACTAAGTGCTATAAAATTGTGAGGAATTATTACTGATTTTCTCTATGTAACTCTTTTTTTTTTATCCCATGTCTTTTTTTTTTAATTTTTTAATTTTTTTTTAAATTTTAAAATCTTTAATTCTTACATGCGTTTCCAAACATGAACCCCCCTCCCACCTCCCTCCCCACAACATCTCTCTGGGTCATCCCCATGCACCTGCCCCAAGCAAGCTGCACCCTACGTCAGACATGGACTGGCGATTCAATTCTTACATGACAGTATACAAGTTAGAATTCCCATTCTCCCAAATCATCCCACCCTCTCCCTCTCCCTCTGAGTCCAAAAGTCCGTTATACACATCTGTGTCTTTTTTCCTGTCTTGCTTACAGGGTCGTCATTGCCATCTTCCTAAATTCCATATATATGTGTTAGTATACTGTATTGGTGTTTTTCTTTCTGGCTTATTTAAGAGGCATCCCCTCTATCTGGTTAGAATTGGGATTTGCAGTTTTGCTTTGACTTGGTCACTCTGATAAGAGATAGGCTTCCTCATTTCTTTATGACAAGTGTCTTTTTGCTGAGAAGAACAGAGATTGGGCAAGGTTTAGCCAAATCTAGTGATAGGTGTTAACCCTTGGAATGTGATTTTAATAGCCAATAGGTATTTATAATTAATGTGCAATAACCCAATTATGCACATGTCTTTAAATTTAATAGGCCCAGTTAAGGTAAGATCATTAAGCACCCAATTGAATGTTAAACACATATATTTGAGGTTTAACGACTATGCGGCAGATGCAGGATGGATTATGGGATTATTAAAGGACACTAAGAAAGTTGTTAATATTGTGAGGGTGTTTAATTAATGTTTTAAGGAATCTATCCTTTGAAATCTGCCCAAAATGCTATGTGAAATCTGCTCTAGGAGCAGGAGCATAATTGATAGCACTACCGTTTAAACCCAGCCACATTGAAGGAAAACACAACAAAAACAGCTCTCTAATTAGCGTGAGAAATGACAACAACACACAAAAAAACTACTGAGTGTCTCCAATGACAGGTGCAGCAAATAACAAGGCTGATGAAAGACTTTGCAATTAAAGATTCCGCTATGAAGATTAATAGAGTATTATCTTAAATTAATGTAAGGCAGGATATCAGAGATGAGTTTCTGCCTTACAAGCCGCCTCCTTTTTTACTTTTCCTCCCTTCATTTGTTCCATGCCTATGACTCTTCCCTATCATCCCTCAGTATTCAAATGACTGCTTATAGTTTCTGTACTCTATCTGAGTCCATCCATGATTTTCTTCCTTTGGGTCTCTTCTCTCATATCTCCTTCTCTGTTTTACCTGGAAGGTCAAAATAAAGTGGTTCCAGCTCACTGTCAATGTCCTATCTCTTGGGTCCACCACCGCATTGAGTCCTTTTATGCTACATCAAGAGAGTAGTTCGAACAACAAATTAGACTCAAAGCTGGAGGATCACATATGTTTGAAACTTTCAAAATGCCCTCCTTGTTTAGTTTCTCTTTTTATTGGAATATTTAATTTTGGTGTCATAATTTTACCATTGATTCTCTAAATATATATTTATTGGGTGTCTACTACATACCAAGCACTATTCTAGACACTGGAAATAAAACAGTAAATAAAACCAACAAAGTCTCCATATTCACGAAATTTATATCCTAGTTGAGAGAACAGAAAATAAATACGAAAGCAGAAGAATTAAGGCAGATGATGATGGAATCAACAGGAAAAAATACAACAGAGAAGTGAGAAAGGGAAAGCCAGGGGTGGGGAATGTTATTTTAAAGCGATCTTATGAATAGTGATGTTGAAACTGATATCCAAAGGAGATAAGGTGAGGACCAGTAAAGAGAGCTGTTTAGCTGGAACAGACTGAAAGAGGTAGGAGATAAAATAAAAAATGTGTGAAGAGGGCAGATTATTTATGGGTTTATTGGGTATGTAAGAGATTTGACTTTATTTTGGATGATATGGAAAGCCACTAGAGGATTTTAACCATAGAGAGATATGCACAAGTTTTGAAATCACTCCTCTAACCTCTATCACTCCTCTAACCTCTCCTCTAATCACTGTAGTGATTCTGAAGAGGAAGCAGTAACAGATAACAGGAAAGAACTGATAGCGGTTGGAGCTTAGTGCCTATACTACAGGTGAATGACAAGAGGTCAGATTCTAGATATCCTCTAGAAATAGAACCAATAGCATTCGCTGACAGATTAATTTTTTAAAAGAAGTATGAATGATTTACAATGGTGTGTTAATTTCTGTTGTGTAGCAAAGTGACTCATATGCCTCATTTGTTGTTTACCTATTCTATATATAGTAGTTTGTATCTGCTAATCCCAGGGTCCTAATGTATCCCTCTCCTACCCTTTTCCCCTTTGAAAATCATGTTTGTTTTCTATGTCTGTGAGTCTGTTGTTTGTTTTATTTAAAAGTTTTCATTTGTATCTTAGATTTCACATATAAGTGACATAATATGGTATTTGACTTTCTATAGCTGACTTATTTAACTTTAGTACCATAAGCTCTAGATCCATCCATGTTGCTGCAAAAAGCATTATCTTCTTCTTTTTTACGGCGAAGTAGTATTCCATTGTATATATGTACCACATCTTCTTTATGCATTCATCTGTCACTGCACCTTTGGTCTGCTTTTATGTGTTGGCTATTGCAAATAGTGCTGCTGCTTTTATTTCTATTGCTTTGGGAGACTGACCTAAGAAAACATCATTGTCAGAAAATGGTTTGTCTATGTTCTCTTCTAAGAGTTTTACGGTGGCATAAATACAACACCATTTATTAACAGATTAAATGACTCTAAACTTTTGGAAACAAACTAGAAGACTGAAATTGCTATTTACTGATGATGAGAGTTTAGTGGGGAAAATCAAGGATTTCTTTGTGGACATATTAAATGGAGCTCTCAAGTAGGCAATACAAAGGTCTGGATACAAAGGTCTGGATTTCAGAGGACCTTCCAGTAGGAAAATATATATTTTAACATTATTGGCATATTATTTGTATGGGAAACCATGAACCGCGATTATGTCACCTAGGGTGATAGACAAGATGGGAGCTCTCAAAACTGAGCCTCTATAGGTTGGAGAAATAGGAGAAAAGAAGCAGAGAAGACTGAGAATGAACAGCCAGACAGAGAGGAAAAAGACTAAGAAAAGAAATAAGAAAGCATTTCAAGTGGGAGGAAATGATCAATTGTGTCAAATGCTGGTGATGGGATGAGTAAGATGAAAACTGAGAAATGTGTATTGGTTTGCCACATCATTGGTGACCTTGTCAGGAGCTATTTCAGTGAAGTCCTGGGTTAAAAGACTGATTGGCATGTATTAAAGTGAGACTAGAAGAACTGGAGATAGCAAGAATATAAATCTCTTTAGAGAAACGTTGCCTTTTGAAAAAGAGCAAATAAATAGAGTAATGCCTAGAGAGGGATGTGGGATCCAGAAAAAAGGTATTTTTTAATGTTGAGGGATATTGTAGTGTATTTATATGCTGTTAAGAATGATCCAGAATAAAGGAAACATTTATAGTGCAAGGTAGAGAAAGGGCATTGCTAGAGTATTTTCCTTGAGTAGGCAAGAGAGGGGGCTTTCCCAGTGACTCAGAGGTAAAGAATCCACGTGCAATGCAAGAGATGCAGAACATGTGGGTTTGATCTCTGGGTCAAGAAGATCTCTTGGAGGTGGGCATGGCAACCCACTCTAGTATTCTGGTTGAGAAAATCCTACAGACAGAGGAGCCTAGAAGGCTATGATCCAAGGGGTCACAAAAAATAGGACATGACTGAAGCGACTGAGTAGGCATGCACAAGCAAGGGAGGAAGAGATCTGCTGCACAAGCCATGAGGCGGGGTTTAGATGCAACCATGGGAAGGTCATTCATAATAACCAAAACAGTATGTAGGCATGGATAAGGGCAATTTTGTAAATGTGATACTGGAAGAGTATGGGCACTCTCTTCTAATTGCTTTTACTTTTTTTGTTTATGTATAATTATATAGGAAATAAGGTTATCAGCTAAGAAGCAGAATGCAGAAGGAGCTGGAGGCTTGAGAACAAAGGAGAAGGCAGGAAATACTCATGAGGAGAGAGGAAAAGGAAATAGACTTGGGAAATAGAGTCGGATTGCTGAGTGATGTTAACAGTCTACTTGAAGCCAGTAGTTGTGAATTTTATTTATTTATTTTTAAATATTTATTTAAAATTTTTCTTTGATGGGTTTTAGTTGCAGCTTGAGGGCTCTTCGTTGTGGTGTGTGGGCTCTCGAGTTATGATCCTCAGCCTCTAGAGCTGGGCTTATTAGTTACAGTACATGGGCTTAGTTGCCTAAAGCATGCAGAATCTTAGTTCCCCAGCCAGGGATCAAACATGTGTCCCCTGCATTGAAAAGCAGATTCTTAACCATTGGACCACCAGAGAAGTCCCCATGAATTTTAAAGTGAAAACAAAGAGGATGGTTATTGGTATTTTCCTGGGTAAGTGTAGGTGCAGGGTAGGTAGAGAGCTGAATACAGTTAGGTTTGGGATTTTTGCAAAGTAAGTGTAATTATGTGATGGAGGGACATTTGATGAGGGTAAATGCAATGATATGATTTTAAAAAATAAAAGGTGATAGAATTTAAGCTAGGTATTGATAGGGAAGATGCAAGATCATGAAGGGGAGGAAAGAACAATTAAAAGGTGATAGGACCTCGGGATTTTATGCCCTAGTGAAATAACTGATTGTTAGAATTTGATGCAAGGAGAAGTGAAATGGAAAAATAAAGAGTGGTAGTTAGATAATAACCAAGATGTCTGAAGATGACTGTAATGAGGAGGCATTGCTGATGGTACATGGTAATGGCATAAATGTACTCTCTGGATAGTGTAAAAGGAGGAAGGATGTTACAATATCACAGAAGTGGAAGCAGCAAGAGAAATGAGAAGAGCATCTATCCCACCTGGTCGAAATAGGGGAAGGAGTGGGAAGGGAAGAGAAACCTCCACAATAAGAGGGGATTACAAGGGAAGTGTAAGACTAATAGAGTTTTGCCAAAACAATGCACTGGTCATAGCAAACACCCTCTTCCAACAACACAAGAGAAGACTCTACACATGGACATCACCAGATGATCAACAACAAAATCAGATTGATTATATTCTTTGCAGCCAAAGATAGAGAAGCTCTATGCAGTCAACAAAAACAAGACCAGGAGCTGACTGTGGCTCAGATCATGAACTCCTTATCACCAAATTCAGACTTAAATTGAAGAAAGTAGAGAAAATCGCTAGACCATTCAGGTATGACCTAAATCAAATTCCTTATGATTATACAGTAGAAGTGAGAAATAGATTTAAGGGCCTAGATCTGATAGATAGAGTGCCTGATGAACTATGGAATGAGGTTTGTGACATTGTATAGGAGACAGGGATCAAGACCATCCCCATGGAAAAGAAATGCAAAAAAGGAAAATGGCTGTCTGGGGAGGCCTTACAAATAGCTGTGAAAAGAAGAGAGGCGAAAAGCAAAGGAGAAAAGGAAAGATATAAGCATCTGAATACAGAGTTCCCAAGAATAGCAAGAAGAGATAAGAAAGCCTTCTTCAGTGATCAATGCAAAGAAATAGAGGAAAACAACAGAATGGGGAAGACTAGAAATCTCTTCAAGAAAATTAGAGATACCAAGGGAACATTTCATGCAAAGATGGGCTCGATAAAGGACAGAAATGGTATGGACCTAACAGAAGCAGAAGATATTATGAAGAGGTGGCAAGAATACACAGAAGAAACATACCAGAAGAAAAAGACCTTCACAACCTGGATAATCATGATGGTGTGATCACTCATCTAGAGCCAGACATCCTGGAATGTGAAGTCAAGTGGGCCTTAGAAAGCATCACTACGAACAAAGCTAGTGGAGGTGATGGAATTTCACTTGAGCTATTTCAAATCCTGAAAGATGATGCTGTAAAAGTGCTGCACTCAATATGCCAGCAAATTTGGAAAACTCAGCAGTGGCCACAGGACTGGAAAAGGTCAGTTTTCATTCCAACCCCAAAGAAAGGCAATGCCAAAGAATGCTCAAACTACCACACAATTGCACTCATTTCACATGCTAGTAAAGTGATGCTCAAAATTCTCCAAGCCAGGCTTCAGCAATACTTGAAGCATGAACTCCCTGATGTTCAAGCTGGTTTTAGAAAAGGCAGAAGAACCAGATGCCAAATTGCCAACATCTGCTGGATCATGGAAAAAGCAAGAGAATTCCAGAAAAACATCTATTTCTGCTTTATTGACTATGCCAAAGCCTTTGACTGTGTGGATCACAATAAACTGTGGAAAATTCTGAAAGAGATGGGAATACCAGACCACCTAACCAGCCTCTTGAGAAATCTGTATGCAGGTCAGGAAGCAGCAGTTAGAACTGGACATGAAACAACAGATTGGTTCCAAATAGGGAAAGGAGTACGTCAAGGCTGTGTATTGTCACCTTGCTTATTTAACTTATATGCAGAGTATATCATGAGAAATGCTGGACTGGAAGAAACACAAGCTGGAATCAAGATTGCTGGGAGAAATATCAATAATGTCAGATATGCAGATGACACCACCCTTATGGCAGAAAGTGAAGAGGAGCTAAAAAGCCTCTTGATGAAAGTGAAAGAGGAGAGTGAAAAAGTTGGCTTAAAGCTCAACACTCAGAAAACAAAGATCATGGCATCCTATCCCATTACGGCAAATAGACGAGGAAACAGTGGAAACAGTGTCAGACTTTATTTTGGAGGGCTCCAAAATCACTGCAAATGGTGACTGCAGCCATTACTCCTTGGAAGAAAAGTTATGACCAACCTAGATAGCATATTCAGAAGCAGAGACATTACTTTGCCGACTAAGGTCCGTCTAGTCAAGGCTATGGTTTTCCCAGTGGTCATGTACGGATGTGAGTGTTGGACTGTGAAGAAGGCTGAGTGCCAAAGAATTGATGCTTTTGAATTGTGGTGTTGGAGAAGACTCTTGAGAGTCCCTTGGACTGCAAGGAGATCCAACCAGTCCATTCTGAAGGAGATCAACCCTGGGATTTCTTTGGAAGGAATGTTGCTAAAGCTGAAACTCCAGTACTTTGGCCACCTCATGAGAAGAGTGGACTCATTGGAAAAGACTCTGATGCTGGGAGGGATTGGGGGCAGGAGGAGAAGGGGACGACCCAGGATGAGATGACTGTATGGCATCACTGACTCGATGGATGTGAATCTGAGTGAACTCCGGGAGTTGGTAATGGACAAGGAGGCCTGGCGTGCTGCAATTCATGGGGTTGCAAAGAGTCGGACATGACAGAGCGACTGAACTGAACAGAACAAGGGAAGTGATGCCCTCAGGGGAGACTTAGTTTAGTTTTAGTTAGATCAAGAAGAGCGGTATATTTTGAAAACAGATTGGGAACTCCAGAATGAAAATCTAGTGATTAGGGGTCAAAAGTTCCAGAGGACACAAAAGAAAGGTATCATGCAATACCTTGGCTATGGAGTCCTGTAAAGGATATCCAGAGTGTGGATATTGGGATAAGAGTATTGGGGATGGGGATTGATAAGTGACATAAGGGAAACAGTAATAAATTGTTAAGCCTGACAACCCCTGAGAGAAACGGTTGTCGTGAGATTAAGATGCTAGTCTGAAGTGGGATAGGAAGGAAAGGTAGAATCTTGCCAAGAGCTAATGGAACTTTGAGACCTCATCTTCACTCCATTCCTTTGCTCCATAACCTAAGACTGGAGGGGCTCCATGTTGTGCTGAGAACCACTGATGTCAGCACAGCTGTCCTCGACCTCAGAATATTCTGATGGCCTTACTCATTATGGATCAAAATGCATGACCCAATATTAACACTGTGGGTCTGGGAAATGAAGGAGCTGAAGAAGCAGATAATGAGGGGAAAATAGAGTTAATGACCAGAGAAATTCACAAATGGGCCCTGCTGGTGGTGCTGGGCACATCTGGTGGGCAGCAGAAACAGCATTAAATTACTAATGGAGAGTAACCATCACAGGTTCCACCAAGGAGGAGTGTCAGACACTCAGGGCTGAGGAGTCAGGAAAATAAAACAGCATGGCACCTCGAAGGCAATTACCATTGCGATTAGGTTACCACCCAACCCTAGCTACCCTCAAGGAGATGAGTGGTGGCTGTGTATTACATATATAGATACATATAGTATACATGCATGAATTATCTTTTTTAAAACATGCATATTCACATAGTATGTATATTCACGTATATGTGAATATCCCATGAGAAAACAATTTGTTTGTAGGCTGTAGAGACTAGTCCTGTGACTATGTGAAAGTAACCTTTCATCTCTGTGTGTGTAACACTGTATCACTGCAAACTTGCACAATGTACATGTCTGATTCTTATCATAGGGCAAGGCAGTTCCATGATTTGTGCTTTCTTTCAGCCTTTTCCAAGATATTCAGCTGACCAGCAGGAGAGAGGTCAAAGCCCCTGAGTGCCCTTTAGCCTGAGTTGAACTACCTCCACTGAGCTGTCATACTCATTCATTTTCAGTCTCCCCACACTGTACTGTACCCTCCCCAAACTAGACTGCTAAAATGGCAATATGGGATGGCCACAGAATCCCATTATTTCACCAGAAACACAGGGAACTTTGTTTTTCCTGATCAAATGAGATTCAGTTACATGTCAAGGAAAACCAGCCTCAGCAGCTTGTGTCATTTAATAAAACCTAAAGTTACAAGTGTCCTGAATAGTTCCCTTAGAAGCTATTTTAAGTGGACAGCCCTTCCCCAGAAAGCCCCATGAGTACAGAATAGCAGAAGTTAATTTTAGCAAGCACTTTTAACCTACATTTGGGGACAAAAACACCAGGAAACCTATTATATAATTGAAGTAAAAAGAAACCCTCTGGGTGTGACAAAAAGTTGTCTGTCTCAAGTTACTGCAAATGGAAAAATGATATACCGAAGAGCTTGGTATTTCAGAAGTCCAATAGTGAGAAACTTTATTTGCTGAGAAGGCAAATGAGGGCACCTGGATGTTAAAGAACACTTGACACTTTGGACAGGAGAGGCTGCTGAAATGTTCCTATTGGGTATTTATGGTCCCAGGTTGCATTAAGCCTTCTATTGGAAACGGTATTTCCAAACTGAAGTACGAAGATAAAAATCCTAATTTCTTCATTTGTCAGAACCCCTAAGAGTCCTAGATCTGCTTTGGCCCTAAGCTCTTTACAAAGTAGGGGGACCAGCATAAGAGAATCAAAATTTCATTGTACCTTCTTTGCTCCATTCAGTATTCAATCTGATTGTGCTCAGAGATACCTGATCCCATCCACTCTCTGGCACGACAATTCTGGGCTACCCAGCACTTGTTCCTGCCCTCCCATTTCCCTTGCACACCTCACATGGCTTTTTTAAAACACAGTTGTGATAGCTTCACTGTAAAGTGCTGGCTTGCTCACTCATAAGAGGGTGCCCTTAGCCAAGTCACAGGATCCCTCTAAACTCTTTCTCATTTATAAATGTTTGAAAATGAAGCAATAATAATAATAGTAAAATAAGATAAAAAAAGAAAATGAAGCCAAATCTGGTCTTTGTATCCCCAAATAGAATTAAATGTCAGAGACAGAGTTTCAGATGAATAGAAAAGAATAGCTTTATTGCTTTGCAAGGCAAAGGGGACCACAGAAGGCAAATGTCCTCAAAATGGTGTGTCCCAACATGGAGGGGGTAGTGAGGAGTTTTGTAGTTATGGTTCAAAGAGGATAATGTGATCAGCTTTTGGATATTCTTCTGATTGGTAATGTAAGTAGGAGTCAGCATCATCAACCTTCTAGTTCCAATGGTGTAGGCGCTACTTGCGTGCTATGGGCAGCATGCGATTAACTTCTTCCACCTGATGGGGCTTTCAGGGTCTGCTCAATGACATTGTTATGTAATATATCCCTTGAGGGAGAAGCAGGACCCTGTTTCAAGGCTGCACTATTTTTTCTTGACTGTTCCTCCATGGTCCCTGAATCCCCTCCCTTCCCTAATTAACAACTGTTGAACCTGTTCCTTGGAACTCAGAGGTCATGAAGGTTGAACAAAGCCTATCTCCTATAATGAAGAAATGAGAAACACAGAATGGCTTTTGTGCCCAGGAGTCCCACAGCGTCCCGCTTGGTTTCAAACTATGAACTTCACATTGTTTTTGAGTAAAACAAGTAAGAAAAAGGTAAGGTATTTTATAAATTACAATATGTTATACAGATATAAATCAATCTTCTTTTCTAATGTGGTCTTCTGACTTCAAAAACTAAACTGGCAGCCAAATTCTGACCTTGGTCTATTCTCTGCTTGAACTTAGTAACCAATTTCTTCTTTAGTGGAAGTGAAATTCTCTGACAGATGTTGGTGCTCTTACCCCATTGTATGGAGCAATGTTGGACAAAGCTTCCATTCCTCCACTACTTTAGCTTCAGTCCACCCATAGTCCACCCACACTCCCTGGAAATGCTCTGTGAAGATTGCTAATATTGTGTGTCCTTCTAAAAAGGTTGCACAATACTAGTAACCCCCTGCAGTATAGGAAAGCCATGATAAAAAGTGATATGAAAATGTATGAAAATTTATCTTATGACCTTTTATATTATTTCATTAGAAATACATCAGAATTTTTGAGATAGAAATTACTCCAGGTTTTTAGAGGATAAAAATAGACTTATAGAAGTTAAACATGTTGTTCATGGACTATCTTTTCATGACACTGTTGTTTGAGTCAGGAAATCAAGGGTTTATTTGCCAGGTTTCAGCAGGTATTAGATGGCACACACAAGCTAGGTCACTGAAGGAAATATATTAAAGGGATTCTTTACAAAGAGGTGGTCAAGGCTTAGGAAAACCAACAAGGGATGGTGCAGTACCCTGGGGTCAGTGACAAGAGGGAGTTATTACCACTTAAAAGTGAAGAGTCAATAGAGAAAGACATGAAGGGCATGAGAGAACTCTGTTAGAGAGAGAGTTATATGGAAGTTTTGTCTACTGAACACAGCCCTGCAGGGAAATAGGCAAACAATTAAATCCTGCAGTCTCATTCTCCAATCTCCTGCCTTCCACCTTGATTCCTTGCTATTGTCACAGAACAGGATAGCAATGAGTGGAAACAGGACCAGGAGGAATAAAAGAAAGACACAAGGGGAGATTTATCACACTTATCCTTGAACTCAGATACCACAGCAATCTGTCTCTCCCTCTAACTTTTTATTTTCAAATAGTTTTATATTTACAGAAAAAGTTACTAAGATAGTCCAGAAAGTTTCCATATATTCAATATCCAATTTCACCTATTATTTCTTATATAGTATGATACATTTGTTACATCTAATAAGCCAATCTTGGTACATTATTCTTAATTCAAGATCATACTTTATTTAAATATCTTTGGTTTTTATCTCATGTCCTTTTTTGTTATACTGTCTCATCCAGGATGCCATATTACATTTAGTAGTCATTGGATTCCTCTTGGTTATGACCATTTCCCATGCAAAATCCTTAATCCTCACTAGAGTATAGAGCTTCTATGCAGTTACTTTTGTCTTGATTGTAACAGACTGCACATATGTTCAAAATTAGTTAGATCAACACATTTTTCACCTATTCCATTCCATGCGGTTGTTTCATCGTTTATAAAACAAAGCAACACATTCAGCATTCCTTTCCTAACTTCCCCCCAAATTATTGCACAATCAAAGTTTACCTTTCATGTGGAAAATTCTGTGAGTTGTAACAAATGCAGAGTCCCATGTCTACCATTAAACTATCAAACAAATGGTTTCACAGCCCTAGAATATCCTCTATGCTTCATGTATTTAACTTTCCATTGTTCAAATCTCTGGAGATACTGGGCATCCAGTTTTTCCAGCAATATTGTTGAAGAGACTATCCTTCATGTATTGAGTTACCTTTCTACTTTTTTCAGAAATCAGTTGATTTAAAACTAATAGATAAATTCAGCAAATTGCAGGATAAAATTTAATATACAAAAATCAGTTACATTTCTATACAATAAAATGGAATAATAAAAAAATTAAAGCAATCTCATTTACAATAGCATCAAAAACAATAAAATATTTAGAATAAACTTTACAACAAAGTGAAAGTCATGCTGAAGACTCCAAATCACTGCTGAAAGAAACTGACACAAATAAATGGAAAGACATACCATGCTTATGATGTTTAATAATGTTAAGATGTAAAGACTAGCCTAAGCAATCTATAGACTCCATGAAATCATTGTCAAAATCCCAACATTTTTTTGTGGGAATAGGAAAATTCATCCTAAAATTCATATAGAACATCAAGGGACCCCCAAATAGTCAAAGCAATCTTAAAAGAAAAGACAAAGTTAGAGGAGGTATTTTTCTGATTAACTTAAGGACAAATATACAGTTATCAAAACAGTGTGATATTAGCAAAAAGACAGGCATATAGACAAATGGAATAAAGCAGAGAGCCCATAAACCCTCACACTGATGGTCAAATGATTATTGGTAAGGGTGTCATTTAATGGGACAGTCTTTTCAACAATTGTGCTCAGAAAACCTAGATATCCATATGCAAATGAATGGAGTTGGACCCTTACCTTGCACCACATTAAAAAAAAAAAAAAAAGATTAACTCAAAATGAATATAAAACTAAATATAACAGTTAAGACTATAAAACACATAGAAGATAACATAAGGGGAAAGCTATATAACATTGAATTTGACAGTCATTTCTTGGATATGACACTAAAAGCATAAGTAGCAAAATAAAAAAATACATAGGTTGGATTTTATCAAAGATACATATTTTGGTGCTATGTTTTGTGTTGTGCCAAGATAACCACTAGAAGGCAAGAAAAATTTACAAGTTGTATATCATAAGAGGGATAGAAACTTATACAAAGAACTCTTGTGCCATACCATGGCATGCTAAGTTGCTTCAGTTATGTCCGATGTTTTGTGATGCCATGGAGAGTAGCCTCCTAGCTCCTCTGTCCATGGAATTCTCCAGGCAAGAATACCAGTGTGGGTTAAAGTCTCCCACCACCTGGGAAATCTCATAAAGTACTCTTCAGTTCAGTTCAGTCGCTCAGTCGTGTCCAAGTATTTGCGACCCCATGAATCACAGTACGCCAGGCCTCCCTGTCCATCACCAAATCCCAGAGTTCACTCAAATTCATGTCCATCAAGTTGATGATGCCATCCAGCCATCTCATTCTCTGCCGTCCCCTTCTCTTCCTGCTCCCAGCATCAGGGTCTTGTCCAATGAGTCAACTCTTCGCATGAGGTGGCCAAAGTATCAGAGTTTCAGCCTCAGCACCAGTCCTTCCAATGAACACCCAAGACTGATATCCTTTAGAATAGACTGGTTGGATCTCCTTGCAGTCCAAGGGACTCTCAAGAATCTTCTCCAACACCAAAGTTCAAAAGCATCAATTCTTCGGCACTCAGCTTTCTTCACAGTCCATCTCACATCCATACATGACTACTGGCAAAACCATAGCCTTGACTAGACAGACCTTTGTGGGCAAAGTAATGTCTCTGCTTTTGAATATGCTATCTAGGTTGGTCATAACTTTCCTCCCAACGAGTAAGCATGTTTTAATTTCATGGCTGCAATCACCATCTGCAGTGATTTTGGAGACCCCCAAAATAAAGTCTGACACTGTTTCCCCATCTATTTGCCATGAAGTGATGGGACCAGATGCCATGATCTTCGTTTTCTGAATATTGAGCTTTAAGCCAACTTTTTCACTCTCCTCTTTCACTTTCATCAAGAGGCTCTTTAGTTCCTCTTCACTTTCTGACATAAGGGTGGTGTCATCTGCATATCTGAGGTTATTGATATTTCTCCCGGCAATCTTGATTCCAGCTTGTATTTCCTCCAGCCCAGCGTTTCTCATGATGTACTTTGCATAGAAATTAAATAAGTAGGGTGACAATATATAGCCTTGACATACTCCTTTTCCTATTTGGAACCAGTCTGTTGTTCTGTGTCCAGTCCTAATTGTTGCTTCCTGACCTGCATACAGATTTCTCAAGAGGCCAATCAGGTGGTCTGGTATTCCCATCTCTTTCAGAATTTTCCACAGTATATTGTGATACACAAAGTCAAAGGCTTTGGCATAGTCAATAAAGCAGAAATCAATGTTTTTCTGGAACTCTCTTGCTTTTTCCATGATCCAGCAGATGTGGGCCATTTGATCTCTGGTTCCTCTGCCTTTTCTAAAACCAGATTGAACATCTGGAAGTTCACGGTTCACATATTGCTGAAGCCTGGCTTGGAGAATTTTGAGCATTACTTTACTAGTGTGTGAGATGAGTGTGATTGTGTGGTGGTTTGAGCATTCTTTGGCATTGCCTTTCTTTGGGATTGGAATGAAAACTGACCTTTTCCAGTCCTGTGGCCACTGCTGAGTTTTCCAAATTTGCTGATGCATTGAGTGCAGCACTTTCACAGCATCATCTTTCAGGATTTGAAATAGCGCAACTGGAATTCCATCACCTCCACTAGCTTTGTTTGTAGTGATGCTTTCTAAGGCCCACTTGACTTCACATTCCGGGATGTCTGGCTCTAGGTGAGTGATCACACCATCGTGATTATCTGGGTAGTGAAACTCAGATTGTACAGTTCTGTTCATTCTTGCCACCTCTTTTTAATATCTTCCGCTTCTGTTAGGTCCATACCATTCTTGTCCTTTATCGAGCCCATCTTTGTATGAAATATTCCCTTGGTATCTCTAATTTTCTTAAAGATATCTCTAGTCTTTCCCATTCTGTTGTTTTCCTCTATTTCTTTGCATTAATCGCTGAGGAAGGCTTTCTTAGCTCTCCTTGCTATTCATTGGAGCTTTCATTGAGATGCTTATGTCTTTCCTTTTCTCCTTTATTTTTTGCTTCTCTTTCTTTCACAGCTATTTGTAAGGCCTCCTCAGACAGCTATTTTGCTTTTTTGGATTTTTTTCCCATGGGAATGATCTTGATCCCTGTCTCCTGTACAATGTCATGAACTTCCATCCACAGTTCATCAGGCACTGTGTCTCTCAGATCTAGTCACTTATATCTATTTCTCACTTTCACTGTATAGTCACAAGGGATTTGATTTACGTCATACCTGAATGGTCTAGTGGTCTTCCTACTTTCTTCAATTTAAGTCCAAATATGGCAATAAGGAGTTCATGATCTGAGCCACAGTCAGCTCCTGGTCTTGTTTTTGCTGACTGTATAGAGCTTTTCCATCTTTGGCTGCAAAGAATATAATCAATCTGATTTTGATGTTGACCATCTGGTGATGTCCATGGGTAGAGTCTTCTCTTGTGTTGTTGGAAGAGGGTATTTGCTATTACCAGTGTGTTCTCTTGGCAAAACTCTATTAACCTTTGCCCTGCTTCATTCTGTACTCCAAGGCCAAATTTGCCTCTTACTCCAGGTGTTTCTTGACTTCCTACTTTTGCAATCTAGTCCCCTATAATGAAAAGGACATCTTTTTTGGGTGTTAGTTGTAAAAGGTCTTGTAGGTCTTCATTGAACCGTTCAGCTTCAGCTTCTTCAGCGTTACTGATTGGGGCAAAGGCTTGGATTACCATGATACTGAATGGTTTGCTTTGGAAACGAAAAGAGATCATTCTGTCATTTTTGAGATTGCATCCAAGTACTGCATTTCAGGCTCTTTTGTTGACCATGATGGCTACTCCATTTCTTGTAAGGAATTCCTGCCCACAGTAGTAGATATAATGGTCATCTGAGTTAAATTTACCCATTCCAGTCCATCTTAGTTCACTGATTCCTAGAATGTCAATGTTCACTCTTGCCATCTCCTGTTTGACCACTTCAAATTTGTCTTGATTCATGGACCTGACATTCCAGGTACCCTAGAAATATTGCTCTTTACAGCATTGGACCTTGCTTCTATTACCAGCCACATCCACAACTGGGTATTGTTTTTGCTTTGGCTCCATCCCTTCATTCTTTCTGGAGTTATTTCTCCACTGATCTCCAGTAGCTTTGGGCACTTACCAACCTGGGGAGTTCCTTTTTCAGTATCCTATTATTTTGCCTTTTCATACTGTTCATGGGGTTCTCAAGGCAAGAATACTGAAGTGGTTTGCCATTCCCTTCTCCAGTGGACCACATTCTGTCAGACCTCTCCACCATGACCCGTCCATCTTGGGTGGCCCCACATGGCATGGCTTAGTTTCACTGAGTTAGACAAGGCTGTGGTCCATGTGATCAGATTGGCTAGTTTTCTGTGATCTTGGTTTTAGTGTGTCTGCCCTCTGATGCCCTCTCGCAACACCTACCATCTTCTTTGAGTTTCTCTTACCTTGGACGTGGGGTATCTCTTCACAGCTGTTCCAGCAAAGCACAGGCGCTGCTCCTTACCTTGAACAAGGTCACCCCTCCTGACCTTGAATGTGGAGTAGCTCCTTTCGGCCCTCCTGCATCCACACAGCTATGGCTCCTTGGATATGGGGTAGCTCGCCTCGGCCACCACCACTGGCCTCGGACGTGGGGTAGTTCCTCTCAGCCGCTGTTGTGCGGTTGCAGCCTGGTGCTCTCGCTTGTCACTCCTGACCTTGGGCGAGGTGTAGCTCTTCTCACCCAAGCTTCTGCATGGTCTGTCGCAGTTGGTGCGCTTCTGCAAATATTTGTGGGTTTAATGTTGTCCCAGATGTCCTTTATGCTGTCTATATTTTATTTTTCATTCTTTTTTTCTATATTCTGTTTTCTATATGCGGC
The DNA here is from genome assembly GCF_001704415.2 of Capra hircus. Taxonomy (NCBI): domain Eukaryota; kingdom Metazoa; phylum Chordata; class Mammalia; order Artiodactyla; family Bovidae; genus Capra; species Capra hircus. The sequence goes on from NC_030810.1 coordinate 114,529,013, forward strand.
AATTCTTTGAAGCTTGATTTCCACCATTCTGTATTCCAGATTAATTATCTGTTCTTCTGTCTCAGTTATTCTGCTATTGATCCCTTCTAGTATATCATTCATCTCTGTTTGTTCTTTAGTTCTTCTAAGTCCTTGGTAAACATTTCTTTCATCTTCTTAATGTTTACCTCCAGTATTTTCCCGAGACCATGAATCATCTTCACCATCATTATTCTGAAAATTTTTTTCTTCGATGTTGCCTAGCCCACTTCATTTAGTTGTTTTTCTTGAGGTTGATCTTGTTCCTGAATCTAGGACATAATCTTATTTCTTTTCATTTTGGGTAACTTTCTGTGATTGTGTTATTAGTTCTGGAAGCTAATAGGACTGTACTTCGTATTTTTTCTGTATGCCCTCTGGTGGATGAGGATAAGAGACTTGTGCAAGATGCCTGATGGGAGGGGACTAGCTGTGTGGAAAACTGAGTTTTGCTCTGCTGGGCTGCTGCTGCTGCTGCTAAGTTGTTTCAGTCGTGTCTGACTCTGTGTGACCCCATAGATGGCAGCACACCAGGCTCCTCCATCCCTGGGATTCTCCAGGCAAGAATACTGGAGTGGGTTGTCATTTCCTTCTCCAATGCATGAAAGTGGAAAGTGAAAGTGAAGTAGCTCACTCTTGTCCTACTCTTAGCGACCCCATGGACTGCAGCCCACCAGACTCTTCCATCCATGGGATTTTCCAGGCAAGAATACTGGAGTGGGGTACCACTGCCTTCTCTGTTGCTCTGGTGGGCAGGGCTCATTAAAACTTTAATCCAATTGTCTGCTGATGGGTGGGGCTGTGCTCCCTCCCTATTAGTTGTTTGACCTAAGAGGACCCAGTCCTGGAGTCTATAAACTTATATAGTAGTGATTTGGTGACCTCAAAAAGGACTTGTGCCAAGATGTCTCTCCCAGGAGTGTTGCCACCAGTACCCCATCCCCACGGCAAGCTATTGCTAACCCATGCCTCTTTAGGAGACCCCCAAACATTCACAGATAGGTCTTGCTCAGTCTCCTGTGGGGTCGCTTCTCCTTTTTCCTGGGTCCTAGTGCACACAAAATTTTGTTTGTGTCCTCCAAGAGTTTGTTTCTCTTAGTCCTATGGAAATTCTGTAATCAAATCTTGCTGGTCTTCAGAGTCTGATTCCCTGGTAATTCCCAGTCCCTTGGCTGGGTCCCCAGGCTGGGGAGTCTGATGTGGGGCTTTGAACTTTCACAACAGTATGAGAACTCCTTTGGTATTATTGTTCTCCAGTTTGTGGGTTGCCCACCTGGTGGGTGTAGAATTTGATTTTATAGTAATTGTGCCCCACCTACCATTTCATTGTGGCTTCTCCTTTGTCCTTGGATGTGAGATATCTTTTTTGTGGGTTCCACTGTCTTCCTGTTGGTGGTTGTTCAAAAGCTAGTTGCAATTTTGGTACTCTGGCAGATGTGCACACGTCCTTCTCTGTTTTTATTTCTTGTTCCCTTTTTTTCCCTACTTTCTCGGGTTTTGAGTACTTGATATAATTCTATTTTACTTCCTCTCTAGCATACAAATTATACATATTTTAAAAATTTAGTTGTTTTACCAGGGTTTGTAATATACATTTATAACTAATTTAATTCAACCTTAAAATAAGACTGTCTCACATCATATTTAACGTGGAAACAAAATATTCCCAATTCCCATTGCTACAATCATTCCAGACATCATTATTATTACTGTTTAAACAAACTTATCTATATTATTTTCCTTTTAGTAAAAAAATTTAAAAAATACATTTAGTTGAACTTTCACATTCAAACAGTTTTATTATATGACATATCTCTCAAATTTTTGCCATGTCATCATAAGCTTAGTGACCATATCCCTTTCAGAATTAAAGCCATACCATTTTCCACCAAAGACAAATATGACTGATAAAATAATTTTGTTGTCAATGTTATTTTTTCAGACAATTGGACTGGTTGATTTTCCACAACTGTACAGAGTGACCATTTGCAGGTCGATGGTTAAGGTCTATTGATCCAATTTCTTCAATCCAATTCAGACATTATGCTGTCTGGAATAAATGGCCCATGTCTGTATAGGTTAGTAGTTATGACAAGCATATCAAGCTGATCATTCAGCAGTAAATCCTTTGCTATGTAAGCAGCTCCCATCTTAGAAATGGGTGTGGTTCCAAAAGTTCATTCTAAACTGGTTGTTTAAAACTTAGAATGCATAACTAATAAAATATTAAAGGGGCTTAAAAACATGAACTAGGTTCTTAACAAGACTGTTACAAAAACAAAACAATGCAAAACAAAATCTCGATTAAGCCATGTCTTGTGTTTCTACAACAAATATATATTTTATAGACAAATATATATTTTGAGTTATAATCTAGTAACTGAGGAATGCATGCATTGTTCCGTGTACCTGTTACTCTAATGTTAGCTGTTGTAAGAAACAAACACTAATGCATATTAATAACTCAAACATGACATAAATTTATTTCTCCTTGTAAAATCTAAAACTGATACTTCTTACTGGCCCTTCTCCAAGCAGTGATTTAGAGTTCCATGTCCTTTCCTTCTTATAGTTTTCCAATTTTCAACACCTGGCTTCCAAGGTCACTGAGTTAACCTGCCTGAAGCTGGGGGATGCGGGAGAAAAAAAAAAAAAGGGTATGTAAATGGAGTTTTTAGTCTGAGGAAAGAAGGCAGAGGGAAAGTGGGTAAGAAAGTTGGCACTCATCTATAATCCCAATAAGCAGCTGAGGTGAAAACAAAAAGAGCAACTTGATTTTAATCTTATGTGATTTGCTAGGAATAATCAACTCTCATTCTCTCTATCCTTAAAATACCCTCTTGGTCTTCATAACACAGGACTCTTCCGGTTTTCATCTGCTTTTCCTTCCTTTTTACCTCCATGTGTTGTTTTTCTTAAGGCTTGGCTTTAGGCCCTCTTCACTGTTTACTTTTTAATTTTTCACTAGATGATGACACCCACAAGCACATCTTTAGTTATCACTGTATTCAGATGATGCAAAAATTTATATCTCCAGCTGAGAATTCCCCTCTGTATAGACCTGTTTATTCAGTCTCCTAATTAGTACCTAACTAGTGTCTCCTCTTAGAAGTCCTGAAGGCCCTTTAAACTCAACATTTCCCTAAATCCTTACGCTCTATACTTTTACAATATTACCAAGTCCAGTGGATTCTAGACGAACACCTGGCTACTCCAAGTGTATATTGAGGACCAGAAGTTGCTTTTGTGTGAAGCTTGCTAGAATAGTGAATTCTAGGTCTATTGGCAGGCTACATGGCATACCTACTAAATCAAGATCTACATTTTGGCAGAATTCCCAGGTGATTCACATGCACATTAAAGTATCAGAAATAAAAACTCTCAAATCCACCCAACTTTGTCTTTACTTTCAGCCCCTTAGTCCTTGTTGCCTCTCACCTGGACTACTAAAATAGCTTTGTGACTTGAGTATCTTCATGTGTTCTTAGCCCCTTTGTATTAATTTTTTTATCCAGAAGCCAAAATGTTCATCTCTAAAATACAAATAAAACTGACAGCCCTTATAAAAATGCTGTCTTAAGAGAAAGACCAAAACCGCCAATTGATAACCAGCTATAAAAATCTGTACCCTGGTAACCACTTCATCTTTATTTCATATCACTCAAATTCCCCATGTATTTTCCATCACTGAACTTCTGCCCATCATGCTTTCTATGGTCCCGCTGTTTCCTTTCACCACAATTAACTTGAATAATCTTTAGATCTCAAGTCAGAATTGCCTGACAGTCAAGGTTAGGTAACGCTCCTTGGTTATATACTCCTATGTACTTTTTCATTTTAGTCATTTCTCTCTCAAACCCATTATGCATACACACACACACACACACACACACACAATTATGTTTCATATAAGTTTTCCCAGTTTCAGATTATATATTTATAGAGAACTATTTAGCCCACATCCAACTTACCACTTCTTGCCTCCACACCCACCCCTAGCATCCATCCATATAGTATAAACAATTGTTTGACTCTCTTATGGGTTTTCCAAATAGCTCAGTTAGTAGAGAATCTGCCAGCAATGCAGAAGACCCTGGTTTGATTCCTGGGTCAGGAAGATCCTCTGGAGAAAGGATAGGCTACCACTACAATATTCATGGAATTCCCTTGTGGCTCAGCTGGTAAAGAATCCACCTGCAATGTGGGAGACCTGGGTTTGATCCCTGAGTTGGGAAGATCCCCTGGAGGAGGGAAAGGCTATCTACTCCAGTATTCTGGGCTGGAGAAATCCATGGACTGTATAATCAATGGGGTCACAAAGAGTTGGACATGACTGAGTGACTTTCCCTTTCACTTTATGTTCCCAGAGCCGGGGACATTATATGCTCAATGCCTACCTACTGATGAAATAAAATAAACATGATCATAGTGGACTTAGGTAGAAAAACCCATAAATCCATACCAGACAGGTATCTATGACACTCTTTAATTGATGGAGCTACAGCCATGGTTATTGCAGATTCTGGGCTTTTCGGAATCTAGGCTGGCTTCCCACTACGGCTAGTGGCAGGCAAGGAGAGGTCATGGTTCGGTGCTTCTACCTGAACAGGCAGAGCCAATTCCATGAGGTAAGGATAGGCTCTAGAAAAGAGGGGCTTTCTAATGGCAGTCCTTGAGCAAGTGTAATGGGAACTGGATAAGAAGATGTCTTAATCACAAAGGTGAGGAAATTAGACGGAGGAAAACATCCATCAAAACTGAGTACCCAACAGATTTTGAAGTAGGTTATCCCATTGGAGAGATAACTGGATTATAAATGGCCCTTCAAGCTCTAAGGCTTTCACTTAATTAAGTTAGTCAAATTTTGAGCATCTTGTGAAATATTAGTGAGAAAACAAAGAATGTTACAACTGCTTTTATATCCCTTTAAAAAAAAAATGAAACTATTGCCTAGCTATGGGTCTACAGTCTCAGAGAGTGCTTTCCTGGGTATTAACAACTGGTGAATTCATATTTAAGAAGGTCAATACTAATTGTTAAGACACATATTTGAATTGATCCTGTTCAAACAAATGGTAGCAATTTAACTAAAAAAAAAATCAGATTATAAACCCATGCTAATGAGAAATAAATGACATTTTTTGGTTAGTCACCCAGATCAGCTCTTTATATTGACTGAATGAGTTAGATAATCACTTTTTCAATCAACAAATGTTCATTGAACATTTATTCTGTGAAGGTGGTGACAAAGGATGAAATGGTTGGATATCATCACAGACTCAATGGACATGAATTTGAGCAAATTCCAGGAGATGGTGAAGGCCAGTAAAGCCTGGAGCACTGCAGTCCATGGGGTCACAAAGAGTCGGACACGACTTAGTGACTGAACAGCAACACTGTAACAGGAACTGTGGCAGGTGTTGTCAATACGGAATGCTTAAGAAAGAAGCATTTTTTTTCCTTCCCAGAGCTTATAGTGTAGTGGGAGAGAATCACAATGAACAAGTAGCATGAAGTTTGCATCTACTGCTCTGGTATTTTCTCCTGTTGCAAGCTCAATGTTAGTTCCTGTGCTAGCTTACTAGGGCTGCTCTACACATTACTGCGGAGTGGCTGACTTAAAAAGAAATTTATTTCCTTTTAGTTCTGGAGGCCAGAAGTCCAATTCAAGGTGTTGGTAGAGTTGGTTTCTTCTGAAGTCCTCTCTTCTTGGCTTTTATAAGGTCATTTTCTCTACGAGTTTCTACATGATCTTTTCTCTGTGTGTCTGTGACCTAATTTCTTCTTTGAAAAGACATCTTCAGATTAAGGCCCCCTCAATGACTTCATTTCACCTAAATTACCTCTTTAAAAACTTTATCTCCAAACATAGTCACATTATCAGGTATTAGGTTTAGAACTTCAACACATGAAGGGTGGGGATGGGGTGGGAAGACATAATTCAGTCTATAACATCACTATTCCTAGAAAAATACTGAATGAAAATATGTGAGCCACATATATAATTTAACATTTTAAAAGTAGTCACATTTCAAAAAGTAAAGCAAAGTCAGATGAATTTACATTGAATAATAAAATGTGTTTGATATAATATATTCAGAATAGTGTTTCAATTTTAATCAATGTAAATGATTATTAGTGAGACATTTTGCATTTTTGTACAATTTTCTGAAATCTAGTGTGTATTTTATACTTACAGCACATTTGAATTTAGACATTAAATTTTCATCAGAAGTAACATTTGATTAACATTTATAGTTAAACTCTACAATTGAAGAAGTAGATTTACATAGTACTGTTGTTCTAAATATACTCTAAAACTTTTCCAGTAACTAAATAAAATATCCAATTTTAGATTTAAATTAGATTGCATTGAATAATATTAAGAATTCGTCAGTCCCACTAGCTACATTCAGGTGTCCAATAGTCATATGTGGTTAGTAGCTGTCAAAAGGGACAGCACAAATCTAGAAGCTACATGCCACTGTCATGTGAAAAAACAATGCTCTCGATGTCTCAAATTCTCTTAACAATTACCTGCTGTAATATTAGCTATGCTTTTTACGGTAAAGCCCCATGAACAAGAAATCCACCCCCCTTGGTGAAACAAATGGATTTGAAACATATTTAATACTCTCCAATGGCTTCTGATTTTAAGCAGTCAAACTACCTTTATGCATCCTAATTAACTTTTCCAGTCCCTCCCAGGAGGTTTATTAAAGACAATCTCAGGGGACTTCTTAGACAGGGCTCTGAGCCAAAGTATTCCACATACTTGTTGTATGGTCTCCCCATCCCCGACGCTCCCCGCCCCCCCACTGGGTGCTAATGAGGACTGGTACAGCTGGAGATCTCACATCTTCACAGCAGGAGGCTGAGGACTCTTTTCCCCTTATTCTCAATCTCTCAATTCCAGTTAACAAAGTATCCTGGGGAGGATCTATTTGTCACAGATCAGAAAACGGTCCAAGGTCCCAGGCTTTGTGATGAGGGCACTAAAGTTCTCTGATTCACTTTACTGTTGGCGCATTTGCTCTCCAAGGCTGTTCTAAATCTACAGGGAGTCATTTCTGGGACATGAAGACAATTATCCTGATTTCCCCTGCAGTCAGTGGTCCACCTAAAACAGGAGGTCATTGGAAGTCATTGGAAAGAGAGACAGGTCTATAGATCTATATATACATTATTTTCTTCTCTAAACTATCCTAACGTACTTCAGAAGAAACTCTCAAATAAGATTTTGCTTCAGTGAGTGAGATCACTTCTCTCTTTAGACAGGGAAATGAATGAACTTTCCAAACTTAGCTTATGGCTTTCAGAACCAGGGAAGCAAAAAATGGAAAGTTAAATCTTAGACTTTTCTGGCCAACCAAACCTGCTTTCAAATTATATCATTCAGTTTTATGCCATCTATTCAGTAAAATCCAGGCACTGTTTTCCATGCTTGAAATAATATCAGTGGATGAAACTGACAAAAATCCCCATCCTCATGGAGATTACATTCCAGTGGAGGAGACAGAATAAACACACATGAAAGCATATATTAACAGTAGTAGTAAGTACTATAAGGAAAAATAAAGAAATGAAAGGACAGAGAATCTAATGAGATAGGGTAGAGACATTCACTTTTTTCCCAGCAAGTATTTATGTCCTGCCTACTCTGTGTTAGGTCCTGTACTATGTTAGGGACTGTGGAAAGATACAATGATGAATCAGATACAATTCCTAATCCTCAAAGACTGGGTTTTTGTCTAACATTCATATTTACATGCAATATATACATGGTAAGAAGATTCTGAGAATCCTAATGTTGCTGTTTCTTTTCTGTAAGGACATTTAACAGGTATTATTTACACAGCATTGTCTTGCAAATTTTTGTACTTAAAAAATGAATAAATAAATGAACAATATGGGCATGTTTTAAAAAGGGTGTGGGCTTCCCTCGTGGCTCAGATGGTAAAGAATCTGCCTACAATGCGGGAGACCTGGGTTCAATCCCTGGGTTGGGAAGATCCTCTGGAGAAGGGAATGGCAACCCATTACAGTATTCTTGCCAGGATAACCCCATAGACAGAGGAACCTGGCAGACTGCTATCCATGGGGTTGCAAAGAGTCAGCTATGACTAAGTGACTGAGCATACACGCATATCACATATGTATATGTATGACTGATTCACTTTGCTTGTACACCTGAAACTAACAACATTGTAAATAAACTACACTCCAATAAAATTTTTTTAAAGAAATGATGGAATCTGGATTCTCTGTCTCTTCCACTTCTTACTATGTGGCTTTGGACATAGCTTTAATATCTTGGACTTAAATTTCTCTGGCTGTAAAATGGGGCTAATAATTGTTGCTAAATACAATTATGTCTATAAAAAGCAGATGTAAAAGTTCTTTGTAAACTCTAAAGCACTATACAAAATTAAGAGATTATCATGAGTACTAATGCATCCCTTCATTGGTGTGGCTAATTGAATATCAACTCTGCTGAAGGAAATTAAAATTAAACAGACTGTATTGGACAATCCTATGTAGAAACTCAGCATGGCAGGGGTTTGCATTAAGTCTAATATAGCAAAAAGAGACCCTGCTGGAGAAAGGCAGTTTGATTTTGCTACTAATTAGTACTTTTCCTTCAGGAGGTGGAATCTTCTCTTCCTTTTACAGATCAAATTTCTCATGTACCCCTATAAAAAGCATGTCAAAGTCAAAAGTGCAAGCAGTCCCAGTGCAATTTGCAGTGGGAACGGCTGCAGTGAGCAGTTAGCACACCATTAATTCTCAGTTAAGTGCCAATTTGCACATTGCTGGGAAACAATGACTAATTCTTTGTTTCTCAGCTTAAAGATGTCATTTAAATCCAAGAGAGCCCAAATCTAGTGGGGAAGGATTAATAAAGATGACTAGAGATCAAATTAGGTTGTGCCAAATATCACCAAATATCACAAAGGGATATCCCACATTACTAACTTGCTGAGTCCCTTCCTGTCAGTAGGCAGACTAATAGGACACATGGGTAGGGGAGATATTTATCATAATCCAGATTGGCAAGAGAAAAAACTCATTTTTAGCTAGGAGTTTGCAGTTGACAAATTCTCTGATCAAGCTGAAGCAAGAAATTGGGAGTTTCTACTGCAGAAAAGAATGCATTGTTTTCTGACATGGAGTGAATTCTGTTTAAATCCCAGTACTTCAGCTGCCCAATAGTCCAGCCTTGAAACATAGCCATAGTCAGTCAAATTATTTGCTCTTTGTGGTAAAGGAATGAGTAACAATAATATCCCTATTTATGTTGCAGAAAGGACCTGTGTTTTTACACAGATTCAGGAAAGCCTAACATGATGGGTACAACCAAGTACCCAAATTAGTATAATTCCTTCTCACCCCAAATTCATTAGACGAGGCTTTATCATAATTTTCATCCAATTTTAATTTATTGTACTTTTGTTTGGGATATAGAACTGAAGCATAGAAAAGAAATAAGATTCTGTTTTTTCAATAATTTATCATTTAAATGGCCAAAATATACAGGGCCTTGAGTACTTGGACCTCTGGTAAGGTGATGACTGTTATTCAGGTGTTCCATGGTGCTATAAGATGTCCAGTACCCAAAGCAGTAGGCTAGCGTGAAGCGTCATGGAAACAGACCAGAGCTGAAAGGAAGAAGTCAAGCAGAACTGCCAGATAACTTAGTAAATGCTTCCATCTTACATCTCCTGTCACCTCATCTACTTTCCTAGGCACTGATCCTTGATTTGGCTCTGTCAGTTCTTTAGTTGGAAAATTTCAATTTCTCTTGTCTAATGAACTTCTGGTACTGGACATTTTTTTTTTTTTTCATGCTACTTATTACCCAACTTGCTTTCTGGATTGAATACCACTCATACTGCTTACCAATTCTCTTTCCTCAGCTGTGAATTTCTGGATTTGTTCTTGCATGGTGATGAATATCACATCCTAGGAATATTCTTGTTTCTTAAAAACTTAGGTGACTAATGGTCATACACAGTGGCAGATCTTAACACAAGGTAGCTAAGCTCTCTGCAAAGCATCCAGGACATTTTAATATAGTTCTTGTATTTTTCTAGGTTGCAAATCAGGTTTGGCATCCATTTTGTTCTAATTACTCTGGGACAAAGTTGCTTCCCCATTCCTTTTATTAGGAAATCATGCAAAGAATACAATGAGTTCCTTACAATCAAAATGAGTTGGGTGTTTTATATACCAAGAATAAATCACACTTTTTCCCTTTTCTGTTTGTTCATGGTTTTCTTCAGACCTAAAGATGAGATCACTAGGCAACAGTTAATCTAGCTCCAGATTTCTACTTTGCTAAATCAGTGGAAGTGAGAAATAGATTTAAGGAACAAATCTGATAGATAGAGTACCTGATGAACTATGGACAGAGGTTTGTGACATTTTACAGGAGACAGGGATTAAGACCATCGCCATGGAAAAGAAATGCAAAAAAGCAAAATGACTGTCTGCAGGGGCCTTACAAATAGCTATGAAAAGAAGAGAAGAGAAAAGCAAAGGAGGAAAGGAAAGGTATAAACACCTGAATGCAGAGTTCCAAAGAATAGCAAGAAGAGATAAGAAAGCCTTCCTCAACGATCGATGCAAAGAAATAGAGGAAAACAACAGAATGGGAAAGACTAGAGATATCTTCAAGAAAATCAGAGATACCAAGTGAACATTTCATGAAAGATGGGCTCGATAAAGGACAGAAATGGTATGGACCTAACAGAAGCAGAAGATATTAAGAAGAGGTGGCAAGAATACACAGAGGAACTGTACAAAAAAGATGTTCACAACCAAGATAATCACGATGGTGTGATCACTCACCTAGAGCCAGACATTCTGGAATGTGAAGTCAAGTGGGCCTTAGGAAGCATCATCACAAACAAAGCTAGTGGAGGTGACGGAATTCCAGTTGCGCTATTTCAAATCCTGAAAGATGATGCTGTGAAAGTGCTGCACTCAATATGCCAGCAAATTTGGAAAACTCAGCAGTGACCACAGGACTGGAAAAGGTCAGTTTTCATTCCAATCCCAAAGAAAGGCAATGCCAAAGAATGCTCAAACTACCACACAATTGCACTCATCTCACACACTAGTAAAGTAATGTTCAAAATTCTCCAAGCCAGGATTTAGCAATACATGAACCGTGAACTACCTGATGTTCAAACTGGTTTTAGAAAAGGCAGAGGAATTAAAGATCAAATTGCATTGAATTTGTAAATTGCTTTGGGTAGTATACTCATTTTCACTATATTGATTCTTCCGATCCATGAACATGGTATATTTCTCCATCTATTAGTGTCCTCTTTGATTTCTTTCATCAGTGTTTTATAGTTTTCTATATATAGGTCTTCAGTTTCTTTAGGTAGATATATTCCTAAGTATTTTATTCTTTTCGTTGCAATGGTAAATGGAATTGTTTCCTTAATTTCTTTTTCTACTTTCTCATTATTCGTGTATAGGAATGCAAGGGATTTCTGTGTGTTGATTTTATATCCTGCAACTTTACTATATTCATTGATGAGCTCTAGTAATTTTCTGGTGGAGTCTTTAGGGTTTTCCATGTTTTTCACAGAACTAGAACAAATAATTTCAAGATTTGTATGGAAATACAAAAAACCTCGAATTGCCAAAGCAATCTTGAGAAAGAAGAATGGAACTGGAGGAATCAACTTGCCTGGCTTCAGGCTCTACTACAAAGCCACAGTCATCAAGACAGTATGGTACTGGCACAAAGACAGACATATAGATCAATGGAACAAAATAGAAAGCCCAGAGATAAATCCACACACATATGGACACCTTATCTTTGACAAAGGAGGCAAGAATATACAATGGAGTAAAGACAATCTCTTTAACAAGTGGTGCTGGGAAAACTGGTCAACCACTTGTAAAAGAATGAAACTAGATCACTTTCTATCACCGTACACAAAAATAAACTCAAAATGTATTAAAGATCTAAATGTAAGATCAGAAACTATAAAACTCCTAGAGGAGAACATAGGCAAAACACTCTCAGACATAAATCACAGCAGGATCCTCTATGATCCACCTCCCAGAATTCTGGTAATAAAGGCAAAAATAAACAAATGGGATCTAATTAAAATTAAAAGCTTCTGTACAACAAAGGAAAATATAAGCAAGGTGAAAAGACAGCCTTCTGAATGGGAGAAAATAATAGCAAATGAAGCAACTGACAAACAACTAATCTCAAAAATATACAAGCAACTTCTGCAGCTCAATTCCAGAAAAATAAACGACCCAATCAAAAAATGGGCCAAAGAACTAAATAGACATTTCTCCAAAGAAGACATACGGATGGCTAACAAACACATGAAAAGATGCTCAACATCACTCATTATTAGAGAAATGCAAATCAAAACCACAATGAGGTACCACTTCACACCAGTCAGAATGGCTGCGATCCAAAAATCTGCAAGCAATAAATGCTGGAGAGGGTGTGGAGAAAAGGGAACCCTCCTACACTGTTGGTGGGAATGCAAACTAGTACAGCCACTATGGAGAACAGTGTGGAGATTCCTTAAAAAATTGCAAATAGAACTACCTTATGATCCAGCAATCCCACTTCTGGGCATACACACCGAGGAAACCAGAATTGAAAGAGACACATGTACCCCAATGTTCATCGCAGCACTGTTTATAATAGCCAGGACATGGAAACAACCTAGATGTCCATCAGCAGATGAATGGATAAGAAAGCTGTGGTACATATACACAATGGAGTATTACTCAGCCGTTAAAAAGAATTCATTTGAATCAGTTCTGATGAGATGGGTGAAACTGGAGCCAATTATACAGAGTGAAGTAAGCCAGAAAGAAAAACACCAATACAGTATACTAACACATATATATGGAATTTAGGAAGATGGCAATGACGACCCTGTATGCAAGACAGGGAAAGAGACACAGATGTGTATAATGGACTTTTGGACTCAGAGGGAGAGGGAGAGGGTGGGATGATTTGGGAGAATGGGAATTCTAACATGTATACTGTCATGTAAGAATTGAATCTCCAGTCCATGTCTGACGTAGGGTGCAGCTTGCTTGGGGCAGGTGCATGGGGATGACCCAGAGAGATGTTGTGGGGAGGGAGGTGGGAGGGGGGTTCATGTTTGGGAACGCATGTAAGAATTAAAGATTTTAAAATTAAAAAAAAAAAAAAATCAAATTGCAAACATCCGCTGGATCATGGAAAAAGCAAGAGAGTTCCAGAAAAAAAACATCTATTTCTGCTTTATTGACCATGCCAAAGCCTTTGAGTGTGGATCACAATAAACTGTGGAAAATTCTGAAAGGGACGGGAATACAAGACCACCTGACTGGCCTTTTGAGAAACCTGTATGCAGTTCAGGAAGCAACAGTTAGAACTGGACATGGAACAACAGACTGGTTCCAAATAGGAAAAGGAGTAAGTCAAGGCTATATATTGTCACCCTGCTTATTTAACTTATATGCAGAGTACATCATGAGAAACGCTGGGCTGGAAGAAGCGTAAGCTGGAATCAAGATTGCCGGGAGAAATATCAATAACTTCAGATATGCAGATGACACTACCATTATGGCAGAAAGTAAAGAGGAACTAAAAAGCCTCTTGATGGAAGTGAAAGAGGAGAGTGAAAAAGTTGGCTTTAAGCTCAACATTCAGAAAATGAAGATCATGGCATTTGGTCCCATAACTTCATAGGAAATAGATGGGGAAACAGTGGAAACAGTGTCAGACTTTATTTTGGGGCCTCCAAAATCACTGCAGATGATGATTGCAGCCATGAAATTAACAGGCGTTTTCTCCTTGGAAGGAAAGTTATGACCAACCTAGATAGCATATTCAAAAGCAGAGACATTACTTTGCCAAAAAAGGTCTGTCTAGTCAAGGCTATGGTTTTTCCAGTGGTCATATATGGATGTGAGATTTGGACTGTGAAGAAAGCTGAGCACCAAAGAACTGATGCTTTTGAACTGTGATGTTGGAGAAGACTCTTGAGAGTCCCTTGGACTGCAAGGAGATCCACCATTCTAAAGGATATCAGTCCTGGGCATTCTTTGGAAGGAATGATGCTAAAGCTGAAGCTCCAGTACTTTGGCCACCTCATGTGAAGAGTTGACTCATTGGAAAAGACTCTGATGCTGGGAGGGATTGGGGGAGGGAGGAGGGGACGACCGAGGATGAGATGGCTGGATAGCATCATGGACTCGATGGACGTGAGTCTGAGTGAACTCCGGGAGTTGGTGATGGGCAGGGAGGCCTGGTGTGCTGCAATTCATGGGGTCGCAAAGAGTCGGACACGACTGAGTGACTGAACTAAACTGAAATGTACATAATGCCTTACCTAACCTGTTGATTTCTTTCCTGGAAATGAAGAAGTAAATATGAAGAATGAAGTAGTTAAAGAATGACTGACTCTCAACCTCTAGTTTTCCCTTAGTAAATTTTTAGGTGGACCTCATGGACACAGATGGACATGTGGGCAAGAGCATATTACATTTCAGACAGACCATTGAAGACAGAGTCCCAGTGAAAATCAGGAGAAGTCAGTAGTTTGCATGCAATGGAAAAATGAGGAACAATTTGACCTGCCTTAATGATTAACTGAGATAGTTTTCCCTTTAGAAAATTGTCAGGGCTGAGCAGAATTTTCATAATTGGTCTCTAGACATATGTCCACCTTCTGTCCAGATTGCCAGCTTTTCTAAGTAAAGATACTTTCCTTTTTACCAGCATTTAAATCACTGCAGATGGTGACTGCAGCCATGAAATTAAAAGATCCTTGCTCCTTGGAAGAAAAGTTATGACCAACCTAGTCCATCCTAAAGGAGACCAGTCCTGGGTGTTCATTGGAAGGATTGATACTGAAGCTGAAACTCCAATACTTTGGCCACCTCATGCGAAGAGTTGACTCATTGGAAAAGACCTTGATCCTGGGAGGGATTGGGGGCAGGAGGAGAAGGGGGTGACAGAGGATGAGATGGCTAGATGGCATCATTGACTCAATGGACGTGAGTTTAGGTAAAGTCCGGCAGTTGGTTATGGACAGGGAGGCCTGGCGTGCTGCGATTCATGGGGTCGCAAAGAGTCGGACACGACTGAGCAAGTGAACTGAACTGAACTGAACTGAGCTAGCTTATTAAAAAGCAGAGACATTACTTTGCAAATGAAGGTCCATCTAATCAAAGCTGTGGTTTTTCCCAGTAGTGATGTATGGATGTGAGAGTTGGACCTTAAAGAAACCTGAGGGCTAAAGAACTGATGCTTTCAAACTGTGCTGTTGGAGAAGACTATTGAGAGTTCCTTGGACTGCAAGGAGATCCAACCAGTTCATCTTAAAGGAAATCAGTCCTGAATATTCATTGGAAGGAGTGATACTGAAGCTGAAACTCCAATACTTTGGTCACCTGATGCTGGCTCAATTGAAAAGACCCTGATGCTGGGAAAAATTGAAGGCAGGGGGAGATGGGGATGACAGAGGATGAGATGGTTGGATGGCATCACCAACTCAACGGACATGAGTTTGAGTAAACTCCTGGAGTTGGTGATGGACAGAAAGGCCTGGTGTGCTATAGTCCATGGGTTTGCAAAGAGTCAGACATGACTGAGTGACTGAACTGAACTGACCCCTTGATGTATTGGCTGTCAAACTGCAAGTGGCTGAACCTGTGTTCAGTTACACAAGCACAGTGCTCTTTCTTTTGAAACCTTGATCTCTAACTTGCCTCTAGAAAAATCATAATAGATACTCAGATACAGTGAAGCAATAAACAGATGAGAATTTTGCTCAACTACTTGTCTTAGTTTTGCTAAAGCTATGGGACCTGAGACAACTCAGGGAGCATATGTACGAGATAAAAACATGTATCAAATTACTTCATAACTACTGGTTGATTGATTAAAACAAAGTCACCTTCTTAAACCAATGAGTTCTAATTGTGATGTTTGTTTTTGTACATTCTTATATACTCAATTAGGACTACAGGGCCTCCCTGGTGGCTCAGTCAGTAAAGAATCTGCCTGAAATGTAGGATACTCGAGTTTGATCCCTGGGTCAGGAAGATCCTCTTGAGAAGGGAATGGCTACCAACTCTAGTATTCTTGCCTAGAGAATCCCATGGGTAGAGGAGACTGGTGTACCCCAATCCATGGGGTAACAGAGTCAGACACGATTGAAGGACTAGGCATTCATATACTTGATTAGGATGGTCTGATATTGTAGCAGAATAAGCACATAACCTGCTGATATGATTTGATGGGGCCTGGGAAAACCCTTGGAGAAGGCAACGGCAACCCACTCCAGTACTCTTGCCTGGAAAATCCCATGGACGGAGGAGCCTGGTAGGCTGCAGTCCATGGGGTTGCTAAGAGTCAGACACGACTGAACAACTTTATTCTCACTTTTCACTTTCATGCATTGGAGAAGGAAATGGCAACCCACTCCAATGTTCTTGCCTGGAGAATCCCAGGGACGGGGGAGCCTGGTGGGCTGCCGTCTATGGGGTTGCACAGAGTCAGACACTACTGAAGTGACTTAGCAGCAGCAGCAGCAGCAGGGAAAACCCTTCTGCCTAAAATTATCTCTTGCAAAGGACTGCTAAATTCAACTGTAGTAGTAACTGATTCTCACCTTGAACTTTTATCAAACATTATGTGTTTTGAATTTCACAACCACCAGGAGAAATAGGTATTATTATAATTTTACAGATAGGAAAATTAGGCAACAGAAAAGTTAATGACTAGTCCAAGGTCCCTCAGATAGCAAATGTCAAAGTCTGGGTATAAACTCATGTTCTTTAATGCCAAGCTTCATCTTATGTCTGCTGTCTTCAAAAATTAGTCATTCCTCAGTCCTTGTTAAGAGGATGCTCTTCTGGGCACTTGAAAATACACATATCCTCGTATTGACCTTATCTTGCTTCATATATATATATATATATATTTTACATCTAATCTTGTACCCAAAATATGGTTTATGGCAAGTAACAGTAAAATCATCTAGGGTTTTATTAGAAATAAAAAAATGTCAGGATACAACTTATACCTACTGGTAAAGAAAAGTAGACAGGAGACAAGGGAAGATGAAGAAGAAAGAGAAATTCAGAAGTATCAAAGTCAAACTTTAACCAGTTTACAATTTTTTTCTAGTGTGTATGAAGTCACTTCAGTTGTGCCCATCTCTTTGAAACCCAATGACTGCCATGCTTCTCTGTCCATGGGATTCTCCAGGCAAGAATTCTGGAGTGGATTGCCAGGCCCTCTTCCAGGGGATCTTCCCAAACCTGGGATTGAACGTGTTTCTTAAGTCTCCTGCATTGGCATGTGGGTTCTTTACCACTAGTGCTACCTTTTTTTCTAGAGTGATCTAAAATTCCTTGTGTGAATTTCCTTAAATTGGAAATAGTCTCTTCTACTTTCCCAAATGCCAGGAAACTAAAGAAGCTTGTATAGCCTGGGCTCTAACCTCATAACCTGGAGTTTTGTTCTCTACTCCTTTCAGGAAGCTGAAGCAAACTCCATAGAATTACTATGTGTCTTGCCCTGTCTTTCTGTTTTGCTTGAATACCACTGGTATATTAGGAAGAGTCTTATAACACTGACTAAGTAGCATTTACACTTTTTCTACTCAACTTTCACAAATGAGTGCTATCTCTAAGGTGACAAGATAAAGCCCAAAGTTAGTGAAATAAAGGGTAAAACTTGAGGATAAAGTTATTCTTGATCTAGAATTTGTGAAGAGTCATGGAAAAGATAGTAAAGAGAGGGATCAGTTAACATTCTAAGAAACATGAGTAAGATGGCTACCACTTTTCCATTATCATATATTCTTTCTCATTGTTAGACCAATATATCCCTGTTTGAAGTTCAGAAAATGTGGTTGCCATATGTGCATTTGATAATGACCATACTAATCCATTGCCAAGATCAAAGGTACTCTGGGAAGTTTCACAGGCAGTAGCCATAATTTGGATAAACTGTGCATCACTCTTGCCCAGTTTTCTTGAAGCCAAATAGTCTTTGCAAAACTTCTGGCTGTTTTTGGGAGAATTAAATTGTTATAAATGAATTTTATCTGCATCTCTACAAACTCAAAGGCCTGGGGTGGGTGTTAATTAGATACTCATAAGTTATGAACTTTGGGAGGGATCAAAGCAAGTTTTCTCTTAAATCAATGCAGACCTTGAGGGAGGTAAGAGACCCATTCTGGACTGTAGCTTCCTCCAGTTACTCTTGGTTAGTCAAGAGGGTAGGCTCTATCCCATATGGGGAAATATGTTCCCATGTCTGAGAAGGGAGATAAGAACCAAAAAAATATCATTCACTTACCTCTCAGCTCTGAAGCTCTCATGTTGTTAGACCCAGGTAGAAATCTGAGGCTGGACTTAAGAGTCCAAATGTCAGGCTGCCCAGCTTATTACACTTATGACCCACTTCTGGCCACTGGAGGACATCTCCAGCAGGGACAAGCAACTGTGCACACACCACTGAGTCGTCTCTAATTGCTCACTGCCCTCTTCCTGCTTTTCTAAAAAAACTCATCTCTTCTTTTCTTTTCCTTTGGGCCCTTTGCCCCTCCTCAAAGGGTGAAAAAAAAAAAAGTTTGTTTTTTTGCTATCTAGAGATCTCCCTTAGCAAAATTTTTGCTGTGACAGCAATTCATATCACTCACTACCCTGGTGCCGCCCCGTCTTTGCTCTCTGTGGTTGATAAATATGTAGTTCTAGCATGAAAGAGACTGGGTATAATCACTGGAGACTTCTTAGAGTGGAAACATCAGTGCTGCTTGCAGACACTGCCTAACTGAGAACAGCTTGAGAAAATAAGCTCTATGAAAAGAAGGGAGGGGAAAGTGGTTAGGAAAATAGAGAAATAAGAAAAATGGGGGGAAAATCTATTTTGTGGAAAGTGGGACAAAACCATTTTTTCATTGTTTAAAAAAACCCTCCTGGAACAGAAAAACTTTTTCCATATCAAGTTCACCAGTTGAGAAATAAGGGTATACTGAAATCTGGCTTGGTAGACATTTATTTTCTTTGTATGTATGGGAAGGAAAAGTTTTACAAACCTGAGAATATAAAAAGGACTATCTGGGTACTATAGTAGCCTATTAAAAGACTGATTCCATTTTTTTAAGACAGACATAGTATTCACTGAAGACTGCTATTTAATTATAACTGAACCGTATATATTAATAAAAATCTAAGAATGTATTTTTAGAGACAAAACACTTCAATATTCTGTTAGCAAGTAATCCTGATAGTACAAGTATTCAGATTGAATAAGACTGTTTTCCATAAAATATATTATTATTCAGAATTTTCCAAAAGTTATCCTTTCTTTAGAGTTAGATTCAGTGATATTTAATTTCCCTAGAAACTGAGCAAAGGCTCAAGTGTTTGAGCTATATATATATAAATATATTTTTGAGGTTTACAGGGCAGAGACTGGTATAATACATAATCTAAAAGGTTTTGGATAATCAGGCTATCTTCCTATTCAGGGATTTTTTGGATAATGATTTGATATCAATGACAGTGCTGAACCCCCAAGTCTTTCTCATTCACCTACAAATTCTTTCATCCCTTCACCATCACCATTGAGCCTATCTTTGTCACACGGTATCCATATATTCATAGTGTAGAATGCTCTAAGGTCATCTTGTCCTACTCTTTTCCAACAGTGATTGACCAGTAGGTCTAGCAGAAAATTAGTAAATTAAAAAAAAAAATCCACAGACTAGGGAACTAAAAAATTAAAATTCAATAAATAAGTAAACCCTTTGAAAGGAGTATTTAAAGCTTATGATTCTGCTAGAATGCTTGATTTTCCAACAGCTTCCAAATCCTTTCCTCTTCAATCCTCTAATGAAGTACTGATCAAAGGTTTTCTCACTTCCACATCCCCCAACAAGTTGGCAGTTTTTCAGTTCCCCTTTTCTGCTGAAAGCTTTCATGCCTTATAATCCTTTTTGTTCCAGGGACCTCTGCCTTTTCTGTAGAAGGATATTTAGCCATGAATACCTAGGAGGCTGAAATTCATGTTCAACAGGAAGACGCAACTACTACTCAAGTGCATGCATCAGTAGACATTGGTGCTTACTCTTGAAGGAAAGCTGCAGATTCCTGAGGTTCATGTTGGGGTGGGGAGTATCTTGTAGCCTTTTACAGAGATAGGGAAAACTGCATTATGGTGTACCGGCAAAGCAAGGGAAGCCCACTTTTTCTTCTAAAAATTTGAGCTTTTGGAAAATGAGATAGCTATCTCAGGAGTTTATGAGTTCTCCATCATTGGTGATGTTCTCTAAAAAGTTGTATATCCTCTCTCAGGTTTTATTGGTACACATCTGCTTTTGTGTAGACCTCTAATACAACTATAGCCCTGAGATATTGAGTTCTCTTGTAAGATATGCTCCAACTGTTGTTGAACATCCTTAGGTCTCTAGGTCTCATCTCAAACATTATTTGTTTATTCAATTTCTTGCTAGTTCTAATTCTCTCAAATTCAATTCAAGGAGTTTTTGTTTGTTTGTTTGTTTTAGCATCTATTTGATATTCTGTCCTGACCTGGCATTGCTGAAGCCACCTGATGGAAAAAGCCAAGTCTTTGGAAAAAACCTTGATTCTGGGAAAGACTGAACACAAAAGGAGAAAGGGGAGGCAGAGAATGAGATGGTTGGATAACATCACTAACTCAGTGGACATGAATCTGAGTAAACTCTGGGTGACAGTGGCGGACAGAGGAGCCTAGCTTGCTACAGTCCATGGGATCACAAAAAGTCGGACATGACTTAGTGACTGAAAACAACAACAAAACCAACAACTTTCTGTTAATTGTAAATAAGGTTTTATAGGTAGCAAACCTTGCATATATAAAGCAAAGAAGGTTAAACATGACCCAGTTGACTGTAGAGACAAATTAGAAATTCTTAAATAACAGAATGCTTTTCATCATGCTAATTTTAGTGAAAGTTGTTTCATATAAAGGTAAATTTAGAGCCAGGCGGATGTTATTTTGAATTTAGGTCTGAACCTAGTAATGGGTCGAGTTTCTTAACATTCTTAAAACCCAATATCTCCATTATAAAATTAAGACAATATCATTATCAAAATATAAATATTAAATGGAAGTAAACAGGTTTGAATCACTTAATACCTGGATTAGATAAGGTTCCAGAAATATACACTGTCTTCCCTTTACTTTATGTAGTCAAATCTGAACTTGGAAAAAGTAAGCATTTTTCCATTTTGGTAGGTGCTTTTATAGTCTTTTTTATCTGCTATTGGTTTCTGGTTGACTGAACACAGAATGAGAAAAACCTTATGCACCTAAGTCTTCTGGGGATCAAAAGGAGCAACATACTCTGTTCCCTTCAGGTCAGAATTACTGAATTGCTTGTGTTATTGCTGGTATTGCTGTCAGTGCCATAGACTCTTCTGGTTCTGCTCAACCAACCCCTTCACAGTGTTTAAGCCTGGGCAAGTTAACATAAGGCTGAAGGATGATGTTAAATACAGAAGAGCTAGAGCACTGCCTGGGACCACCTGACCACAAGTCTCAATCATCAAGCCTAAGTCCTTAGTTAATCAAGACATGGCAACTCCTAGGAGGCAGAGAACTAGATTCTGCTTCTCAGGACTCTGCCTACCTCTCCGGGTGCAACTCTGCTGCATCCATAGTAAAATCTTTCCATTTGCAGTCTGTATTACACTCTGGCCAAAATTCTTGCACTAGATTTCGAATGTTGGCTTCTTTCTGATTAGACCCAAAATGCTATAAGTCAGCGGCTTTTCTTTAAGGCTTATTATGTCCTGGAACAACAAATAGAAAACAGTCCTAGACTTGATATTATTAGCTTGGGTAAAATCCAATAACAGAAGTAAAGTTTCAAAAGGAAAAAAGCAATTTAAACTACTAATGCAATTAGAGGTATCTTAAGAAGTGCTTAAAACTATGTTTAGTATGCATTTGGGCTTGTAAGTATTAGCTTTAACTTACGATAAATCAACCACTATATAGGTGTCATGCAAATATACTTTCATATACTTATAACAATCTTCCAAGTTAAGCATGTAATCTATTTTACAGGTAAGAAAACAGGTTTGGAGAAATAAAATAAATGTTAAAAATCACAGAGCCAGAAAGTTACAGAACTAGAATTTGAACCACAACTTTCTGGCTTTGGAGCCTATTTTAAGTCACTATGACATGCAAACCTATAAATCACAGATAGCATATTGAATTCACCAAACAGTGAATTATTAATGAAAGTGTCCACTCCTTTCCCTGTCTATAAGCACTTGTAGGTTTGGATGTCCTTTGTCTCTTCAGTGGGGTTTGGTCTTCTTATAAGTGAATATTCCCCCAGGGGTTTTGAGACAATCATGAACCACACTGATTTTCAGTAGATGAAAACTTTAACCCTAATTTTCTTTGATGATATGCCTCAGTTCAGCATTTGAAAGGATTACAGTAAACAGAAGGGGCTATCATATCAGTTTGCTCAATCAGTGTGTAAAACTATAGGGCTACCTTTCCCTGAAGTCTGGAGAGATAGCCCTGTCCTGACTGAAGTTCTAATCAGAGTCCAAGGTACTTCCTTGCATTTCTCCAGTGCCTTCAATCATCCACCAGAATATATTTCAATTCCCATCTCAGAAACTCCGGAGTAGCCTTTACAGAGATCATTTGATACTGAGATAGAGGATTTCAAGAGAGGAAACAATTAAATTCCAGTGGACTTGCCATGTAAACGCTGAGAATAGTTTATTATTCACAATATCTACACTCATCCTAATGAAAATTAAGAATCACATGCTTGAGTCTATTTTTTTAACCCAAATATTGACAGGTGGTGAGCAGGTGGAGCCATGCAGTACTTGTCAGGGATGTGTCTGACTGGTACGCAGAGGAGGAATGAAGATCTGAGTGAACGATAGCAGCACAGTCGTTCCTTTCCTGTTGTTGTTGAGTGACACTTGGATATATCACTAAACATATAAAAATAGAAACTCTGTGTCAGCCTTCTTGTACAGGGTGCTGTGCTGCAGCATTTAAATCTGAATGTCAGTATGCCACTATCGTTATTTATAGAGGAGACCTGTATAAACATTTTGAGAGCAACAGAGGAAGAGGGAGAAAGAGAAAAGTGCACATGAGAGGGAAAGTGCTCAGAATATTGTGTTCATTAATTGAGCATTTACCTTTATATATTTGGGAGTGATAATTCATATTTGTATAGGAATGTACATTTTGAGTGCTTCTCCAGTGGCTCAGTGGTAAAGAATCCCCCTGCAATGCAGGAGATGCATGAGACATGGGTTCCATCCCTGTGTTGGGAAGAATTCTGGAGGAGAGCATGACAACTCACTCCAGTATTCTTGTTGGGATAATCCCATGGACAGAAGAGCCTAGTGGATTACAGCCCATAGAGTCACAAGGAGTCAAACAGGACTGAAGTGACTGTTTATACATGCACAGACATTTTGCAAGGCACTTTCACATACATCATCATATTGGTGTCTCAAAGAGACTTCTGAAATACAAAGTAATATTTCCCTTCTTGAAGAAGCTTGAGGAGATTAAGCAACTCCTGACATGTTGCTCAGCTGGCTGGTAGAAGAAATGGATGTCCACATTGCATCTTCAAAATGCAGTTATTCCTTCCCCATATGAAGAAGGTGGTAATAGGGTAGTTAAGTCCCTAAATAACAGATAAGGAAATTGAACTATGGAGTGATAATCTGACAAAACTAAGGTATGGTATAATGTCATGCCATGAGGCATTCTGAGTAGTGAGGACACAGCAATGAAAAACAATAGATAGATTCAGTTCAGGATCTGATGAAAGCAGGGCTAACGGGTGTGCCCCCCTGCAAAAGGATTGCAGTGCGGGGTGAACTCCCACTGCGAGTCTAGCCATGCACCTGCCTAAGATGCCACATCTGGGATCAGACAAACTAGCCCCTTGGAGCCAGTAACGGACACTGGAACCACAGGACAAGCAGCCTGGCAGCTCTTGAACCGTATTGGAGTCTGCTCCTCACTCACCAGGCAACAGAAATCCAAAAATGTCAAAGGTGAAGAGAAACATTCCTAGGGAGAACAAGAAGGCAGAGGAGTAGGTGGACATGGAGTATATCTCACTTCACGGATAAATCAGGAATACACCTTCAGACAAATGAGTGAATGCAGAACACCAGCTGAGAGTAAGCAGGAGTACCTGACCAGTGAAAAATAATATATAGAACCACACAAAACTCAAGATCAAGCCCTGAGCCTTTGGAGTGGGAGCACTAACTCCCAGACCCTAGACCACCAGAGAACTAACCCTAGGGGGTATCAAGTAGTGAGAATTCACACAAACAAAACCACTCAAATACAAGACTCTGCATCAACAAACCACTACTAGCACCTTGTGCATGATGCCTCATCTAAACAACAAACAAAACAAAAATACAAACCCGATCATCAACAGAAATGTTTACCACCTCACTCAGCCTTGCCCATCAGAGGAAAAACAAACAAACAAAAACTCAGCACAAATCTCACCCCATATGAAGTTTACACAAACCACTGGACCAACCTTAGGAGGACAGAAACCAAAAGGAAGAAAGAATTCAACTTTCTTCAAGTAAATAACTCAACTTTCCTTGAAGCATGAGAAAAGGAGACCTCAAAAACAATAAGTTAAAAAAAATAATGAAAAGTCAGAGAAATACTACACAAGTGAAGGAACAAGCTAGAAAAACAGAAGTCCAAATAAATGAAGAGGAAATAGGTAAATTACCAGAAAAATAATTGAGAATAATGATAGTAAAGATGATCAAAAACCTTGAAAACAAAATGGAGAAAATGAAACAATCAATTAAGAAAGACTCAGAAAAATTAAAGAATAAACATATAGAGACAAACAACGTAATTGCTAAAGTTAAAAATGCTGTAGAAGGAATCAATAGCAGAATATCTGAAGCAGAAGAACAAGATAAAATGGTGGAAATAACTTCTGAAGAGCAGAATAAAGTGAAAAGAATGAAAAGAATTGAGGATAGTCTCAGAGACCTCGGAGACAATATCAAACACACCACATTTTAATTATAGTGGTCCCAGAAGAAGAAGAGAAAAAGAAAGAGTATGAGAGAATTTTTGAAGAGATTGTAGTTGAATATTTCCCAAACATGGAAAAGGAAATAGTCAATCAACTCCAAGAGGCACAAAGAGTCCCACATAGAATAAACCCAAGGAGAAACATGCCAAGACACATACTAATGAAGCTAACAAAGACTAAATACAAAGAAAGAATATAAAAAGCAGCAAGGGAGAAGCCACAAGTAATATACAATGGAAATCCCATACACTTAACAGTTGGGCTTTCAGCAAAAATTCTGTAGGCCAGAAGGGAATGGTAGGATATATTTAAAGTACTGAAAGTGGAAAATCTACAACCAAGATTACTGTACCTGGAAAGGATCTCATTCAAAATTGATGCAGAAATAAAAAAAAATTTCAGACAAGCAAAAGTTAAGAGAATTCAGTGCCACAAAACCAGCTTTACAACAAATGTTAAAGGGACTTATATAGACAAGAAATACAAGAGAAGAAAAAAGATCTACAAAATCAACCACAAACAATTAAGAAAATGGCAATAGGAACATATATATGTATATGTATATATAAATTACTATAAATGTAAATGGATTAAATGCTCCAACAAAAAGACACAGACTGGCTGAATGGATACAAATACAAGACACATATATATGCTGTCTATAAGAAATCTACTTCATAGCTAAAGATACATACAGACTGGAGGTAAAAAATATATTCCATGCAAATGAGAAGCAAAAGAAAGCTGGAGTAACAATCTTCATATAAGGTAAAATAGACCTTAAAATAAAGAAGATTACAAAAGATAAGGAAGGACACTACATAATGATCAAGGGATCAATCCAAGAGGAAGACTAACAATTGTAAATATCTATGCACCCAACATCCCTGGGTTGCAAACATCCCCCGGAGAAGAAAATGGTAAACCACTTCAGTATTCTTGCCTGGAAAATTCACATGGACAGAGGAGACAGGTGGGCTATATAGTACATGGGGCCTCAAAGAGTCAGACACTACTGAGTGATTAAGCACAGCACATTCATCCAACATAGGAGCACCTCAATACATAAGACAAACACTAACAGACATAAAAAGAGAAATTGACAGTAACACAACAATCGTAGGAGATTTTAACACCCCATTCACAGCAATGGACAGGTCATCAAAACAGAAAATTAATAAGGAAACACAGGTCTTAAATGATATGTTAGATGAGATGAATCTCATTGATATCCTCAGGACATTCCATCCA
Source organism: Capra hircus (assembly GCF_001704415.2). Lineage (NCBI taxonomy): Eukaryota > Metazoa > Chordata > Mammalia > Artiodactyla > Bovidae > Capra > Capra hircus. The sequence continues at coordinate 114,555,418 of NC_030810.1, forward strand.
AATGGAGAAGAATACACCTTCTTAAGTGCACATGGAACATTCTCCAGGATAGACCATATCTTGGGTCAGAAATCAAACTTCAGTAAATTTCAGAAAACTGAAATTGTATCAGGCAACTTCTCTGACCACAATGCTATGAGAGTAGATATTAATTACAAGGAGGAAAAAGTAAGAAATACAAACACATGGAAATTAAACAACACGTTTCTAAATAACCAACAGGTTACAGAAGAAATCAAAAGGGAAATTAAAAAAAATTCTAGAAACAAATAACAATAAAAACACAAAATGCAAAACCTATGGGATTCAGCAAACGTAGTTCTAAGAGGAAAGTTTATAGCAATACAATCCTACCTCAAGAAACAAGAAAAATATTGAATAGACAACCTAACCTTATACCCAAAACAACTGGAAAAAGAAGAACAAAAAAAACCCTATAATTAGTAGAAGGAAATAAAGCATAAAGATCCAAGCAGAAATAAATGAAAAAGAAATGAAGAAACAATGGTAAAAATTTAATAAAACTAAAAGCTGGTTCTTTCAGAAGATAAACAAAATTGACAAACCTTTAGGCAGACTCATCAAGAAAAAAGAGAGAAGAATCAAATCAACAAAATTAGAAATGAAAAAGGAGAGGTTACAACAGACAATGCAGAAATACAAAGGATTATAAGAAACTATTATGAACAAGTATGTGGCAATTAAATAGATAACCTGGAAGAAATGGACATATGCTTAAAAAAGTTCAGTCTTCCAAGACTGAACCAGGAAGAAATAGAAATTGTTAACAACCCAATTACAAGCACTGAAAATGAAGCTGTGATCAAAAATCTCCCAGAAAACAAAAGCCCAGGACCAGATGGCTTCACAGGTGAATTCTGTCAAACATTTAGAGAAGAACTGATGCCTATCTTTCTACAACACTTTCAAAAAACTGCAGAGGAAGGAATGCTTCCAAACTTATCTTATGGGGCCACCATCACCCTGATACCAAAACCAGACAAAGACAACACACACACAAATAAAACTACAAGCCAATATTAGTGATGAACATAGATGCAAAAATCCTCAATAAAATTTTAAGAAACAGATTCAGCAACACATCAAAAAGCTCATTCACAATGATCAAGTTGGGTTTATTCCAGGGATGCAAGGATTCTTCAATATATGCAAACCAATCAATGTGATACACCATATTAACAAATTGAAAGATAAAACCCATCTAATGATCTCAATAGATGCAGAAAAAGCCTTTGACAAAATTCAGCACCCATTTATGATTAAAACTCTTCAAAAAATAGCCATAGAAGGACCCTACCTCAACGTAGGAAAAGCCATATATGATAAGCCTACAGCAAACCTAATTCTCAATGGTGAAAAACTGAAAGCATTCCACCTAAGATCAGGAACAAGACATGGGTGCCCACTTTCCCCACTATTATTCAACTTAGCTCTGGAAGTCCTAGCTACCGCAATCAGAAAAAAAAAGAAAAGAAGAAGGCAATGGCATTCCACTTCAGCACTCTTGCCTGGAAAATCCCATGGAAAGAGGAGCCTGGTGGGCCACAGTCCATGGGGTCACTAAGAGTCGGACACGACTGAGCGGCTTCACTTTCACTTTTCACTTTAATGCATTGGAGAAGGAAATGGCAACCCACTCCAGTATTCTTGCCTGGAGAATCCCAGGGATGGGGGAGTCTCGTGGGCTGCCGTCTATGGGGTCGCATAGAGTTGGACACGACTGAAGCAACTTAGCAGCAGCAGCAGCAGATCAGAAAAGAAGCAAAGCTCTCATTGTTTGCAGATGACATGATACTGTACATAGAAAACCCTGAAGATAGTATCAGAAAATTACTAGAGGTAATCAGTGAATTTAGAAAAGTTGCAGGATACAATACAAAATGAATACACAGAAATCATTTGCATTTCTACATAATAAAAATGAAAAAAATTGGAAAGAGAAATTAAAGAATCAATCCCATTCACCATTGCAGCAAAACGAATTAGATATCTAGGAATAAAGTTACCTAAGGTGACAAAAGAATTGTACCCAGAAAATTTTAAGACACTAATGAAAGAAATCAAAGACAACATAAGCAGATGGAGAGATATTCCATGTTCCTGGGTAGGAAAAAGCAATATTGTGAAAATGCCTATACTACCAAATGCAATCTACAGATTCAATGTGACCCCTATTAAATTACCAATGGCATTTTTCACAGAACTAGGAAAAAAAATTCACAGTTCATATGGAAACACAAAAGACCCCAAATAGCCAAAGCAGTCTTGAGAAAGAAGAACGGAGCTGGAGGAATCAAACTTCCTGACTTCAGATTATACTACAAAGTTAAAGTCATTAAGACAGTATGGTATTGGGACAAAAACAGAAATATAGACCAATGGAACAAGATACAAAGCCCTGAAATAAACCCATACACCTATGCATACCTTATTTTGACAAAGGAAGCAATAATATACAATGGGGAAAAGACAGCCTCTTCAATAAATGGTGCTGGGAAAACTGGACAGCTACATATAAAAGAATGAGTTTAGAACACTTCCTAACACCATACACAAAGATAAACTCAAAATGGGTTAAAGACCTAAATGTAAGACCAGAAACTGTAAAATTCTTAGAGGAAAACACAGGCAGAACACTCAGTGACATAAATCAAAGCAAGATCCTCTATGAACCATCTAGAATAACAGAAATAAACACAAAAGGAAACAAGTGGGACCTGATTAAACTAAAAGCTTTTGCACAGCAAAGGAAACTATAAGCAAGGTTAAAAGACATCCCTCAGAATGGGAGAAAATAATTGCAAATGAAACGACTGACAAAGGATTAATTTCCAAAATATACAAGCAGCTCATACAACTCAATACCAGCAAAACAATCTAATCAAAAAGTGGGAAAAAGACCTAAACAGACATTTCTCCAAAGGAGACATACAGATGACTAACAAACACATGAAAAGATGCTTAACGTTGCTCATTATTAGAGAAATGCAAATCAAAACTACAATGAGTTATCACCTCACACCGGTCAAAATGGTGAGCATCAGAAAGTCTGCAAACAATAAATGCTGGAAAGAGTGGGGAAAAAAGGGAACGTTCTTGCACTGTGGGTGGGAATGTAAATTGATTCAGCCACTATGAAAGACAGTATGGAGATTTCTTAAAAACCTAGGAATAAAACCACCACATGACCCAGCAATCCCACTCCTAGGCATATACCTTGAAGAAACAAAAATTGAAAGAGACAATATGTATCCCATTGGTCATTGCAGTGTTGTTTATAACAGCTAGAACATGGAAGCCACCTAGATGTCCATGGACAGATAGATGAATGGATAAAGAAGTTGTTGTACATATACGCAATGGACTATTACTCAGCCATAAAAAGGAACATATTTGAGTTAGTTTTAATGAGGTCGATGAACCTAAAACCTATTATACAGAGTGAAGTAAGTCAGAAAGAGAAAGATAAATATTGTATTCTAATGCATATATATGGAATCTAGAAAAATCGTACTGAATAATTTATTTACAGGGTAACAGCAGAGAAACAGACATAGAAAATAGATTTATGGACACAAGGAGAGGGGAGGAGAGGGTGAGATGTATGGAAAGTGCAACATGGAAACTTATATTATCATATGTAAAATAGATCACCTGTGAGAATTTGCTGTCAAATGGCTCAGGAAAGTCAAACAAGTATCAACCTTTATCAACCTAGAAGGGTAGGATGCGGAGGGAGATGCAAGGGAGTTTCAAAATGGAGGGGATATATGTATACCTATGGCTGATTCATGTTGAGGTTTGACAGAAAATAGAAAATTCTGTAAAGCAATTATCCTTCAATAAGATAATTAATATAAATATATATAAATTCTGAAAGAGATGGGAATACCAGACCACCTGACCTGCCTCTTGAGAAATCTGTATGCAGGTCAGGAAGCAGCAGTTCGAACTGGACATGAAACAACAGATTGGTTCCAAATAGGAAAAGGAGTACGTCAAGGGTGTATATTGTCACCTTGCTTATTTAACTTCTATGCAGAGTACATCATGAGAAATGCTGGACTGGAAGAAACACAAGCTGGAATCAAGATTGCTGGGAGAAATTTCAATAACCTCAGATATGCAGATGACACCAACCTTATGGTAGAAAGTGAAGAGGAACTAAAAAGCCTCTTGATGAAAGTGAAAGAGGAGAGTGAAAAAGTTGGCTTAAAGCTCAACATTCAGAAAATGAAGATCATGGCATCCGGTCCCATCACTTCATGGGAAATAGATGAGGAAACAGTGGAAATAGTGTCAGACTTTATTTTTGGGGGCTCCAAAATCACCGCAGATGGTGACTGCAGCCATGAAATTAAAAGACGCTTACTCCTTGGAAGAAAAGTTATGACCAACCTAGATAGTATATTCAAAAGCAGAGACATTATTTTGCCAACTGAGGTCCGTCTAGTCAAGGCTATGGTTTTTCCAGTAGTCATGTATGGATGTGAGAGTTGGACTGTGAAGAAGGCTGAGTGCCAAAGAATTGATGCTTTTGAACTGTGGTGTTGGAGAAGACTCTTAAGAGTCCCTTGGACTGCAAGGAGATCCAACCAGTCCATTCTGAAGGAGATCCAACCAGTCCATTCTGAAGGAGATCAACCCTGGGATTTCTTTGGAGGGAATGATGCTGAAGCTGAAACTACAGTACTTTGGCCACCTCATGCAAAGAGTTGACTCATTGGGAAAGACTCTGATGCTGGAAGGGATTGGGGGCAGTAGGAGAAGGGGACGACCGAGGATGGGATGGCTGGATGGCATCACGGACTTGATGGACATAAGTCTGAGTGAGCTCCGGGAGATGGTGATGGACAGGGAGGCCTGGCATGCTGCGATTCATGGGGTTGCAAAGAGTCGGACATGACTGAGCGACTGAACTGAACTGAACTGATACAAATTTATTTTCTTATTGAAGGATAATTGCTTTACAGAATTTTATTTTAAAAATAAGAAAATAAAAACACACTGTGGAAGAATAAAAAAAAAAGAAGAGAAACAGTAGATAAAATATTTTGCCTTTGTAAAGCTAATCTTGCAGTGGTTTGTTAGATGACCTTTATAATTCTACAACTTCATAGCGCAAGTGGAGATATAGAGCCATCCAATGCTATTTTTATCATTTGGAAATAATAAACTGGCCAAAAATACAAAACAATAAAGCATTTTGTATTTCAAAACATTCAGCTATCGTACAGAAACTCTTTATTAGCTCTGAGATGATTATTTGGGGGAAATTCTGTAGTGGTATGATGGCACATGTCATGTTCTATTCAGGTCAACACTACATAGTAAAACATTTCTATATATGTTCAATGAAACTGAAAGGGACCTGCAGGATCCCCGCAGATCAGGAATGAAGTGGCTCAATAGAGCCTGCTAGCACGGTTAGTATTGAACCAGTAGCTTAAGTAGTCACCTCCAAACTTCTTTGTAACTTGCTGCTGCTGCTAAGTCGTTTCAGTCGTGTCCGATTCTGTGCGACCCCATAGATGGCAGCCCACCAGGCTCCCTCGTCCCTGGGATTCTCCAGGCAAGAATACTGGAGTGGGTTGCCATTTCCTTCTCCAATGCATGAAGGTGAAAAGAAAAAGTGAAGTTGCTCAGTCATGTCTAACTCTTAGCGACCCCATGGACTGTAGCCTACCAGGCTCCTCTGTCCATGGGATTTTCCAGGCAAGAATACTGGAGTGGGATGCCATTGCCTTCTTCATCTTTGTACCTTAGAATCCCCTAAGGAGATTCAGAAATTACTCATTCCTGTGTTCTCCCCAGAGAGTGTAACATGAATGATCTAGCAAGTGAGCAGAATGCTTAAAATGACTCGAATATGGTGATATGTTTAGGAATCACAGACTTGATGTTCTGTTGCTCAGTCCCTAAGTCATGTTCAATTCTTTGTGACCCCATGGACTGCAGCATGACAGAATTCCCCATCCTTCACTATCTCCCAGAATTTGCTCAAACTCATGTCCATTGAGTGGGTGATGCCATCCAACTATCTCATCCTCTGTTGCCACCTTCTCCTCCTGTCCTTAATCTTTTCAGCATCAGTGTCTTTTCCAATAAGTCAGCTCTTCACACCAGGTTGTCAAAGTATTGGAGCTTCAGTTTCAGTCCTTCTATAGAATATTCAGGGTTCATTTCCTTTAAGACTGACTGGTTTGATGTCCTTGCTGTGCAAGAGGCTCTCAAGAATCTTCTCCAACACCACAGTTCAAAAACATTAGTTATTCATGCTCAGCCTACTTTATGGTCCAACTCTCACACCCATACATGTCTTGCTGAAAAGCCATAGCTCTGACTATACAGACCTTTTTCAGCAAAGTGATGTCTCTGCTTTTTAATATGCTGTCTAGTTTTGTCATAACTTCTCTTCCAAGAGCAAGCATCATCTAACTTCATGGCTGCAGTCACTGTAGTGATTTTTGGAGCCCAAGAAAATAATATCTGCCACTGTTTCCATTTTTCCCCATCTATCTGTCATGAAGTGATGGCACCAGATGCCATGATCTTTGTTTTTTTTTGAGTGTTGAATTTCAAGCCAGACTTTTCACTCTCCTCTTTCACCCTCATTAAGAGGCTCTTTAGTTCCTCTTCAGTTTCTGCTATTAGAGTGGTGAATGAAAGTGAAAGTCGTTCAGTCACGTCTGACTCTTTTTGACCCCATTGACTAATATAGTTCATGGAATTATCCAAGCCAGAATACTGGAGTGTGTAGCCTTTGCCTTCTGCAGGGGATCTTCCCAACCCAGGAATCAAACCCAGGTCTCCTGCATTGCAGGCATTGATCATTAGAGTGGTAATCATCTGCATTTCTGAGGTTGTTGATATTTCTCCCAACAATCTTGATTCTAGCTTGTGATTCATTCAGCTCATCATTTTGCATGGAGTATTCTGCATATAAGTTAAATAAGCAGGGTGAAAATATGCAGCCTTGTCATACTCCTTTCTCAATTTTGAACCAGCCCATTGTTCCATGTCCAGTTCTAACTGTTGCTTCATGACCTGCATACAGATGTCTCAAAAGGCAGGTAAGGTTGTCTGGTATTCCTATTTCTGCAAGAATTTTCCACAGTTTATTGTGATGCACACAATCAAAGGCTTTAGTGTAGTCAATGAAGCAAAATTAGATGTCTTTCTGTAACTGCCTTGCTTTCTCTATGATCCAACAGATGTTGACAATTTGGTCTATGATTCTTCTGCCTTTTCTAGATCTAGCTTGTGCATCTGAAAGTTCTCAGTTCACATACTACTGAAGCTTACTTAGCTTGAAGGATTTTGAGCACTACCTTGCTAGCATATGAAATGAGTGCAATTGTATGGTAGTTTGAACATTATTTCGCTTTGCCCTTCTTTGTGGTTGGAGTGAAAACTGAAATTTTTCAGTCCTGTGGCCACTGTTGAGTTTTCCAAATTTGCTAGCATATTGAATGTTGCACTTTCAAGGTATCATCTTTTTGGATTTGAAATAGCTCAGCTGGAATTCCATCACTTCCACTAGATTTCTTTATAGTAATGCTTCTTAAGGCCCACTTGATTTCGCACTTCAGGATGTCTGGCTCTAGGTGAGTGACCACACCATTTTGGTCATTTGGGTCAATAACTTTTTTCTTTTTTTACAGTTCTGTGCATTTTTGCCACCTCTTCTCAGTCTCTTCTGCTTCTATTAGGTCCTTGCCATTTCTATTCTTTATTGTACCTATCTTTGCATGAAATGTTCCCTTGGCATATCCAATTTTCTTGAAGAGATCTCTACTTTTTTCCTATTTTATTGTTTTCCTCTATTTCTTTGCATTGTTCACTTTAGAAGACCTTATCTCTTTGCTATTCTCTGGAACTCTGCATTCAGTTTGGTATATCTTTCCCTTTCTCCCTTGCCTTTTGTTTTTTCCTTTTCTCAGCTATTTGTAAAGCCTCCTCAGACAACCACTTCACCTTCTTGTATTTCTTTTTCTTTGGGACGGTTTTGGTCACTGCCTCCTATATAATGTTATGAACCTCCATTCATACTTCTGCAGGCACTCTTATCTATCAGATCTTATCCTTTGAATCTCTTTGTCACCTCCACTGCATAATCATTAAGCATTTGATTTAGGTCAGACTTGAATGGCCTAGTTTTTTTTTTTTTTTCCTACTTCAATTAAACCAGAATTTTGCAATAAGGAGATCATTATCTGAGCCACAGTTATCTCCAGGTCTTATTTTCACTGGTTGTATAGAGCTTCTCCATTTAAAGTGCAAAGAATATAATCAACCTGATTTTGGTATTGACCATCTGGTGATGTCCATGTGTAGAATCCTCTCTTATGTTGTTGGAAGAGAGTGTTTGCTATGACCATGAAAAACTTTGTCCACTGCAGAAAGGAACAGCAAACCACTCCAGTATTTTTCCTTCAAGAACCTCAAGAACAGTATGAAGAGGCAAAAAGATATGACAGTGGAAGATGAGCCCACCCCCAGGTCAATAAGGTCTCTAATATGCTATTGAAGAAGAGCGAAGATATAGCTCCAGAAAGAATGAAGAGGATGGGCTAAAGTGAAAATGATGCTCAGTTTTGGATGTGTCTGGTGGTAAAAGTAAAGTCCGATGATATAAAGAATAATAATGTATAGGAAACCTGGAATGTTACGTCCATGAATCAAGGTAAATTGGACATGGTCAGGCAGGAGATGACAAGATTGAATATTGACATCTTAGGAATCAGTGAACTAAAATGGATGGGAATGGGTGAATTTAATTCAGAAGGCCATTATATCTACTACTGTGGGGAAGAATTCCTTAGAAGAAATGAAGTAGCCCTCATAGTCAACAAAAGAATCTGAAATGCACGTGTTAACCAATAAAATATTGTAAAGTAATTAGCCTCCAATTAAAATAAATACATTTAAATTAAAAAAAAAAAAAGAATCTGAAAGGGCAAAGCGAAATAATGTTCAAAGTACCATACAATTGCACTCATTTCATATGCTAGCAAGGTAGTGCTAGCTGTACTTGAGTGCAGTCTGTCAAAAATGACAGAATGATCTTGGTTCATTTCCAAGACAACCATGAAATATACTGTAATCCAAGTCTATGCCCCAACCACTAATGCCAAAGATGAACAGTTCTATGAAGGCTTTCTAGATCTAACACCAAGAAGAGTTGTCCTTTTCATCATAGGGGATTGGAGTGCAAAAGTGGGAAGTCAAGAGATACCTGGAGTAACAGGCAAGTTTGGCCTTGGGGTACAAAATGAAGTAAGGCAAAGTCTAAGAGAGTTTTGCCAAGAGAATGCGCTGGTCATAGGAAACACCCTTGTCCAACAACACAAGAGACGATCTACACATGGACATCACTTACTTGTGGTATGTTTAATGAATGATGACCATTGTTCCCCTAGCCCATTACCATTATTTGTCAGTGTTTTCCTTTCCAATAGAACTTCAGTTTTCCTTCACGCATTAAATAACCATGTGCACAAAAATGCAGAATTCATCCAGTTCAGTGGGGTGAATCTTAATTATTCTTAGTTGTATTCTCTCTGTGGTAATAATTAATTTGAGGGTTATGAAATAGGGAAAAATATAAGTGGGCAAAAATTATGGGAAAGGCTTTTTTGCAGTTAACAAAGGAGACTTCTGTGAGAAAATAGTTCTCTTTTTTTTCCTACCTCTGGACATTAACTTTGTGGGGGGAGACATCATGGCTATTGAGATCTTGCAGGGAGTGAAACATAGAAAAGATCAAGGAAGCACACTAACAATGCCTAATGACAGATGAAAAGAAACTTTTTTTAAATTAAAAAAATATTGAAGTATAGTTGATTTACAATGTGTTAGTTTCAGGTGTACAGCAAAGTAATTCTGCTATACATACTTATACAACTATTCTTATTCAGATTCTTTTCACTTATAGGTTATTAAAAAATATTGAGTATATTTACCTGTGCTATACAGTAGATCCTTACAGTTTATTTTATGTTTAATAATGTGTATATGTTAATCTCAATCTATATTGTACTGCCCCACTTTTCCCTTTTGGTAATCATAAGTTTATTTTCTAAGTTGGTAGGTCTATTTCTATGTTTTTGTTGATAATCAGTGTACCACTAAAACTTAATAAACCCGAATACCAACATATTACCTGACCTTGTGGTATTTATTATTTATGTTACTTTACTCAGTGTTTCTGGGATTTATACCCAAAAGTATACTAAATAATACATGAATTCTTAATTTTATATTTAGCGTCAAGAGAAATATACCATCTTAGGACAAAATGATGACTGACCTCAAACTTCATATTGTCCCTGAAGAGAGATCTGTGGATATTTTGCAAAAAAGTATGATAGTTTTCTTACATGGCCACAACTAAAAGATTATGGATTTATTTCAAATTTTCATATTTTAAAAAATTAATCTGATTCATATCTGTCATAAGAAATTTACTAAAATTCTTCTTGAACCTCTTTCTATGTTCCCTGTGCCATTTAAAATATTGATGAGAAGACCAGAGATAGGAGAACCACAAAAATAAAATAAAAAAACAACACTTACCTACCAGTTAGATTATCACTGACATAATCACACCATGATACAGGACTTCTCAAAAAAGGTCCAAGGATACATTTGGTACCAGGTTGCAGGAGGCAGTTGTTGAGAGCAAGTGACAAACTGTCCTTTACTTTGCTTCCTAAAAACTCTCTTCTAGAAGAAGTCAAAAAGAAAGTTATGTAGAGATTAATTGAAGCTTCAATCAATTTTTATGGGTGATAGTCCACTAAGTTCCTTTGATTTCAAATGCTGCTTTTCCTTTAAGGATTCTGTAATACCTGTTTTCTATTTTCCCCAGGGTAGTTTTGAAACTGTTAATAATTATAAATAACATTTATTGAATGCTCACCATGTGCCATTCATCATGCCAGGCTTTTTATGTGTATCATCTCAAATAGTCCTCACCACTGACCTTTGAGGACCATGGGCCTTGGAGAGTTTAAGTGCCTTGTGAAAGGACCCACAGTTATTGAATAGAAGTGCTGGGTTGGAAGCCAAGTTGGTGCTCTTAGCAACAGCACAGTATTGTCTTTTATCCACTGTGGAAAGTTGTGAAAAGAACACAAACTCATCATCTAGCTCTACCATTGACTACCACTGTGACCTTGGCCTTCTTCACCAGGTCCCTGTAAAGACTGAACCATGCTCTTTTTAAACTGAAAGTCCTATCCAAATGTAACATGCTATTCCAATATCTTGGTTGGTGAGGTTTGTTCAATGAACATTGATAGACACCTTACTTTGGGCCAGACCTTTTGCTCAGTCCTGGGAATACAACAATGTATAAGGGATGAGAGTTCCTTCCCTGTCATTCCTGAACTTTGGCAGTCAGAGTGAGGCCACATTTCTCTTTCCAGACAGACCCGAGGCTGCCCCAATTCTGGCTGTGTGTCCCTAAGCCATGCTGGTAAAAGCCTGTTGAGAATTGTTGCTAACATTTCTTCAGCTGCCTCATGTTTAATGAAATCAGAAAGAAGCCTGCACACCTGACAGTAGTTCAGAATATGAGGTGAATGATTAAAGTTTAAAAGGTCGTATACCATTGTAATACTGAAAAGAAACTTTATGATTCATCATTCCTGATGTAATGTCATCTGTTTAATAAAGCCATATTTCACTCACAGCTCATTTTTAATGGGCCTATTTAAGTAATGGCAACGGAGTTGTTTTTTTCCACCCCTGCCTCCCAAAGTTAAGAGTGTTTTTTATGGATTATACTTGAAAACAACACAGTAGTTTAGGACTTGGATATATACAGTATCTTTCAGCCTTTAGTGACTAGATATTATTTATGCCAAATCCCTCTACTTGGACTGAAATATCAAGCAAAGGCAAACAAGCAGCTGGATATGCTAATACACAAGTAAACAATGTCTCCTTTAATTGTATGAATTGGAATTTATATCATGGGCAAATATGGTTATCTGTAAGCTACTTTGATGGGCAGTGGTCAGAGGGCATCATGCCCAGGGTGGCATTTTATTCAAGCAAGGCCGTAGAATCTACTGGACCTGCGTGTTTTAAACCAGTGCTTCTTCCCTGGATACAAATTTTTTTTGTACCCCAGGGGACATTTGGCAATGACTGGAGATGTCTTTTCTTGTCACAACTGGACACAATGGAAAGGGTATTGCTATTGGAATATGGTGGACCGACGAGGGATGCACCCAAACATTCTGCAACACACAGGAACCCGCTCTTCTCTGCCCAACAGGTAATTATTTGGCGTAAAATGTCAACAGTGGTGAGATTCAGAAATATTGAATTTGATGGCTGGATGTAGGGTGGGAGACTGGAATTCAGTCAATCAGTTCAGTCACTCAATCGTGTCCAACTCCTTGTGTGACCCCATGAACCACGGCATGCCAGGCCTCCCTGTCCACCACCAATTCCTGGAATTTACCCAAATTCATGTCCACTGAGTCGGTGATGCCATCCAACCATCTCATTCTCTGTTATCCCTTTCTCCTCCTGCCCCCAATCCCTCCCAGCATCAGGGTTTTTTTCATGAGTCAGCTCTTCTCATCAGGTGGCCAAAGTATTAGAGTTTCAGCACCAACATCAGTCCTTCCAATGAACACCCAGGACTGATCTCTTTTAGGATGGACTGGTTGCATCACCTTGCAGTACAAGGGATTCTCAAGAGTCTTCTCCAACACCACAGTCCAAAAGGAACAATGCTTCTGCACTCAGCTTTCTTTATAGTCCAATTCTCACAAAGATACATGACTACTGGAAAAGCCATAGCCTTGACTAGACAGATCTTTGTTGACAAAGTAATGTCTCTGCTTTTTAATATGCTGTCTAGTTTGGTCATAGCTTTCCTTCTGAGTAAGTGTCTTTCAATTTCATGGCTACAATCACCATCCGCAGTGATTTTGCAGACCAAAAAATAAAGTCAGCCACTGTTTCCACTGTTTCCCCATCTATTTGCTGTGAAGTGATGGGACCAGATGTATGATTTTAGTTTTCTGAATGCTGCGCTTTAAGCCAACTTTTTCACTCTCCTCTTTCACTTTCATCAAGAGGCTTTTTAGTTCCTCTTCACTTCCTGCCATAAGGGCGGTGTCATCTGCATATCTGAGGTTATTGATATTTCTCCCGGCAATCTTGATTCCAGCTTGTGTCCCTTCCAGCCCAGCATTTCTTATGATGTACTCTGCATATAAGTTAAACAAGCAGGTTGACAATATATAGCCTTGACGTACTCCTTTTTTATTTGGAACCAGTCTGTTGTTCCATGTCCAGATTTAAGTGGTGCTTCCAGACCTGCCTACAGGTCTCTCAAGAGGCAGGTCGGGTGGTCTGGTGTTCCCATCACTTGAAGAATTTTCCACAGTTTATTGTGATCCACACAGTCAAGGGCTTTGGCATAGTCAATAAATCAGAAACAGATGTTTTTCTGTAACTCTCTTGCTTTTTTGATGATCCAATGGATGTTGGCAACTTTGCTTTTTGCTTCCCTTTCTTTCACAGCTATTTGTAAGGCCTCCCCAGACAGCCATTTTGCTTTTTGCATTTCTTATTCTAGGGGATGGTCTTGATCCCTATCTCCTGTACAGTGTCATGAACCTCATTCCATAGTTCATCAGGCACTCTGTCCATCAGATATAGTCTCTTAAATCTATTTCTCACTTCCACTGTATAGTCATAAGGGATTTGATTTGGGTCATACATGAATGGTCTAGTGGTTTTCCCTACTTTCTTCAATTTAAGTCTGAATTTGGCAATAAGGAGTTCTTGATCTGAGCCACAGTCAGCTCCCAGTCTTGTTTTTGCTGACTGTATAGAGCTTCTCCATCTTTGGCTGCAAAGAATATAAGCAATCTGATTTTGGTGTTGACCATCTGGTGATGTCCATGTGTAGAGCCTTCTCTAGTGTTGTTGGAAGAGGATGTTTGCTATGACCAGTGTGTTCTCCTGGAAAAACTCTATTAGCCTTTGCCCTGCTTCATTCTGCATTCCAAGGCCAAAATTTGCTGTTACTCCAGGTGTTTCTTGACTTCCTACTTTTGCATTCCAGTCCCCTATAATGAAAAGGACATCTTTTTGGCGGTGTTAGTTCTAAAAGGTCTTGTAGGTCTGTATGGACCCATTTGACTTCAATTTATTGAGTGTTACTGGTCGGGGAATAGACTTGGATTACTGTGATATTGAATGGTTTGCCTTGGAAATGAACAGAGATCATTCTGTTGTTTTTGAGACTGCATCCAAGTACTGCATTTTGGACTCTTTCATTGAGTATAATGGCTACTCCATTGCTTCTAAGGGATTCCTGTCCACAGTAGTAGATATAATGGCCATCTGAGTTAAATTTACCCATTCCAGTACATCTTAGTTTGCTGATTCCTAGAATGTCGACATTCACTCTTGCCATTTCCTATTTGACCACTTCCAATTTGCCTTGATTCATGGACCTAACATTCCAGGTCGGACATGACTGAGCGACTTCACTTTCACTTTCACTTTCATTTAATCTCTATGCATGTCAAGAAGTAAAGGTCAGAACTGGACATGGAACAACAGACTGGTTCCAAATTGGAAAAGAAGTACATCAAGGCTGTATACTGTCACCTTGTTTATTTAACTTATATGCGGAGTACATCATGCGAAATGCTAGAGTGGATAAAGCACAAGCTGGAACCAAGATTGCCGGGATAAATGTCAATAACTTCAGATATGCAGATGACATGACCCTTGTGGCCGAAAGCAAAGAGAAACTAAAGAGCTTCTTGATAAACGTGAAAAAGGAGAGTGAAAAATCTGGCTTAAAATTCAACACTCAAAAAGAAAAGATCATGACATCTGGTCCCATCACTTCATGGCAAATAGATGGGGAAACAATGAAAACAGTGAAAGACTTTATTTTCTTGGGCTACAAGATCACTGCAGACAGCGACTGCAGTCATGAAATTAAAAGATGCTTGCTCCTTGGGAAAAAAGCTATGACACTTGCTCCTTGGAAGAAAACCTAGAAAGCATGTTAAAAAGCAAAGTTATTACTTTGCCAACAAAGATCTGTCTATTCAAAGCTATGGTTTTGCCAGCAGTCATGTGTGGATGTGAGAGTTGGACTGTAAAGAAAACTGAACACTGAGAAACTGATGCTTTGAACTATGGTGTTGGAGAAGGCTCCTGAGAGCCCCTTGGATGGTAAGGAGATCAAACCCGTCAAGCCTAAAAGAAATCAGTCCTGAATCTTTATTGAAAGGACTGATGCTGAAGCTGAAGCTCCAATACTTTGAGCTGACTCATTGGAAAAGACCCTGATGCTGGGAAGGATTGAAGGCAGGAGGAGAAGGGAATGACAGAGGATGAGATGATTGAATGGCATCACCAACTCAATGGCCATGGGTTTGAGCAAGCTCCGGGAGTTGGTGATGGACAGGGAAGCCTGGCATCCTGCAGTCCATGGGGTTGCAAAGAGTCAGACATGACTGAATGACCGAACTAAACTGAACTGAATCTTATGCTGATGGAGTAGTTAATATTCTTCCATTTTAAAGATTGGGAAACTAAGCCTTAGTGATTATCTAATGTCTCAAAGATTTTTAAATGATAGAGCAAGTTTTTAATCCCATATCTGTCTAAACCTGATGCCCCTGAAACAATTATTTGTGCTATTAGTTTTTTGAAAATGACTCTAATGGGGGCTAATTAAATGTATATCAATCTTCTTTCACTGCTGTGACATTGGTTCAGTCTCTGGTTGGGGAACTAAGATTCTCACAAGCTGCACACATGGCCAAAAATACATAAACAAAAATATTTTAAAATGTGGATGAGCTTAAATGTGGAATATACTATCCAGTCCTCATCACTCTCTCACTTATTTTAGTCCCCAGTGACCACTTCACATATCTATGTTATCTACCTAGCTACTATCAATCAGTGTCCGAGGCTTTCCACATTGCTATTATAGTCTATCCTTCTCTAATTTACCTGGCTGGTGAGAAAAGCTCTCAGGGCTAGATTCTAAGAATAAACTACCTGGAAGTTGGTCTCACAAGAATAATGTTCTCATTATAGAGCAGAGAAAATATACTCTGAACATGCAAAATATAGACATACTCTCTTCAGTTCAGTTCAGTCGTTCATTTGTGTCTGACTCTTTGAGACCCCGTAGACTGCAGCATAGCAGGCTTCCCTGTCTGTCACCAACTCCCAGAGCTTGCTCAAACTCTTGTCCATCTAGTCGGTGATGCCATCCAACCATCTCATCCTCTGTCATCTCCTTCTCCTCCTGCCTTCAATCTTTCCCAACATGAGGGTCTTTCCCATGGAGTCAGTCCTTTGCATCAGGTGGCCCAAGTATTGGAGTTTCAGCTTCAGTATCACTCCTTCCAATGAATATTCAGGACTGATTTCCTTTAGGATGGACTGGTTGGATCTCCTTGTGCTCCAAGGGATTCTCAAGAGTCTTCTCCAATACCACAGTTCAAAAGCATCAATTCTTCAGCATGCAGCTTTCTTTATAGTCCAACTCTGACATCCATACATGACTACTGGAAAAATCATAGCTTTGACTAGACAGACTTTTGTCAGAAAAGTAATGTCTCTACTTTTTAATATGCTGTCTAGGTTGGTCATAGATTTTTTTCTGAGGAGTAAGGGTCTTTTAATTTCATGGCTGCAGTCACCATCTGCAGTGATTTCGGAGCCCCCCAAAATAAAGTCTGACACTATTTCCATTGTTTCCCCCTCTGTTTGCCTTGAAGTGATGGGACCAGATGCCATGATCTTAGTTTTCTGAATGTTGAGTTTTAAACCAACTTTTTGACTCTTCTTTCTCACATACTCTCCTACCAGTGGCAATTTCCAAGACAGGAAGGAAAGGAGAGTATTCCTGATGAAGTTGAAGCTAGAATGATAAGAAAGTTAATGGAATTATCCAAACTGGAATCTGGCCAAGATTTAGAGCTACCACCTGCACAAGTTAGGGTCACTAGACAGAGGAACTGATTGAAGTTGGGTTTTTTTTTTTTTTTTCCTGATAAATGGGCCTCCTAAAAGCTCAGCAGTCTGGAGCCCATGCTGGGCAGATTTGACAAAGTATTCTCCTTTGAGCAAAAGCCACTTGGCAAATATCCTCTTCAGAGAAGTTTCATCCTCATGAGTGAGGCTTTCTGACTCCAAGGCAGTGTGTAATTTTCATTTTCATCAGCTCTCTGCCAGTGAATGACCACAGTCTGGTTAAAAAGTGAAAGTGTGTGTGTGTGTGTGTGTGTGTGTGTGTACGCTGTCACTTCAGTCATGTCTGACTCTTTGTGACCCTATGGACTGTAGCTCTCCAGGCTCCTCTGTCCATGGGATTCTCCAGGAATACTGGAGTGAGTTGCCATGACTTCTTCCAGGGGATCTTCCTGACCAGGGATCAAACCAAGAACCCCTTCAAATTCTTGTGTTAGAAAGATTTGTGGATCTGTCCTATCTTGCTACTTATGTGCGTGTAGATTCTAGATGCAAAATCTCATTCAACCATCACAAGCAACTAATAAAACAGGCAGGGGAGTAGCTTTTTTTCTCCAGTATAAAAGTAACTAAGCAGGGACTCAGAGAGTTTCAGAGCCGAAAGTCAATCCAGGTTTCCAAATTCCCTGCCTATGATGTTCCACTTACTTTGGCACAAGTAAATGGTGGTGTTCCAGGTTTCATGGCAGTAAAGCAAGCTGTGTCTACTGGAAGTCAAGGAAGCTGGGCTAATCTGAGGAAACAAATGCAGTGAAATTGATTATTGGGATTAGTAAACAATACCACAGTATTACGACCCCTTAGGTGAAGGGTATCATGTTCTTCATTATTTTCTTTGCCCTATATTGATAAACCATGCACTTAATGACCCAGTAACTAGTGCCAGAAGCCTAGGGGTCATCTCCTTTTCTTCCAGCCATTTCATCTGAGTTTTTTTGAATCATTACCTTTTTATCTTTTAATGCTATCTCCTCTCTGCCACACTGATAATGTCCTTATACCCTGGTATTTCTCCAAAAGGTTGTTGAGATAGTGTCTTAACTGGCCTGTGTGACTCCTGGTTTGTAATCCTACCATCGTTTCACTTGATATTTTTCTTGATTTTCCCTTCCCCAGTAGAATGGAATCCTCCTTAACTATTTCCCCCAGTCCCAACCAGGACAAAATGTATAATATTCTATTGCAAATGTTACCATTATATATCTGTTTCCCCCACCAGATTATGAGCAACTTGAGAAGGGACTCTAGCTTATTCTTCCCTTTTCTCAAGTTGCTCATAATCTGGTGGGGGAAACAGATATATAATGGTAACATTTGCAATAGAACATTACACATTTGAGAAAAGGGACTCTAGTTTATTCTTCTGGAGAAGGCAAAGGCATCCCACTCCAGTACTCTTGCCTGGAAAATCCCATGGATGGAGGAGCCTGGAAAGCTGCGGTCCATGGGGTTGCTGAGGGTCAGACATGACTGAGCGACTTAACTTTCACTTTTCACTTTCATGCATTGGAGAAGGAAATGGCAACCCACTCCAGTGTTCTTGCCTGGAGAATCCCAGGGACGGGGGAGCCTGGTGGGCTGCCGTCTATGGGGTCGCACAGAGTCGGACATGACTGAAGCGACTTAGCAGCAGCAGCTTATTCTTCATTATATCCACATTGGCTAGCTCTGTACCCAGCAATAGTAAGCTCTCAGACGATGTTTGATAAACAGCCAAATATTTAAAGCACACCTATATATTTCAGGCACTTAGATGTGAAGGATACAGTCACTGATCCTGTGGAGCTTCTAATCTGGTGCTGACATTTGAACAGATAAGTGTGATAAAATCTGATAAGTGCTTTCATAGAAGTATGAAGCACATTCTGTGAGAAAACAGAGAGCTAGAGTCTTTCTCTCTCCAGCCACTGTCTGTCCAGAGGGAAGAAACCTGAAGGGGCAGAAACCTGCCAGGACCTTGGCTACCTTTACTCTCCCTACTCCCCAGCTCTACAAAGCACGACCTGAGACATCTCTAACAAGTTAAGCAGAAACATTTCTCTGGAATGACAGCATCTACTTTGCTGAAATCCATTAATTCTCAGCTTTAACACCCTTGGTCAGAAATAGCTCCGAACCTTATGGGGAAATAAGAAAAGCAGACTGTCTGGCCACAGTCACAAGAAAGTTATTAATATTCCTCTTCTCGGATATCTCTCTTTCTGTCCTTTCTCCCACTGACTGCACTCCACCCCTTACCCCCAAAATAAATATTTTCTAAGAATCTAAGACAAGAGATTTGAAAGTAAATCAAAACCTGGACAGAGGGTCAGCAAAAAAAGGATAAAGCTGCCACTTACGTGTGTCTAAGGCAGTAAAAGGGACAGCTTGTTATATTATTTACAGTCTTCATAAAGAGGAAGCCCTCTTTGCTCAGACAAAACCTTGAGCTTATTAATTGCTAGAGAGGTCTGTCCCACTTGTAGGTTTTCTACTGTTGATGGAAAAGGCAGGGAAAGAGTTAACTCTCTCTCTCTCTCTGTTCCAAGGGAGCTTTGGGGGCAAGCGGAAGGGTTTGTTAAATCTCCAGATTTCTCTGCATTATGTCCAGGTGGCATGACGTGTGAACAGACGAAAGATTAAAATCAGCGAGGAAATCGCTCCGTCTGAGCCCGGATCACGACGCCTTTCAGTGACCCGGTAACCCAAATGCTATCTGTCAACTTGTCCTTCCAGCGACTTTTCACCCCATGCTCTGCGGCTGCTACTCCGGGAGGGAAGGGAGGGGAGAGGGGGGACTGGGGGAGGGGGGATCAGGAGTTGGAAGGAGGGGGAAGGGGAGAGGGAGGAAGCTAGGATAAAATACTGCCTTATTACCAAAGACTCTGCATTGCAGGTCAACTGAGGGACGCGGGAGCCTTTTTAACAAACCAAATACTTTTTCCAGACCCTCAGTTCCAATGTTTCCTTATACTCTCGCTACTGAGATTCTCAGCTCCCTCAACTCAGGAAATGTTACACCAAGTCATGGGACCTGGTTCCCCCCCGCCCCCAAATCTAAATCCTAATGGGTTAAATGAGGATGAAAATTTTCCTTTCAAAA
Organism: Capra hircus; assembly: GCF_001704415.2. Lineage (NCBI taxonomy): Eukaryota > Metazoa > Chordata > Mammalia > Artiodactyla > Bovidae > Capra > Capra hircus. Next base: position 114,575,567 of record NC_030810.1, read on the forward strand.
ACCTTTCCACAAAATCTACCAGGACTTTGCTTGGGTTCTTGAGTTAAAAGCATCACCGAGTTTGCTCTGGTCTTGGGGTATTGCCAGAGTTAGTTCACTTAATTTGGAAGTGGGAGGTCAGATTGGAAGAGGTGAGTGAAGAGGGTGGAAACAGACAATTTACACATATTTTACAATGTTAACCGCTCAAATTGAGACCCGCTTATTAAGAGCTTGTGTTGGCAGCAGAGTTGGATGGAGTCCTTGGATGCCTCCAACAACAGAAAGATAAGGCTGCATATTGCATAAAGCACTAGACTGAACCATATGAAGTTACCTTTTTCTTTTCCATGTTGAAAACTGGCAATTCCATAGAGCTCAAACTAATTTAAAAATCTAAGTGACATCTTGCCATAATAAGGTTGATAAGATATCATCATCTTTTTTTGATATCTAGCTTAGTTTATTTTTTTCCTTTTTAAATTTTTTAAAATTTATTTTTAATTGTTATTATTATCATTATTTTTTACTTTATTTTACTTTACAATACTGTATTGGTTTTGCCATATATCAACATGAATCCACCATGGGTGTACGCGTGTTCCCAAGCATCTTGAGCATGTGCTTTATCTCCCTATGGAGCTACTCAACACTGAGGGGTCAACTTATGCATTAAAATAGGACAGAAAATAGAAGCCACTTAGCACATTTTAAAACGGATCTTCAGGTAAGTCTTTTTTCCTGAAAGATTTCAAAAAATATGTGATTTTAAGGTGACATGTATGAAAATTCAGGACTCCTAAGCTTTCAGATGCCTAGGAATTTACACAGAAATAAACTTCTGTCTGCTCTTTGTTACTGTTGTTCTTTAGTCCCTTTAGTCTTTAGTCTGACTTTTTGAGACCCCATGGGTTGTAGCCCACCAGGCTCCTCTGTCCATGGATTTCCCAGGCAAGAATACTGGAGTGGGTTACCATTGCCTTCTCCGGGAGACCTTCCCGACCCAGGGGTTGAATCTGGGTGTCCTGCACTGCGGGCCGGCTCTTTACTGCTGAGTCAGTGGGGAAGAGCCGTCTGCTCTGTCACTCAGTGCTTTTCCTGTTCGAGTGCTCCATCTGCGGCACTACGTCACACTTAGTCTCCTCTCAATTATGACAGTCTTCTCAGACTTTTCTTAGTTTGATGACCTTGACAGTTTGAGAAGTACTTGTCACTTGTTTTGTAGACTCTGCATACCATTTTGTGTATATACTTTATTTAGTGTAAGAAACCTTTCTTTAGGTCATTATCGTTTTGTTTTTATTTTCAGAAGCAACATTTTTAGTCCCTTCATAATATGTCACTGATGACTATGACACAGGTATTTTTTTCCTAAGGAAAATAAAATGGCTTCTGTTCTTTAGACGTGCTAGAGGTTAACATGGAAATGATATCATTCAATGGGGCAAAGTATATACTTAATCAGCATATTCTGATGGTGAACATTTTGACATGCCTGTTTTGACTTCTGTCTCAAGTTACTGTATAAGTGTTGGCACACAAATATACACAAAATAACACAGTCCTTGATGATATTCAAGGCATATTATCTTCAATCCAGACTCTAAATATCTAATAGTCTATCTTTGCAACTCTGGCACTCTATTATGCTGAGATTAAGACGTAAGGAATGAGTGAAATGGTGATGGGCAGATATTCAGGGTCTAGATTAAAGGTAATATGTCCCAGTTGTAGAGTTACTTGTTCACTTTCATATTAAAGGCTTGCAAACAACTGTTTTAAACCATTCCTACCCAGTTGAGTTTATATTATCATCACCATCTACCCACTTTCCTTATCTCACAGTAATCCTTGATGTTTCATACTTTCTCACTTTGCAATATCAAGTTATCTCCTAAATATATCTTTTGTCACTCATCATTTTTACCCCTGCTGCACTTGTTCTAATCTCAATTATCTGTTACCTGGACTGTTATATTATCTTTCTAACTGGTTCCTCCTTCTCTCCCTACGTCCAAACTATCTTTACTCAAGTACATGCCAGTAAATATATATATATACTATATATAGTATAGTATACACTATACTATATATAGTATATATATATGTATCTAAGATATAGTGTATATGTTTATATATTACATATCTGTATATATACATTTTATATATATATATATATATATATACGCATAATGTAAATACAGAAGGAAAACCACAATTACAGAAAACTAACCAAAGTGATCACATGGCTCACAGTCTTGTCTAACTCAATGAAACTGTGAGCCATGCTGTGTAGAGCCACCCAAGATGGACGGGTGACGGTGGAGAGTTCTGACAAAACGTAGTCCACTGGAGAAAGGAATAGCAGACCACTACAGTATTCTTGCCTTGAGAATCCCATGAATAGTATGAAAAGGCAAACAGATATGATGCTGAAAGAAGAACTCCCCAGGTTAAGAGGTGCCCAATAAACTACTGGAAAAGAGTGGAGATATGGCTCCAGAAAGAATGAAGAGAGAGCCAAAGTGAAAACAGTGCCCATTTGTGGATGTGATTGGTGATGGAAGTAAAGTCTGATGCTGTAAAAAACAATCTTTCATAGGAACCTGGAATGTTAGGTCCATGAATCCAGGCAAATTGGAAGTGGTCAAATGGGAGATGACAAGAGTAAACATCGACATTTTAGGAATCAGTGAACTAAAATGGACTGGAATGGACAAATTTAATTCAGATCACCATTATATCTACTACTGTGGGCAAGAATCCCTCAGAAGAAGTGGAGTAGCCCTCAGAGTCAACGAAAGAGTGCAAAATGCATTACTTGAGTGCAGTCTCAAAAACCACAGAGATAATTTTAGCTCATCTTCAGGGCAAACCACTCAATATCACAGTAACCCAAGTCTATGCCCCAACCACTAATGCCGAAAAAGCTGAAGTTGAACAGTTCTATCATCTTTTAGAATTAACACCAAAAAAAGATGTCCTTTTCAGCATAGGGGACTGGAATGCATAAGTAGGGAGTCAAGAGATATCTAGAATAACAGGCAAGTTTGGCCTTTAAGTACAAAATGAAGCAGGGCAAAGGCTAACAGAGTTTTGCCAAGAGAATGCACTGGCCATAGCAAACACACTCTTCCAACAACATAAGAGATGACTCTACACACGACTATCACCAGATGGTCAATACCAAGATCAGATTGATTATATTCTTTGCAACCAAAGATGGAGAAGCTCTATATCATCAGCAAAAATAAGACCAGGAGCCAACCGTGGCTCAGACCATGAACTCCTTATTGCCAAATTCAGACTTAAATTGAAGACAGTAAGGAAAACCACCAGAATATTCAAGTATGACCTAAATCAATTCCCTTACAATTACACAATGGAGGTGACAAATAGATTCAAGGGATTAGATCTGATAGACAGAGTCCCTGAAGAACTATGGCCAGACATTCAAAACACTGTACAGGAGGCACTGATCAAAACCATCCCCAAGAAAAAGAAATGCAACAAGGCAAAATGGTAGTCTGAGGAGGCCTTACAAATAGCTGAAAAAACAGAAGTGAAAGACAAAAGAGAAAAGGAAAGATATATCCATCTTTATATCAAGTTCAAAAAACTAGCAAGGATAGATTAGAAACCCTTCTTAACTGATCAATGCAAAGAAATAGAGGAAAACAATAGAATGGGAAAGACTAGAGATCTCTTCAAGAAAATTAGAGATGCCAAGGGAACATATCACACAAAAAAATTCACAGTTAAGGACAGAAATGGTATGGACCTAACAGGAGCAAAACATATTAAGAAGAGGTGGCAAGAATACACAGAACTATAAAAAAGATTTTAATGACCCTGATAACCAGAGCTAGACATCCTGGACTGTGAAGTCAAATGGGCCTTAGGAAGCATCACAATGAACAAAGCTACTGGAGGTGATGAAATTCCAGCTGAACTATTTTGAATCCTAAAAGACGATGCTGTGAAAGTGCTGTACTCAATGTGCCAGCAAATTTGGAAAACTCAGCAGTGGCCACAGGACTGATAAAGGTCAGTTTTCATTCCAGTCCCAAAGAAAGGCAATGTCAAAGAATGTTCAAACTACCACAGAATGACACTCATCTCAAACACTAGCAAACTAATGCTTAAAATTCTCTAAGCTAGGCTTCAATAGTACATGAACTGAGAGCTTTCAGACGTTCAAGTAGATTTAGAAAAGACAGAAGAAACAGAGATCAAATTGCCGACATCCATTGGATCATAGATAAAAACGTGAGAATTCCAGAAAAGCATCTACTTCTGCTTCATTGACTATGCTAAAGCCTTTGACTGTGTGGATCAAAACAACTGTGAAAAATTCTTAATGAGATGGGAGTACCAGACCACCTTACATGCTCCTAAGAAATCTATATGCAGACCAAGAAGCAACAGTTAGAACCAGACATTGAACAACAGAATGATTCCAAATTGGGAAAGGAGTACATCAAGGCTGTATATTGTCACTGTGCTTGTTTAACTTATATGCAGAGTCCATGATGCAAAATGTTGGATTGGATGCAGCACAAGCTAGAATCAAGATTGTGGTGAGAAATGTCAATAACCTCAGATATGCAGATGACACCACCCTTATGGCAGAAAGTGAAGAGAAACTAAAGAGCCTCTTGATGAAAGTGAAAGAGGAGAGTGAAAAAGCTGGCTTAAAATCAACATGCAAAAAAAAAAAAAAAATGAAGATCATGTCATCTGGTCCCATCACTTCATGGCAAATAGATGGGGAAACAATGGAAACATGAGAAACTTTATCTTTTTGGACTCCAAAATCACTGCAGATGGTGACTGCAGCCATGAAATTAAAAGATGCTCACTCCTTGGAAGAAAAGCTATGACAAACCTACATAATATATTAAAAAGCAGACCAGAACTGCAGCCGGACATGGGGCTAGAGGACAAGCAAAGGATGCTGACCGGGTCTGGAGATCCCAAGGAGGAGGAAGAAGAGGAGGAGGAATTAGCAGATCTCCTGACAACAATGAGAGGGCAATGTGAGCAGATGAAGAAATGTGTAAAGGCTAGGGAGCAGCTAGAATTCTGTGATGAGCGTGTATCCTCCAGGTCACAGGCAGAGGAGGACTGCACAGAGGAGCTCTTTGACTTCTTGCATGCAAGGGACCACTGTAAGGCCCACAAACTGTTTAACAGCTTGAAATAGGTGTGCAGATTCATTCACCTAAGCCTTCATCACTTGAGCATTGGGATATTTTCTCATGGTTTTGAACATGCCATTTATTTGTGTAACTAACTTCATGTGAATCTCAAGGATTTTAGCTTAGGCAAGTAATTTCTGTAATTATCACTGATTTCATCTTAATAAAGTTCAGATCAGCAAAAAATAAAATAAAAAGCAGAGACATTGCTTTACTAACAAAGGTCTGTCTAGTCAAAGCCATGGTTTTTCCAGTAGTCATGTATGAATGTGAGAGTTGGGCCTTAAAGAAAGCTGTATGCTGAAGAATTGATGCTTTTGAACTGTGGTGTTGGAGAAGACTCTTGAGAGTCCCTTGGACAGCAAAGAGATCCAACCAGTCCCTCCTAAGGAAATCAGCCCTGAATATTCATTGGAAGGACTGATGTTGAAGCTGAAGCGCCAATACTTTGGCTATCCGATGCAAAGCACTGATTCATTGGAAAAGACCCTGATGGTGGGAAAGATTGAAAGCAGGAGGAGAAGGGATGACAGTGGATGAGATGATTGAAAGGCATCACTAACTCAATGACGTGAGTTTGAGCAAGCTCCAGGAGATGGTGAAGGAGAGAGAAGCCTAGCATGCTGCAGTCCGTGGTGTCACAAAAGTCAGACACAACTGAGTGTCTGAACTGAACTGATAATGTATGCATGTACAGAGCTGGCTCTTCTACTACCACATTTAAGAATATTTTGTTTACTTCTCATTTCCTGGTGCAGATCAGATTTTGAATTTGCTCTGTACATGACTTTGAGCAAATAACCTAATCTTTCTGTTTCAGTTTTCTCATGTCTACAATGAAGACCAGAGTACTTTACCTGAAAGTTTTACTGCAGAATTAAACGTGCGAATAAATGTAAAATTTATTTTATTTTTTTTTCCTCTTAGTTTTCCCTGCCTGAACCATCGATACTCTGTTACCCCCTTCCCCAAGGTTCAACCATCTTTGATGAACAGTTTAAAATTGCTTTTTCTGTGCCTTCTTCATGTAGAGGAAATCACTCCATCTGCTTAGTTTTTTCTACAAGCTATGAATTATTATCTAGACTTTAAGGATGAAAACACTGAGGCTCAAGATAGATAAGTGATTTTTCCCGTAACCACACAGTACCAAATAGATAATGAAGGTAAGATTCAAATATGACAATTTCTGATATTCCCCATCACCTACCTTCCACTTTAGAGTTATCCACAAAAAGCTGCCCTTTTTGTTAAAAGAAGCGTTTCATAGCTTTAGAATCAGATTTCAGTTCTGTCACTGGGCCAAGTGTTCTAATTTTTTTTAGGAGAGTAAGCAAGGGTTGAATAGTGAGAACTCTGTTTCTTCATCTATAAATGAAAATGATGGAGCCATTTTTCTTTTGAGGTCCTTCTGTCCTAATATCTTAGGATATTGCCATACACCTGGATACAGATATGGAGATTACTTGAGATTTGATTGAACTTTGGGGTCACCAACTTTACTTTGTTATTCTGTAGTTCTCTTCTCTTATTCTCCATTTTAAATAATACGTTTAACAGGAATATCACCTCCAGGGAGTTGAAGAAACACTTCCAGAGAGCCAGGTTCCTGTCAATGTTATTGTTATTAGTTGCTCAGACATGTCTGACTCTTTGCGACCCCATAGACTGCAGCACATTAGGCTTCCCTGTCTTTCACCATCTCCTGGAGCTTGTTCAAGCTCATGTCCATTGTGTCAGTGATGCCATCCAACCATGTCATGCTCTGTCATCCCCTCCTCCTCTTGCCTTCAGTGTTTCCCAGCATCAGGGTCTTTTCTAATGAGTCAGTTCTTTGAATCAAGTGGCTAAAAATATTGGAGCTTCAGCATCAGTACTTCCAATGAATATTCAGGACTGATTTCCTTTAGGACTGACTGATTTGACATCCTGCAGTTCAAGGAACTCTCAAAGTTTTCTCCAACACCACAGTTCAAAAGCATTAATTCTTCAGCACTCAGCCTTCTTTATGGCCCAACTCACATCCATATGTGACTACTGGAAAAACCATAGCTTTGACTATACAGACCTTTGCTAGCAAAGTAATGTCTCCGCTTTTTAATATGCTGTCTGGGTTTGTCTGGCTGCAGTCACCATCTGCAGTGATTTTGGAACCCAAGAAATTAAAGTCTGTCATTGTTTCCATTGTTTCCCCATCTATTTACCATGAAGTGATGGGACCGTATGGGACCTTGTCAGTAGTCTCATCTAATTCCATTAGAATCACTTCTATCTCCTGCTGTTCTGATATTTGCAACCCTCCCCATTCTCATAACAGATTCAGCCTTAGGTCATTCCAAGACCACTTCACACCCTGCTGGTGTTTATATGGATCAAAGGATCAGTTCATAGACTGTCTTTATTCCTCCAAGTGAATTCAAACACCAGCCCTCCTGATCAGATAACAAGCAATCTGTATCTTGTCACTCTCTATTCCTGCAGTCTCAATCAAGCTCCCCTCTCAGGACCCAGTGATAATATTAATTACCATCTCTAATTTAAAAGAGGTTCCTGCCTGAAGGTCTCTGTGCAAAAAAAAAAAAAAAAAGAAAGTTTGTTTCTTACGACAGAAGAACCGTTCCTGGTAGAATCACAGAGCAAAAGAGAGGCTAGGAACAAGTGGGATGCACAGGAATTAGGAACACAAATGCTGCACTGCACTGGAGGGGAACTAATCTACAAACACAATATTTTCTGAAATATCTTCTCAGACCATTCCAATCACAAATAACTTGTCCTGTAAGCATTTAAAATATGTCTGTTACTGCCACTCATCTTGCCCTTCTTTATCTTCTTAAATTATATTATATCAGAGCAAAGAAACGTTTGATTCAAATCACTGCTCTGCTCTTTTTTAATTATATGTCTTTCTAACATTCATTCAATCTCTCTGAATTTGAATCTTCATTATTTCTTGTGCTTAAAATGCAGATAACAAAAATTCAAAGTTCTTGGTTTGTTGTGAACATAATGTTAAACTATTGCTTATTTTGTCATATATTTTAAACCTTCAGGGAGGACACTGACTATATACGTATAATGTATTGTTATTCCTTAGAGTTCAAGTGCAATGCCTTTCTGAAAGAATAAGTTAACTACATATAGCTGTTGCTCAAAAGAATTTCTAGTGGTCTTATTTGAATCTAGGCTAGTTAGTGCATTTAAAACCAACCTACTATTCAGCCTTGTTTATAGCCTGGAGCAAGTCTAAGTAGAATGCAAGAGAACTGAAAATTTATTTCCTTTCTATTTTCTTTTTTAGCAGTTTATACTCCTGTTTGGTGCTTTCTCTTCCAGCTTGTTCATTTCTACCTACTCTCTCCAGGTAAGCCCACTGATATGTCACCCTGCCCTCAACCTCCTGTACCTTTCTACCCATCAAATCAGAAAATATCTATATGGCAAAACAGAAAGCATGTTAGGAAGTGGAAGGTGCAAAAATACTTCCCATAAAAGGGTTAATAGACAGTAGTTAGAAAAAAAGTGTTATCTTTAAAAGCAAAAAAAAAAAAAAAACCACACATTACTAAAGTCTTTGCACCAAAGGGTAATCAGCTATCTTTACTTTCACATAGATTAGCTCATTTAATTCTCATAAAAATCTATGAGAAGCTTGTAGGTCCATAGGATAATGGCAGCTGCCTAAATTAGAATCTCTCCACACAGCCTTGAAAAACAGACAAAGATACAGATGAACAAGGGTTGAAAATAAAATCACCCATATCTTGCAAGCAATATAACATAAAACCAAAGAACTTTGCAAACTTTAATTTACAACTAATTGAGAAAATAACTGGGGAAAGCAGAGCAGAAAGGAGAATGAGACAGAGTGGGTTCAGAGACTATCATTTAAAGCTGACAAGCAGAGTAGTCAAAATTAAGGAAAGAAGAGACTCTGGACATTAGTATGAAGTAACAGTGTGGTCATGTTACAAGCCTTCCTAAATAACAAAAGGAACATAAAACACAAGGTAAAAACAGAAAGAGAAAAAAGAGATTCTCTCTCTTTTTTTTTTTTTTATAAAGTGACAGTTGAAAGTCACTTTATAGTGAAACTATATGAAGAATACAATAAAATAATTGATAAAGCTGAAATGAAATATAATCAGCAAATGTAAATGCATTTAACTCAGGTATTAAAAGAAAGCATTTTAAAATTGGCTCACAAAGCAAAACCAACTGTTTGTAGTATACATAAGCTAAAACTAAAACAAGACAGTGGAGAAAGCTGAAAAATAAAGAATTGAACAAAGGTAAATGCAAGGAAAATGAAAGCAGGATTGTGATTGTGTACCTGATAAGATAGAATTCAGGAAAAACAGATAAGACAAAGAAGAAAACTTTTTAGAGGCAAAGGCCACAGTTCACAGAAAAGATAAGACAGAAACTATCTGCCACCTTCCTAAAGCAGAAACCTCAGGAAATGCAAGGATCCAGAAGCAAACAAAACCAGGAGATTCTGGCACATCATGCTCAGACTGAAAAAGGTAAAAGGAATGGAAACAAGTAAGGATACAGAGGACCCAAGCAACATAATAAATAAGATGTTCTTATTTGTACACTGATGATAGAGAATAAATCTTGCTTCCTAATGCATATTGAATACTTATGAAAATTCACCAATTCTCCACATATTGAGTTACAAAAAATTCAATAAATTACACAAAGTAGTAATAATAAAACCACTCTTCTTACTTTGCTAAAAGCTCAATTTAGATGAAAAAATACAAATCTAAAATTTGTCATATGCCCAGACATTACAAAAAAAAAAAAAAGATTTAAAACATTATCAGAATTTGTGTATCTTTAATCTATACAATTAAAGTGAGCAGAAGAAATTTTATAGTCATATATATATATATGTCAATAAAAATGAACAATGAAAATCTTATTGCCGGATTTGATTATTTGAATAATTTGAACGATTTGGCTAATAAAGATAACAAAAGAGAGGAAATAAGAATAAAGGCAAAAAAATTAATGAACTAGAAAAGAAAAATTAGCCATATTACTAAGCCAATATTTATTTACAAAAAATAAAGAAATTATCAATTGCTAATCTAAACAAGTGGGAAGCTTGTTTATGGGATGAGGTTGGGGGAAAAAATAACATAAATGCACAAGATAAAAAGTGACAAAGGAAAATAACCATTGAAACAAGAGATTTAAATAATGGAAAAGTAGATAATTCTCTAGAAAACGTATTTTGCTGAAACTGATTCCAATTAAAAAAATAAAATAAAATACCAATTTTTTAATAGAAAAAAATGGAGAATACCTAAGAGTTACTTTGCACTCCCCATATCTCATAAAACATCAGGTCAAGATGATTTTATAGGGGAATTCTACAAAAAAATTCAAGGTCCATGTCTTATTTTACAAAAGCATGAGAAAAGAAGGAAATCATCCAAATCCTTCTGATAAAAAGAATGTAACATTAATAACAAAACTTAATTTAAAAAATTACTTCTCTCAGTTTATAGACAAATTTCACTTATAAATATTGATTCAATAGCCCAAAATATTAACTCAGGGAGCAACAGTATTAAGAAGATAATACATCAGGAAAAAATACAGTTTATATCAGAAATGCTAATATTAGGAAGTCCATTAATACATTTCACCTTATTATTATCTTTACAGAGAAAAGTCATATGCTCATATTAAAAAGTGCTTGAAAAGCATTTGTAAAATTTAACTCACTTTCCCACTAAAAACATATAAAAATAATAAACATTTTTCTTAGCATAATAAAAGATATATACCCCAGCCAAAAGATGGCATTTATAAAGGAAAACAGTTAAATCATCTCTCTAAAGTCTGGCACCAGGCAAAGATGGTCAGCTTCAGTATCAATTACTATAGAATTGGAGCTTTTACATCACAAATTATGATAAGCACAAAATAAGAATCAAAAAAATTAGAAAGAATGAGTTGAAAATATCTTTATTTGTAGATGATATGATATCACCGTATATCTTGAAAACCTATGACACTTCATAGAAATAAAATACAATTCAGTAAAATTAATGATGCTGTAGAAAATTTAAATAATACATAAAAAACAATAGTCCTGATACACTACATTGACAGAATGAATGACAAAAGCCAAGTGATCATTTTAGCTGATGCAGAAGAAACATTTGAAGCAAGATTTAATACTCCTTCAGATAATAACAATCAACCAATTATAAACAGAAGGGAACTACCTCAACGTAATAAAGGTCCTATATGAAAGACTTACAGTTAACATCGTACTTGATAAAAGACTTGATAAAAGTTGTTCTCTAAGATCAGTATCAAGAAAAGGATGCTTACTCTCATTGCTTAACTTTACACAGTGTTGGAAATTCTAGCTACGGAAATTGGTCAAGAAAAAGAAATAAAAGACATAGAAGCTTGAAAGGAAGATGTAAAATTACCTTTTTGCAGATGAAACTATATGTAGAAAATGCTAACAATTCTATATATAGGGGAAAATAAAAAATTCTGGAATTAATAAATTCAGCAAAGTTGCAGAATACAAAATCAACACACAAAGATCAGTTACATTTCTATATACTAAAAACAATCAGGAAAGGAAATTTAAAAATCAAGTTGAATTATGACAGTATAAAAAGGAATAAAATACTTAGAAATAAACTTAACCAAGGAGGTAAAAGGCTTGTGCACTGAAAACTACAAAACATTGCTTAAATAAATGAAATAAATCACAAATAGATGGAAAGAAATATCATGAATTAGAAGACAATATTGTTAAGATGTCAATATAATTCTCAGAGATTTGCATATTTAATGTTATCTCAATCAAAATCATAATGGAATTTGTTGCAGGAAAAACAACAACAACAACAACAAAATCTTCTAAAATTCACATGGAATCTGAAAGGACTCCAAATAGCCAAAACATTTTGACAAAGAAGAACAATGTTGGAAAGCTTATGCTTCCTGATTTCAAAACATATTATAAAGCTAGTGTAGTTAAAGTCATGGTGTTGTTTACATGCTGTCATGTTGGAATCTTTGGTAACCCCAGGAACTATAGCCTGCCTCTGTCCATGGGATTTCCCAGGCAAGAATACTGGAGTGGGTTGCCATTTCCTTCTCCAAGGGATCTCTCCAACCCAAGGACGGCACTCATGTCTCCTGGTCTCTTGCAATGTCCCATGAATTATAGGCAGATTCTTTACTGCTGAGCCACTGGAGAAGCCTAAAGTGTTCTAGTACTGTCATAAAGACTGATATATAGATCAACAGATTAAAATAGAGAGTTCAGAAACAACCCCCCCCCCATAAGAGTGCTAAGATCACTCAATCAGAAAAGGGCAGTCTCTGCAAACAAATGGTGCTGGAAAAACTAGATATCCACATGCAAAATGAAGTTAAACTCTTACTTTACACCATGAACAAAATTTAACTCAAAATGAATTACAAAACCTAGGACTCAAAATTCTAAAACTTCTAGGCTAACACAAGGTAAACTCTTCAAGACATTGGGCTTGACAATGATTTCTTGGAAGTGATACCAAAAGTAAAGGCAATTGAAGCAAAAATAATCAAAATGGACTACATCAAATTTAAAAACTTTGTTCTTCAAAGAACACACTCAGCATGTTGTAGCTACGCGTTCCAGGAAACAAACTCTCAGAAGGACAATGCAGATAGTGAAATGCAGTTTATTACACTGGCGGGCCCAAGGCAGAGTCTCCTCTTATCCAAGGACCCTGACCAACATTTGTGAAAATATTTTATACCCCATGTGTACGTGTCTGAACCCACCACTCCAAATTCCTTGAGACTTACATAAACCAAGGAAAATACAATCCCAATAACCCCATCATTCACATGCTATGTGCTCATGTGCTCAGACAGTCAAACAATTAGCCAATAATCAATAAACCCGAGGTTATACTCCGATTGATACATAAAAAATTATGGCCTGTCTGGAGGATGGGGTGATTAGTGTATGTTTTCTCTTAGGTGATGAGTAACCTAGATATGATCTTCAAGGTTCCCCTGTGTGCAGGGGTCTTATCCTTCTGTTGTTGTTTTCATAGGCACTAAACACTGAGTTCATAGTCCATTGGAAAGGTGGTTGAAAATGATCAGCATGAACAGGCCTAAGATGGAGTCCAGGCTCTATGAATTCCTTCTTCAAGCAGAGTGAAAGGCAACTTAGGAGAAAATATTTGCAAATGATATATCTGATAAGAGATTAATATCCAGAATATACAAAGAACTTATGTAACACAACAATAAAAATAAAATTGTCTTATTAAAAGATGGGCAGAAGACTTGAATAAATATTTCTCAAAAAATGATATACAAATGGCTAACAAGCATATGAAAAAATACTCAGCATTAGCAATCATCAGTAAAATGCAAATTAAAATCACAATGATATATGACTTCACTCCATTAGGATGACAGTTGCTCAAAACAAGAACAACAAAAACTAGACTTTCATATGATCTACAATCATGTGTCTAAGTATATATCCAAAATAGTTGAAGGAACTATCTTGAAGAGACAGTTTCTTGAAGTATCCTGTGTATCTTGAAGACATACATGCTCATAGCAGAACTATTCACAATCATCAAGACATGGAAGTAACTGAAATGTCTGTCAATGGATGAATGGATAAAATGCGGTTGTTTAGTCACTCAGTGTGACTCTTTAAGACCCCATGGACTGGAGCACACCAGGTTTCACTGTCCTTCACTATCTCCTGGAGTTTACTCAAAGTCATGTCCATTGAGTCAGTGATGCCAGCCAACTATCTCATCCTCTCGTCCCCTTCTCCTCCTGCCCTCAATCTTTCCCAGCATGACCATCTTATCCAATGAGTTGGCTCTTCACATTAGGTGGCCAAAGTATTGGAGCTTCAGCTTCAGCATCAGTTCTCCCACTGAATATTCAGGGTTCAATTTCTTTAGAATTGATTGGTTTGATCTCGTTTCTGTCCAAAGGACTCTCAAGAATCTTCTCCAGCACCACACTTTGAAAGCATCAATTCTTTGTCACTCAGCCTTCTTTATGGTCCAACTCTCACATCCATACAAGGGTACTGGAAAAACCATAGCTTTGACTTTATGGACCTTTATTGGCAAAGTGATATCTCTACAACAGAATATTATGTAGTCTTACAAAGGAAGGAAATACTATTACATACAGCAGCAATGACAGATTCCAAGGACATTTTACAAAATGAAATGTCAGTCACAAAAGAACAAATACAGTATGATTCCACTTAATGGGTATTGAAGGTAGATAACTTCATAAATGTAGAAAGTAGAATGGTGGTTGCCAGGGCCTAAGGGAAGAGGCAGAGATATATTATTACTTGAATGAATATAGAATTTCAGTTCTTCAAGATAAAAAGTTTTAGAGATCAGTTTCACAATAGTATAAATATATTTAACATTATTGAGCTATATTTTTGAAAGGGTTAAGGTGACAAATTTTATGATAGTTTTACCATAATAAAAAAGTCAAAAGTTTTAATATATAAAAATAATAACAAATTAAAAGAATTAGAAGAACAAGAAAAAAAAAGATGCAATATAAGAGCAAATTAATTAGAAATGTTTAAAATCTAAATGAAGAAAATAAACTTCCCTGGTGGTCCAGTGGTTAAGACTCTATGCTCCCAATGCAGGGAGCCCAGGTTTGATCTTTGACCAGAGAACTAGATGCCATATGCTGCAGCTAAGAGCCCACATGCCGCAATGAAGATATAGTGTGCTGCACCTCAGGCTTGGAACAGCCAACAAATAAATACATAAATATTAAAAAGTCATGAAAAATGCAAAAGTAGTTTTGAACAAATAATTATCCAATGTTCTTTCATAGGGCTATTCACCCTCACAAAGATTATGCTTCTCCATGCTTCTCTCCAAGTTGTAAGTGAAAGTGAACCTAACAAAATAACTACAGTTTTTTTTTTCTTTCTTTCTGAAAGAAGGCAAGTTGATTCTACATTTAATATGCAAAAAAAAGGAAGAAATAGTATCCAAGAATACCAGGCAAAAAATGATCAACGACTGAGAGTCAGCCTTACATGATGTTAAAATATCCCATAAAGACCTGAAGTTAAAGATAATATGACCCATGAATGGGTGAACTGAGCAATGAAACAATGAAAAAAGTCCAGAAATATATCTTAGAAATTTGGTAAATAGTAAAGTAGTGTATCAAATCACTGGAGGTAAATAAACAATGCTGAGACAACTGGATAGCTATTTAGTAAAAGGTAAAATTGGCAAACCTTGCGCTATTTATCAACCTAAATTCCAAATGAATCAGAGATTTTTTTTTTTTTTTAATCTAAGTATTAGGAAGCATGGGTAAATTCCATTATAAACTGAGAATAGAGGAAGTGAAGTGAAAGTTGCTCAGTCTTGTCCGACTCTTTGTGACCCAATGGACTATACAGTCCATGGAATTCTCCAGGCCAGAATACTGGAGTGGGTAGCCGTTCCCTTCTCCAGGGGATCTCCCCAACCTAGTGATTGAACCCAGGTCTCTGGCATTGCCGACAAATTCTTTATCAACTTAGCTATCAGGGAAACATTTCTGATTTTGACTAAAAGTTTAGTTAAAGGGCCTACAAACAATGACATTCCATAGAAATGAACAGACTCGGAGCTACAATGTTAGTTTCTAGATATTATTCTCACTCAGTGGAACCTGGTCTCCTAGAGAAATGGCTGATTCCAGACCTGGGTTCAAAACAATTTTGTTTTGAGGAAAGAAAAAATAAAGAAATAAAGGCAAAGAGGCAGTTAAAAGGGGCCAAATCCAAAAGTACAGAAATAATCTTTAAGCTTTGTCTTACCTACTCTCCAACCTAGGCCAAATTTGGAGAAAATATAAGGAGAAAAAGAATAATGACTCTAATCCACCATAAAGTGCTGTAAAATAATAAATAGAAATACATAAGTCCATAGTGAAAAATCTAAAATCTGTACTATGATTTCAAAGGTCTTGTACTAAAGCTGAATCTAGCCTCTGTACTTCAACGCCAAACTAATTTTTGGAGACAGTTTTTTTGGCAAGGTAGAAAAGAACAGTCCTTTGCTTTGCCAGACAAAGGGGGCAACAGAGGGCTAATGTCCTCAAAACTGTGTGTCTCCAGCTGAAGACAGTAGTGAGAAATCTTATAGTAATGATTCAAAGTGGATGTGATCAGTTCATGGACATTCTTCTAATTGGTTGGTGGTGAGGTAAATGGGAGTCTGCATCATCACCTTCTAGTTCCAACTAATCTTGATCTAGCACTTGTAGGCATCATACTATTAATTTCTCCCATCTAGTGGGTGTTTCTTGATCTCAAAACAGCTCAAAGATGTTGTGTATATTCCTTGGCAGGAAACCAGGACCCTGCCCCAAGGCTGCACTACAGTTTCTCTTGACTGTTCCTCTGTGTTTCCACATCCCCTGGAATGTGTACCCATTCCCTTCTCCAGGGGATCTTCCCAACTCAGGGATTGAACCCAGGCCTCCTGTTTTGCAGGCAGATTCTTTACCACCTGAACCAATAGGAAACCTTTCTTAATCAGCAACTGTTTGAACCTGCCAGTTGAAACTCAGGGAAGGTCCTGAGGCTGAATAAAACCTATTACCTATAATAAAAAAATAAATGAGGAACATAGAAAGGCTTTTGTGTCCAAGAGCCCCTTAGGGTCTTCTTGGTATCGGCAGGACCTGAGTCTTGCTGGCTACAATTGTCTCTCCCTTTCTCAGTGCATCTTAACCCCACTGGCTTCTTTATTCTTTCTCAAACACACCAAACCCCTTTCGTACTGTTCCTCATTTATTTCTTCTGTGGCATTGTTGACAATCTTCAATTATCTTATTTTCTTCTTTGTTTATTTCTATCTTACCTGTTTTTCCCAGGAGAATATCAATTCCAGAAGAGCAGGAAAGCCTGTCTTTTTCACTGTCAGATTCCAGTCTTAGTATGAGTGGGAGAGGATCGGCTTTCAATAAATATTTCTGAACAATGATAAGAGGAGGAGTAAATAATAAATAAATGAAATAATTCCTCTGATGTCCAATTCCAGTCTGTTTCCATGAAATGTTTGTATTTTTCCTTCTTTATGTGTAGTTTGTCTCTATGTATATATGGTCTATTTTTTATTTGTTTGTTAATTTGATATTTGTGTCTGACCCTTTTGCAAGCCCATGTACTGTAGCCTGTCAGGTTCCTCTGTCCATGGAATTTCCCAGCCACGAATATTAGAGAGGGTTGCTAGTTCCTTCTCCAGGGAATCTTCCCAGTGCAGGGACTGAACCCATATCTCCTGCTTTGCAGGCTAATTCTTTTCTGCTGAGCTACCAGGGAACCCCGTCTATCGGCTATACTGCGTACCTTATATAGGCTATATGCTTACACATGAAAGACTTCCATGTAGCTATCAATGAAACAAGTGTGTATTGTTACTATTTTTCCTTTTAGAAGGCTAATACTAGAAAGATCTTTAGAAATCCCATCAAATCCTCCTGTTTTACAGACAAGGAAACAAGGCCTGTCATGTATAATTTGCTCATGAGCACACAGCTAACAATTGCTATACCTGAAACTACAACCCAGATCTATGCATTATCTAGTTCAGTGGCCTTTTCAGTACATTTTCTATAGTAATGGTTTATTCCTTATCCTCAGCTCCCTACCTCCTACCAAAATACAACTGGGAATAGGAGAAAAAGGTAGGAAAGTGAGGTCTTGGTGGTGTCTTAGAATCATTAGTGCCTCAGTAGAGAAAGTTTCACTGAGCTAGTAAATGTCATCATGCTCCTTAGCAACATTTTGAAAATCACTACTGTGCCATCCCAGTGAGATTGGCCTCAAATGGCATTGTGTCATATGAGGCTGGGTTGCAGGACATCCCCAGTGTGTTCATTTATGTAGTCTACTATTCCTTAAGAACCACTTTGCCAACTGTGGGGATGGAAAAATTACTCCCGGAATTCCATGGCAACTATTTCTGAATTTCCCATGTTTGTTCAAATGATAAATGTAAACCATCATCTATTTTTAAGCTCTTTGAGACATATTGACTCAAAAGAACAGGAAAGCCCTGTCAAGACAATTCTGCTTTATGAAAAAGTAAGGGTGGAGACTTGGCTTTTCTTTAAATAGTCTAAAAGTTTAAAAGGTTGTTTTTTACCCAAGAACTGTGCAGTTAATTGGAATTGAATGGCCTTGCTTTCCTTTGCAAATGAAGCTCATCCCTAAAATCAATTCTAAATCTTAATCATGGAAAGTCCCTGAGGTAAGGATGTGTGTTGAAGTATAAGTAACAGTTTGGCAAAAAACATACAGTCCCAGTGAGGATGGGGCCCATAAAGGGAACAGTACTCTTTCTTATGGAAGGATGTTTACTTGGATATTTGTAAAGGCCTCATAGTTTCATTCTGTCATCCACTCTTCCCTTTTCATTTAAGCTTGGCATTCTCCAAAGTGCTGTATGCTATCAGTTATCCATATGGCATGGTGCTGTTGGTTCTGAAGGACATGGAGATGGGTAAAACCCTTCTATTAACAAGCAATTTAATAAAAGTTTAACCACCTTATGTCATGGACAATTTTTTATTTATGTTTTTCAAGCCACATAGGTGTGGGAAACTAATTGAAGTAACTTCAGAGAGAATTAGTGTTTGAAAGAAGTTCAGGAGTTATCTTATCCATTGCTACTCAATGTGAGGTCCCTGGTCCAGCAGCCGCAGCATCACCTGGAAACTTTTTAGAAAACATAGAATTCTTGATTTCACCCTATAACCACTCAACCAGAATCTGTGTAATATAATCTTCCTATAAACATTAGGCAATTCCTATAAAGTGTAAAGCCTTGATCAACCCACTAATATCTTGGATTTGTTCTATATTCACAAAGGATTGTAACTCTGTGATAAGTAAAAAAATCAAACTGATGATCTTCTCCTGTCTTTCAATATCACATTGATTTATTCAACTTCAGCTACCCCTAGGTGAACACAGCTTTATCTAGCTTCAGAGCAAAGGATGAATCATTTGGAGCAATTCCTCTGTACATTTAGAAAGAAAAGAAAAAAAGAAGAAAGGAAGGGAAGGAAAAAAGAAAGGTATCCATCATAATTGCCCACATTTCATAAATTTTGTTAAATATAAGCCAAATATAATCTCTCCCATATCAAGAAATACATCTCTTTCTAAAAAAGAAAAAGAAAAACACTGTGAGCAGATTGTATTATTATTATTCTCAATTCATTATAAAGGATATAGTGTCCTCCTTGGTTGGAGGTCAGGGCTAGGAGTATGGGAGAGTAAGATGGCTAGGAGTTTACACTTCCTGGAATATCAGTTTTGGGTCAAGGAATTGTATTTTGAGCAGTCATTACAGAGTTTTGATCAGCCTTCTTGCTCTTCCCCTCTGCCTTGAGCAGAGAGGGGTTCTTATTCCGGTTTCTGGAATAAAGAAGACATAGGGAAAAGAAGCAAAACCATCATCAGTATGTAATGCAAGTGAAAAGTAAGACTTTGATGTTATAAAACACTGAAACCCGAAACCATTTAACGCAGGGAAAGCCGAATAATACACAGGGTCATCTGTGTTTTCTGACATCAAGGGTCATCCTAACTACATTTACCTGATACTTGAGAAGAACTGTTTAATGTAAAATAATCACTGCACTATCAATATTTACCATGCAGCTAAACTATGAGAAAACAAAATATGAATAATCTTATTTTGAGAGGCCATAGCAACAAGCAAAGTTGTGTAATGCATCCACCCAATTCTGAACCACAAGACTCAGTGAAAATTCAGAATACAGATGTCAGTATGCCTGCAATACACGTCTGAAATATTGTTGATTCTGGGGTTTATTAAATGTATCAGATATTTTAGTGCTTTTTTGCCCCTTCCCCCAATTATTATGGTTTTACCTTTAATATTTTTCTTCTAAATTAAATGTCAGGATTACCCTAAAAGTAAAGTTAACATTTTTCATTCACTTGATATAGGAGCATAATCAGAATATTAACATAAACTGACATGTTTTTTAAAAAGTTGCTCTCCAACAAATTCTAAAGGATATTCTCTAGACAGGAAACACGAAAAGGGTGTATAAACCTGAACCCAAAATAATAAAGTAAATGGTAATGGGATCATACTTATCAATAATTACCTTAAACATAAATGGGTTGAACGCCCCAACCAAAAGACAAAGACTGGCCGAATGGATACAAAAACAAGACCCCTCTATATGCTGCTTACAAGAGACCCACCTCAAAATAAGGGACACATACACACTGAAAGTGAAGGGCTGGAAAAAGATATACCACGCAAATAGAGACCAAAAGAAAGCAGGAGTGGCAATACTTATATCCGATAAAATAGGCTTTAAAACAAAGGCTGTGAAAAGAGACAAAGAAGGCCACTACATAATGATCAAAGGAACAATCCAAGAAGAAGATATAACAATTATAAATATATATGCACCCAATATAGGAGCACCGCAATATGTAAGACAAATGCTAACAAGTATGAAAGGGGAAATCAACAATAACACAATAATAGTGGGAGACTTTAATACCCCACTCACACCTATGGACAGATCAACTAAACAGAAAATTAACAAAGAAACGCAAACTTTAAATGATACATTAGATCAGTTAGACCTAATTCATATCTATAGGACATTTCACCCCAAAACAATGAATTTCACCTTTTTTTCAAGTGCTCATGGAACCTTCTCCAGGATAGATCACATCCTGGGCCATAAATCTAAACTTGATAAATTCAAAAAAATCGAAATCATTCCAAGCATCTTTTCTGACCATAATGCATTAAGATTAGATCTCAATTACAGGAGAAAAACTATTAAAAATTCCAACATATGGAGGTTGAACAACACACTTCTGAATAACCAACAAATCACAGAAGAAATCAAAAAAGAAATCAAAATATGCATAGAAACTAATGAAAATGAAAACACAACAACCCAAAACCTGTGGGACACTATAAAAGCAGTGCTAAGAGGAAAGTTCATAGCAATACAGGCATACCTCAAGAAGCAAGAAAAAAGTCAAATAAATAACCTAACACTACAACTAAAGCAACTAGAAAAGGAAGAATTGGAGAACCCCAGAGTTAGTAGAAGGAAAGAAATCTTAAAAATTAGGGCAGAAATAAATGCAAAAGAAACAAAAGAGACCCTAGCAAAAATCAACAAAGCCAAAAGCTGGTTCTTTGAAAGGATAAATAAAATTGACAAACCATTAGCCAGACTCATCAAGAAGCAAAGAGAGAAGAATCAAATCAATAAAATTAGAAATGAAAATGGAGAGATCACAACAGACAACACAGAAATACAAAGGATCATAAGAGACTACTATCAGCAGTTGTATGCCAATAAAATGGACAACGTGGAAGAAATGGACAAATTCTTAGAAAAGTACAATTTTCCAAAACGGAACCAGGAAGAAATAGAAAATCTTAACAGACCCATCACAAGCACGGAAATTGAAACTGTAATCAGAAATCTTCCAGCAAACAAAAGCCCAGGTCCAGACGGCTTCACAGCTGAATTCTACCAAAAATTTCGAGAAGAGCTAACACCTATCCTACTCAAACTCTTCCAGAAAATTGCAGAGGAAGGTAAACTTCCAAACTCATTCTATGAGGCCACCATCACCCTAATACCAAAACCTGACAAAGATGTCACAAAAAAAGAAAACTACAGGCCAATATCACTGATGAACATAGATGCAAAAATCCTCAACAAAATTCTGGCAATCAGAATCCAACAACACATTAAAAACATCATACACCATGACCAAGTGGGCTTTATCCCAGGGATGCAAGGATTCTTCAATATCCACAAATCAATCAATGTAATTCACCACATTAACAAATTGAAAAATAAAAACCATATGATTATCTCAATAGATGCAGAGAAGGCCTTTGACAAAATTCAACATCCATTTATGATAAAAACTCTACAGAAAGCAGGAATAGAAGGAACATACCTCAACATAATAAAAGCTATATATGACAAACCCACAGCAAACATTATCCTCAATGGTGAAAAATTGAAAGCATTTCCCCTAAAGTCAGGAACAAGACAAGGGTGTCCACTTTCACCGCTGCTATTCAACATAGTTCTGGAAGTTTTGGCCACAGCAATTAGAACAGAAAAGGAAATAAAAGGAATCCAAGTTGGAAAAGAAGAAGTAAAACTCTCACTGTTTGCAGATGACATGATCCTCTACATGCAAAACCCTAAAGACTCCACCAGAAAATTACTAGAGCTAATCAATGAATATAGTAAATTTGCAGGATATAAAATCAACACACAGAAATCCCTTGCATTCCTATACACGAATAATGAGAAAGTAGAAAAAGAAATTAAGGAAACAATTCCATTCACCATTGCAACGAAAAGAATAAAATACTTAGGAATATATCTACCTAAGGAAACTAAAGACCTATATATAGAAAACTATAAAACACTGATGAAAGAAATCAAAGAGGACACTAATAGATGGAGAAATATACCATGTTCATGGATTGGAAGAATCAATATAGTGAAAATGAGTATACTACCCAAAGCAATTTACAAATTCAATGCAATCCCTATCAAGCTACCAGCCATATTTTTCACAGAACTAGAACAAATAATTTCAAGATTTGTATGTAAATACAAAACACCTCGAATAGCCAAAGCAATCTTGAGAAAGAAGAATGGAACTGGAGGAATCAACTTGCCTGACTTCAGGCTCTACTACAAAGCCACAGTCATCAAGACAGTATGGTACTGGCACAAAGACAGACATATAGATCAATGGAACAAAATAGAAAGCCCAGAGATAAATCCACACACATATGGACACCTTATCTTCAACAAAGGAGGCAAGAATATACAATGGAGTAAAGACAATCTCTTTAACAAGTGGTGCTGGGAAAACTGGTCAACCAATTGTAAAAGAATGAAACTAGATCACTTTCTAACACCCCACACAAAAATAAACTCAAAATGGATTAAAGATCTAAATGTAAGATCAGAAACTATAAAACTCCTAGAGGAGAACATAGGCAAAACACTCTCTGACATAAATCACAGCAGGATCCTCTATGATCCACCTCCCAGAATTCTGGAAATAAAAGCAAAAATAAACAAATGGGATCTAATTAAAATTAAAAGCTTCTGCACGACAAAGGAAAATATAAGCAAGGTGAAAAGACAGCCTTCTGAATGGGAGAAAATAATAGCAAATGAAGCAACTGACAAACAACTAATCTCAAAAATATACAAGCAACTTCTGCAGCTCAATTCCAGAAAAATAAACAACCCAATCAAAAAATGGGCCAAAGAACTAAATAGACATTTCTCCAAAGAAGACATACGGATGGCTAACAAACACATGAAAACATGCTCAACATCACTCATTATTAGAGAAATGCAAATCAAAACCACAATGGGGTACCACTTGACACCAGTCAGAATGGCTGCGATCCAAAAATCTGCAAGCAATAAATGCTGGAGAGGGTGTGGAGAAAAGGGAACCCTTCTGCACTGTTGGTGGGAATGCAAACTAGTACAGCCACTATGGAGAACAGAGTGGAGAGTCCTTAAAAAATTGCAAATAGAACTACCTTATGACCCAGCAATCCCACTGCTGGGCATACACACCGAGGAAACCAGAATTGAAAGAGACACATGTACCCCAATGTTCATCGCAGCACTGTTTATAATAGCCAGGACATGGAAACAACTTAGATGCCCATCAGCAGATGAATGGATAAGAAAGCTGTGGTACATATACACAATGGAGTATTACTCAGCCGTGAAAAAGAATTCATTTGAATCAGTTCTGATGAGATGGATGAAACTGGAGCCGATTATACAGAGTGAAGTAAGCCAGAAAGAAAAACACCAATACAGTATACTAACACATATATATGGAATTTAGGAAGATGGCAATGACGACCCTGTATGCAAGACAGGAAAAAAGACACAGCTGTGTATAACGGACTTTTAGACTCAGAGGGAGAGGGAGAGGGTGGGATGATTTGGGAGAATGGGAATTCTAACATGTATACTATCATGTAAGAATTGAATCGCCAGTCTATGTCTGACGCAGGATACAGCATGCTTGGGGCTGGTGCGTGGGGATGACCCACAGAGATATTATGGGGAGGGAGGTGAGAGGGGGGTTTATGTTTGGGAATGCATGTAAGAATTAAAGATTTTAAAATTAAAAATAAATAAATAAATAAATTTAAAAAATAAAAAGTTGAGTAAATCATTTGCAATTTCTTTAATAAAAATTAAATGAGAAGCATCTGCTTTTATATTCGGTGGGATTTCTAAGTTTAACCTTATAAACAAATTGATGCTTAACAAGATTCTAGATTTCAAGATCAATTTCCAGAGGTATAGAGATAATGGCTCATACTTTTATACACTTTGACTGAATCAACATGGCAAACATAAATAATATTTGATTTCTCTCAGTAACTCTTCATAGTATAGGAGACTATCAGTTTTGTTATCCAGAGGCGGGCTTGGAGACTCAATATTTACAATGGTATAACCACAACCACACAATTGATGGAGGAACTTGGGTAGAACAATAATTTATTCTGGCAGCCTTTCCATACACAAGAGATTTGTCAAAGCTATCTACCAACTTACTTCATGCATTGAAACAGATTTGTAAGATTTAAGAAATTTTGTACCACTTAGAATTTGTTGATTTTTAAAAAAAATTTTTCTCTTCCTTCCCTCTCTCCCTTCCCCTGTATTTTATAACTTACAACTATCTAATGGCTTGGGTATATTAAACGTTCTTAAAAAAATAAGCCCCTTGTACAACTTAATTTACTAGTAATAGAAAAGGTCTTTGGCATAGCCTCTGTTTTATCTTTACCATTCTCTCAGATCTTGTCTGGACTACCATAATCCTTCCTCACCCAAAGAAATTACAAACATGCTTACACATCTGGAATCCACTGAGTGAGGATCACCTCACAACCACACAAAGCCTTATTGCAGACTCTGACAGTTTTCATTTTTCCAATCCACATACCCTGCTTCAATACAGAGAGGCCTGAGTTTCACACTTTTCAGTTATAAAGGAAAGAAAGAAACAAGCAAACAAACAGAAAGAATCAATGGAATGAATAAATAGAATTATTGTCTCCTTGGGCTTTGTACGATTCCCGAGTGAACTATGTTTGAGTCTCCTGTTACATGTCTATACTGTTGCTTTCAAACTCCTATTCTCTACCAGCCTGTATTAAAGACAAGATACTCTGCTCAATTAAGACATTTTGTTAATTCATTGGTTGTTGGATTATTTAGAGTCTTAACTCCTACAAACTAATGGCCCTTGACTCTAATTAGGCATAAACTTTAATCTTACTTCTGCCTTCTTCCAAGTTGGGGATAGTGTAGTAATGATGTAAAATTTTCAGATGGTAGAAATGCATTCCCTATTCATGAGCATTCCAAGTGATTTCAGTCATAGAGTGTTTGCCCTTTATACAAGATGGTTTACAGCAAAGAAACTGAAGCCCAGGAAGTAACTGACTGTGAGAGTAATAACTAATATACAGATATCCAGATACCTCGTCTACTATACTTAGTTTCATCCTACTTTGGCTAAAAACAAACAAACAAACAAAACAGTTTTAGTTTTAACTGAATTGCTTTACATGTTATTCTGAGTATCTACTATGTACAAAACATGTTTTTAGGTTTTATGAATGATTCAGGGATGTACAACACTGATTCTATCCTTGAAGAAGGTTATCAGCAAGTTAGGGGGACTGTAACAAACACAGAAAGCAAAGTGGCCGTGGAAATCATAACAGATGGGAGAAAACTAGAAAACGTGATCTGCTGGTATTCAGAAGGGTAAGACTCAGGAACGCTGGGAGGGTCATAGCAATTTTTGTAGAAAAAGTATCTTCATCCAAAAAAGAAAACAATGTAAATTATATGAATAGGTACCTCATCAAAAATATACAGATGGCAAATTGGCAAATGAAAATCTGCTCAATATTATACATCATTAGGGAAATGCAATTTAAAATAATGATAAGATGTTATTGCACACATCTTAGAAAAGTCAAATTGAAAAGACAGAAATCAGCAAATCCCAGCGAGGATATGGAGCAACAGGAATTTCCATTCATTTCTGGGAAGAACGCAAAATGGTACAACCACTTTTAAAAATAGTTTGGCAGTGATTTACAAAACTAAGCATGGTCTTACCGTATAATCTGGCATACATGCTCCTTGGTATTCACACAAAGGAGCGATGTACACCCACATATGTTTATGTGTTAGTTGTTTAGTCATGTCCGACTCTTTGTGACTCCAGCCACTGTAGCCTGCCAAGTTCCTCCGTCCGTGGGACTTTCCAGGCAAGAACCCTGGAGTGTGTTGTTATTTCCTTCTCCAACATATGTTTATAGCAAAGGTATTCAAAATTGCCAAAACATGAAGCATTCAAGCAAAACATCTTTCAATAGATGAATAGATAAGCAAACTGTCATACAATGAAATATTATCTTGTCCTTAAAAGGAGTGAGCTAGCAAGACTTGAAAAGACATGGAAAAACATCAAATATATATTTCTTGGTGGAATAAGCCAATCTGAAAAAGCTACATTTTGTATGATTCCAACTCTACTATATTATAGAAAAGGCAAAACTGTGGAAGCAGTAAAAAGATCCGTGACTGCAAGGGATACTGGAGGAGAGAGTGAAAAAAGTATTCAGTCTTGTTGACTCCCTGACCCCATGGACTGTAAGCCGCCAGGCTCCTCTGTCCATGAAATTCTCCAGGAGGAGAAAGGAGGAGGGACAAATAAGTGGTGTGCAGGAGACTTTTAGGCATTGAAATTATTCTCCGTAATACAGTAATGATTGACATATATCATTAGACATTTGTCAAGGTCTACAAAATGTACAGCACAGAATGAACACTATTGTAAATTCTAGACTTTCATTAATTACAATACATTAACACTGGTTCATCAGTTTTAACAAGTGTACCACACAATAAAGACATAAATAATAGGGGGGCTTGTGTTTGGGGAAGATGGGAGAGGGGTTACCTGGGAGCTCTCTGTACTTTATGATCAATCTTTCTGAAGAGTTATATTTTCTAAATAATTGTCTATTAATTTTTAAAATATGTAATTTGTATTTATTATTTTTAGAAACTATTTAGTTTTTATTTGAAGGATAATTTTTTTACAGATTTTTATTGTTTTCTGTCAAACCTCAATATGTATACATATATCCCCTCCCTTTTAACCCTGCCTCCC
Source organism: Capra hircus (assembly GCF_001704415.2). Taxonomy (NCBI): domain Eukaryota; kingdom Metazoa; phylum Chordata; class Mammalia; order Artiodactyla; family Bovidae; genus Capra; species Capra hircus. The sequence continues at coordinate 114,603,113 of NC_030810.1, forward strand.
ACTCCCTCTCCATCCTACCCCTTTAGGTTGATACAGAGCCCCTGTTTGAGTTTCCTGAGACATACAGCAAATTCCCATTGGTTATCTATTTTATATATGGTAATGTAAGCTTCCATGTTACTCTCTCCATACATCTTACCCTCTCTTCCTCTCTCCCCATGTTCATAGATCTCTTCTCTATGTCTGTTTCTTCACTGTTGCCTTGCAAATAAATTCTTTGGTACCATCTTTCTAGATTCCATATATATGTGTTAGTAAGTGATATTTATCTTTCTCTTTCTGACTTACTTCACTCTGTATAATAGGCTCTAGGTTCACCCACCTCATTAAAACTGACTCAAATGCATTCCTTTTTATGGCTGAATGATATTCCATTGTGTATACGTACCACAACTTCTTTATCTATTCATCTGCCAATGGACATCTAGGTTGCTTCCATGTTCTAGCTATTGTAAATAGTGCTGAAATGAATGTTGGGGTACATGTGTCTTTTTCAATTTTGGTTTCCTCAGGGTATATGCCTAGGGATGGGATTGCTGGGTCATATGGTGGTTTCATTCCTAGTTTTTAGAGGAATCTCCATACCATCTTCCATAGTGGCTGAATCAATTTACATTTGCACCAAGAGTGCAACAGGGTTCCCTTTTCTCCACACCCTCTCCAGCATTTATTGTTTGTAGACTTTTTGATGATAGCCATTCTAACCAGTGCGAGGTGATATTTCATTATAGTTTTGATTTGTATTTCTCTAATAATGAAGGCATTGGCATGCCACTCCAGCACTCTTGCCTGGAAAATCCCACGGATGGAAGAGCCTGGTGGGTTGCAGTCCATGTGGTTGCTAAGAGTCAGACAAGACTGAGCGACTTCACTTTTCACTTTCATGCACTGGAGAAGGAAATGGCAACCCGCTCCAGTGTTCTTGCCTGGAGAATCCCAGGGACGGGGGAGCCTGGTGGGCTGCCATTTATGGGGTCGCACAGAGTCGGACACGACTGAAGTGACTTAGCAGCAGCAGCAATAATGAACCATATTGAACATCTTTTCATATGTTTGTTAGCCATCTACATGTAAATGGATTAAAGACCTAAATGTAAGACTAGAAAGTATAAAACTCTTAGAGAACATAGGCAGAACACTCGATGATGTAATCAAAGTAAGATCCTCTATGACTTACCTCCAAAAGTAATCAAAACAAAAACAAAAGTAAACAAGTGGGACCTGATTAAACTTTAAAGCTTCTGCACAGCAAAGGAAACTATAAGCAAGGTGGAAAGACAACCCTCAGAATGGGATAAAATTATAGCAAATGAAACAACTGACAAAGGATTAATTTCTAAAATACACAAGCATCTCATACAACTCAATACCAGAAAAACAAACAATTAAATCAAAAAGTGGGAAAAAGAGCTAAACAGATATTCCTCCATAAAATTGTAATTGTTTTTAAAATGTGAACTTTGCCTGTTTAGGCTTTATATAAGCCAGAGGGGTTGGGCAAGGAGGTTCAGATAATGAACCTGAAAGAAAAAGGGGCTTCCCTGGTGGCTCAGATGGTAAAGAATCCACCTGCAATGCAGGAGACCTGAGTTCAGTCCCTGGGTTGGGAAGACCCCCTGGAAGAGGGCATTGCAATCCATTCAAGTATTCCTGCCTGGAGACTCCCATGGACAGAGAAGCCTGGTGGGCTACTGTCCATGGGGTCACAAAGAGTTGGACATGACTGAGTGACTAGGCATAAGCATAATGATGGGTCAAGGAGCAGTAAAAACCATTAGACAGGTCTGTGATTTCCTGTCCCTGCAGCTCTGTGTCACTAGCCTCAAATTTGGCATCAACATAGCTGTTTTTGAACTCCAGTTCTGTTGCTTAAGGGCTGTATGAGCTTCATGAAATCCCTAAAGCTTTCTGGACTTCTATTTCATCAGTTACAACATGGGGAAAGTAACATATACAGAACTGCAGAAACTTTCAAATACAGGTAATGTGCATGAGTTTCTTCGTGAATTCTGAAGTTCTCTAGAAATATTAGTTGCTATTATCAAAGAAGAGAAACATTCCCACTGTATTTATTGCTTTTACAGTGACCTTCTCTTGGCAACTAGCTGCCGTATGACAGTGCAGATCTGTCGTGTTGGAATGGAGTCACCTAAGTCTACCCCTGTCCTTCAGTGTAAGATACTGCTAATTTGAATATTTGGCCAGTCTCTATCTGATATACCAAGTTTCAGATATAATCTGACATACCAAGGGCAACTTCAGTGGTTTGTAGACCTGGAAATTAGAGATGGCTGTGAATGGTGTCTGGAGAAGATCAAGTCTGGGATAATAGTCTTTGAACTTGATTATTTTCTTCTGTTTACTTCCAAGTTCATTTTCCATGATACTATACTCTTTATTACTTTGCCAACAAAGGTCTGTCTAGTCAAGGCTATGGTTTTTCCAGTGATCATGTATGGATGTGAAAGTTGGACTGTGAAGAAAGCTGAGCACTGAAGAATTGATGCTTTTGAACTGTGGTGTTGGAGAAGACTCAAGAGTCCCTTGGACTGCAAGGAGATCCAGCCGGCCCATTCTAAAGGAGATCAGTCCTGGGTGTCCTTTGGAAGGACTGATGCTAAAGCTGAAACTCCAATACTTTGGGCACCTCATGTGAAGAGTTGACTCATTGGAAAAGACTGTGATGCTGGGTTATCCCAGTGCATCAGCCCCAAGCATCCTGTATCCTGCATTGAACCTAGACTGGTGATTCATTTCTTATATGATATTATACAGGGATGGTATGGGGAAGGAGGTGGGAGGAGGGTTCAGGATTGGGGACACATGTACACCCATGGCAGATTTATGTTGATGTATGGCAAAACCAATACAATATTATAAAGTAAAAGTAATAATAATAATTAATTAATTTAAAAAAAAGACTCTAATGCTGGGAGGGATTGGGGGCAGGAGGAGAAGGGGATGACAGAGGATGAGATGGCTGGATGGCATCACGGACTCGATGGACGTGAGTTTGAGTGAACTCCGGGAGTTGGTGATGGACAGGGAGGCCTGGCGTGCTCCAATTCATGGGGTCACAAAGTGTCGGACATGACTGAACGATTGAACTGAACTGAACTGATACTCTCTATTCCAGTCTCCCCTCCAATTGTGATTTGGTGATATCTTCTGATCAAAATATCTATTAAGGAGAGAATCAAGTTAAAAACAGCCAGAGACAGTTCTAGGGACAGTTTTTACAGGTAACATTCTCTTGTGGTTGAAGAGCATTACATCAAGCAAAAGAGTTCAAAATAGCCCATACTTTATCTAAAAAAAGTAGCATGCCCATTATATGAAAAGCTGTATAGTATAAAATCATTACAAAGGGACAATTAAGTTGTAGAGCTTCTTTTCATAGATCATCTCATTTAGTCTCCACAAATCTTTAGTGAAGTGGGCTTCATACGACATTTTACAGATAATGAAACAAGCTCAGGGATTTTAATGACTTGCCTCAAGCTAAGACTCATTTCCGTTCTACTTCTGCTGATCTCTGCTGTAGTCATTCTGTTACTTTCTTCCCCAATGATAAACACTGAGATGTTATGGTTGTGACAGTCACTGAAGAATAAAATGCCAGTGTATTAAATGCAATGTGTTTGTGACTATGGAATCAGAAGTTCTTGAGTGTGTTCAATCAACATGCTACAAACATTCAGTGGAAACTAGTGTAGACCAAATTTGTGGTAGGCACTGTCACTTTCATGACAAAACATGCCTCCTGCTATAAAGAGAGTTGCAATCTATGGAAGAGAGAGCATGTCTCTCATAGGTCACTAAAGAGTACAGGTTTTATGACTGAGGTGTCCAAAGATGTCAGTGGGCAAGGATGAACCAGAAATGGACAGAAATTATTCCCTATAGGGAGTAGGGGGGATTGGAGCAGGAGACGAGGATAGATAGGAGAATTTTCTGAATGCACCGTTATGTGGTTTTGACTTTTAGACATTGTGTACTTAGAGAATTAAGATGAATTAAGAAAAAATCCTACAGAAGGGGCACGTAGGAGCAAGACACTCACTTCTCCTGGGAACTGGGGAGAGGCTAGAAAGACTTCATAGAGGAAGTGACCTTTGACGTGAATGCTTTACTGTTTGTCATTTTTCACATATTTGTGTGAAATTTAACTTAGTTCAAAAGGCGGCTGAATGAATCCTTAAACTGTGATCATAATGAATATTTTGTCTTCAAATACAGATCATGGTGCTAGTTGCAAAACCTACCCAAATGAGAGACTACAGGAGAAAGGCCAAGCATGGGGAAGATGAGGGGAGGGTGAGTTGCTTTGGTGGTTATCAATAATGTGGTCACAGGAAAATTTTACCACTCGGAACATTACTTCCAACTGAGGAAAACTTTAGGTGATTTCAAAATCATATCTCATGTCAGGATTCAGCACAGAATTACCAATAGACTATTACCCACATTCTGGTGTGTGTTTTTTTTTTTTTTTGGCTATCATTTTAAAGAGTCCCTTCTAAGCCAACAAATGATTATTCTTCACAATAGAATGTAAACTTAGATTGTGGAATTTACTGATTGTTCTTCTTGGTTATGGTCATTTAACCATAAAATATTCACAGCCTAAGTCCGGTGACCCTTGGCCTTTCTTTCTCCTAGGAAGAAGAGAAAATTGTTCAGAAGGATGACCTTCCCACTTGGGTCAACAAGAGCTGCAACTGGTTCTAAGGAGGGTGTCTTATTGCTGTCAAACTGACCGAAGTTGTCACAGGTGAAGCCTGCTGTCACTGCATCTTGCTCAGAACCAGCCCCTTAGCTTGCTGAATCAAGCTGTGCTGACTCCTAGTGATAGAATTTTAATGTGAGGAATGACAGAGGCTTTGGAGTTAATGTGTGCATGGAGGTGACAGTTTTGAATGTCAGCCAAAGCACAAAATCATGTCTGAAATTAATTTTGGGGAGTGGCAGAAAGTTGTAGGAAGAGGGAGAGAAATCGTATGAGGGAGAATTGAGATTGGTAGAGTCAAATCTGTTGCCATCTACTGCAAAGAAAGCATCATTCAGCACAGACACATGATGTCTGAGCCTGGGAAGAACTAGCCTCATCAGATAACTCTGCGTCTAATTTTTTATCAACCTAGTATGCAAATTGCCACTTTTAGATCTCTATGAGCCTATCCCCCTTTGTAAAAATGGAGTTGCTAAAAGTAGACATGGATCTCCTGATGATATAATCTAGAATTTAATCATTAAAGGGGGAAATGATTTTCTGGTGATAAATGAGCCAAACAATTTTATACATTTTAATCTTCTTTTTGCATTGTAATGTATTAAAAACTCTAAAAATTCCCCCATTATCTAGAGGAAAACATTCAGATCTTCAATCGATAACAGGCAGGATAATGACCTCTCAAAGAAGTCCACATCCTAATGCCTCAAACCTATGAACCTACAAGGAAAAGAGGAATTAGGGAGCAGGCAGAATTAAGGTAGAATTAAGTTTGTTAAAACAAGATGACTATATGATAGGGCTCCTTTGAATTATCTGAGTGAGCCCAATGTAATCACTAATGTCCTTAAAAGTGGAAACAGAGGCAGAGGAAAACTTAGAGTGAGGTAATGTGAGACTCAACTGACCATTGTGGGCTTTGAAGGTGGAAGGGACTATGAGTCAAGGAATGTGGCAGCCTCCAGATGCTGAAGGCAAGGAAATGGATTCTTCTTTGCAACTTTCATAAGAAATACAACCTTGCCAATACCTTGATTTTAGCTCATCAGTATCAGACTTCTAATGTACGAACAATAACATAATAAATTTGTGTCTTCTTGTTGTATTAAGATGTTGTAATAGCCTGTTACAGCAAGAAAAAGAAAGTGATTCAAGCTCTTTCACAATGTTATCCTGCTTTGTCCTTAGCTACCCTAAGTCAACCCTCCCTCTGAACTCTGAACACTGGTCTCTAAACATCCTTTGTACATTACACAATTTGTCACTCCATTTTTCTGGGTCTGAAGTCAAACATGTTCTCTTCTAAGATTGATGAGGGCTAGACAGACCCCACTGAGGGGCTAGCTACTGCCAGGAGAGGGATGGATTATGGGGTTGGTTATGGTGAGGAATATACTTAAAGTGGGTTGAGAGAGGAGCATTTGGGTCAGGTCCTTGAGAAAAGGCAGAAGCCAAAGATGACCACCCACTTTCAAGGATGAGTCCAAAGACCAGTTCTAGAATTACAAATATGAGACAACATCTAGATTCTGAGGCCAGATGGCAATTGAAAAAAGTAAAAAGCAAGGGATAAAAGAAATGTTCTGGGAAATCTGTCAACAGGTTTTGAGACTCATTTTTGTGGTGGCCAGTGTGGGAGGTTACGTCGTGTTGATATATAGGTACTGTTTATGTGCAGCTATGAGTGCCCTCCAACATCTTCCATCATCTCAGTTCTACCCATCTTTCAAAACCTAGCTTATCTCCAACCCCCTCCAATACAGTTTTCCTGAATATTCCAGTCTTTGCTGTCATCTCTTCTTTAGAAGTCTTTGCTTTTGCCCTTTACCTCATATTTTTAATTACACAAAGCTCTTGTATGCACAATGAAAAAAATTCATGTGATATAGTAAGCAGACTTTTAAAACCATTCAGAACCTTACTGAATGTAACCATTTTTCATTATGGTATTTATCTTCCTATACTGGTATTCTTTACTCCCTGCAGTATTTGTTATATACACATGTATATACATGTCATATATAGTCTCCAAAATGAAGCTTATTGAAGGAAATTGTACATAATATAAATTATTTTTTATCAAGTTTATTACATATAAAATTATACATATATTATTTTACAATAACAATACCTGTAGTGTTAATTCTGACATAAAAGCTTTTCACCTGCATATGTTGTTTCAACACAGTTAGTGTGTAAATAGGTTGAGATAAGAAAGAAACTTTACATATTTTTTCCTGTTCCCACTGATGCTTAGCATAGTATATTGAACATTTTAGAGGATAAACAAATATGTATATCAACTGACTGATTAAAATGTTGTGACCTGAAAATCTTGGAAAACCTTCTTACCTAGAAATGGGTAGTATTTGTTATTGATATGCTTTCAAATTTTAACCAAGGAATTTCAATAAATATTTTTGCACAAAGAATTTTTTAAAAGTTGCACCCCATTGCTATTTTCACAGTGGTCAGGTTATTATAAATCTAGAGATTTGTCAATTAGCACCAGAATTACTTGTTAAAATGGGAAAGAAGATAAACAGAGATAGAGTCCTTGTTAACTCATTAATATTCCCTGTAATGAAAAATATTGCAGGGAAGAAATAGCCGAGGTAATATGTGTAATCAATCTAGCTGGGAAAAGTGATGTAATTTGTTATCTTTACAGAGTTGCTCTGTTCTCTAGTCAGCTACTTGACATATTTATCAAATGCCTGGTTGGTGCATAATAGTGTACTCTGGACTTCATGTTACTTGTGATTCATTCATTCATTTATTCACTATTCATTCTTTAACATGCATTTTTGGCAAATCTATTGTGTACAAATCGCTGTGATAGGTGGTGGCAAAATAAAGCTGAGCAAGACAGTTTTATCCTCACAATACACTCAGTGGATAGAAAAACAGACAACCATAAATGGATTTTGATGCACAAGCAGGAGGACTATCTCTATTCCCAAATAGTTTAAAGTTGAATAGAAAGAGGATACTACAGAATAGTGTAGTCTTTTTTTTTTTTTTTCCTGATTGCAACATTAGTCCCAAGAATGGCTGGTTTTGGCAGAAATACAGTCCTAAAGTAGGCTTGGTCTTTGGCAAGACTGACAACTAAGGTTCAGGCTATGTCCATGACTCAACAGATATCTGAGCAGGTGGTTGCAAACATTCATGCATAAAAGACATTGTATTAGTTTACTAGGACTGACATATAAATTGCCACTGATTGGACTGCTACAACAAAAGACATTTATTTTCTCACAGTTTTGGATACGAGAAGTCCTAGATCAAGGTACTGGCAGGGTTGGTTTCTTCTGAAAACCTCTCTCCTTGGTTTTAAAGGTGGCTGTCTTCTCCATGTTGTCCCTCTGTGTGTGTCTGTGTCCTAATTTACTCTTCTTACAGAGGAACTCATCATATTGGATTAGGGCCCATTGATGCCCCTCATTTTAACGTGATTACCTCTTTACAGACCCTAAATCAAATTCAGCCCCATTCTGTGGTACTGAGGGTTAGGATGTCAACATACAAATTTGAGAGAGACAGATCAGCTCTTAACAGGTACCAAAGGTGAGTTTAGCAGAGTTATACATCCTAAATTCTAAAGTGAAAGCAAATCAGATCCAGAAAGCTTAGCTAGTTGGGTGTTTTTATGAACCTAGTAAAGGTGTGGCTTGGTTAAGCTAATTTCACTTTATAATTGGCTTTCATGCTACTAAATGAGTGTCTATTACTACAAGAGTATATGACTGATTTTACCTTTTAAGGATTCTTTAAGCATTCCTTGATGCCTCTGCCCACTAAACACAACCATGAATTGCAGGAATTGAGGGGGAAATCCCTTAAGCATATTCCCTTTAGTTGGAATGTGCTGGATTATTTAACCTATTTATAACTACAAGGAACTATTCTCACTGAAATTTTATAGTAGTTCAATATAGGTTCCCTAAACCTCATGTGAAGAGTTGACTCATTGGAAAAGACTCTGATGCTGGGATGGATTGGGGACGACAGAGGATGAGATGGCTGGATGGCATCACTGACTCGATGGACGTGAGTCTGAGTGAACTCCGGGAGTTGGTGATGGGCAGGGAGGCCTGGCGTGCCGCGATTCATGGGGTCGCAAAGAGTCGGACACGATTGAGTGACTGAACTGAACGGAAAGCGTGCAGTTGAGTAAACTGAAATATCAGGTTCAGTATAGAATAAAATAATAGAGTTAACATTAAGTGAAATAGTAGGGAACCAAACTAAAATTAGATTAATGTTTCCAAATTTATCTGATGTTAAGACTCCATTCTTAAAAAAATCAATTTTAAGCCTCTTTTCTTGGATGTCCTAATTCTAGGGCTTAGCATAGGACCTGAGAATTTGTGCTCTTAAAAATGGCATCATAGGTGTTTCTTATATTTACAAAAGTTTAGCAAAAATATGGAGTCAACAGTATCAGTTTGGACCCAAGTTCTTTCTATCTGCTCTGCATAATCAGTGTGTCTTTGACACTGTTAGTTACAAAATAGCAACTATAGTGATAGATGTCACAGTTAACAGTAGAAGAGGAACTGATTTTTCTGGTATGTTGCTTTAGTTGAAGAGAAAGAAAGGAAGGGAGGAGGGAGGGGGAAAAGAAGGAAGAAAAAAGAAAAGAATAAGGAAGATGATGAGGGAGAAGAGGGAACTGGGGATGGAGGGAGAAAGGAATACAGATCTTCTCCACCATATCTCTCCAGTTGTCTCATCACACACCTACCTTTAAACTACAGCGAATGGAATTACCATGTTTGGCTCAGATTACTTAGGATTTATCATTGAGCTGATGAGTTTACTTTGTCTGAAGATATGTTTCCACAGAGGTGCACAAACAAATAACAAGAAAGAGGGATAGAAGATTTATTGGGCCAACAGTGGTGTCTGCTACAAGGATGCACAGGAAAATATAATAGTTTTACCAGTCAAGGTAGAGTTAGGATTAGGTAATTAGGGTTGTGAGAAAATAGCTAAAATTTACTGTTTATTGTGTGGCAATGTACCCCATGAAGTTACAAAGTCAGGCATGACTGAGTCACTGATTGACAACTGTCGTGTGACAGAAGGTTTGTATGTAGTAAATTGTTTAAGCCTCACAACTACTATGGTGTGGTGGTGGTGGTTTAGTCACTAAGTCGTGTCCGACTCATGGACTGTAGCCCATCAGGAGCCTCTGTCCATGGGATTTTTAATACTGGAGTGGGTTGCCATTTCCTTCTCCAGGGGATATTCTGGACCCAGGAATCAAACCACGTCTCCTGCATTGCAGGCAGATTCTTTATTATGGTGTAAGTGCTGTTATTATTCCCACTTTACAGATGAAGGAACTGAAACATGGAGGCATTAATTCATTTACCTAAGGTTATACAACTCTTTTAAGTGACTGAGCCAGGATCTGAACCCTGGCATTCTGGGCTTCAGAACTACACTGTAAAATAGTATTATAGTTCACACAAACAGATAATAAAGCAGAACCTTACAAATACTTATAATGCTTCTGTGGAAATTGGTGAAAGTGGCTTAGTGTTTGGTGGTTTACTTTGTTTCCTATTCAGTAAGTACAAATTCAGTGCCTTCTATCTGCAAACTGTACTAGGAACTAGGAAATTTCAAAAGCAAATAAAGAGTGATATGACTCTATATAAGAAGTTTACAATCTAATGGAGGAAATGTCCTAGCAGTAAATCAATTTTAATATGATATAAAGTATAATATGCAAAAACTACAAGGAACAAACATGGTGGGATGAAGATAAAAGAGCAGTTAATTCCTATTAGATGAGTTAGAGAAGATTCGTGAAGAAGAAAGGTTTTGGTGGAGGTGGATGTGTGGGAGAGAATAGGACATTCCAGACCTATATGAGGTAAGAAATAATGGAATTGAGTGAATGTTATATTTTTCTCTGTGAATGGACTGAGGTAGCTATAGTGTGGGAGACTTGGAGATATACCAGAAAGTGAGACTGTGAAGATATTAAGTTTAAAGGAGATACCATGTCATATATGAAATTCACCTTTATAGGTAGAGAACCGTAAGGTTTTTGGGTAGGATTGCTATGAGGATGTTGGGAGATTTATTTTGACTCTTGATTTCTGTCTTTTTAAAATACTCAGGAAAGATGTTTCTCTTCCCTTCTCTACTTAAATAATTCACCTGTCACCTTTAGGGTCCATTTTAATCTTTTTTCTTGCTCATTTGGCCTTTATCAAAATCTTTTAATCTTCTTATACTACTGAGTGATTATTTTATCTTTTCAACTAGATTTAAATCTCATAGAAGACAGATAATATTTTCAAATATTTAGGGAATCACCTCCAATGCCTGACCCAATTTTGTCTATCTAGTACTCAATAAACCCATGTGGAATAATGAGTCACAATAGAGCACACTTTTTAAGAGTTTTCAGGCATTATAGTATATTTTTACAGGTAGTTTGAGAGTGTTTCTTAACCTTAACCTGGAGAGCTACTCATGGTTGAGTTTCACTTGATATGACATGACTTATCTACCAGTTTCTCCACTTTCCTCTAAAGTCAGGTAAGAAAGGCCAGGAAGTCCTTCTAACCTCTCACTGACAACCTAGGGGATTTGTCAGCATTTCCAACATCTTCATTTCTGACTCTCTCAAGGGTTTACTTGATCTATTACCATCTGACATCTGTTGGGTTAATAACTTTCCTTTTGAATATCCATTCCATGAGGAGGCCTGACTGCACCTCTTCCCAAGGCAGTTACTTCTTTGCTGGTCTTCCTCAGTCATTTTCATCCTAGGTATCTCCAGCTCCCCAATCAAGACTTCTGTCATTAACTGGCATTTTCTCATTATCCCCTTTTCTCATTAGTACTTAAATTAATAAAGAATCTTTTCTCTCAGATATATCATATTGTAATTTCTTATCCCCCAATTGTGACTTGTAATGTTTCCCTCCAGAAAAACAGACAAACAACAGAAAACGTCCCTGAGATGGATGTCTCTGACCCACTGAGTATGGAACAGAAAAAAAGATACTCCAGAACTTGGGGGCTCCCTCACTGGGTGTTCCTTGGTTGTGGGGCTTTACTTCATTGACGTTCAGGAAGTAAATGACACTGCAAAATTCCAAATAACCCCACAGAACAGTTCTTTATTTATAGCAAATATTCTTGTTCATTTATTTCCTTCTCAAAAGCTTTTTTTTTTTTTTTTTTCCCCAAATTAGCCCCAAGAGTAAACTTAGTGGGAGGCTATTAGGACAAAAGGTTTCCAGTGTAATCCTAGAAACCCAGTTGGTAGAAATTCACAGAGGACTTTTGACCTTCATGTGTGTTGCAGGAAAGCAGGCACTATCCCTCTGCCATTTACCACTGTGGTCTCAGTATCCAATAGTGCTTGCAAACAGATAGGTCGGGAATACGGCAAGCTAAACTTTAATCTATTTCTCACTCTTGATTCTATGACAGGCATTGCTCATCTATTATAACAGTTTTTCTACAGAGTTGTCACCTCTCAATATTGCCCCAGGAAGTTTCTACAAATTGATTGGAGTTGGCATGCAACAAAAAGTCTGTTTACTATTCTCATAGCACTCAATAAAAATCTCTCAAAGACTGAAATAATATTCTCCCCTATGCATGACCCCTTCAGCATCATCTTTGATAAACTACCATCCTGCTCCTATTTAAACACTTCCACATGATGAAGCTAGGCTTCCCTGATAGCTCAGTTGGTAAAGAATACGCCTGCAATGTGGGAGACCTGGGTTCAATCCCTGGGTTGGGAAGATCCCCTGCAGAAGGGAAAGGGTACCCACTCCAGTATTCTGGCCTGGAGAATTCCATTATATAGTTCTTGGGGTCGCAAAGAGTCAGACATGACTGAGCAACTTTCAATTCACATGATGAAGAACATGTTATTCTATAAGACAAGGTCTCCCACTGTGATATAAATTAAACAGAAAGTTCTATATATTTTGAAAAATCCTACCTTTGCTAATTTATTGATCCCATTTTACTAATACAGAGAACTCTTGCTGCCATTGGTTAATGCTTTTGTAAGGATTGTTCCCTGTTTGAATAGCATAATGTAAAGGGCAGCCTTATCTAATCTTCTCAATTAGCCCTTCAATGGTCATCATGATCAACTCTGATTAATTTGACTTTTTCTCTTTTATGTCTAAATTATAACATTTTAATGGTAACTTTAATGTGCATATACTATAAAAATTGGAAGCAACAATATGAAATAACATGTAGACACTTAAAAAATAATGCACATAGAAAAATATTGGTGTTGGTGTTAAAGACAGTGTTAAGATCTTCACACCAGGTTTTGATCACGATGTTTATTGTCATGCTTCTGCACAGATTCTGCGCATATCTTCTTTAGTCACCCTGGAGTCATCAATATTGGGCAGATCACTTTCTACTTCAGAGATGTTAAGAATGATAGCTATGCAGTTTATCCATCAGCAACTGCTCCAAATTCTATCCTTATAGACCATCTGCCCTGACTACATGGAATTCACCAACAGCATTTCCATGGATCACACTTTCTCCATTTCTGTTCCAAATTACTGTTGCTCAGTTCTCTGCAGCTTTCTTTGGGCTATGAGAATGTTAGTGCAATGAGAAGGACTTTTTAGAATTCCTTATCTTCATATGGGAAAAAGAAACATTTCTTGGTTAAAAACTGCCTGAAAGATTACCCTAATTATCCAAAGCACTTTCTTTATTTTATTTAGCTTAATTAAAATGACCCTACTGAATATAACTACCTATCTTTGAGAATCAGGAGAATGGTCAGAGCTGGAGCTTTAGCTTTTAAAACTGTTTCATTCTAAGTTGATTACAATTCTTTCTTTAGTCAAAGTGCTGTTATTGACATTAGTCCTCTTTACCAATGTGACATGGTTAATGGAGAATGGTGGGATTTTGCTGTCCATTTATTGCTAATGAATAGAAATTAATAATTTTTTAAGCATTGATATTGAATCCTGAAGTCATAGTAGTATGTCCAACATGATGGACAGTCACTCAGTCATGTTCAGCTCTTTGTGAGCCCATGGACTGTAGACCACCAGGCTCTTCTGTCTATGGGATTCTCTATGCAATATTTGGAAAACTCAGCAGTGGCCACAGGACTAGAAAAGGTCAGTTTTCATTCCAATTCCAAAGAAAGGCAATGCCAAAGAATGCTCAAACTACCTCACAAATGCACTCATCTCACATCCTAATAAAGTAATGCTCAAAATTAACCAAGCCAGGCTTCAGCAATACGTGAACCATGAACTTCCTGATGTTCAAGCTGGTTTTAGAAAAGGCAGAGGAACCAGAGATCTAATTGCCAACATCTGCTGGATCATGGAAAAAGCAAGAGAGTTCCAGAAAAACATCTATTTCTGCTTTATTGACTATGCCAAAGCCTTTGACTGTGTGGATCACAATAAACTGTGGAAAATTCTGAAAGAGATGGGAATACCAGACCACCTGACCTGACTCTTGAGAAATCTGTATACAGGTCAGGAAGCAACAGTTAGAACTAGACATGAAACAACAGACTGGTTCCAAATAGGAACAGGAGTACGTCAAGGCTGTATACTGTCACCCTGCTTATTTAACTTATATGCAGAGTACATCATGAGAAATGCTGGACTGGAAGAAATACAAGCTGGAATCAAGATCGCCGGGAGAAATATCAATAAGCTCAGATATGCAGATGACACCACCCTTATGGCAGAAAGTGAAGAGGAACTAAAGTGAAGAGGAACTTCTTGATGGAAGTGAAAGAGGAGAGTGAAAATGTTGGCTTAAAGCTCAATTCAGAAAACGAAGATCATGGCATCCGGTCCCATCACCTCATGGGAAATAGATGGGGAAACAGTGGAAACAGTGTCAGACTTTATTTTTGGGAGGCTCCAAAATCACTGCAGATGATGACTGCAGCCATGAAATTAAAAGACGCTTACTCCTTGGAAGAAAAGTTATGACCAACCTAGATAGCATATTCAAAAGCAGCAACATTACTTTGCTGACTAAGGTCCATGTAGTCAAGGCTATGGTTTTTCCAGTAGTCATGTATGGATGTGAGAGTTGGACTGTGAAGAAAGCTGAGCGCTGAAGCATTGATGCTTTTGAACTGTGGTGTTGGAGAAGACTCTTGAGAGTCCCTTGGACTGCAAGGAGATCCAGTCTATTCTGAAGGAGATCAGCCCTGGGATTTCACTGGAAGGAATGATGCTAGAGCTGAAATTCCAATACTTTGGCCACCTCGTGCGAAGAGTTGACTCATTGGAAAAGACTCTGATGCTGAAAACGATTGGGGGCAGGAGGAGAAGGGGACGACAGAGGATGAGATGGCTGGATGGCATCATTGACTCGATGAAGGTGAATCTGAGTGAACTCCGGGAGTTGGTGATGGACAGGGAGGCCTGGCATGCTGCGATTCATGGGGTCGCAAAGAGTCGGACATGACTGAGTGAGTGAACTGAAACTGAACTGATGCAAGTTTACTGGAGTGGTTGCCACTCCTTTCTCCAGAGGATCTTCCCAACTCAGGAATCAAACCAGGGTCTCCCGAATTGCAGGTGAATTCTTTAACATCTGAGCCACCAGGGAAGCCATATTAACTAATTTATTATTTCTAATAATTATAATGATGCTTCAGAATTTCCTATATACTAGATCATGTCCTATGCAAACTGAGATAGCTTTAACTTTTATTTTCAACCTGGATGAGTTTTTTTTGTTGTTGTTGTTGATATTGTAGGAAATAGTTTATATAGGAGAATATCCTTGTTTTTAGAAGAAAAATCTTTCAGTTCAGTTCAGTTCAGTTGCTCAGTCATGTTTGACTCTTTGAGACCCCATGAATCTCAGCACACCGAGCCTCCCTGTCCATCACCATCTCCTGGAGTTCACTCACACTCATGTCCATCAAGTCAGTGATGCCATCCAGCCATCTCATTCTTTGTTGTCCCCTTCTACTCCTGTCCCCAATCCCTCCCAGCATCAGAGTCTTTTCCAATGAGTCAACTCTTCACATGAGGTGGCCAAAGTACCAGAGTTTCAGCTTTAGCATCATTCCTTCCAAAGAACACCCAGGGCTGATCTTTAGAATGGGCTGGGTGGATCTCCCTGCAGTCCAAGGGACTCTCAAGAGTCTTCTGCAACACCACAGTTCAAAAGCATCAATTCTTCGGTGCTCAGCTTTCTTCACAGTCCGACTCTCACATCCATACACGACCACTGGAAAAACCATAGCCTTGACTAGATGGACCTTTGTTGGCAAAGTAATGTCTCTGCTTTTGAATATGCTATCTAGGTTAGTCATAACTTTCCTTCCAAGGAGTAAGCGTCTTTTAATTTCATGGCTGCAGTCACCATCTGCAGTGAAAATCTTTATTTCATATTTATCCTTTATTGTTAATTGAGCTGTAGTTGATCTACAATGTTATACTATTTTCAGGTATATATAATCAGAGAATACCAGAAAAAAAAATCTGCTTCTGCTTCATTGACTATGCTAAAGCCTTTGATTGTGTGGATCAAAACAAACTGTGGAAAATTATTCAAGAGATGGGAGTACCAGACCACTTTTCCTGCTTCCATAGAAACCTGTACATAGGTCAAGATACAACAGTTAGAACCAGACATGGAACAATGGACTAGTTCCAAATTGGGAAAGGAGTACGTCAAGGCTGCATATTGTCACCCTGCTTATTTAACTTATATGCAGAGTACATCATGTAAAATGTCAGGTTGGATGAAGCACAAGCTGGAATCAAGAGTTCCAGGAAAAATACCATAACCTCAGATATCAAGATACACTACCTTATTGGCAGAAAGCTGAGAGGAACTAAAGTGCTTCTTGATGAAGGTGAGAGAAGAGAGTGGAAACAGCTGGTTTAAAACTCAACATTCAAAAAAATAAGATCATAGCATCTGGTCCCATCACTTCATGGCAGATAGATGGCGAAACAAACAGATGGGGAAACAGTGACAAGATTTTTTTTTCTTGGGCCCCAAAATCACTTTGAATGGGGACTGCAGCCATGACATTAAAAGATGCTTGCTCCTTGGAAGAAAAAGTATGATGAACCTAGACAGCATATCAAAAGCAGAGACATTACTTTGCTGATAAAATCCATATGGTCAAAGCTATGATTTTTCCAGTAGTCATATATGGATGTGAGAGTTGGATCATAAAAAGGCTGAACACTGACCAGTTGATGCTTTTGAACTGCGATGCTGGAGAAGACTCTTGAGAGTCCCTTGGACTGCAAGGAGATCAAACCAGTCAATCCTAAAAAAAATAAACCCTGAATATTCATTGGAAGGACTGATGCGGAAGCTGAAGCTCCAATACTTTGGCCACCTGATGCCAAAGAGGAACCTCATTGGAAAAGACTGATGCTGGGGGAAAATGAGGGCAGGAGGAGAAGGGGGTAACAGAGGATGAGATGGTTGGATGGCATCACCAAATCAAAGGATAGGAGTTTGAGCAAACTCTAGGAGATGGTGAAGGACAGGGAAGCCTGGCATGCTGCAGTCCAAGGGATTACAAAGAGTCAGACATAAATGAGCAACTGAACAGCAACAGCAACAACGTAAACATTTCAATCTCCATGTTATATTTTGTTGTTCAGTCGTACAAACTCTTGGTGACCCCATGGACTGCAGAAATGCCAGGCTTTTCTGTCCTTCATTATTGCCTAGAGTTGTCATCTCCTCCTCCTCCTGCCTTCAGTCTTTCCCAGCATCAGAGTCTTTTCCAATGAATTGACTCTTCACATCAGGTGACCAAGGTATTGGAGCTTCAGCTTCAGCATCAGTCCTTCCAATGAGTATTCAGTGTTCCTTTGGACTGGTTTGATCTTGCTGTTCAAGAGTCTTCTCCAGCATCACAATTCAAAAGCATCCATTCTTCATTCTCATTCTACTTTATGGTCCAACTCTCATATCCATATAAGACTATTGAATAAAACCATAGCCTTGACTACATGGAACTTTCTCGGCAAAGTAACGCCTCTGCTTTTGAATATACTGTCTAGGTTTGTCATAGCTTTTCTCCCAAGGAGCAAGCATCTTTTAATTTCATGGCTGCAGGCACCATCTGCCATGATTTGGGAACCCAAGAAAATAAAGTCTGCCACTGTTTTCATTGTTTCCCCATCTATTTGCCATGACGTGATGGGGCTGGATGCCATGATTTTAGTTTGTTGAATGCTGAGCTTTAAGTCAACTATTTCATTCTCCTCTTTCACCTGCATCAAGAAGGTCTTTAATCTCTCTTCACTCTCTGCCATAAAAGAGATGTCATCTGCATTTCTGAGGTTATTGATATTTTTCCTGGCAATCTTGATTCTAGTTTGTGCTTTGTCCAGCCTGGCATTTCACATGATGTACTCTACATATAAGTTAAATAAATAGGGTGACAATATACAACCTTGACATACTCCTTTTCCAACTTTGAACCAGTCTGTTGTTTCATGTCCAACTGTTTCTTCTTGACCTGCCTACAGGTCTCTCAGGAGGCAAGAAAAATCATCTAGTATTCCCATCTCTTTAAGAATTTTCCACAATTTGTTGTAATCCACACAGTCAAAGGTGTTAGCATAGTCAATGAAGCAGAAGTAGATGTTTTTCTGAAATCCTCTTGCTTTTACTATGATCAATGGATGTTTGCAATTTTATTTCTGGTTCTTCTGCTTTTTGTAAATCCAACTTGTACATCTGGAAGTTCTCAGTTAATGTACTCTTGATGACTAGCTTGTAAGATTTTGAGCATTACCTTGTGAGTATGTGAAAGAGTGAAATTGTGTGGCAATTTGAACATTCTTTGGCATTGCTCTTCTTTGGGACTGAAATGAAAACTGATCTTTTGCAGTCCTGTGGCTACTGCTGAGATTTTCAAATTTGCTGGCATATTGAGTATAGTATTTTAACAGCATCATATTTTATGATTTGAAATATCTCAGCTGGAATTCCATCACCTCCATTAGTTTTGTTCATAGTGATGATTCCTAAGGCCCACTTGATTTTGCATTCCAGTACGTCTGGCTCTAGGTGAGTGATCATATCATCATGGTTATCCAGGTCATTAAGATCCTTTTTGTATAGTTCTTCTGTGTTCTTTCCACCTCTTCTTAGTATCTTCTGCTTCTGTTAGGTCCATACAATTTCTGTCCTTTTTTGAGCCCATCTTTGCATGAAATGTTTCCTTGGTGTCTCTAGTTTTCCTATAGAGATCTCTAATCTTTCCCATTCTATTGTTTTTCTCTATTTCTTTGCATTCTTCACTTAGGAAGGCTGTTTAAAAATCTCTCCTTGCTATTCTTTCTATCTGTGCATTCAAATGGGTATATCTTTCCTGTGTCCTTTGCTTTGCTTTTTGCTTCTCTTTTTTTCTCATCTATTTGTAACTCCTCCTCAGACACCCATTTTGCCTTTATGCAATTCAAATCAATGCTTATAGATTGCACTTAAAGCTACTAAAAAGTCTTGGCTATATTCTTTTTACTGTACAGTATATCATTGTAGCTTATTTATTCATTTATTTTAGTTTTTATTCTTTTTAAAATTGTTATTGAAGTATAGTTTGTGTATAATGTGTTATAATAGTTTCATGTGTACAACAACGTGAATCAGTTACACGTATACATATGTCTGTTCTATTTTTTTAGATTCTTTTCCCATATAGGCCATTACAGATTACTGAGTAGAGTTCCCTGTGCAATAGAGCAGGTTCTTATTTGTTACCTATTTTATATATAGTAGTGTGTATATGTAAATCACTAATGGTTTTGTAATTTCTTTTTTTTTTTTTTTTTTTTTTTTGCCTAATTTCCCTGGCTAGAACCCAGTATAGTGTCGACTAGAAATGAAAAGAGTGAAAATCCTTATTATGTTCTTGGGCAAAAAAGATCAACCAGCGTCTTACTGATAAGTACTATGCTAGGTTGTGTGGTTTTTGTAAATGTTCTGGTTCAGTAAGTTCTCTTCTAATACTAATGTTCTGAGTTTTTTTCAATCATGAAAAGTATTGCATTTTGTTATTTTTTCCTGCATGTTTCTAAGTGACCATGTGGTTTTTGTTTTCTAGTCTCTTTGTGTGGTGCATTACAATAATTACTTTTCAGATTTAAGCCAAGACTATATTTCTAAGATAAATCATTTTTGGTTGTGATGTATAATCTTTTTTAAATAAGTAACTGGATCTAGTTTGCTATGATATTATTAAAGATTTTTACATCTATATTCATAACAGATGCTGAGCTGTAGTTTTCTTGTGTTGTTTTTGTTAGTTTTGGTGTCAGGAAAGTACTGACTTTACTGAATATATTAGAAAGTGCTACCTCTTATTTTTTTTGGTGGAGTTTGTGGAGAATTTGTAATACTTCTTTAAATGAAGCACCTGGTGCTGAGCTTTTCTTTATGAATTTTTTAAAATTACTAATTCGATCTCTTTATTTACAATACATGTATTCAGATTTTCTACTTCTTGATCAGCTTTGGCAATTTTTTTCTTTCTAAGAATTTGCTGACTTCATATAGTTCATTAATTTATTGTCATAGTGTTGATTTTGCTAGTAATATCCCTTCTTTCATTGCCAATGTTAGTAACTTGAATCCCTTCTTTTTCTTGGGTAATCAAACCAAGTGTTAGTCACTCAGTCATGTCTGACTCTTTGCGACCCTGTGTACTGTAGCCTGCCAGGCTCCTCTATCAGTGGGTTTCTCCAGCAAGAATAGTGGAATGGGTTGCTATTTCTTTCTCCAGGGGTAATTCCCCACCCAGGGATGGAACCAGAGTCTCCTGCATTGCAGGTAGATTCTTTACCATCTGAGCTACCAGGGAAGCCTAACAGAAGATTTATTCTTGTTTTGAGTGTATGTCTTTTCAAAGATTACCTGTTGCTTTTGTTAATTTTATTTACAGTTTTTATCCCTTTACTTATTTCCCCTGTTTTCTATTATTTTCTTTCTTTCGAAAGTGTTAATTTAAAATTGCTCCTCTCCCTTCTTAAGGTAGAAGACTAGGTTAATAACTAAAGATATTTTTTATTGTTTAATTAGATACTATTACTATAAATTTCTCTCTAGGTGCTGCTTTAACTGTTTCTCAGACACTATAGTGTGTTGTGTTTTCATATTCATTTGTCTTAAATTATTTTCTGATTCCCCTTGTGATTTTTCTGCTAATCCTTCAGTTATTTTAGAATATGCTGTTTGTGAATTTCCCCAATTTCACCTGTGATTATTTTCTAATATTTTTCTGTTGTAATCAGAGAACATGCCTTGTATGATTTCAAGTTTTTAAAATTTATTGTGAATGTTTTATGGCTGAACATATGGTATAAGATTACTCAGCATGCACTTTGGAAGAATGTATATTCCACTGTTATTGAGTGGAGTGTACTACAGATACTTGTAAAGTCTAATTAGCTTATAGTATAGTTCACCTCTTCTACTTTCCCATTTATTTTGTGCATGCTATTCTTTCTACTACTGAAAGTTGGATATTGATGTCTCCAGATATAGGTTGAATTGTCCTTCTTTTTCGCCTTTTCAGTTATTCTGTATTTCTGTTGTTTCAGTTCAGTTCAGTTCATTCACTCAGTCGTGTCCGACTCTTTGCAACCCCATGAATCGCAGCACACCAGGCCCCCTGTCCATCATTAACTCCCGGAGTTCACTCAGACACACTTCCATCAAGTCAGGGATGCCAGCCAGCCATCTCATCCTCGGTCGTCCCCTTCTCCTCCAGCCCCCAATCCCTTCCAGCATCAGAGTCTTTTCCAATGAGTCAACTCTTTACATGAGGTGGACAAAGTACTGGAGTTTCAGCTTTAGCATCATTCCTTCTAAAGAACACCCAGGACTGATCTCCTTCAGAATGGACTGGTTGCACCTCCTTGCAGTCCAAGGGACTCTCAAGAGTCTTCTCCAACACCACAGTTCAAAAGCATCAATTCTTTGGCACTCAGTCTTCTTCACAGTCCAACTCTCACATCCATACATGACCACAGGAAAAACCACAGCCTTGACTAGAAGGACATTAGTCAGCAAAGTAATGTCTCTTCTTTTGAATATGCTATCTAGGTTGGTCATAACTTTTCTTCCAAGGAGTAAGCGTCTTTTAATTTCATGGCTGTGATCACCATCTGCAGTGATTTTGGAGCCTCCAAAAATATAGTCTGACACTGTTTCCACTGTTTCCCCATCTATTTCTCATGAAGTGATGTTGTTTAGGTACATATATATTTATAATTGTTAAAACTCCTCTATGAACTAAATCTTTTATCATTATAAAATGTTCTTCTTTATTTCTAGCAATATTTTTGTTTTAAAGTCTGTTTTGTGTAATATTAGTATAGCCAGCTCAAGTCTTTTAAGGATACTGTATATGTGGTATATCCTTTCCATCCTTTTACTTTCAGATTGTACTTCAAGTTTGAAATGTGACTCCTGTAAATAGCATAATGTTAGATTGTTTTCTTTATCAAATCTGACAATGTGTCTAATGATTGGATTGTTAAAATTTTAGTATTGATACAGCTGATTTTACATCTGCCACTTTGAATATATCTCATATATTTTTTCTTTCTTTTTTTCTTACTGCTTCTTTGGCATTAATTACATATTTTCTAATGTAGCATCTTAATTCAGTTAATAATGGTAAAGGTTTTAAACATTTTAAATGGTTGCCCTAGAGCTTACAATGTATATTTTATCAAAATCTACTTCAGATTTATATTAACTTAATTTCAGTGTAATATAGAAACTTTACTCTTATATAGCTCCATTTTCTCTTTTTCTGTGCTATTATTGTTACACATGTAATGTCTCTATATGCTACTAACCCAAACGTATGTTGTAATGATTATCACTGTATTTTTTCTTTTAAAGAATCTGAGAGTAGAAAGGCAGGAAAGTATATTTTTGCAGAGGTAGTATATTAACCTTTATATTTAATACTTCTTGTTCTCTTCATTTCTTATTTTGGATTTGAGTTACCATCTATTATCATTTTACCACTACAATTCAATTTTGTCCCCACCTATCTTTTTTGTTTGGAGGAGGAATTGGCAACCTACTTCAGTATTCTTTCCCAGGAAACCCCACGGACAGAGGAGCTTGGCAGGCTAAAATCCTTGGGATCAGAGTCAGACATGACTCAGGAACTAAACAGCAGCATCTCCTTTGTACAGTTTTCCTGAATAAGTGGCATTTCTACATGTTACAGGCCTCAAATACAGCTGTGTGCATATTGTTTTATGTGTTTACCCCTAAATAAGGCAAAAGGGGAGAATTATTTTTGTTATATTGTCATTCATAATTAGGTACATGGTTACTTCTTCTAATGTTCTTGGGTTTTATGTGTACATTAAAACTATTTTCTGATAGTACTTGATTTCAACCTGAATAAGTTCCTTTAGCATTTATCAGAATGCAACTCTACTAGCAACATAAACATTTTTTATCTGGGAAATTTCCCTTTCATTTTTCAAAAATGTTTTTTATTGAATATAATTTCCCTGGTTGCCATTCTTTAATTTAGCACTTTAAATATGTCTCTTATTGCCTTCTGATCTCCATTCTTTCTGATAAAAATTATTGGTTAATCTGATTAAAGTTCCTTGTATCTAATAGGTTATTTTTCTCTGCTTTTTTTTTTTTTTTTTTTGGTCTTTATGAAGAATATAATGTCTGTGTATGGATCCTTTTATGGCTAGCTTAATTTGAGTTTATTGTACTTCTCGGATGTTTAGACTAACGTTTTCATCACAGGGACTATATTTATTTTTTTAGAGTTTGTTTTCAAATGGGACATTTTCATCATTATTTACTCAAATATTTTTTCCACATGTTTATCTCTTTTTTCTGATTCTTCCATTATGCTTATGTACTTAATTTTTTCTCAGTTTTCTTCATTTTCTTTATTTCGTTTTCCTCTCTTCTGTGGACTTCATAATTTCCATTTCCAAGCTCACCAAATTTTTCTCTGCCATCTCAAATCTACTATTGAGTCCTTTAATATAGTTTTTATTTCAGTTAGTATACTTTTCAATTTCAGAATTTCCATTTGTTTCCTATTATTAATTTCCATTTCTTTATTCATATTTATGTGAGTTATTGCCACCACCCATTCCTTTAATTTTTAAAATATAGTTTCCTTTAGCTCTTTGAACATATTTATAATATTTCACTCTTTTGAAGTTTTGTCTGCTGTGTTCAAATTCTCATCCCCTCAGGGACAGTTTTTATTGCATGTTTTTATTTTTTTCCTATGAATAGCTCATACTGTCCTGATTTTTTTTCTAATGTTTCTTTTTTGTTGTTGTTGAAAAGTAGATATTCTGCATATATTGTAGCAACTCTGGATACTGTTTCTCCTTTCTACGGGGATTGTGGTTTTATTTACTTTCTTTTCTCTTAAATTAATTAATTATTTTCTGCGATTCAGCCAGACTAGTTCAGTGTCACCTAATTCCTCTACAGTTTGCAGCCTCCAATGCTTGTCTTCACAGTTGGCAGCCTTGGGCATACATGAAATGTTTCTGGCCAGCAACAATAACTGTGGCTTTAGCTGGGCCTTCCTTGATTTTCTCTTCTTTCCTCTGATATCATTGTTAAAATGTGGTTGTTCTTTTTTTTTTTTTAATTTTAAAATCTTTAATTCTTACATGCGTTTGTTCTTTTATTGCATGCACCCTCAGCTTTTAGCCTCCATTGATTCCTAACTTATAACTCTGTTGTTCTCAAAAACGTGCTGGAGCAAAAAAACATTTTATGTAATCAGTTCCAATTGAAACCCAGTCCCATGGCAGGGGTAGACTTTGAGACTTGCTCTGATGTTCCCATGGGCAAAATCTCTGCACTA
Organism: Capra hircus; assembly: GCF_001704415.2. Lineage (NCBI taxonomy): Eukaryota > Metazoa > Chordata > Mammalia > Artiodactyla > Bovidae > Capra > Capra hircus. The sequence goes on from NC_030810.1 coordinate 114,627,733, forward strand.
GGGAGAAGGAGATCAGGGGAGTTGCTGGGGAACTCTACCAACTGCCTCACTTGGATCCTCCCTAGAGCAGGAGCTGTGTGTATGTGTCTGTGTGTGTATGTGTATGTGTATGGGCTTAGTGGTACTGCCACTGTGCTGCAAACAGTTCCTACTATAGGTTTTCCACAGTGAAGAGCCAGAGAAGATAGAGTTTGCTGATTCTGCAGCTGTCACATCTAACTACAATAGATCTTCTACCCTAGAATGATCAGGAAGATGGGAATTGCCAATCAACTGCTGAGAAATTGACCAGCTTTTTGACAACACAGAGTAGGCAGGAAAGGGGAACTGTTTTCTTCCCACCTGCCATGCCCACATCCTCCCTATGTAATATGAGTTTGAGGTCTGGAAATGAGTGCAAATTGGTTGCTATTTGGTTTCCTGACAGGCCTTCTATAGCACAGAGCTATAGAAAATGGAATCTACTGATGTTCACTGGCAGCCTAAAGCACCCAGATTAACTTTCTCAACCTGAAGAACTGCTCTTAAAAATGTCCATACTTTATTCATCATTTAAAAAAATAAATAAATAAAATTAAGGTGGAAAATTAACTAAAAATGCTCAGTTTTTTTGTAACCAAAAAAGACTACAAAGTAAACTGAAAAATCAATTTAGTAAATTTAAAGATATGTTTTTAAATATGTTTATTTTGAAATTTTAATGTGAAATAATAAACTGATATTTTAAATATTTTAATACAAAATAATATCATAAATAAAAATTCAATATTGAAAAAAAAATGTCCATACTTTTTTTTAAATAAATGATTCTCAGTTTGTTGAAAATTCTTTGATAAAACCCAAAACCATTCCATTTTGATTGATTGTCTTTGCTATTTGACCAGTTTAATAGCTTCCCCTTCAGGGAGAGGTTTCCCTGAGCCACACCACCATTCCGAAAATCTTATTTCCCAACTCTTTTTCTCTTTAGGCTTTCTTGAATCCTTTCAAATTATACACATTGTTAAAAACCCATAAACTTCTGATAAGCTGTAAACTTTCTCATAAAATGATACCTAATTAAATAAGACATTACCCATTTTGTTTTTCAGTTGCTCAGTTGTATCTGACTCTTTGTGACCCCATGGAGTGCAGCACACCAGGCTTCCTTGTCCTTCACCACCTCCCAGAGCTTGCTCAAACTCATGTCCATTGAGTTGGTGATGCCATCCAGCCATCTCATCCTCTGTTGTCCCCATTCTCCTCCCACCTTCTATCTTTCCCAACATCAGGATCTTTTGGAATAAGTCAGCTTTTCACATTGGATGGCCAAATTATTGGAGCATTATTCAGCATCAGCCCTTCCAATGAATATTCAGGGTTGCTTTTCTTTAGGATTGACCGGTTTTATCTCATTGCAGTCCAAGGGACTCTCAAGAGTCTTCTCCAACACCACAGTTTGAAACCATGAATTATTCATACGCAGCTTTCTTTATGGTCCAACTCTCACATCCTTACATGACTATATGGACCTTTGTAGGCAAAGTGATGTCTCTGCTTTTTAATACACTGTGTAGGTTTTCCCCTGATAGCTCAGTTGGTAAAGAATCCACCTGCAATGCAGAAGACCCCAGTTCAATTCCTGGGTAGGGAAGATCCGCTGGAAAAGGGATAGGTTACCCACTCTAGTAGTCTTGATCTTCCCTCTTGGCTCAGTTGGTAAAAAATATGCCTGTAATGCAGGACACCTGGGTTCGATCCCTGGGTTGAGAAGATCCCCTGGAAAAGGGAAAGGCTACCCACTTCAGTATTCTGGCCTAGAGAATTCCATGGACTGTATAGTCTATGGGGTTGCAAAGAGTTGGATACGACTGAGCGACTTTCACTTTCACTAGGTTTGTCATAACTTTTCTTCCAAGGAGCAAGCATCTTTTAATTTCATGGCTTTAGTCACCATCTGCATGATTTTGGAGCCCAAGAAAATAAAAATTTTCACTATTTTCATTGTTTCCCCACCTATATGGCATGAAGTGATGGAACTGGATCTTAGTTCTTTGAATGTTGAGTTTTAAGCCAATTTTTTACTCTCCTCTTTCACCTTCATCAAGAGACTCTATTTCTTCTTCACTTTCTGCCATAAGGGTGGTGTCATCTCCATACCTGAGGTTATTGATATTTCACCTGGCAATCTTGATTCTGAAGTTTTAGCTTCATCTAGCCCAGCATTTCACATGATGTACTCTGCATATAAGTTAAATAAGCATGGTGACAATATGTATCACTTTCCCAATTTTGAATCAGTCCATTGTTCCATTATTACCCATTATTATCCACAATAAATACTAGCCACATACTATTGGTAAGAGACTCTGAAAAGCTATGAAAGTAAAAGTGAAAATTGCTCAGTCGGGTCAGACTCTTTGCGACCCCATGGACTGTACCATGACAGGCTCCTCAGTCTATTGAATTCTCCAGGCCAGAATACTGGAGCTGTTCCTTCTCCAGAAGATCTTTCCAATCTAGGGATCAAACCCAGGTCTCCTGCATTCAGGCGGATTCTTTACTGTCTCAGCCACCAGGGAAGTCCTGAAAAGCAACAGAGGACATAAAATAATTAGATAAGATTTTCACACGTAAGGCATTTACAGACTAATAGCAGGGTAAAATTTGATATTATAGCATAGTGATTTAGACTAAAGCCCTCTGGAATTAGAGTGGGATTTATACCTTTGTTCTACCACTTAATAGCTGTATGAACTTGAGCAATTTACTTAATTTTTAAAAATATTTTTTCTCATTTACAAAATGGGCACAATAACAATAGTGCTTCATAGGAGTGCTGTGACGGAGGACCAAAGAAAAATATTTTATAAAAAATAGCTAGCATAGCCAATTACACAGTAAGGGTAATTAGAATTTTATCAATGATAATCGCTAAAATAATAGTAATAATATAGGAGTAAGCAAAGAGAGAAAAGATTAAATTTTATATGTATGAAAGGCAAAAAAGATTCCACCAGCTGAGAAGTGATCATATATCATACTTTAATACTTTGAAGAATTGCATCATAGCAGGTACTCAATAAATGGATGTTGAATCAAATTTAAATCAGTTGGCATTTTATGGGTGATTTATACTATGCAATATATTTCACTGTTTTCAATTGTCTTCTTAATTAATAGGGTCATATTCAAATATATTATCCAAGAGGTGAACTGTTTTGTTTTTAAAGAAAATAGAATAAACTTATTTGGAAACACATTGAAATAGATATTGGATTTCCCAGGTTCACATTCCTGTATTGCTATTAACTATCCATGTGACCTTAGCAAATCATTTCCTTTTCTCCCTCTTTCTCAATCGCCTCATTTGTTAGATGAAAGTAGTTCCCAAATTGGTGTGCATCACATCTATCTATAAACTATGCTAAAGTACACAGGTTTCAGATTACACTTGGAAAAATTAGAGGTGGTCTGATTTTTGTCTTGACAATTGTAAGTCATGGTGTAGATTTTCCTATCTTGACAATTATATCTGTCTCGTCTCCAAGAGGAGAGTGAAAAAGTTGGCTTAAAGCTCAACATTCAGAAGACTAAGATCATGGCATCTGGTTCCATCACTTCATGGGAAATAGATGGGGGAACAGTGGAAACAGTGTCAGACTTTATTTCTTTGGGTTCCAAAATCACTGCAGATGGTGACTGCAGCCATGAAATTAAAAGATACTTACTCCTTGGAAGGAAACTTATGACCAACCTAGATAGCATATTGAAAAGCAGAGACATTACTTTGCCAACTAAGGTCCATCTAGTCAAGGCTATGTTTTTTTCCAGTGGTCATGTATGGATGTGAGAGTTGAACTGTGAAGAAAGCTGAGTGCTGAAGAATTGATGCTTTTGAACTGTGGTATTGGAGAAGACTCTTGAGAGTCCTTTGGACTGCAAGGAGATCCAACCAGTCCATCCTAAAGGAGATCACTCCTGGGTGTTCATTGGAGGGAATAATGCTGAAACTGAAACTCCAATACTTTGGCCACCTCATGCGAAGAGTTGACTCATTGGAAAAGACTCTGCTGCTGGGAGGGATTGGGAGCAGGAGGAGAAGGGGAAAACAGAGAATGAGGTGGCTGGATGGCATCACCTGCTCGATGGACATGAGTCTGAGTGAACTCCGGGAGTTGCTGATGGACAGGGAGGCCTGGCATGCTGTGATTTATGTGGTCGCAAAGAGTCGGACACGACTCAGTGACTGAACTGAACTGAACATCTCCATTTTCAGTTTTCTTAATTAAAGGTTTATAAATTTTACTGATCATTTTAAAGACCAGTTTGTTAGTTTTACTAATGAATATTTTATTTGCTTTTATTCAGACTCTTTCTAACATTCTTTGTTTCTTTGTAGATTTTCAAGTTCCTCTTGTATTATACTCCTTTTTCTTGAAAAACGTCAAGATTTCTTGTAGCATAGACCTGCTAGTAATATATTTTCTAAGCTTTTGTTTTTACAAAAATGTTCTTATTTCTTCTTTACTTTTGGAAGATGTTTATACTGAAAATAGAAGTCTTAGTTGACAGTGTTTCTCTTTCAGCACTTTAAAAATGTCATTATGTTCTTCTCTAGACTGCATAGTTTCTGAAGAGATGTTTCCTGCAATTCTCTTTGTTCCCTGTATATAATGTTTTCTTTTTTGGTGGGGGGAAGAGGGTCATTTGGCTATCTTTAAATTTTTAATTTTAATTTGTTTACAATTTTGAGTATGAAATGTTGACATGTGTATGTGTTTATATTGTTGACATTCCTGAGTTTCTTGGATATTTGGTTTGATGTTTTGATGTTTTTCATCAATTTTGGAAATTTCTTGGCCTCTATCCTCTGAAAAAAATTTTGGCTCATTTTAAATTTCTTCTTCTAGGAGGTTCATTACAAGCTGTTTGCTATTACCCCATAGGTCTTAAGGAGAAGGCAATGGCAACCCACTCTGGTACTCTTGCCTGGAAAATCCCATGGGCGGAGGAGCCTGGTAGGCTGCAGTCCATGGGGTCGCGAAGAGTTCGGACATGAGGAGCAACTTCACTTTCACTTTTCACTTTCATGCATTAGAAAAGGAAATGGCAACCCACTCCAATGTTTTTGCCTGGAGAATCCCAGGGACGGGGGAGCCTGGTGGGCTGCTGTCCATGGAGTCTCACAGAGTTGGACACAACTGAAATGACTTAGCAGCAGCAGCAGCAGCAGCATAGGTCTTATGGGTTCTATTACATTTTCATCTCCTGTTTTAAATGTTTACTTCGGTATTTTACTGGTCAAATGATGTTTTTATGATTTTATTTTTTATGTTTCATCTATTGAAATTCAAGTTCACCTTTGACCTTGTTAGAGTCATTCTTTATGTATATTACCATATTTTTCTCATTTGTTATATTGTCATTTGGATTTTGTCTTATAATATTAATTCTCTACTAAAAGTTTATTTATGTATGCTGTATACCTTTCCACTAGATCCTTTAATATATTAAACATAATTATTTTAAATTTCCTGACTTATAGTTCCATCATCTTGGTCATAACTATATATTTTTCTATTGAGTGCTATAACTCTTAAAAATATTTTTTTTGTGTATGTGTGTTTATCTTGCTTATTTTTCTCATTCATAATTTTTGATTGAAAACCAAACATCTCCTCATAAACTGAGTTAAATAGTAGTCATATTTATTTCTGTAAATAAGCATACATCTCTTTCTGTCAGACATTTAATATAAGGGATTGATTATTCCATTTTTTCCTGATTCAGCCTCAATCTCAGGGAGGCACCATCTTCCTCTTCTTGGTGTCTTTTTCTTCCTCATCTTGCTTGTCTTTCTCAGTGATCCTCCCTTTCCCTAGCAATAGGGAATCTCAAAAGGTCTGTGCCCATGATAATTTACTGTCTTTCCTCCAGAAGTAGAAAGGTTTTGTTTTGTTCCCTTCCCACAAAAGACATTATCTTCACTTGTGAACTGAGAATGACAGGCTGGTTTGCCTTCAACAGAGAGGCTTAAGTCTTTTATTCAAAAGAGAATCAGTACAGTTCAGTCACCCAGTTGTGTCTGACTGTTTGTGACCCCATAGACTGCACCACGCCAGGCTTTCCTGTGCAGGACCAACTCCCAGAGCTTGCTCGAACTCATGTTCATCGAGCCAGTGATATCATCTAACCATCTCATCCTCTGTCATCCCCTTCTGCCACTTTCAATCTTTCCCAGCATCAGGGTCTTTTCAAATGAGTTAGTTCTTCACATCAGGTGGCCAATATATTGGAGTTTCAGCTTCAGCCTCAGTCTTTCCAATGAATATTTAAGACTGATTTCCTTTAGGATGGACTGGTTTGATCTCCTTGAGGTCCAAGGGACTCTCAAGAGTCTTCTCCAACTCCACAGTTCAAAACATCAATTTTTCAGTGCTCGGCTTTCTTTATAGACCGACTCTAACATCCATACACGACTACTGGAAAAACCATAGCTTTGACTAGATAGATCTTTGTTGGCAAAGTAATATATCTGCTTTTTAATGTGCTGTCTAGGTTGATCATAACTTTTCTTCCAAGGAACAAGCATCTTTTAATTCCATGACTGCAGTCACCATCGGCAGTGATTTTGGAGCTCAAGAAAATAGCCTGCCACTGTTTTCATTGCTTCCCCATCTATTTGCCATGAAGTGATAGGACCAGATGCCATGATCTTAGTTTTCTGAATGTTGAGCTTTAAGCCAACTTTTTCACTCTCCTCTTTCACTTCCATCCAGAGGCTCTTTAGTTCTTCTTTGCTTTCTGCCATAAGGGTGGTGTCATCTGCATATCTGAGGTTATTGATATTTCTCTGGGAAATCTTGATTCCAGCTTATGTTTCATCCAGCCCAGCATTTCTCATGATATACTCTGCAAGTAAGTTAAATAAGCAAGGTGACAATATACAGCCTTGAGATACTCCTTTCACTAATTGGAACCAGTCTGTTGTTCCATGTCCAGTGAAGTTCTATGCTTCCTGAAATGCATACAGATTTTTCAAGAGGCAGGTCAAGTGGTCTGGTATTCCCAGCTTTTTAAGAATATTCCAGAGTTTGTTGTGGTCCACACAATCAAAGACTTTGGCATAGTCAATAAAGCAGAAGTATATATTTTTCTGGAACTCTCTTGCTTTTCTGATGATCTCTGGTTCCTCTGCCTTTTCTAAAACCAGCTTGAACATCTGGAAGTTCATGGTTCATGTACTGTTGAACCCTGGCTTGGAGAATTTTGAGCACTACTTTATTAGCTTGTGAGATAAGTGCCATTGTGTGGTAGTTTGAGCATTCTTTGGCATTGCCTTTCTTTGGGATTGGAATGAAAACTGGCCTTTTCCAGTCTTGTGGCCACTGCTGAGTTTTCCAAATTTGCTGGCATATTGAGTGCAGCACTTTCACAGCATCATCTTTCAGGATTTGAAATAGCTCAACTGGAATGCCATCATTTCCACTAGCTTTGTTCATAGTGATGCTTCCTAAGGCCCACCTGACTTCACATTCCAGGATGTCTGGCTCTAGGTTGGTAATCATACCATTGTGATTATCTGGGTCCCAAAGCACTTTTTGTATAGTTCTCCCCTGTATTCTTGCCGCCTCTTCTTAATATCTTCTATTTCTGTTAGGGCCATGCCATTTCTTTCCTTTATTGTGCCCATATTTACATGAAATGTTCCCTTGGTATCTCTAATTTTCTTGATGAGATCTCTAGTCTTTCCCGTTCTATTGTTTTCTTCTATTTCTTTGCATTGGTTGCAAAGAGGCTTTTTTTTTTTTTAATCTCTCCTTGCGATTCTTTGGAACTCTGCTTTCAAATGGGCATATCTTTCCGTTTCTTCTTTGCCTTTTGCTTCTCTTCTATTCACAGCTATTTGTAAGGCCTCCTCAAACAATCATTTTGCCTTTTCTGCATTTCTTTTCCTTGAATCTGGTCTCAATCTCTGCCTCTGGTACAGTGTCATGAAACTCCATCCATAGATCTTCAGGTACTCTGTCTATCATATCTAATCCCTTGAATCTATTTGTCACTTCCACTGTGTAATCATAAGGGATTTGATTTAGATCATATCTGAATGGTCTGCTGGTTTTCCCTACTTTCTTCAATTAAGTCTGAATTTGACAATAAGGAGTTCATGATTTGAGCCACAGTCAGCTCCTAGTCTTGTTTTTGCTGACTGTATAGAGTTTTTCCATCTTCACCTGCAAAGAATGTAATCAATCTGTTTTCAATATTGACCATCTGGTGATGACCACGTGTAGTCTTCTGTTGTGTTGTGGAAAACGGTGTTTACTATGACCAGTGCATTCTCTTAGCACAACTCTTTTAGCCTTTGCCCTGCTTCATTCTGTAATGCAAGGCAAAATTTGCCTGTTACTCCAGATCTTTCTTGACTCCCTACTTTTGCATTCCAGTTCCCTATAATGAAAAGGACATCTTTTATGGGTGTTAGTTCTGGAATGTTGTGTTGATCTTCATAGAACTATTCAACTTCAGCTTCTTCGGCATTACTGGTTGGGACATAGACTTGGATTACTGTGATATTGAATGGTTTGCCTTGAAAATGAACAGAGATCATTATGTTGTTTTTGAGATTGCACCCAAGTACTGCATTTCAGACTATTTTGTTGACTATGATGGCTACTCCATTTCTTCCAAAGGATTCTTGCCCACAGTAGTAGATATAATGGTCATCTGAGTTAAATTCACCCATCCCAGTCCATTTTAGTTCGCTGATTCCTAAAATGTTGTTCACTCTTGCCATCTCCTGTTTGACCACTTCCAATTTGCCTTGATTCATGGACCTAACATCCCAGGTTCCTATGCAATATTGCTCTTTACAGCATCGGATTTTACTTCCATCACCAGTCCCATCCACAACTGGATGTTGTTTCTGCTTTGGCTCCATCTCTTCATTTTTTTCTGGAGTTATTTCTCTACTGATCTCCAGTAGCATATCGGGCACCTACTTACCTGGGGAGTTCATCTTTCAATGTCCTAACTTTCTGCCTTTTCATACTGTTCATGGGATTCTCAGAGCAAGAATACCAAAGTGGTTTGCGGTGAGGCATCATCTTAATTTGGGAAAAAAGTTACTATTTATATTAAAAGGTATTTACACATATATTCTTCTTTAATTAGGTTTGTATTTACTTTTGGTTTCAACTGGTATCCAATTTGCCACGTTTCTTAGTGGCACTGTGGGTAACTCTCACGACCCTTATTCAGTTATGGGGGAATATTTACTTACATGACTGTCTCACTAAACTACAAGTTGCTTAAGGAAAGAAGCTATATTTGTTTTATCTTTATAACACCACCTTCTGGAATGTACCTGACACAAGTAGACACTTGGTAAATATTATTGAAATGAACTGATGCTTACATATTAAATACATTGCAAAAACACTAAATTTAAAAAAAAAAGTTTCCTTTTTGGGTGGAATCTAAATTCTTGTGAGAGGAATCTTTCTAGTTGAGCTTCACAGTGGAAGATCACACTGATGGTAATTGTGAGCTAGAAGTAAACATAAATTGGCCAGAGATGACATCAAAGAGAGAAATCTTGGGAGGTGTATTGATTTCTCATAATCTTCCCTGTGCATGTGTGCTAACTTACTTTGTCATGACCGACTCTTTGTAATTCTATGGACTGTAACCCTCCAGGCTCCACTGTCCATGGGATTCTCCAGGCAAGAATGATGGAGTGGGTTGCCACGCTCTCCTCCAGGGGATCCTCTGTACCGATGGATGACACCCGCTGTCTCTTATATCCCTTGCATTGGCAGGCAGGTTCTTTACCACTAGCACCACCTGGGAACCCAATCTTCCTCAACCCCACTCTGTTTAAAAACTATGAAGTGAAGGCAATGGCACCCACTCCAGTACTCTTGCCTGGAAAATCCCATGGACGGAGGAGCCTGGTGGGCTGCAGTCCATGGAGTCGCTAAGAGTTGGACACGACTGAGCGACTTCACTTTCACTTTCCACTTTCATGCATTGGAGAAGGAAATGGCAACCCACTCCAGTGTTCTTGCCTGGAGAATCCCAGGGATGGGGCAACCTGCTGGGCTGCTATCTACAGGGTTGCACAGAGTTGGACACGACTGAAGTGACTTAGCAGCTTAGCAATGATACTTTTGCAGTCATATAATGTTTATAAATGTTATTTCATACTTTCTATTAGCCACGTCTTTCTCTTCCACTTTTTTTTTGGCTGAAGAGAGGAGACATGTTTAATTTTCCTGTGCACGGTTTTCATTTCTACATTTAAATTATTTCAACTTAATTTAAAAATGGAAACAATATCTGCTGCTCTTCAGCTCAAAATGATGTTATAATTATCAAGTAGATTTTTTAAAAGTTTATGCAAAGAGTGCAGGGAGAGATTGGCAGAGTAAGGACTTTGGTACTTTCATCAGCAAACACCAGTTTAACTGATGAAAATGATTAAAAAAAGAAAACAAACATTTAAGGTTTGTTGAAAGCATACATAGAGTGGAAAAACAGTTATTCAAGAAAATCTACAAAAAGAGGGGATGTATGTATATATATAGCTAATTCACCATGCCATGCAGCAGAAACCAACATAGCACTGTAAAGCAACCACACTCCAATAAAAATTAACTAAAAAAAGAAACTCTACTCGATCTCAGTAAGAACTCTCCCCCACTTTTAAGTCTCTCATATATAAAAATCCCACTCAATTTATTACTGACTGGAGCAGCTAATAAATTCCTCCAATCAATAAATTATTTCAGTGCCTACTAGGTTATTGAAGGCAATTGAGAATGGTAATATCTTATTCCTAAGTCTTTGTTTCTTTTTCTATGGGAATGAGTTATGTGTCATTAGGTAAGGAACAGCATTGGTACTTTCCAAACTAAGAGTTTTCAATTCACATCCAACATCTGACACTGGAACTTGAACTTTTTCAATTTAGTTAATAATTGAAGCATGTTTTTTTCATTTTCTTTATACTTTACACTTTCAGCAGGATCCTGGATCTCCCCTGTGTTTCCACCTCATCATGATTTGGGCCTTTTTAGTTACTGAACAATTGGCTTGGAAATTCCATTTTTATATGTTAGATTTCACCAGTGACATTTCTTACAACAATCTGTATATTCAGTTGGCAAGTGAGGGGGAACTAGATTACTGGAGCAATTGATTAAGTCAAACCTGAATCACATATCTTAAAAAAAAAAATGGCATGCAGAGGCTCCTAGTGAATTTATAAAATGCTTAGCTAGCAAGGTGAGACATTGTCTGAGTAAAAACTATAGGCAAGCTATAAGCAAATAGCTTGGACACTGGGGAGTTGTAGACACAAATCTTTGAAATAATTTTTACATCTCTCTCCCACAAAAGTCATTTCAACTTCAAACAACTTTTTTTGGTATCTACAAATCTACAGGTCATGATTTTATTACCTTGAAATACCCATCTTGAAAATATACAGAGAAAAGTTTAGTTTTAATGGATAGCTGAGGATTCTCTACTGAAAATATTTTAATGAAAGCAACTATCCTGGCTTTTGATTCATTCCTCTGTGTGTAGAAACTAGTCACCTCATTAAGGACTGCCATTGTTCAAAGTCTTGCAGCTACTTGTCCACCGCTGTAGTTTCTGAATCTCCTTCTGTCTCAGGTAAGCAAATATAATGAATCTAACAGTAAATACAATTAGTTAGCTCTCCAGGAAAACCTAAAACAGATAAATACTGCCTAAAAAAAGGAGTATAGAGTAAGAGAGGATATGATTTGACTGTAGTCAGGAAGCAATCTTGCCGATGAAAACAGATACAAATGTGTTTGAAAAGTAAGAATGAGGAAAATTAAGACCATGGTGTCACAAGAAAATATGATTCTTATTGTATAAAGAGAAGAGAGACTAGGAGGATGTAAAAATAATATTAAAGGGGAGACAGAGACCAAGAGAACCAATATGGGAGAAAGTTTCAAATATGACATTCAAAAGTGTTTATCAGCTTGATAACAGTCTACTGAGATATTATGATGTGGTGAATATAACAAAAACAAAAACAACCTTAGTGCCTATATAGTTATATGTTCTCACAATATTCTAATTTTTTCATCTCTCATTTCTTTCAAATGAAGAAGAATAATAGTTAATGAAATAATAGTTAATATGATGGAGAGCATATTATATGGAACAGCACTTTATATTCATTCAAACCACACACTGACCCAAAGTCATAAGTAATTATGTTATACAGAAGGAAACTGAGTCCTTGGGCGGTTAAGTGGCTACCAGAGGGCTACAAAGAGATGGAATACAAGTGTGATTGACTTCAAAATTTCTAATTTTAGATCCATGCTTTTAATTATTGTACAATGCTTCCTCTCAAAGACGTAAGTATTTAGAGACCCCACACAAAATAATACAGCTAGTAAGTAAGAGAGGCAGGGCTAAAGCACAGCTTTAAATCAAAAGACATATTAATTCATGTTACATAGTGGCACTGCAAACTGAAACCTAGCACTGTTCTATTTTAGGTAAGAAACTTATCACCCTATAACAGAATAGAACAAGAATATAGCTCTATTTTGAGGAATTTTAAAAAAAAAGTGATATAGTGAAAGTGAAGGTCATTCAGTCATGTCCAATTCTTTGCAATCTCATGGACTATAGTCCATGGAATTCTCCAGCCCAGAATACTGGAGTGAGTAGTCTTTCCCTTCTACAGGGGATCTTCCCAACCCAGGGATCAAACCCAGTTCTCCCACATTGCAGGTGGATTCTTTACCAGCTGATCCACAAGGGAAGCCCAAAAGTGATATAAGCAGATTTTTATTGTAGAGATGCCATAAAATTACCCAACCCTGCTTTCACTCTTAACACAACAAAAAGATGAACAGAAATGAAAAATTTTAGAATGGTTACTATTTCATGTTTTAAGTGTCATCTTTTGGGAATTTGAAAACTTATCATTCTTTAAAATAGAGCAATATCCCTTGGAAATATAATTTCTTAAACCTTTATCAATTGCCATTTTAAACCAGACAATATCAGCTGGTTGGGAGAAAGGACTGCTAGAAATAAGAAGATCTTGGGTTGGTCAAAAAGTCCATTTGGGTGTTTCTATAAGTTTTTACAAAATACCTGGACAAACTTTTTGGTCAACCCAATATATGATATACAGCCTGTGAGGACTCTAAGATGGTGAGAGGATACCAGTCAAATCTCTTTACTTCTACCAAGTGCTGCCTAGGATCTCTTCTATCTGAAGTCAGTTCAGTCAGTTCAGACACTCAGTCGTGTCCAACTCTTTGTGACCCCATAAACTGCAGCATGCCAGGCTTCGCTGTCCATCACCAACTCGTGGAGTTTGTTCAGTCCCATGTCCACCGAGTCAGTGATGCCATTCAACCATCTCATCTTCTGTCATTCCCTTCTCCTGTCTTCAATGTTTCCCAGCATCAGAGCTTTTCAAATGAATCAGTGCTTCACACAGGTGGCCTAAGTATTGGAGTTTCAGCTTCAGCATCAGTCCTTCCAATGAATATTCAGGACTGATTTCCCTTAGGATTAACTGGTTTGGCCTCCTTGCAGTCCAAGAGACCCTCAAGAGTCTTCCCTAACACCACAGTTCAAAAGCATTAATTCTTCAGCTTTCAGCTTTCATTATGGACCAATTCTCACATCTATAAATGACTACTGGGAAGACTATAGCTTTGACTAGAGGGACCTTTGTCAGCAAAGTAATGTCTCTGCTTTATAGTATGCTGTCTAGGTTGGTCATAACTTTCCTTCCAAGGAGTAAGTGTCTTTTAATTTCATGGCTGCAATCATCATCTGCAGTGATTTTGGAGCCCAAGAAAATAAAGTCTCTCACTGTTTCCATTGTTTCCCCATCTATTTGTCATGAAGTGATGGGACCAGATGCCATGATCTTAGTGTTTTGAATGTTGAGTTTTAAGCAAACTTTTTCACTGTCCTCTTTCACTTTCATCAAGAAGTTATCTGAAGCAGAGGGCTTAATGAACCAAAAATATGTAGTCTCTAGACTCTGAAATAGCTTTGATTGTCAACATTTCTTATTAATTAGGAACAGACCAAATCTTCAGATAGAGTTAACACTATCTGCTTGTCTGGCATTTTTGTATAGTACAGGGAAGGTAAGGGAATATATATCACAATGTTTCTGACAGATGATTTGTGAATAATTTGGTTAAGATAAACACAACTCCCCAACCTATAGGTACTAAACTGATACTGGGACAATCATATCAGTAGATGGAAAGGTACATCTGTTTCACATAAAAGCAATTTTGCAAGCATATTTTATATGATCATGATCTTTACCTTATTTTTTCCTGATCTGGATCTTTCTCATCTTGCATAGTTCACCAAACCAAGTCAGTGCTACCATGAATTCAGACTATATGGACGCTGAAGTTATAACATATAATTTTATCTCTTCTCTTGGTCCATTTTATAAGGATTCTCATTGTAAAAAGAATCTCTCCAAGTCTCAGGAAAAACTGATGGGGAAGAGGATCGTTAAAACTTAAAAAGTGTGTTTCTCCATTGCTGCCCTGCAAATTCTCCAGGCCATCTTTCTAGATTCCATGTGTGTGTGTGTGTGTGTGTGTGTGTTAATGTATGATATTTATCTTTCTCTTTGTGACTTACTTCATTCTGTACAATAGGCTCTAGGTTCATCCACCTCATTATGGTGAGATGGATAGAGAGTAACATGACAATTAACATTGCCACATATAAAATAGATAGCCAATGGGAATTTGCTGTATGTCTCAGGGAGCTCAAACAGAAGCTCTGTACCAATCTAGAGGGGTGGGATGGGGAGGGAGCTGGAGGGAGGTTCAAGAGGGAGGGGATATATGTATACCTATGGCTTATTCATCCGTCTAGTCAAGGCTATGGTTTTTCCAGTGGTCATATATGGATGTGAGAGTTGGACTATAAAGAAAGCTGAGCACTGAAGAATTAATACTTTTGGATTGTGGTGTTGGAGAAGACTATTGAGAGTGTCTTGAACTGCAAGGAGATCAAACCAGTCCATCCTAAAGGAGATCAGTCCTGACTGTTCATTGGAAGGACTGATGCTGAAGCTGAAATTCCAATACTTTGGCCACATGAGGCAAAAAGCTGACTCATTGGAAAAGATCCTGATGCTGGGGAAGATTGAAGGTGGGAGGAGACGGGGATGACAGAGGATAAGATGGTTGTTTGGCATCACCAACTCAGTGGATATGAGTTTGAGTAAACCCTGGGAGTTGGTGATGGACAGGGAGGCCTGGCGTGCTGCAGTCCATGAAGTCACAAAGAGTCAGATACGACTGAGCAACTGAACTGAACTAAACTGAACTGATAGCTGATTCATGCTGAGGTTTGACAGAAAACAATAAAATTCTGTAGAACAATTATCCTTCAATTAAATAATAAATAAAGTTTTTAAAAAAGAGAACCTGATGTGCAAAAAAAAAAAAACAAAACTAAAAAAGTGTATAGACGTGACTCTAAAATAGTTTCAAATGTACATTTTTTTGAAAAATAAAGTACTTTAAAAAATTCTCATTAATTTGGCCCACAGAACAATTTTTGAAGTGTATGGTCATATCATGTCATTTTACTACAGTGAAAACTAAAATTCAGAGAGGTGAAATTGTTCACCCAAATCAAAAAGGATCTTTCAACTGCAACTCAGATGTTGCATTGAATCATGCTGCCTCCCATTATAAAATGAGAAAAATGGGGCTCAAAATACTCACAATGTTGTTCTTGCACCTTGCGACTCTTATCCTTATCTTTCCATCATCTTTTTCCTTTTCTTGTTCTTTTCTTAAACCTCTTCCTTCTGTCTTTCTTCCTTTACCTTTTTTCTCTGACGCTGTTATTATTGCTAGTCATGAATACAAAAGGGCTTCCCTGGTGGCTCAGTGGTAAAGAATCTGCCTGTCAATACAGGAGATTCAGATTTCTATCCCTGGGTTGGGAATACGCCATGAAGTAAGAAACGAAATGGCAACCCACTCTAGTATTCTTGCCTGGGAAATCCATGGACAGAGGAGTCTGACTGGCTACAGTCCATGGGGTTGCAAAAGAGTTGAACATGACTTAGTGACTAAACAACAAACAGCAACAATGAATATAAAAATCAAATCATACACCACATACTAGGAGGAAGCATTGAGAACCGTTATTTTTCTTACTTTGGAATTTTTTTCTTTGTGTTCAAAGTTAATCTTAATATTAAATGATATGTTCTTTGGGATCTTTGTGTGCAGTAGCATGGCAAAAGTTTTCTTCAATAAATTTTGCAGAGTTAAATTGAATTGAATTGAATTGAATTAAACTGAATAAAGGTCAGACTTGACACTTAAATAGAAATTCAGAGTCAGAAGTGCCAACAAACCTGAACATTGAAGCAGAGACAAGCTGGCCCTAGATTTTGCTAGTTTGAAGAGTATTTCAGCCTAGGTTTGCATATGTTTACGAAAATCAGCAAAGCTGCCAAAATTCCATTGGCATTGTTCTTATCCAATTCACCAATGCCAGTCCCTCCCTTTTGACATTGTTGTCCCATCAGCTTCCTAACTTAAATGGACCAACATTTGCCTGCATGAAAAACCAATCTGTAATCTGTCTCAGGCCAAATCCTATAAAACTCAACAGAAAAAGTAGAGAAGGGATGTGGTGAGAGCACTTAATATAGTTTAGATCCATGGAATCTAATCAGCTCATGCCTAATAAGCGTGTGCTCTACATGCATGGTATGTGATCTGAAGAACAGAAAGAGGAAGTAAGAGATTAGGAGGAGCCATGGAGTGTTTAGAGAACACTTCATTCCTGATTCAATCTCCTCCAAAAACAAATTCAATATTAGGATGCACTTTAGATCCTTGAACTGTTTCATAGGCTAGTTTTTTTTTTTTTTTTTAATTCTTATTGAGTCTGTTTTCCATTTCAGATGTCAACTCTGTTACCTTTTTTTTTTTTTCTGCCTTGCTTGGACTAAGGTTCTGGAGTGACCTTGATGGATGGTTTTGTTGTACTGTGCAGCTAGACCATTTCTGACTTATTCATCCTGCTCTGTAGAAGATAGGAAAGAGTTGGAGAAGTAATAATGACTTTTGAACTGTCACTATGTGTGGATGCTACAGAAAGCAGTCATGATCTCTCTGAGCAGGTAGATACCTAAGATACCTTAGATACCTAAGATCCCTGGTGAACCTCATAATAAAATATGAGTTTGAGTACAGGACATCCTGGGGATCTGAACTGTATGGGAGGAAGAGGACAGGACAAACCCAGATTATAGAGCATAATGCTGAGAGTGACATGTGAATCACTGTCTGGATCAAAGTCTGGCAACAAAAAACATGTAGTCAGTTGTCCAAGGGTGTCGGAGAGAGAACAGGAATCTAACGTTCAAATGAAGATGAATTTTCATTCATAGCCACATATGCAGCAGCAGTAAAAATTATTTCCATAAACATTGCAGAAAAATAGTTATACAATGGTACATGTGATTTTTTTCATATAAAGCTTACACCATCAAAACTAAAACATATTGTTTAATAATATATATAAAGATGAAGTAAAACAAGAGCAGCAACAAGGCAATAATTCCAAATAGCAATTAACTATATGGGGATCATGGAATAGATTGAAGAGAGTCATCCTGGTAACTTTTAGTACATTGACTTTAAGCTGGGTTTTGGGTACATGAATTTTATTAATATTATTTAAACTATATAGGCATATTAATGTACTATATTATATGTAAAAATATGCACACATATTTGCATTTACACACTGTGTTTGTGTAGCCAAGAGTCTGAGGAGTGAAAGCTTATGAGCTACACTTAAAGTGTTTCAACTAGGAAAGGAGAAAAGACGCTGCAGGCTAGGAAATTCCCTGAGCCATAGAATACAGTTATGGCTTCTTTCATAGGGCAGTTAGGATTTTGTGCATGAGCAGGAAGAGAGCTGTTACGATCAATGATTCATTAAGATCATAAAACATGAAGAGACGAGGAAGAGAATCTGAAAGCAAGAAGAAGAAAAATAGAAAGTAGAACTAGAATTTAGAAAATGTTTTGTAAAAATGAATGCCCCTCTAACCCTCCTGTCATAACACACCTTGTTGTTGCTATTGATTAGTCAGGAAGTTGTGTTTGATTCTTCTGCAACTCCATGCACTGTAGCCTCCCAGGCTCCTCTGACCATGGGATTTCCAAGGCAAGAATACCAGAGTGGTTTACCATATCTTTCTCCAGTGGATCTTCCCAATCCATGGATAGAATCCACATCTCTTGCTTGGAAAGATGAACAAATTGATGCTTCAGTTCAGTTCAGTCGCTCAGTCATGTCCGACTCTTTGCAACCCCATGAATTGCAGCACGTCAGGCCTCCCTGTCAATCACCAACTTCCAAAGTTCACTCAAACTCATGTCCATCGAGTCGGTGATGTCTGTCGTCCCCTTCTCCTCCTGTCTCCAATCTCTCCCAGCATCAGAGTCTTTTCCAACGAGTCCACTCTTCGCATGAGGTGGCCAAAGTACTGGAGTTTCAGCTTTAGCATCATTCCTTCCAAAGAAATCCCAGGGCTGATCTCCTTCAGAATGGACTGGTTGGATCTCCTTGCAGGCCAAGGAACTCTCAAGAGTCTTCTCCAACACCACAGTTCAAAAGCATCAATTCTTCGGTGGTCAGCTTTCTTCACAGTCCAACTCTCACATCCATACATGACCACAGGAAAAACCATAGTCTTGATTAGACAGACCTTTGTTGGTAAAGTAATGTCTCTGCTTTTGAATATGCTATCTAGGTTGGTCATAACTTTCCTTCCAAGGAGTAAGTGTCTTTTAATTTCATGGCTGCAATCACCATCTGCAGTGATTTTGGAGCCCAAAAAAATAAAGTCTGACACTGTTTCCACTGTTTCCCCATCTATTTGTCATGAAGTGATGGGACCAAATGCCATGATCTTAGTTTTCTGAATGTTGAGCCTTAAGCCAACTTTTTCACTGTCCTCTTTCACTTTCATCAAGAGGCTTTATAGTTCCTCTTCACTTTCTGGCATAAGGGTGGTGTCATCTGCATATATGAGGTTATTGATATTTCTCCTGGTCTTCTTGATTCCAGCTTGTGCTTCTTCCAGCCCAGCATTTCTCGTGATGTACTCTGCATATAAGTTAAATAAGCAGGGTGACAATATACAGCCTTGACGTACTCCTTTTCTTATTTGGAACCAATCTGTCGTTCCATTTCCAGTTCTAACTGTTGCTTCCTGACCTGCATACAGGTTTCTCAAGAGGCAGGTCAGGTGGTCTGGTATTCCCATCTCTTTCAGAATTTTCCACAGTTTATTGTGATCCACACATTTATAATAAATCTTGAATATCTATGATGCTTAGTAGGTATACTGAAAAATATATAATTTATAAATTACTGTTTACATATTGAGGACTTCCCTAGTGGCTCAGACAGTAAGGAATCCACTTGCATTGAAAGAGACATAGGTTTGATCCCTAGATCAGGAGGATCCTCTGGAGAAGTGAAAGACTATCCACTCCAGTATTCTTGCTTGGAGAATTCCATGGGCAAAGGAGTCAGGTGAGCTGCAGTCCATGGGACCCCAAAGAGTCAGACATGGCTGAGCAACTAACACTTTTTATATTCTGAATGTTGACAGAAACTTTTTTCAAAACACAGACTTACTGAAGCATATTGTATTTTGAAAACTTATCATAAAGTTTTCAAGAAGATAAGAAATTGGGAATAGCTGGCATCAAGATCTGAGATAAAGTTCTATGGGAACCTGACCTTGATCCTGTTGGCAGATCCCATACTGAGTGCGCAAAGAATTTGGCAAAAACAGACTTGCATGGGGAAAACGTTGCTATTGGATTGAATGATGGAGTTCCATCTAGCAGGCAGGATACAAGAGTGCCAAGAACTGTACAGATGCTGAGATTATATACCACTTGCTAACAAATTAGTTTATAATTTCAAGGATTGCTGTAAAGACATGCGACTCCTTGGTCAGACTTCAATATTCACAGAAATAATAGTAGCCAGAGTGTCAGAATTTGTGCTGAATTTCATGATGTCCAGATCCCATAAGGTAATGCAGTAGGGTCAGTGTCACCTACACATGCAGAGGGGATTTGAAATAGGAAAGAAATTCTGATCTTAATGCATTTGGGGTAATACAACATGATATCATGATTTGTAGCTTAGAAACAATGGAAATTTATTTTTCATTCCTGGAGTCTAGGAAGGTCCAAAATGAAAGTGCCAACAGATTCAGTATCTTATAATGATCCATTCCCATTTCATATATGACAATCTTTTGATGTGGCAAAAAGGGATAAGTGAGTTATCCTGGTCTCTTTTCTAAAGGCACTAATCCTGTTCAGGAGGGCACCCTCCTCAACTAATCATCTCAAAGGTGTCTGTTTCTTAATTCTGTTACCGTGGGTGTTAAGAGTTTACCACATGAATTTTGAGGAGACACAAACATTCAGATCAAAGCAAGATATAATGGAAAGAAGTAAGAAAAAAAGAAAATTTTCAGAACTAGAGAGGAGACAGAGGTCTAGAAATATAAAAATTGTGAGAACCTTAAAATTTCCTGTTCCCAAACAAGGCAGGGAAGAGGCAAAAGTACTGAACTCATGGTCATTCAGACCATGCAGGGTGGGAAAGTGGATATCTCAGTGTTAATCAGTTTGGCCTAACAACTGGAGGGCCTTTGCCTAATATGCTCTTCTGGGTACACATTCCAAGATCTCTGCATAGTCTTGGATATTTGAGGGAGTGTAGTAATGGCTAAAGTTTGATTTCTTTTTGTTTGAGGTCTGGGAGCCTGGAGCCCAGATTTAATTTAAAGAAAATGAAATGAGGGAACATTTATTACTTGCTGATTTTATGGTATAAGAGTTATATTTGTTATATAGTAAGAAGCTCATATGGGCTTTCCAGGTGGTGCTAGTGGTAAAGAACAAGCTTGCCAATGCAGGAGACATAAGAGATGAGGGTTTGATTCCTGAATCAGAAAGGTGCTCTGGAGGAGGGTATGGCAACTCACTCCAGTATTCATTCCTGGATAATCCCAGGGCAGAAGATCTGGGGAGCTATAGTCCATGGAGTCACAAAGAGTTGGACATGACTAGCACTTTCACTTTCAAAGTCCTTCAACCTAGGCTTCAACAGTACATGAACCAACAAGTTACAAGCTGGGTTTTGAAGAGGCAGCAGACCAGAAATCTAATTGCCAATATTCTTTGGATCATGGAGAAAGCAAGGGGATTCCAGAAAAATATCTACTTCTTCTTTGTTGACCATGTTAAAGACTTTCACCATTTAGATCAAAACAAACTATGGAAAATACTTCAAGAGACAGGAATACCAGTCCACCTTACCTGTCTCCTGAGAAACCTGTATGTGGGTTAAGAAGCAGTAGTTAGAACTGGATGTGGACAATAGACTGGTTCAAAATTGTGAAGGAGAATGACAAGGCTGTATATTGTCACCTTGCTTATTTAACTTATATGCAGAGGGCATCATGAGAAATGCTGGGCTGGAAGAAGCACAAGCTGGAATCAAGAATGCCGGGAGAAATATCTGCAACCTCAGCTATGCAGTTGGTAGGACGCTAATGGCAGAAAATGGAGAGGAACTAAAGAGCCTCTCGATGATGGTGAAAGAGGAAAATAAAAATGCTGGCTTAAAACTCAACATTAAAAAACTAAGATGACAGCATCTGGTCCCATCACTTCATGACAAATAGAAAGGGAAAAAGTGGAAGCAGTGACAAATTTTCTTTCCTTGGGCTCCAAAATCACTGTGACAGTGACTGCAACCATGAAGTTAAAAGACACATCCTCCTTGGAAGGAAAGCTATGACAAACCTAGACAGCATATTCAAAAGCAGAGACATCACTTTGTCAAAAAAAGTTTCATTTAGTCAAAGCTATTAGAGAAAGCAATGGCACCCCACTCCAGTACTCTTGCCTGGAAAATCCCATGGATGGAGGAGCCTGGTTGGCTGCAGTTCATGGGGCCACTAAGAGTCAGACACGACTGAGTGACTTCACTTTGACTTTTCACTTTCATGCACTGGAGAAGCAAATGGCAACCCACTCTGGTGTTCTTGCCTAGAGAATACCAGGGACAGGGGGGCCTTATGGGCTGCCGTCTATGGGGTTGCACAGAGTCGGACATGACTGAAGTGACTTAGCAGTCAAAGCTATGGTTTTTCCTGTAGTCATGTATGGATGTGTGAGTTGGACCATAAAGAAGGCTGAGTGATGAAGAACTGATGCCTTCAAATTTTGGTGTTGAAGAAGACTCTTGAGAGTCTCTTGGACTGCAAGAAGATCATACCAGTCAATCCTAAAGGAAACCAACCCTGAATATTCATTGGAAGGACTGATGCTGAAGCTGAAACGCCAATGCTTTGGCTATATGATGTGATGAACCAACTCACTGGAAATGACCCTGATGCTGGGAAAGATTTAAGACAAAATGAGAAGAGGGTGGCAGAGTATGAGATGATTGGGTGGCATCACTGACTTAATGGACATGAATTTGACCAAACTTCAGGAGATAGTGAAGAACAAGGGAGCCAGGCATCTTGTAGTCCATGAGGTTGCAGAGTCAGACATGACTGAGCAACTGAACAACAGAAAGTTATTCCAGATGCATCCAAATGAGATACTGGGGCTTCTTGTATTGCCTGATTTTGTCTACTAAAGGATTTGCCCTTATAGCTCTCATTCAGTTCAGTTCAGTTCAGTCGCTCAGTCGTGTCCGATTCTGTGCGATGCCAAGAATCGCAGCACACCAGGCCTCCCTGTCCATCACCAACTCCCAGAGTTCACTCAAACTCATGTTCATCGAGTTTGTGATGCCATCCAGGCATCTCATCCCCTTTCATCTCCTTCTCTTCCTGCTCCAATCCCTCCCAGCATCAGAGTCTTCTCCAGTGAGTCAACTCTTCACATGAGTTGGCCAAAGTGCTGGAGTTTCAGCTTTAGCATCAGTCCTTCCAATGAACAAACAGGACTGATCTCCTTTAGGATGGACTGGTTGGACCTCCTTGAAGTCCAAGAGACTCTCAAGAGTCTTCTCCAACACCACAGTTCAAAAGCATCAATTCTTCAGTGCTCAGCTTTCTTCACAGTCCAACTCTTACATCCATACATGACCAGTGGAAAAACCATAGCCTTGACTAGATGGACCTTTATTGGCAAAGTAATGTCTCTGCTTTTATATGCTACCTAGGTTGGTTATAACTTTCCTTCCAAGCAGTAAGCATTTTTTAATTTCATGGCTGCAATCACCATCTGAAGTGATTTTGGAGCCCCAAATAATAAAGTCTGACACTGTTTCCACTATTTCCCCATCTATTTCCCATGAAGTGATGGGACCAGATTCCATAATCTTCGTTTTCTGAATGTTGAGCTTTAAGCCAACTTTTTCACTCTCCACTTTCACTTTCATCAATAGGCTTTTTAGTTCCTCTTCATTTTCTGCCATAAGGGTAGTGTCATCTGCATATATGAGGTTATTGATATTTCTCCTGGTCTTCTTGATTCCAGCTTTTGCTTCCTCCAGCCCAGCATATCTCATGATGTACTCTGCATATAAGTTAAATAAGCAGGGTGACAATATAAAGCCATGATGTACTCCTTTTCCTATTTGGAACCAGTCTGTTGTTCCATGTCCAGCTCTAACTGTAGCTCTCATACCTACCAACAATTTTAGATCTAACTTGTCTTAAAAGTAGGAAGCCAAGAAATACCTAGATTAACAGCAAAATTTTGCCTTGGAGTGCAGAATGAATCGGGGCAAAGGCTAACAGAGTTTTGCCAAAAGAATGCACTGGTCATAGAAAACACCTTCTTCCAACAACACAAGAGAAAATTCTACACATGGACATCACCAGATGGTCAACACTAAAATCAGATTGATTATATTATTTGCAACCAAAGATGGAGAAGCTCTATACAGTCAGCAAAACAAGACCAGAAGCTGACTGTGGCTCAGATCATGAACTCCTTATTACCAAATTAAGACTGAAATTGAAAACAGTGGAGAAAATTACAAAACCATTCAGGTATGACCTAAATCAAATCCCTTGTGATTATACAGTGGAAGTGAGAAATAGATTTAAGGGCCTAGATCTGATAGACAAAGTGCCTGATGAACTATGGACAGAGGTTCATGACATCATACAGGAGGCAGGAATCAAGGCCATCCCCAAGAAAAAGAAATGCAAAAAGGCAAAATGGTGGTCTGAGGAGGCCTTACAAATAGCTATAAAAAGAAGAGAAGAGAAAAGCAAAGGAGAAAAGGAAAGATATACCCATTTGAATGCAAATTTCCAAAGAATAACAAGGAGATATAAGAAAGCCTTATTCAGTGATCAATGAAAAGAA
This sequence comes from Capra hircus, assembly GCF_001704415.2. Taxonomy (NCBI): domain Eukaryota; kingdom Metazoa; phylum Chordata; class Mammalia; order Artiodactyla; family Bovidae; genus Capra; species Capra hircus. The sequence goes on from NC_030810.1 coordinate 114,652,188, forward strand.
ATAAAGGAAAACAATAGAATGGGAAAGATTAGAGATCTCTTCAAGAAAATTAGAGATACCAAGGGAACATTTTATGCAAATTTGGGCTTGATAAAGGACAGAAATGGTATGGACCTAACAGAAGCAGAAGATATTAAGAAGTGGCAAGAAAACACAGAACTATACAAAAATATCTTCATGACCCAGATAATCACAATGGTGTGCCCAATCACACTCACCTAGAACCCTACGTCCTGGAATGTGAAGTCAAGTGGGCCTTAGGAAGCATCACTATGAACAAAGCTAGTGGAAGTGATGGAATTCCAGCGGAGCTGTTTCAAACCCTGAAAGATGATGCTGTGAAAGTGCTGCACTCAATATGCCAGCAAATTTGGAAAACTCAGCAGTGGCCACAGGACTGGAAAATGTCAGTTTTCATTCCAATCCCAAAGAAAGGCAATGCCAAAGAATGCTCAAACTACCGCACAATTGCACTCATCTCACATGCTAGTAAAGTAATGCTCAAAATTCTCCAAGCCAGGCTTCAGCAATATATGAACAGTGAACTTCCAGATGTTCAAGCTGGTTTCAGAGAAGGCGGAGGAACTGTACATAAAATTGCCAACATCTCCTGGCCCATCAAAAAAGCAAGAGAGTTCCAGAAAAACCTTTATTTCTGCTTCATTGACTATGCCAAAGCCTTTGACTGTGTGAATCACAATAAACTGGAAAATTATGAAAGAGATGGGAATACCAGACCGCCTGACCTGCCTCTTAAGAAACCTGTATGCAGGTCAGGAAGCAACAGTTAGAACTGGACATGGAACAACAGACTGGTTCCAAACAGGAAAAGGAGTAGGTCAAGGATGCATATTGTTACCCTGCTTATTTAACTTACATGCAGTGCGCGTCATGAGAAATTATGGGCTGGAGGAAGCACAAGCTGCAATCAAGACTGCCAGGAGAAATATCAATAACCTCAGATGTGCAGATGACACCATCCTTATGGCAGAAAGTGAAGAAGAACTAAAGAGCCTCTTAATGAAAGTGCAAGAGGAGTGTGAAGAAGTTTGCTTAAAGCTCAACATTTAGAAAACTAAGATCATGGCATCTGGTCCCATCACTTCATGGCAAAAAATGGGGAAACAGTGGAAACAGTGGCTGACTTTATTTTTGGGGGCTCCAAAATCACTGTGGATGGTGATTGCAGCCATGAAATTTAAAGATGCTTACTCCTTAGAAGGAAAGTTATGAGCAACCTAGATAACATATTAAAAATCAGAGCCATCACTTTATCAACAAAGGTCCGTCTAGTCAAGGCTATGGTTTTCCAGTATGCATGTGAGAGTTGGACTGTGAAGAAAGCTGAGCACTGAAGAATTGATGCTTTTGAACTGCGGTGTTGGAGAGGACTCTTGAGGTCCCTTGGACTCCAAGGAGGTCCAACCAGTCCATCCTAAAGGAGATCAGTCCTGGGTATTCACCGGTAGGACTCATGTTGTAGCTGAAACTCCAATACTTTGGCCACCTGATGTGAAGAACTGGCTCATTTGAAAAGACCCTGATCTTGGGAAAGATTGAAGGCAGGAGGAGAAGGGAATGACAGAGGATGAGATAGTTGGATAGCGTCACTGACTCAATGGACATGGGTTTGGGTGGACTACAGGAATTAGTGATGGACAGGGAGGCCTGGCATGCTGCGGTTCATGGGGTCACAAAGAGTTGGACACGACTGAGTGACCGAAGTGAACTGTCTTAAAATTGGTTCATAGTTGTTTTTAATGTTTCAGGGAAAGGCTATAGTTAGCATCAGTATGAGTCAACAAAAGCCAGAACACTCTTCAGAAGATAGTATACTCTGATGATTTAAAATATTTGGTGTCACATATGCTTTGAAATTCTCAGAAAGCTGTAGTCGTTCTGTTTGGCAAATGAATAAAATTTTATCTGAAATTTTCAGATTTTGAAGGTCCCTTGAAACCCATCCAAGGAGATCCAACTGGTCCACTCTAAAGGAGATCAGTCATGGGTGTTCATTGGAAAGAATAATGCTAAAGCTGAAGCTCCAGTACTTTGGCCATCTCATGCGAAGAGTTGACTCATTGGAAAAGACTCTGATGCTGGGAGGAATTGGGGGCAGGAGGAGAAGGGGACGACAGAGGGTGAGATGCCTGGATGGCATCACTGACTCGATGGACATGAGTTTGAGTGAACTCCAGGAGTTGGTGATGGACAGGGAGGCCTGGCATGCTGCGATTCATGGGGTCACAAAGAGTCGGACCCGACTGAGTGACTGAACTGAACTGAACTGAAACCTATCCATGATCCTCATTCAGTAAGTCTCCTCAAACTTTAGTGTGTCTTTGAATCACTTTGGAGTGCTTAGTAAAATGCAGAATCACATGCCCTCTATCCTGAAACAAGTGTTCACTGGGTCTAGGAACAATCTGAATCTATAATTAATAATTCTGTAGTCAAATGCTCTAGAGAAATAATTGTTAATTCTGATGTAATTGAACCATGCACTATACCGTGCAGAAGAATATTCTCAAAATTTGTAGACCCCAAAATAAGGAACCATTGTCTAAATCCTAAAATGCTGTAGGAGAGTATAATGCAGGTACTCTTTCTATATCAATTTTCCCCTTCCTTTTGTAAATAACCCTAGGATCTTCACAGACTAGGGTTAGATTTCAAAGTAATGCTAATTGAGAATCAGATGCATTGATACTCGGGGATTATTTTACTCATGACTTCCAAGTATGGGACACCTCATTTTCACAGCAGATGTATTTGAGCTAAAAGACACATGGAAACCAGAAATCTGAACTTTTGTCCAGCTATCTAAGTCCATCAACAATAGCAACATGGTTTGCTTATATGAGAGTCTAAAAGGAAAATAAATCTATTCTTCCTGTTATCATTTACCTTGGACCTAAGAGCTTGCAGTGGTTTACCAATTTTCTGAAAAGGATTCCACTCTACTGTGAGTCCAGACTTTTCTATCCTATAATCACATCTTCACAGGCAGTCATGCCAACAGCTGTGTGGAGCAGCTCCTGAGCTATGATTACCCTGCAATGATTATTTGTGATTTTGTCAGTCATTCCCTAAAACTGGATCTTTCTGGCATCTTTTCACCCCATGTTGTGCTGTGTAAGTTTCAGCTGCACGGCTCGAGATTACATCTGTCTCCAACACATATTCATTGTGTTTATATTAAAGACAATCCTGAGATTTTCTTTATTTATTCAGCGGGCAATTGCAACCATAAGCTATAATAAGATATAGTGTAAAGGAGTTGAAATGCCTAAAGGGAAAAGGTTAAAAATAAAAACTCTAATAAAGATATCTATCACTGGATGGCAATGTGTAAATCTTATTTTAGCTTGTTATTTTTAAGATTATCCTGCGAGGACTGAGTGAGGTGTGGGACAATTCAGCATTGCTAATTAGAAAGGTCTAGAACCAGAACTCTTGCTGTGCAAGACAGTTTCGACAGGTACCTTCTATTTGTCAAGCAAGAAGTTGAGATGAGACAGGCTGAATGGATCAGGCAGGAAGCACAGGATTTCTAGTCCAGAGGGAATATTTGAGAAATTCAGTAAAGCAGAAAATGTGAACTAGGTACCTCATATGAAAAACTGATACAGAATATCAGAAAATGTTCAAGAATCACAACAGTTATTTAAGGCCACTAAGTTGAATACTGATCCTAGGAAAATGCTGAGAGTCCTTATCCATTAATTCTATTCATTGATTGATTCATTTTATAAATATTTATTAAACACCCATTGTTTGCTAGGCCTTGTGATAAGTGCTAAGCATACAGTAGTGAATAAGACAGACAATGTTCCTTCCTTCATAGAGTCTAGAATTAAGAGTAGAAAGGACAGGATTAAAATATATATTTAGAATGAAGTGTCAGAATATAGAAAATAAATAACTCATTTATCTATTTAATAAATATGAATTCCACAGCAAGGGGACCTGATTTAATGCAGGGGTTTGGTGAAAACAAAAGTGAAGATTAATAATTGTAAAGATAAATGGGAATTTCTGACTAGCAAGACGAGGATGGCAGAAATAAAGGAGTAGGATTTGAAAAGCCAAGGAAGTGAAATAAGTGTGTTACAGATATCGTAAATAGCATTGCCCAATAATTGAGAGATTTGGAATTTCCAAGGACTAAATGAGTATCATGGTTGAAACATAGATTTATTAAAGACAGTTTGAAAGGATAAAATTCAGTTCAGTTCAGTCGCTCAGTTGTGTCCGACTCTTTAGGGACCCCATGAATCGCAGCAGCCAGGCCTCCCTGTCAATCACCAACTCCCGGAGTTCACTCAGACTCATGTCCATCGAGTCTGTGATGCCATCCAGCCATCTCATCCTCGGTTGTCCCCTTCTCCTCCTTCCCCCAATCTCTCCCAGCATCAGAGTCTTTTCCAATTAGTCAACTCTTTGCATGAGGTATCCAAAGTACTGGAGTTTCAGCTTTAGCATCATTCCTTCCAAACAAATCCCAGGGCTGATCTCCTTCAGAATGGACTGGTTGGATCTCCTTGCAGTCCAAGGGACTCTCAAGAGTCTTCTCCAACACCACAGTTCAAATGCATCAATTCTTCAGCGCTCAGCCTTCTTCACAGTCCAACTCTCACATCCATAGGTGACCAGTGGAAAAACCATAGCCTTGACCAAGCGGACCTTAGTCGGCAGAGTAATGTCTCTGCTTTTGAATATACTATCTAGGTTGGTCATAACTTTCCTTCCAAGGAGCAAGCGTCTTTTAATTTCATGGCTGCAGTCACCATCTGCAGTGATTTTGGAGCCCCCCAAAATAAAGTCGGACACTGTTTCTACTGTTTCCCCAACTATTTCCCATGAAGTGATGGGACCGGATGCCATGATCTTAGTTTTCTGAATGTTAAGCTTTAGGCCAACTTTTTCACTCTCCTCTTTCACTTTCATCAAGAGGCTTTTTAGCTCCTCTTCACTTTCTGCCATAAGGGTGATGTCATCTGCATATCTGAGGTTATTGATATTTATCCCAGCAATCTTGATTCCAGCTTGTGTTTCTTCCAGTCCAGCATTCCTCATGATGTACTCTGCATAGAAGTTAAATAAGCAGGGTGACAATATACAGCCTTGATGCACTCCTTTTCCTATTTGGAACCAGTCTGTTGTTCCGTGTCCAGTTCTAACTGTTGCTTCCTGACCTGCATACAGATTTCTCAAGAGGCAGGTTAGGTGGTCTGGTATTCCCATCTCTTTCAGAATTTTCCACAGTTTATTGTGATCCACACAGTCAAAGGCTTTGGCATAGCCAATAGAGAATAAATAGATGTTTTTCTGGAACTCTCTTGCTTTTTCCATGATCCAGCAGATGTTGGCAATTTGATCTCTGGTTGCTCTGCCTTTTCTAACACCAGCTTGAATATCAGGGAGTTCACGGTTCATGTATTGCTGAAGTCTGGCTTGGAGAATTTTGAGCATTACTTTACTAGCATGTGAGATGAGTGCAATTGTGCGGTAGTTTGAGCATCCTTTTGCATTGCCTTTCTTTGGAATTGGAATGAAAACTGACCTTTTCCAGTCCTCGTGCTGGCATATTGAGTGCAGCACTTTCACAGCATCATCTTTCAAGTCGCTAAGTCGTGTCCGACTCTTTGCAACACCATGGACTGTAGCCTTCCAGGCTCCTCTGTCCATGGGATTTTCCAGACAATATACTGGAGTGGATTGCCATTTCCTTCTCCAGGGGATCTTCCCAACCCAGGGATTGAACCCGGGTCTCTCACACTGTAGACAAGACACTTTACCATCTGAGCCACCAGGGAAGTCCAGGATAAAATTGGAGAAGTCAAAATTCAAATTATAGATGTAGATTTTATCCATTCAATTAATCTTTTTAAATTCAACAAATACCTCATGTTAAAAAAAATTTGCTGCTAAGTTGAAGCATTAGAATGATAAATTTTACTTAAATACCACTTTATATTGTTTACGTATTTCACTTCAGCTTCACCATAGGCCTCTTATTAAATATGGTAGATATTACTGCACACCTCCCTTTCCCACAGCATATTACAAAAAGGATTGAAAAGAATATTGTAATGAGCACTGGTATGAAAGGCAAAATAATGGCAAATCATAAATGTTCATGTTCTAAACTCCAGGATATGTGAATATGCTATTATACAGAAAGAAAACTTTATAAACAGAATTAAAGACTTTAATGTATGTAGTTTATGCTTATAGGGCGATTATGCTGGATTATCCTGATGAACCCAAGGTATTAAAAATCACATGGGCCCTTAAAAATGAAAGAAGGAGAAAGATAGAAGAGATAGAAGCAATCTGAAATGTAAAAGGGTTTGGCAGAGTGCTCAGTTGCTCTGTAGGGTCCAACTCTGGGACCCTATGAACTGTAGCCCACCAGGCTTCTCTGGTGAAGGTTTTCCAGGCAAGAATACTGGAGTGAGTTGCCATTCCCTTCTCTCAGGGACTGAACCTGCATCTCCTGTATTGGCAGGTAGATTCTTTACCACTGAATCACTAGGAAAGTCTGCTTTGTTTTGTTTATAATGATATGTTTGGATAAGAAAACAATTTAATTATGAATTCTAATTTATCATTGGAACTTGTGAACTAATAAACATTTGTCTAAACCCAAGTTTTATCTGTAAATGTCCTAAGGCTTTAGAATTTATATTCAAATGTATTTCAAATTAAATTTTGTATAAGTTGTGAGGTTCATTTCTTCTCCATATAGAATTTGTTATACTAGCACCACTTGTTGAAAAGTCTTCTTCCCTTCATTGCTCTGGTGCATTATTAAAAATCAAATGCCATACAACTGTAAGTACATTTCTGGATTAGTTTATTTCATTAATTTACTTTTCAAATTTTATGCCAATATCACACTATCATTACTATTTGGCTTTGTTTAAATCTTGAAATCAGGAAATATTTATTATCCAGTCTTGTTCTCTTTCAAAAATTTCCTTGAAGGCAGTTCATTTGCTTCTTTACTTTGATATATTACATTTTAATTTTTATTCAATTGAGAATTTTTATATCGTTTAGTTCTTTGGTCTATAAGTTATTTAGATGTGTATTGCTTAATATCCAAATGGTCAGGATTTCAAAGATAGTTTTCTTTATTGATTCCCAGCTTAATTTCATGTGGTCAGAAAATATTCTCTATATTATAATTTCAAATTTTTTAAAGTTAAATATACTTATTTTATTGTCCAGTATGAATCATACCTTTGTGAATGTACCATGTACACTTGAAAAGAAAGTACATTATACAGATATAGGGGTATAAACTTCTATTATTGCCAACAAGACAACTGATATTGTTTATTGGGACCATTCTTTTATCTCCCCAGCCTGAAGAATTTCTTTAATATTTCTTATAGTGTAGATTTTAGCTTTTATTTATCCAAAATATTATTTTCTTAATTTTTAAAAAACTTTTTGCTGCATGTAAAATTTGAGGTTGATAGTTTTTCTTTCAGCATTTTAAAAACAGTACTTTATTGTCTTCTGATTTCCGTAGCTTCTGATTAGAAACTGACCCATAATTGATTTGTTGGTCTTCTTCATGTAATATTTAATTTCTCTTTTACAAATTTCAAGATTTACTCTTCATCTTTGTTTTTTAGTGGTGGCCTATGGTATGACTGCTGGGAGGGATTGGGGGCAGGAGGAGAAGGGGATGACAGAGGATGAGATGGCTGGATGGCATCACTGACTTGATGAACGTGAGTCTGAGTGAACTCCGGGAGTTGGTGATGGACAGGGAGGCCTGGCGTGCTGGGATTCATGGGGTCGCAAAGAGTCGGACACGACTGAGCGAGTGAACTGAACTGAACTGATGCTATGACTAGTTATGACTTTCTTGTGTGAATTTTGCTTGGTTGTCCCTGTGTATCTTGGAATAGTAAATTTAAGTCTCGAATCAAATTTTGGAAATAGTCATTATTTTCTAAAATATTTTCTTGCCCCATTCTATCACTCTTCTTCTAGGACTCTAATTATACATATGAGAAAATTTGATGTCATACAACAGTTCCTGGAAGTTGTATTTTTTCTATATATTTGCTGAAACTCCAATACTTTGGCCACCTCATGTGAAGAGTTGACTCGTTGGAAAAGACTCTGATGCTGGGAGGGGTTGGGGTCAGGAGGAGAAGGGGATGACAGATGATGAGATGGCTGGATGGCATCACCAACTCGATGGACATGAGTTTGGGTAACTCCGGGAGTTGGTGATGGACATGGAGGCCTGGCATACTGCGATTCGTGGGGTCGCAGAGAGTTGGACAAGACTGAGTGACTGAACTGAACTGAACTGATTCTCAATATTCTTTATATGCATGATTTCTATTGATCTAGCTAACATTAACTGAAGTTTTACTCTATCATCTCCACTCAGTGTTTTTTTTTTTTTTTAATTGCAAAATTGCTTTTTCAGTTCTAGAATTTCGACTAGGTTCTATTTTGTTGTTCTGTGTATCTGCTGACATTTCCTTCTTTCCCACTTATTATAAGTCTATTTTCCTTTACTTCATTGAAAAGTATCTTATTAATAACTTGAAAATCCTTGTCTGCTGATTTCAATAGCTAGATAGCTTTAGAGTTGGTCTTAGTTGGTCTTAGTCACTTGGGACTAGCTTTTAGTTTCATATGTGATTTGAATTATATTCTGAGCATCATGAATATTAAGGTGTTGATACTCTGGATTCTAATCTTTTTCTCGAATGAGTGTTGATTCTTTTGTTTTAATAAATACTAAATTGGTTGGACATACACTGCTCTTTCTTAGATGATATTTTTTCAATCTCAATTGAAATATACTGTCTTTAGCTGAGTTTCTTTGCATATGCTCCATGAATGTATTTTTCAGAAGTCAGCTAAAGATTATCTAGACAGAAATACATCTCTGATTTTTCATTTGAAAGACTCCCCCAATCCAACTTCAGTTTCCACGGTTGCCCAGGTTTAGCACTCTGATTACCCAAGCAAGAATGTCTGCCATTATTTTCCATTGGTACTCCCAGTACCAGTCTCATTTTGACTGTGTCTGCCCACACTCTAAATACAGTAAAAGTGAGTAACTCTAAACAGCTACTTCCTTTAACTGTAGGCACCTCAAAAGAAGCTTCTTGTTTCTACTCACTTTCTGTTGCTTTCAGACAGTTTCTTTTCTTATCTGTCCAAACTTTATAGTTCTCTTGTTGCTATTCAGTCACTGTTGTGTTTGACTCTTTGTGACCCATGAACTACAGCACACCAGGCTTCCTTGTCCTTCACTATTTCCTAGATTTTGCTCAAATTCATGTCCATCGAGTCAGTGATGCCATCCAGCCATCCAGCCATCTCATCCTCTGTCATTCCCTTCTCCTTCTGCCCTCAATCTTTTCCAGCATCAGGGTCATTTCCAATGAGTTGGATCCTTGCATCAGATGGCCAATATTGGAGCTTCAGCTTCAGTATCAGTCTTTCCACTGAATACTCAGGACTGATTTCCTTTAGGATTGACTGGTTTGATCTCCTCGCAGTCCAAGGGACTCTCAAGAGTCTTATATAGCACCTACAGTTTGAAAGCATTGATTGTTCAGTGTTCAGCCTTCTTTATGGTCCAGCTCTCATATCTGTACATGACTGCTGAAAAAAACCTAGCTTTGTCTATACAGACCTTTGGTGGCAAAGTGATGTCTCTGCTTTTTAATATGCTGTCTAGGTTTTTCACAGCTTTTCTTCCAAGGAGTAAACATCTTTTAATTTCATGGCTGCAGTCAACATCTGTAGTGATTTTGGAGACCAAGAAAATGAAATCTGTCACAGTTTCCCACTTTTTCCTCATCTATTTGCTGTGAAGTGATGGAATCAGATGCTATTGAGGGTTTTTTTTTATTTTTACTTTATTTTACTTTACAATACTGTATTGGTTTTGCCATACATTGACATGAATCCACCATGGGTGAACATGAGCTCCCAATCATGAACCCCCTCCCACCTCCCACCCCATATCATCTCTCTGGATCATCCCCGTGCACCAGCCTCAAGCATCCTGTATGCTGTATCGAACATAGACTGGTGGTTCGTTTCTTACATGATAATATACATATTTCAGTGTCATTCTCCCAAATCATCCCACCCTCTCCCTCAGAGTCCAAAAGTCCGTTCTACACATCTGTGTCTCTTTTGCTGTCTCACATACAGGGTCATCATTACCATCTTTTTAAATTCCATATATATGTGTTAGTATACTGTATTGGTGTTTTTCTTTCTGGCTTACTTCACTCTGTATAATCGGCTCCAGTTTCATCCATCTCATCAGAACTGATTCAAATGTATTCTTTCTAATGGCTGAGTAATACTCCATTGTGTATATGTACCACAGCTTTCTTATCCATTCATCTGCTGGTGGACATCTAGGTTGTTTTCATGTCCTGGCTATTATAAACAGTACTGTGATGAACATTGGGGTACATGTGTCTCTTTTAATTCTGGTTTCCTCGGTGTGTATGCCCAGCAGTGGGATTGCTGGGTCATAAGGCAGCTCTATTTGCAATTTTTTAAGGAATCTCCACACTGTTCTCCATAGTGGCTGTACTAGTTTGCATTCCTGCCTGCAGAGTAAGAGGGTTCCCTTTTCTCCACACCCTCTCCAGCATTTATTGCTTGCAGACTTTTGGATTGCAGCCATTCTGCCTGGTGTGAAATGGTACCTCATTGTGGTCTTGATTTGCATTTCTCTGATAATGAGTGATGTTGAGCATCTTTTCATGTGTTTGTTAGCCATCCATATGTCATTGTTTCACTCTCCTCTTTCACCATCATGGAGAGGCTCTTATCTGAGAACAAATTGGTCTATCACGATCTTATTCATCACTGAAAGCATAAGTATTTTCTTTAAATTATCTTTTTTTTTTTTTCTTTTAGCCAATCTACATGGCATGTGTGATCTTGGTTCCTCCACCAAGGATTAAACCCATGACCACAGCAGAGGAAGTGCTGAATCTTCAACAATGGACCACCAGGGAAGCCCCTCTTTAAAAGATTAGTTATTTCATTTCAGTGGTTGATATTGGCCTAAAACAAACATGTTTTACTTCTCATAGCCTAATCAGAGTTCATATTGTATACTTGCCTGTAAAATGTAGAAACCTGTAACTATAGTGGTCTGTGTTCAGTTCAGTTCAGTTCAATCGCTCAGTGGTGTCCGACTCTTTGTGACCCTATGAATTGCAGCACACCAGGCCTCCCTGTCCATCACCAACTCCTGGAGTTCACTCAGACTCACGTCCATCGAGTCGGTGATTCCATCCAGCCATCTCATCCTCTATCGTCCCCTTCTCCTCCTGCCCCCCATCCCTCCCAGCATCAGTCTTTTCCAATGAATCAACTCTTCGCATGAGGTGGCCGCAGTACTGGAGTTTCAGCTTTAGCATCATCCCTTCCAAAGAACACCCAGGACTGATCTCCTTTAGAATGGACTGGTTGGTTCTCTCTTCAGTCCAAGAGACTCTCAAGAGTCTTCTCCAATACCACAGTTCAAAAGCATCAATTCTTCGGTGCTCAACTTTCTTCACAGTCCAACTCTCATATCCATACATGACCAGTGGAAAAACCATAGCCTTGACTACATGGACCTTTGTTGGCAATGTAATGTCTCTGCTTTTCAACATACTATCTAGGTTGGTCATAACTTTTCTTCCAAGGAGTAAGTGTCTTTTAATTTCATGGCTGCAGTCACCATCTGCAGTGATTTTGGAGCCCAGAAAAATAAAGTCTGACACTGTTTCCACTGTTTCCACATCTATTTCCCATGAAGTGATGGGACCAGATGCCATGATCTTCATTTCCTGAAAGTTGAGTTTTAGGTCAACTTTTTCACTCTCCTCTTTCACTTTCATCAAGAGCCTTTTTAGTTCCTCTTCACTTTCTGCCATAAGGGTGGTGTCATCTGCGTATCTGAGGTTATTGACATTTCTCCCAGATATCTTGATTCCAGCTTGTGCTTCTTCCAGCCCAGTGTTTCTCATGATGTACTCTGTATATATGGTCTGTGTACTATGTACCAAATCCCTGATTCTTTACTTGTCTTTCATATTAAATCTACACTTTATCCTATAAAGCAATTTATTTAATGAGAAATCATAGAGATTACTGTATCTAAAAGTTTAATAAAATTATAAGGAAAAGTAGTCATTTACATTTACACTAATTTCTTTTTTTATTGTTCTTATTGTTTGCTTCAGTTTGATGAATGCCCTTTTGCTTTCCTTGTAAAGTAGATATGCTCACAACAATTTTTGCTTCTTAAACAGTATTTATGCAATGTATAGAACTTTGGGTAAACAGTTTTCTTTCTTTCTTTTTTTTTTTTTTAACATATCTAATTTCACCATGTTAAAGTTTTTGGTCCACTGTCTTCCATTGTTTCCTGACCTTCATAGTTTCCAATGAGAAGTCAACCAAAAAGAGACTCACAACACTTCCCATGTGAAATGTGCTCTTTTTCCTTGGCTGCTTTTCAGTTTTTGTTTAAATCTATGCTTTGATCAGTCTGACTCTTATGTTACTAGGCAAGGTTCTTATGTATATTTTCTTTGATGTTTGTTGTATCTTGAATCTGTGAATATGTATTTCATTAAAATGATAAATTTTCTACATATAATTCCTAAAATATGTCCTGCCATATTCTCTACCTCCTTGCTTTCTGGAATGAGAGGTAAAAACATTGTAGGCTTTTTTATATTGTTCCACTGGTCTCTAAAACTCTTCTTTCTACTCCCCACAATAATCTCCACTTTCTTTTTCAGATTTCAATAGTTTCTATTGTTCTCTCTTTATTTTAACCAATTTATTTTTCTTTCCTCTCCATTATGCATACAAGTCTATTCAGTGATTTTTTTCTTCAACTGTACTCATCAGCTTTTATTTTCACCAAAGTAGCTTTATTAAAGGCATATTTGAAATGCCCCTTTCTTGGACTTCTTTGAATTATTACTTTCTTTAGAGCTAATAGACACTTGCTTTTATTTCAAATCCATCTGAATTTATTTATTTTTCATTTTAGATATTCTACTTTTTAATTCTGGAATTTCCATTCAGTTCTTTTTTTAATAGTTTCTATTTCTTTCCTGGAATTTCCTATCATATGCTGCTGCTACGTCGCTTCAGTCGTGTCCGACTCTGTGCGACCCCAGAGACGACAGCCCACCAGGATCCCCCGTCCCTGGGATTCTCCAGGCAAGAACACTGGAGTGGGTTGCCATTTCCTTCTCCAATCTTATCATATAATTTATTGTTAATATATAATATATATTTTTATTTAAAATATGGAACATAGTTGCAGTAGTTACTTTATACTATCATGTAAGAATTGAATCGCCAGTCTATGTCTGATGCAGGATACAGCATGCTTGGAGCTGGTGCATGGGGATGACCCAGAGAGATGTTATGGGGAGGGAGGTGGGAGGGGGGTTCATGTTTGGGAACGCATGTAAGAATTAAAGATTTTAAAATTTAAAAAAAAATAAATAAAAAATAAAAAAAATAAAAAATAAAAATAAAAATTCTTGCATCCTAATTCAAATATGTTGTGATCTTATAAGTGAGCTCAGGTTTTTGTGTTTTTACTTGCGATTAAGTTACATTTTCCTATGTCTGCGTATGACAAGTGATTTGAATTGAATCTCAAATCATTGTGAATGTTATGCTGTATAAATGCTGGTTTCTGTTGTAGATTCTAGTTTCTGTTATATTCATTAAAAACTCATCTATGTTTTCATTTTAGTGGACAATTAAATTGGTTGGGCTCAGATTCAAATTTTGTGACATGGATCGCCATTCTAATCTCAGTCCAGATACATTGACTTTGGCTAAGATGCTTTGAGTCCATTTCCTGCATACATAGTCTCTTTCTCTCAGAATTTCTTTCTCACTTTCTAGTGGTTGCCTTAAACTGATCTGTAATTCTTCAGCTCAGAAGGCTGCTGAGTTTCTGTTAGTGTTCTAGTTGCTCAGCATAGCACTGACTCTTGTCAGCTAAAAGGTTGAAGCCTGTAAAAACAGGAAAATTATCCCAAATAGGCCACTTCTTAAAAAATATGGCTTCTTCTAAGACTCTGTTTGCTTTTGTTCACTCCCCACTATTTTTATGTTAGTATTTCATATACAATATATATATTTCTTATATTTTATAGTTGTTTTCTATGTGAAATTAGGGTTAAATAGACGTATACCTAGCTGTGTTGAAAACCTACCCTCTTCTTTTTGACAAGTTAGAAAATAAATAGCTATAGAGGTTAAACAGCTTGCTCTAGTTGCTGGTTAGGAAGTTTTGGAGTAAGGACTTGAACTCAAAGCTTTTGAGCTTACAACCTATAGGACCTTTGTGCTTTATCAGTCAGCATACTGTTTCTGTCCTTTTGCTACAGGTATGTGGCAGTGAAAGAGTACATGCTAGAATTCCACAGAGGGAGACTTCCCCTCAGTCAGGTAGGAGTAGGGGAATAATCTACATACTAATAATGCCAAACTAAGTTATCCAGAGTGCCAGAGGGTATGGAGAGAAAAAGCAAGTTATTTATATCCTACTTGGCACTCCTATGAATTTCTCACCCTTCCACATCACTGTATATGGGCACTCGATTGCCACAATTGTTGGAGCTGGGGTTTCTATATTTGGAAATCACAATCTTTCTTGGATGCTAAAATATAGAATGTAAATATATGTATTGGAAGTTGTGTTTAGCATGAATGTAAGGAGAAACAGAAGTTTGCTTATGAAGGAAGATTGAAGCAAACACTTCAAAGAAGGGAAAAGGAATAAGGGAAAGAGAGTATGCTGGCAGAGCTGGAGTTCCTGGTTGAAGTATCTTCTTTAATACCTAGTTACATTTCTATAGTTGGTTTTTCCCTGAGATATACACTTTTATCCTCATAATACAATATATCCCATTTTGGCTTAAGCTGCTTTACTCTGGATTTGATTGAAGTGAGGATTTATAAGTAATATATGATTATTATTTTTTTTTTAACTAAGCTGTCCGTTAACTGTCAGTGCAAGTAAACATGATGTTTTAGTTTCTTAAGAGTGTCTGGCACATAGTAGGTACTCAATGAACTCATGTCATACTGAATAAAATTATAATACTATTACAGTATGTACAATGGTGAATTTACAAGTATGTTATTCTTTGTGTTTCCTAAGACTTGAGCTGGATTTTTGTAATTAGCAAAATTAGATACTTCAAAATCCAATGAGGTTCTTTAACATAGATTGGTTCCACATTACTAATAAGATCTCTCTCCTATGGCTGCAAATCTACTACTGATCATAAGTAGGGTTTCTGACTAATAAAGGGTTACTACCGGTGATGTGCTAGAAAAGATTTAGCAACCAATTCTTTGTGGAAAAAGAAAATCTGATCTGTGGTGTATGTTGCTGTAAATTCTCCATTCCTGGCTAATTTCCTGCTTCCAACAGGACATCATGAAATACATAGGTGAGAAGAGATCTACACAGTCAGCTCTCATGAAGTGAACAGGCTCTGGCACACCATTGCTTACTACATGGGTCACGCCAAGAGTGCTAATTTTTAAATTAGTATTGACCAGGGATTGGCAAACTTTTTCAGAAAAGGCCCAAAGAGTCAATATTTTAGGCTTTACATTGCATATGATTTCTGTCACAATCACTCAGCTCTGCCACTGTAGTGCAAAAACAGCTCTAAACAATACATGAATGAGTAGGTATAGATGTGCTTCAATAAAAACTTTTTCAATAAAAACAGCAGGTCAGATTTGACCAAGGAGCCATAGATTGTTCACCCTATATAGACCACAAAGCACAAGTAAAACAAACCAAAAATGAATTCAGCGCGATGATCTTTCTTTAAAAATATAGAAGACTCTGAGATATTGCTATATAACATATGCAGGGCTATGGACATCTGTTATTACTGCATTGTCAGTGTGTGGAAATGTAGGTTGAAGGGAGTGTAAGCCAATAAAATGCAGGCTAATAAAATGTGTACTCAATTATATCATTTAGGGAACTGAAGTGTGTCTCTATCAGATATATTGATTCTATCACAATACAAAATGTGAAAAGACTGGGGAAAATGTGAAAGGGCGGTAAAATCTCCAGGGGGTCTGGCTCAAGTTGAACCTATCTGAAAGCTTATTTATACGATATATGAATCATTTATCATAAATATGTAATTCTTAGTGAGCAAGTGTGTGATTTTCTCTTGCCAAATTACCTCCCCCCCCCCCAACCCCCTACACCAGCAAAAGCCATCGTGTGATTAGTCTGCTTTACTCATGGCCATCTCAATGATCAGTCATTACAGACAGCACTGTTTCAGAGGTGCTGTGGAATTCCACTCACTTTATGGAATCTGGTCCCAGCAAAGCATCTCTGAAAAAGCCAGACACAGGATCAGTTGAACTAGGCTCTGTTTATTTCCAATTCATTGCTCTCCCTTAAAGGATCATTTCTCTTGCAGTTTAGTCCTAGCACTCCTAGGTGGAGAAGTTTGAGTTTAGTTTTGTTCTCCACTTAACTTCAATGCCATTCTTATTTACTAGGAACTTGGGTAAGAAACAAATGACCATGATATAAATGCTTTAATGTTTGCTTAGCAACTGTTAAAAAGCACTTAACATTCCACTCTCACCATGTAAGTATTAGCTGAACAGCTCAGTCATCAATTCAGTGAAGGTGGCCCTGCCCCTTCATTATGTGCCATGTTGACTTGATAACAGTGAAACCATATACATTAGCAAGAAGGCTCAGCACTCACTCCCCCTTTGGTACACAGGACTGAGCCTTAATGACTCCCCAAGAACCTGTATTTGGGGGCACATTCCTCTGTGAGTCATGATAGGACTTGATATTCCAGTAACACCCCTTCATTAAACAGCTTGCACTTTACTTAAGTTTATCTTCTTAATCACTAGAGCCCTTCAGTGCAGTCTATCAGGAGCCAATCTCCTTCAAATGCGAGAAAGGTGAGGCTTCAGAAAGGGGAAACAGACTTGCCAAGAATGGTTATGTCATTCATTAGGGATAATGAGATTAGAATGTAGGTTGCTGAAGGAGCCACAGCCAGAAACATTTTCCCTGAGAAATAACCTGAAATCTTCAAAGGTGTTTGACCTCAGGGCCAAAACCCTGATTGTCTCGTTAAATTGTTAGCAATTCCCCTATGTGACCTTCTTTCTCATTTATGCCTTGACCTGCAGGCCAGAGAGTGGGTGGCCATAAATCCTGTGAGGAAAAGTTTATCTAGTAGAGAGAGATACCTTTCTTCCCTAAGACAGACAGAGCTGGGTCATGGAGAGGTCTCAGCCTGCCCTTAAGGCACACCCTAGGTATAGGATAAAAACGTCCTGGGAATTTAACATGCAATTTTTTTCTTGAAACCTCTGAGAGTTGACTTTGGAAGTGTACCATGTTTTGATTTGTGGGAAAACAAAATTATGAAACTTGAAATACAGAGCTAATTCAGGTGTGTCTCATTTTTATATAAAAAAGTATAGCGATTCCAAACTGCATACAAATCAATTTGATGATAGTGGAATTGTAATAAAACTGTTTAATCTGAGTCATTCCCTGGGATTAACAGTTTCATCTAGGAGGGTTGACTCAACCCTCAACTTCAAGCTTTTAATCCTCACTTTCACTACACCAGCTTTAGTTAAAATTTTTAAGTATTTGAACTTGCTATAAGATTTTGTTATGATAAAGTTTTTGGCTAGAAAATCATTGATTTACAATACCTTTCTCCTATGAAAAATAAGAAGCAGAAACAAAGAAATGTGAAGGGACTTTCTCAAAGACCACCCAAATAACTATTAGCAGAAGTATTCTGCTCCACTGAGAGTTCCCCACACACTAAAGTCCCCACTCAGGTGGATAAAAATGGGATGGTGATATTGATCCTCCTGACTTCAATTAGCCCCAGTTTGGACTCTGTCAGTCTTTGCCCCAATTCTATGCTGAATTCTCCTCTGTTCAAATCCTTTCATAAATATGCACCCTTAGCTTAAAGCTTTCCCAGTTTTGCAGTTTGAGGAGATACTGCTTTGAGAAAGATCCCTAATATTCTCCTTACTTGCTACAAATAATACTCAATCCTTCCTTCTCCCAATCTTTGACTTGGCTGTATCTGTTGGCTTGACACACTAAGAGGCAAACCCAGTTTTCAGGTAGTATCCTCTCTGTTTCAGAGGTGTTTCATAATCCATATCTCCTAAAGATGAAAGGGAACTCAAGAGATTATATTCTTCCAGGCAGACAGCTAATTCTAATCTCACTGTAGAAATAAAAGCCTTCACACTTATGTGTTTTGTCCATATTCATACAAATAACTGATAATAGGTTGACCAAAAAATGATGATAGTGTCACAAAGTATAGCAGTTCCAGTAGAGAGCTCTGCTCTCTACTCTCACTCTTGACCTCTTCTTTTCTGACCCTTCATTGATCACTGGCTTCTGACTCCAGAGTAGAAACAATTGTATAATGTCCCTGAATTATCCATCACTTCACTTCATCAGTTATCCCTGGTTCTTTTTAGTTAACAAGGGCATTTAGAAACCAAGATCTGGAAACTAGGTGTGCTCATTACTTTCAGTGTGTCAGTATTACCAAGCTCTCTCACCAGACAATGCTGGGAATGTGCATAACTTGTTAAATAGTCTCCTCCCAAAACTCAGGTCCACCCAGAACCTCAGACTGTGACTTTTTTAGACAGAATGTTTACAGATGGAACTTGTTAAGTTAAAATGAGATCATATTGGATTGGGTGGGTCTTAAATGCAATTACTGGTGTCTTTATAAGAGAAGGGGAAAGGAGTACAGAGCCACAGACACAAAGGGAGAATGTCATGTGAGACAGATTATAGTGATATGGCTACAAGCCAATGTCAATGTCATGGACTGAAGACAATGATTAAGGACAGCTACCCAGAGGTAGAGGAAGGTGACAGAATAGAATATCTTTCAGAAAATGAAGAAGGAACCAACCCTGCCAATATCTTAATTTTAAACTTCTGGCCTCCAGAACTGTGAGAAAATAAGTTTCTGTTACTTTAAGGCACCAAGTTTCTAGTAATCAGTAATTTGCTTAGCAGCTCAGGAAACTAATACATTATGTATGTTACGTGTACATTTTTATGCATATTTAAATACACATTTTGTGTAGGTACCAATAGATAATTGATATATAATGGTATTTAATATAGTGTGATATATGATATATATATATATGCTTATATATTTATGTAGGGTGAAGGTGAAAGGGAAAGTTGCTCAGTCATGTCTGACTCATTGTGACCCCACGGACTATACAGTCCATGGAATTCTCCAGGCCAGAATACTGCAGTGGATAGCTGTTTCCTTCTCCAGGGCATCTTCCTATTGAATCCATGCCTCCTGCATTGCAGGTGGATTCTTTACCAGCTGAGCCATCAGGGAAGTTTATAAATACCATGAATTCACACTGAACTTCCAATTCCAATTCAACAAAGGTGTTAATTCTAGATCTTTCCCTTCTAATATCTGTAAGTCCTTTCTTACCCAGAAACTCAATTCCAATTACCTTTATACTTACATATCTCATCAGTCTCACTCTACGACCATTGATTTACAGTAAATTACATCTATTGGAATAACTGAATTGATCATTTTCTTTTGGAATCCTCAGGTAGTGAAAGAAATCACCAAAGTAGATCTAAATAGGGGTCAATAAATTTTTGGTGATTGGGGTTTAAGACTGGAGAATGTAATTCTTTGGGGTCATTTTCACCAAATTGAGTATTCTTTTTCATTTTAACTATTTCATTTTAACTCTTCATGGATATTAAATTATCTGAATGAGAATTCTTTTTATCTCCCACAGTATCAGTGATAACTCTGGTTAAATGTCTATTAAAATTTTTTTTTCAGACCCTCTGCTAACCAATCTGGAGAAAGGATAACTTTACCTAAAACAGGTTACAAATAAAAAATGAGTTAGAAGCTTTTAGCAAGTTACAGAGAAGGCAATGGCAACCCACTCCAGCACTCTTGCCTGGAAAGTCCCATGGATGGAGGAGCCTGGTGGGCTGCAGTCCATGTGGTTGTGAAGAGTTGGACACGACTGACTGACTTTGCTTTCACTTTTCATTTTCATGCATTGGAGAAGGAAATGGCAACCCACTCCAGTGTTCTTGCCTGGAGAATCCCAGGGATGGAGCCTAGTGGGCTTCCATCTGTGGGGTTGTACAGAGTCGGACATGACTGAAGTGACTTAGCAGCAGCAGCAGCAAGTTACAGTTTGCTTTATATATTACATTTCTATAATTTTCTTGGTTGGATTTGTAGAAGACTCAGGGTATCTGTTAAAAGAGGGCTGAGTAATACATTAGCATTACAGGCAAGAATACCACCTTATAGTGGATGTGATTTAGCTAAATGGTTAATTTCTTAGGCTCTGAACCTAGGGTACTTGTGACCAAATACCCATTAAATGCATGGCTTAAGGATATTACTTCACTATATTATCATTCAGTTTCCTCACATGTGGTAATTGCAGTAGTTTTATATTCTTCCAATATCCGTCTTTATCATCTTATTTAACAAATACGTGCCAGGCAAAGGATTCTACATAACTTTGAGTGTTATATGAGCAATGACTGTATTTGTTTCTTTTTTTATACTAAATATTTAATTGTATGCTGCCATCAGTGTATATAAAATAATTATCCTTGTGAAACAGAAAATTATGAATATTCAGAGAGGTAGACAGTAAGAATTAACAAAAGTAGAAGTTTGTACAGTATGGTAGTTTACAGAGAGGCTTTTGTACAGGCTTCAAATTTAGCTTTCCTTTGAATAGTCACTGGTTTATGAAAAACGGTTTTGTAAAACCTTGTAAAGATTCGTTTTACTGCAAAAAGGAACAGACTTTTTGGGGCCTGAAGGGATTTGTACTTGAAGATACTCCAGTCAGCAGAGGGTCATGTTGAGCATTCTGCTGACAGAACTGTTTCATATCTGCAGCTGCCTGGGAAACCTTCGCCTGATTGAGCCCGGCCTCCAGCCAGAGCTGTTGAACCGCCTTTTTTCATAGCTGCGGCACTGGATGAATCAGACATCGTGCACTCAAAGGAGGGTAGATACACAGGCCGTAGGCTGGTTTGCGGTGGGTTCACTGGGCCAGTCGGCAGGGCGGGGTGGGGCTGGGTGAGGCTCGGAACTTTGTCTCTTAACATTTGTTTTTTTGTGCTTGTCTTGAGGATAAGACTCAGATAGTTATGGCAGTGGGGCTACAGTATCAGAACCTGGCTCAGTGGGCAAGTCTACTTCACAAAGTATATCTTTCATAAAATATGAATAATATTTGAAAGTAGTGCCATTTCTCAACTTGACAAGGTAGCCATTTCAGTTGTTGACAATAAGAGAAAAATTGAAAAGGACCAGCAGGAAGGAAGAAGAATGAGACTGTAGCATATTTTAGGAGTGATAGTCCCTTCTCAAATATAGTTTGGTGCCCAAAAGTAAAGGTGAACTTCTGCCTTCTGAGATTTTCTTTATAGAGTATGGGAAATCCCCTCGTTGAAAATGTGCCCTGAGCAACCCTTTCCATTGGCCAGCTATCTTAAACGTTGCCCTGCCTCCTTGATGAAGTGGTCTGACCTCTCTGACAAGAGTTCTCACAACTGTCTCTTCACGCCTTGTTGGTTTAGTTTCGCATGATGGATGACATGACACACAGTCAGCAGGGCTGTTGGTACCTGCTCTGTAAATGACTCTGGTATCACGCGGCCAAAGGCAAAGTGACCATCTCTCTGTTCTGGCTGAGCATTTTGACTTCAGGTTTTCAAGTATGGAAGCAAGTGATTTATGACACACAAAAAAGCATAAATGGCCTTCCACTCCTTTTGACAAGGAGAGACTTCCTGTATAACCCCAGCCTATGCTTTCTTTGCAAGATAATGCTGCCCAGGAAGGAAGAGCATAGCTTCTTTCCCCCACCATAAAAACCAAAAGGTGCTTGTTCTAGCCAATTTTGTGTGTATGAAGGCCTGGCCAGTAGATGGGCCATTGGAGTGATTGCATGTGCTGTGTTAGTCTAAGTATCAGTAGGTGCTGCAGGTAAATATCTTATCTGAAAAAGAGCTGATATTGAGACTGGCATGAAACTGTGCCATAATTTAGATAAAATAGCTCTAGGTAATGCTATGTTCAGTGGCTTCTACGTTCAAGATACCCACTTTTCCCCTCAGTTCCTGACTGGTGGCTTAGAGACTGAGCATCCTTATAAACCATCTGAGCTACAATAATACTGCACTTGTATGGCACCCTGAGGTTCAAAAGTGAGACTTGGGACTATATTGAGAGTAGTGTGACCAATCATTCTGGTTTGTCCAGAATTGAGGGGTTTCCCAGGACATCGGCTTTTAGTACTAAAATCTAGACAGTCCCAAGGGACATAGAATTCCCAGTGCTAAAACTTGGACAGTCCTAGGGCAAAGTGGGAAAAGCTGACTATATTATTTGGAGGTGAGGACTTAGAAGGACTGTAGGATGGAGTGAAGAGTAGCATGATTCCTGACTGGAGTGAAGATATCACTGATTTTTTTCAATGAATTGAATTTGAATTAGCAAGTAACAAGTCTCACTGACTGAATTGCCTCAAAATGGAATTGTTTCTGAGGCCGAATTAGAACTCCCCCTAGAAGCGGAAAATGAGTTATCCTGGCAGGTCATATCAGTAGGAACCATGTCTTATGGGTAACCCCACATTATTTAGCCCCAGGTTGGGTACCTTGTAGCCACTGAGTACATCTTTAGAAATTTTCCAAAACTTTGATTCTATTTAAGCCTGTTTCTTCATGCTCTGACTCTCACATATAGAGATGGGAATGGCTTACATTTCCTTATTTGACATTTTATTGTGGGAAAAAATGAAGAGGTGACTTAAATTTTTATAATCATTCATTATTGTCATTAGTTAAGAAAGAATACAAAACCATATAGGGTTTGAAAAATATTTTAGATGTATTTTTAGATGTGCAAGCCTTGTAAAACAAGGCAAATTCCAGAGACTATGCTTTTTTTTCCCCATCCTTAAGGAAGGGGCATTCTTTCGAAGGTTACACAGTTGACACTTTAGTGATTTATCCGGCCTGCATGCATCTAAATGTGGCTTTGTAAAACAATGCTGACGCTTGAGAAGCAACTTGAGATTTAAAATAAGCTTTTAGAAGGTCTCCTGGCCTTAAAAACAGGAAGTGACTTATCACTGAAACAAACCGGCTTTAACTCCACAAGTTTGGTTTTTGTCAAAACAAACAAACAAAAAAGCACTGGCAGTGTATCAGTTCAGTCGCTCAGTCGTGTCCGACTCTTTGGGACCCCATGAACCACAGCACGCCAGGCCTCCCTGTCCACCAACTCCCGGAGTTCACCCAAACTCATGTCCATTGAGTCAGTGATGCCATCCAACCACCTTATCCTCTGTCGTCCCCTTCTCCTCCTGCCTTCAATCTTTCCCAGCATCAGGGTCTTTTCACATGAGTATAAATGGATGTAAACTTTACAAATCTCTTCCTTGAGACTTAGAGAGACTAAGGGGAGTTTTCTAAATAATTTTCTCTGATCCCTTTTGTTTGTAAGTCAGTAGAAATGTCCTCTGAATGGAAATACACAGATTTAAGGGCCAGATTCCCTGACACTCTTACATGTCCTTAAACTAAAATTTCTAAATGAGTGGCCTCATGAAGCAGTATGATGCAGTGATTTATAGCAAGTCTCTGATACCTGGAGTTCAAGTTCCAGTTTTGCTCTTCCTCAGCTCTGTGACTGAGGAATGCTTTTCTGTTTCAATTTCCTTGTCGGTAAAATGAGGATAACAGGAGTATTTTTCTCATAAGATTGTTACAAGGAATAAATGAGTTAATATATATAAAGAACTTCAAGCAGTGCCTGGATAATATGTGCTATGGGAGCATTACTTACTAATATAGTATAAAAATATAGTACAATGTAAAAATACAACAAATCTTTTTAAGGGCCTGAGGTTTCAAGGATTTCCCTGGTGGCTCAGATTCCACCTGCATTGTAGGAGGTACAGGAGACGCAGGTTCAATCCCTGGGTTGGGAAGATCCACTTGAGGAGGGCATGGCAACCCACTCCAGTATTCTAGCCTGGAGAATCTCATGGACAGAGGAACCTGGTGGGCTACAGTCCTTGGGGTTGCAAAGAGTTGGACACAACTGAAGCAACTTAGCAGGCATGCAAGAACTCTCAAACCATTAAATGGGAATCCCTAAACTAGTGATTCTCAATCCTCAATGTATATCAGAATCACCTGGAATACTCTTTAGAAATTCACATGCCCAGGCTTTACACCAGGAAAGTTAAATCAGGATGTCTGAGGTTGGAGTCCTGAAATCTGTACTTTAAAAAAATTTCTGGTGTGTAATTCCAATGCAGAGTATTGAGAACACCTTCTCTACACTGGAGATTGAGCATCAGTGCTTTAGAGGGGCTTTGCATGTCATATGTCAAGATGGTGTTTGTTTAATTGTTTGATCTTATAACATTTTCATGATTCATTCATTATTCCAAAGGTGTGAGCAGGCCTATTTTGTTGAAGGCTGTAATTTTCTTTATGCTAGGGTGTCCCTCTGTTGCCATTCACACTCAAGTATCTAACACAGGACCAACATATGGTGATGGTGAGGGAGGCAGGAATGGAGGAGTAATTGTTGAATTTTACCAACTGTCTTTAAGATCACAATAGTATTTTTAGGGGCTTCTCTGGCAATCTGGTGGTTAGGACTTACCTTCCATTGCATAGGATACCAGTTTGATCCCTGGTCGGGGAGCTAATATCTCACACGCCTGTGGCCAAAAACAAAATCCAAAACATAAAACAGAATCAATATTGTAACAAATTCAATAATGACTTAAAAATGATCCACATCAAAAAAAAATTTTTTTTTTAACAGTATTTTTAAAGTAAAGAAGTCCACTCAGGTGTGCTACGATTTGGATGAATTCAACACAGGGCTTGCCATTGACCCAAATCATGCCATCCCAGTTTTTGCTTTTTTGTGAGATTTTGTTCATTGTCCTGCTATCTCTGTCAAGGGGTCTCCAAACCAGGTCACTCTGAAACATTTTGCAAGTGAACTAGCACAGTCAAAGATTTGGTGAATAGTCTGACAAAAGCCTCTCAGGGTAAGAGCTTCAGACGCTTTTTAATATGCCTGCATGATCTTCAGCTGGATGCTGAACTTCAATTTCCTCATCCAAAACAGGAGCACAATAATCTTTATCACACTGACCCTTATAAAACTCCAATAATACCATATATGCAAGTGTCATATAATACAAGTCCATGCTACTATTCTTTATCTGGGCACTCACACTTACTGCCTTCTAGGGTAGTTGAGAACAGAGAAGATATGACTTTTATTTCATGGGCAAAATTTTGCTAACAGAGAAGCAAATATGCTAGAGGACTTCAGGTTCAATAATCTGGTGAATAATATCCACTTTCTATGTAAGTGGGCTTCCCTCATAATTCAGTTGGTAAAGAATCCTTCTGCAATGCAGGAGACCCCAGTTCAATTTTTGGGTCAGGAAGATCCTCTGGAAAAGGGATAGTCTATCCATTCCAGTCTTCTTGGGCTTCCCTTGTGGCTCAGCTGGTAAAGAATCCACCTGCAATGTGGGAGACCTGGGTTTGATCCCTGGATTGGGAAGAGCTCCTAGAGAAGGGAAAGGCTACCTACTCCAGTATTCTGGCCTGGAGAGTTCCATGGACTAGTCCAAGGAGTCACAAAGAGTCGGACATGACTTTCACTTCATTTCATGAAAGTAGTAGAAATAAACCAGCACTGTGGTTCTCAGATGATCAAAACTATAACATTTCAGCAATAAATGCTATGCACAGAGGAGGCCAGACAATCCCAGCATTGCTGTTCCTGCTTATTTTTCCTGGAAAGTTGTCTCAATCAGTTTAAAGTATCTTGGTATAACTTTACACAGTCACTAAAGGTGGAGGTTGATGTGGAGATAGACAAACAGATGGATAGACACAGAGAGAGACAGGAGAGACAGACAGAAAAAAAAAAAGAAAGCCCGAAAGCAAAAAATCTACACACCAATCCTGTGGTAGCCTAGCAATCAAGGCATTAGCAGCCAAAAAGCTTTTCTTGTGCAGGGGAGTTAATGGATTTATATTATTTGTGGTTATCTGGATTTCAGATTGACACCATAAATATTCAAACTCTGAACTCAGCTGGAAGCAGCCGCGACTGACTTTTCTGTGACCTAGCTGGAAACTTTAAATCAGCTGTCTCCTTGACTTTCAAGGGAATGACATGCTCCAAATCCATGAGATAGCATCTTCTTAGTGTTTTATTACCTCCAGAGGACCTCAGTTCAGTATGGTCTATAACTACAGCCTCTCCTATGAATGCCAAGTCTGGTAAAGATTGCTAAATCATAAAGTACTCTGTATTGGAGTAGAGATGCCCTGGACTGTGGGTACAGACTGAGCTTATTCTACACAATGCACTTGTCGAACTTGCATCTAGTGTAAACCCTACAACGCATTACTCATGGACTGACATGAATCTACATCCACAGCTCTCTCTGTTCAGCAGATCTTGTGCAGTTAATTTCTTCTTCATTTTCTGTATTTACTTGTCTCTGGGACATCGATTTATAGGGTTACTATGCAGGTGTGCTGTTGTTTAGTCACTAAGTCGTGTCTGACACCTTTGTGACACAGTGGACTATAGCTCACTAGGCTCCTCTGTCTATGGGATTTCCCAGGCAAGAATACTGGAGTAAGTTGCTGTTTCCTTCTCCAAGGGATCTTCTCCACCCAGGGATCGAACCCGCGTCTCCTGATTGGCAGACAGATTCTTTATCACTGAGCCACAGGGAAGCTCCACTATTTTTGTTGCAGTACATTGTGAGTTGCTTCCAGTTCTTATGCTCAGTAGCCAGCAAAAGTGAGACACTCCTCTAGAAATGGAGTTCATATCTCTCTGGTTCACTTCAGAGGTGATGAGAGGATTTTGGTGCTAGGAGGATGGGGACAGTGCTCTTCATACCCACAATGTTTCGGGAATTGGGGGAACCTTCCACTAGCAACAAGCTTCCCTTTGCCCCATTACAAAATGTGCCGAAGGTTTGACATTGCCAAATCCATCATAAGAATTGGGCCAGCTCTCTGTCAGCATAACAGATGTGGCAGCAGCCACAATGTCAATAAAGGTTATGTCCTGCTTCAGAGAAAAAGGGGCCAAAACACCAATTAAGTAATTGCTTGGGGGAAAAAAAAAATCAAGCTTTCCTTCTAGGCAGGCAATGGCATTATCAGGAAGCTTCCATACACGGGCTGCTCTCCCTTCCTTTCCCGGATGAGTTGAAAAGTGTTATCAGAGGAAGATTGTGGTTCCATTACCAAGAAAAAGGGCAAGACATGAACAATTGCAAATTGTGACTTCAGAGGTCCCATCTATTCAGTGTTTGAAAATCTACTGGGAGTCCTTATCCTTATAATTTGATCCAGACCATAATATACCCCAGATGTTGTAACACTTGCTTTGAATATTTGATATAATGGAAGAGGAAAAAGGAAAATAATCCATTAAGATGAAATCAGCACAATGCTAGACTTGGTTTCTATTTTAATATTATTAAATTCTTAATTTTACATGAGGCATCCTAATCTTTTTTGATGCCTAGGGCCTCTGAATGGTTTAATCATAGCCTGAGTAAAGAGTATTCCAAGGAAAAGGAAAAACCTGAGAAGGGTACTGCAAAAAGAACAGCACAGCTGGAGTGAAACCTAGAGGAGGGGAGTGGCAGGTAGAAAGGTAGGCAGGAGCAGACCGTTGACCAAACACTTGAAGACAGAACTTGGCTAGACTGCCATGCCAAAGTTCTATAGTGATGAGACACCCTTGCATGATTATTAATAGGAAAGTAGCAGGATCATGTTTGCATCTCAGACAAATCACTGACAACTGTTTAAAAGATGGATTAGAGGAGGGCAAGAATAGAGATGGGCTTCACAGGTGGTGCTAGTAGGAAAGAACCTGCCTGCCAAGGCAGGGGACACAGGAGACGTGGGTTCAATCCTTGGGTTGGGAAGATCCCCTGGAGAAGGAAATGGCAAACTCCAGTATTCTTGCCTGGAGAGTCCCATGGACAGAGGAGCCTGGAGGGCTCCAATCCATGGGGGCACACAGAGTTGGACACTACTGAAGCGACCTAGCATGCATGCAGGAATGGAGGCAAGTAGCAAGTTAAAAGGATGTTGAACTAGGCATGGCAAAATATAAGGAGGGCCTGAACCAGAGCATTAAAAGTAAAGATGGAAAGAAACAATATGTAAAGGTAAAATTAACTGAGATGGTGAGTGATTAGTTATGAAGACTAAGGAAGCAGGCTCTCTCAATGATAAAGTTGTCCTTTCTTAGTCTGTGTGACTGGGAATATTATGGTACTACCAATGAAGATGAAGAATATTGTAAGAAGAGCAGGTTGGAGAGAAAAGTATTAGCTTAGTTCTGAGTAGGTTCAATTTGAGTCTTTGGTGAATCATATTGGTCCTAATTTCCCAACCTGCTCTAAATAGTTGCTGCAGTTGCCCATTTATCATCACTGTTAGACATAAAGTTCCATTTGTATAGTAAAGTCACACTTTTGGAGTAAGATGTTACGCTCAGTCTCTAGTCACATTTCAGAAGCAGGTATGTGTTTGTAATTCATGAGACAATACATTCCCATCTATTCCCTTTGAATTCTAAACAGTTCTTTTTTTTTTTTTTTTTTTCTCTCTAAACAGTTCTTAACTCAGAACTTCTGTGATCTGTTTAATGTGACACAGAGAAGCAGGATGCTAGGAGGGGTAGGAACACTCTGGAAAAGAGGTAATTAACACCAGATAATCAAAATCTGAAGAAAAATATCTCACTTGAAGATTAGCAGATTGATACAATACCAAGTATGAGTAACTTCTATGGAGAAATCCTAGTGTTAATTCTGTTAGCCATCTAAAATTATCTTGGATACAAAAAATGAACACCTGTTTAAGACAAAAAGTGCAGTGTTTTGAGTCTATAATCAAACAGCAGATTGTTGAGAGGCAGTTGGTCTCAGGGATGACCAGAAACTGGGTTGCGAATTCCGTCAGTTTCTCTCAATTGCTATCTCTCATTTCTGTTTCTCTTTATGTCCCTAATTCATTCTCTTATATGGGCTTTCTCTAAGAGCTGGAAATATTGTCCATTGGTAGATCCCAAGCTTTCAGTTAAAAGCCCTTCCTTTCTAGAGGAACTGTTTCTCTTCCATAGTTTCAATCTGAAGAAGCCGGGGCTCAGTGGAAAGAGTGTTATGATTTACTACCCCTAGTAAAATTGCACATTTGAAGAGTAAATGAACAATATTTCCTTGCCCTGTCCAAAAGTGGTGCTATTCTCAAAAGAAAGGAGATACATCTACCAGATAGAGCAATAGATGCATGCTGTGCTGCTATTGTAAAAATTATGCAAAAATTTGTGCACACCATGCCATGCCTAAGTTTCACATAAGGGCAATGAGAGTTTATTATGCAAGCACTGATCTAAGTCTCACTCTGAGAATATGCAGTTGGGCAGGAGCCATTACAGTACTCCCTTTTCTGATTCATGACTCACTCCCTTGTGCTCCTATAGCATCAAATGTGTGCATCTGGTAAATCACTTAATACACTGTCTTGTAATTATTATTTATGTGCCTGTCTTCATCTGTAAACTGTGAGCTCCTTAAGATCAGCGACTATCTTCATACTTTTGTATGCTCAGTTCCTGGTACATTATTTCAGTGGCATTCTTTCTCCTGCTAGAGAAGAAAAACTAAAAACTCACTATTTCTTAATTTGAAGTTCTTTTCCCAAGCGACAGAAGCAGCAAATCTTTCAAGCAACAATGTGGGGGGATAAAAGCTGTACACTGCATTTCATACAACTATTGTTATTGAAAAGTAAGATTACTCCTGAAAGTCCCAGTACTCTTCCCATAGCAACCTCTGAGAAATGTTTGCTGCTTGACTAGAAACATGGAATGGGAGGAAGGGAAGTAAATGTTAGTCTTCTTGTATTTTTCATAATGAATAATAGTAATACTGATGTATGTAAAGAGGATATTAATAAATTACCAGTACCCGGTATTGTGTTTGGAACTGTATAGTAGTCAAGAATTTATGCTGTGCTAATGACACACTTTTTTTCTCCCTAAACAGTATGAAATTGTGAATCTCTTGACTAGTGTTCAGGGTGGAGTTGGTAAGTAGGGAACATTAGCAAATGTACTACCCTGCAGATCAAACATATGATTTTCTTTCTCACCAGCAATATCCCACAATTCACACAGCCAATCATCCACCAAAGGCTGAAAGCAACTGCTAAATTCCAGCAATCTGACTTGACTTTTAACTATTTTTTTGACATTACTGATTCTTGCACATCTATACAGAGAGAAGAGCACTTGAAGAAATTATAGGGCCTCTTCTGAGATAGTTGCAATATCTTGGTCTTGTTAAAGGGATCACACACCTATTTACTTTTTCCTCCAAAGCATTAGACACTAGAAAAGTAATTTGAATAGATCTATGAATTGGATTCTGCTCCACCAAGGAGCTTGTCATATGCAAGAGCAACATTTAGGACAAAAAATCTAACCATATGTAGATTTCTAGTTTTGTTCCCAAAATAACTCCTGGTGTTGTTGGCTCTTTTTCCTCATCTAGTTACCATCTGGGGTTTGTGTATGTCTGTGTGTGCACACACGCAGGCAATAATACCTCCTCCCCGCAATCTGCCAAGAACAGATACTCTCCATCGACCTCTCCCACGCTTATATACCTCACTGAACCAGGAATGCAGAAAGGGTTTCAGATAGAATGAAGAGGCCAGTATCTCCCTTGAAGCCAAAGATTTTACATGCATTTCATGCTTGCCTTAAGAAAAAAAAAATGTTGATCTGTAAACAGAGGCCAGGGAGACTGATAGCAATAGGAATTAATTTACAAAAGTCTAGGATGTTATGCGAGGGTTTTCCTGGTGGGTCAGTGGTAAAGGAACCGCCTGCCAATGCAGAAAGGTAGGAGACTTAGGTTCAGTCCCTGGGTCAGAAAGATCCCCTGGAGAAGGGAATTGCAACCCACTCCAGTATTCTTTCCTTGAGAATTTCATGGGCAAAGGAGCCAGGTGGGCTAACAATCCATGGGATTGCAGAGTCAGATGCAACTGAATGCACATACACACAGGATGTATGTGAATCCTTGATCTTAAGAAAATGTATGGAAGTGTTTAAGAGCTTGAGGGCTACAAATATTTTTGTATAAACTGAACAACTGACTCAAACCATGGCCTGTTTCACTTTTGCTTCATGAACTTATTTCACATTTCTTTGGTTTAGAAATGACCAAGGCATTGAACTAATTAAAAAAATAATTTAATATGTAGGAATAAATCCTAGCCAAGCTGAGACCTTGTCAGCCAATTTCAACCTGGAGTGCAACCTTAGAACAGAATAGTAAATCTCCTATAATAGGGGTTTCCAGATCCAGTATATCATAGAATGCTTTGCATACTTGTCAGGAAGCACAATTTACCTCACCAACTGCCCTCACAAACTTGCTGAAACATGAGGGGTTTAGTGTGTTAATGGGAAACCAAAAGTGCTGGGGAGAGAGAGTCTGGATTTAGGTATAGGCAATAAAAGGGAAGCAGGGCTTACCCTTGGGAAGCAAGAAGGAGCTAGGGATCCAATGGAAGTGAAAAATGGAGGCAGAGGAGGATGAAACCAGAGACCACTCTGCCTTCCCCTCTTCCCCTTGTGAGGCAGATTGATACACACAGGAAGCAGCTATTCCAGGCTTTGTTTCACTTATCCCAGAGAACAGGTCAAGGAAAGGACAAAGTAGCCATTGTGCACATGAAGACTTGGAGGTGGATTACAGGAAGGGCTTGAGAGAGATAGACTTTATCTATTTACCTTTCTTTCTTTCTTTCTTTTTCTTTAATAAGGGAAGTCTGCTGCTTTGAGTGAAAGATACAAAATATCAGGCTCCCTGCTGGCTGGATATGCTGGTGTGATATGAATCATTTTGCTTGGCTTTCCTATACCTGCTCAAAAAGAACTCTATGTTAATTGATGCTCACTGAACACCCCTGCTGGACCACCTTTAGGAGATGGTGGAGTGGGAATGGCTGAAGAAATTTGGGATAATGAACTAAGAGAAATCCTCTGTGACCTTACATTTCTATGTGTAATGTTGAAAATTCCCAAGTCAAGTCTCAAGTCTTGATTAAGACTCTGTACATGGTAAAGAAGCGGTAAAGCGAAGAGTAATTCATGAATGAATTATTTTTAAAGACTTTACTGATTTAGATGATAAAGCATGGAAGAGAAGCAGGGAGAACATGTGCTGTCTGGGGCAGAAGAAATGGACATCTTTTCATATCAGGCAATCTGAGATACATACATATATATATATATATATATATATATATATATATATATAAAATGAAGACAATGTGACAAGAGTAAACGTTTTCTAATTCCATTCTAGTTCCACTGATGAGCCACAATATGCAAAGTACTTTTGTACATAATGCCTCATGTTTCCAGGGTATAAGAAAGAAGATCTTTCATCATTTAACTTATCTCAAAGGAAGAGACTAATACCAGTCTTTTTCTTTTTCTTTTTTTTGGCCCTGCCATGCAGCATGTGGGATTTCAGTTCCGAAACAAGGGATTGAACCCGTGCTCCCTGCATTGGAAGTGTAGAGTCTTAACCACTGGACCATGAGGGGAGTCCTGGGACCAGCCTTAATAGTTTAGGACAATGGATTCTGATTTCATAAGCCTATGTAATTGTAATCATTATAAACATATGTACCAGAAATTTGTGCCGGAGTCATAAGAATGCAGGGGAATTTTCAGATGTGAGCAAGTTTGCAGGGATTTTCAGTCATACCAGTCTTCATGTGACTAGCAAACACTAATTTCTGAGGAAGTCACTGAGATGAAATAGACTTCAAAATCCACACTGTCATTCATTAGAATGTTATTTCTCCTTGGAAATTTTCAGTTCAAGGGAAAATGATGCATGGTCATAGGGTAAAGAAAGCAAAATCGGATACCAATTGTTACTCCAAAGAGTGTTGTAGATGATTTCTGAAGTGTTTGGCCTATCACTAAGATTTCAAACTCATAGAGCAATGACAGGCTTTATTTTTTGGGGGAAGGTTCTCATTAATATTAACAGGGTGTAGCACAATAAATCCTGAAACTCACACTGAGCACATGATTTAGCTTTGACCATAACCAAGAGATCACAAACACAGAGATTTATCTTCTTGATGTTTTAACCTCTTGATCAGAGGGTCTGCTATTGGGTGGATGGGGATGCCAGGCCCCTTGTTCCACACAAGGTACAGAGTCAAATTAGATGTGGCTTTTCAGTCTTGAGGATCTGCTCAACTTCTAAATGGCATATACATTTCCACATATTCTTCTACTGGTTTTGTCATTATTATTATTATTATTTTCCTGAATGATGCCAAACATTGAGGCTCAGAGAGAAAGGATATGAAGGATTATTTAGGGTAATCTGAAGAAGGAAGATTTTGTCCCATGAGCTGTGTGTACATTTCATTCTATATGACATTTCTGGCATAACTGTTGTGATCACATGTCATCAAAACTAAATTAATAATTTTGTCCTTACTATGTGGTAGGCTCTGAGTGAGGAACTATAGTGAATATTGACACATTTCATAAGTTGTCTTCATGACAGCTTATGGCTTGTTGAATAGAAACACTTACAAACATTAGGTAATATCCAATAATAAAGAATCTAAATAGCATTTCTAGACAACAATAGCCATGTTATCAAAGGCCACCTATGATTAATTACTCAAGAAATTGTACAGACAATAATTGCTGAAATGTTTCAGAGAAAGGAGAGATCCTTTTAGGCTAGGCTTGGAAGGGACATTGTTAAGGAAAAATATGGTTTAATTTAGCCTTTCCAGGATAGGAAGGATTTGGATAAGTAGAGAGGAATACCATGTATTTTGATTATCAAAAGAAAGAGAAATAAATGATTATCCTCTCGTACTTACTACAGATATAGCTCTATGCTGGATATTTTCACTACAGTAATTTATGTAGTAGATATTGTTGTTCCCTTCAGATTTCCCTGGTGGCTCAGCAGTAAAGAATCCACCTGCAATGCCGGAAATGCGGGTTTGATTCCTGGGTCAGGGAGATCTTCTGGATGAGGCAACCCACTCCAATATTTTTGCCTGGAGAATCCCATGGACTGAGGAACCTGGCAGGCTACAGTCTATAGAGTCACAAAGAGTCAGACGCGATTGAAACAACTGAGCACAGCGTACATTCCCAATTAATAAAAAGGGAAACTGAAGCTCACAGAAGTGAATTACTTTGACTAATATAGCTATGAGAAATAAGAACATGAAATTTCACTTTCTGCCATGAGATAGTAATAGAGAACAGTTTTACCTTTCCAGCTTGGAAAGGTAGAAAACTGAACAAAATATATGGAACAACTTATTTAGTTGTTGAACAATAGAATGCAGGACTGTGATCCCTAAGATAAGAAATAAATGAAAGAACCCCTATTCTGTCCCAACTTACTACTTGGAGTTTCTAGGCCATAGGATAGAGTGAGGGAACCTAAACAGAGCCTGATGATCTTGCAGGAAAACTAAGGTGATTGAAAATTTTGGAATAGAGTACCAGAGAAGAAAAAGATTTATAGGAAGACTTTTAGAAATATGCAGAGGAGTTCTTTTAAGTAAATGATTGAGTAACTATCTGTGGATATATAAGAAAAAAATATTCATGTATAGGCAAAGATTCCTGGCAAATAGTATGCTAAATATTTCCTAGGGCTCACAAAAAATAAAGAATACTTTGTACCTTTAAGATCCAAAGTGGAAAGATCTTATAAAACATAGCTCATTTGGCAAAGCACGAAAAGAAATAGTGTTTTTAGTGGGAGTAAATTAGTAGGTTAAAAAATGCTCTTGGCCTCCTTAATTACATGTAGAAAAAAGATTCAAAGGATCAAACAAATAATAACTTGACTACTTTGTAGAACAAAGTCTAAAACTATTTAAAGGAATAACAACAATCCAAAACTTACAACACAAAATTTAACATGTCTTGATCCAAACAAGAATCACCAGGCATGTATATAAACAGGGAAATGTGATCTTACAAGAAGACAATAAATCATTAGAAACAGATTTAGAAATGAGAGAGATAATGGAAATAGCAGTAAATAATATTAACAGCTTTCATACACATACTTCCTCTGATAAAGAAGGTAAAGAAAAATATAAACATGATAAGAAAAAAACAAAAATGCATAAAAATGGCCCAAATAGAAAACCTAGTAATAAAACATGCAATACTGTAACTAAAACTACACTAGATATAATTATAGTAGACATTGCAAAAGACATTATGGTAGACATTGCATAAGAAAATGTCATTGAAAGTAAACACATTGCAAAAGAAACTGCCTAAAATGAGGGTAAGGAAGAAGAGAGAAAAAAATAAACAAAGCCTAATGATGGTATGACAATGTAAACTATCTAAAATAGATGTGACTGGAGCCCTAACAAGAGAAGATAAAGGCCAAAAAATGTGAAAAATAATGGTTAGAAATTTTACAAACGTTTGATAAAAACTGTAGACCCATACATATCCAAAACCTCAACAAAACTCAGACAATAATATTACCTTTTAAAAATTCACACCAACAAACTAAATGGTTAAAAATCCAGAATAAAGATAAAAATAAAATAATAATTGAAAATTTTAAAGTTATGTTAAAAGCACCCACTGGGAAAAAAGATACAAATTCTCAAAATAATACAGAGTAACAGTGGTAAGAATGATAACTGACTTCTCTTGAAAAATTGTGGAAACCAGGAGACAATGCAGTAATTTTTTAAGACATTGTAAAATAAAAGTTGATTTAGAATTCTGTACTGAGAAAAAAGTATGTTTTAATAAAGACAGAAGATGTAAGACATTAAAGATGAGAGAATCCATTACCAACAAATTTGCCCCTCAAGAAAGGTTGAAAGAAATTCTTTATGCAGAAGGAAGATAATGCCAGATGGAATTCACATGTACACAAGGAAATAAATAGCACTGGACATATTAACATATGAATAAATATAGAAGGCATTTCAACTCAAATTAATCACTCCAAAAGATAACTATGAGACTGAAAATAATGGCAATGAATTTGAAGGTTTATAATTATGTCAGAGTAAAATCTATAAAAGTAAGGGTTGGGAGAGAGTAAATTAAAATATAACTCTCTAACGTTCTTACACTTTATGCAAACTGGTAAATAAATTTGAAGTTAGAGTACAATGTTAACGATATATACTATAAACCCAAGAACAACCATATTAAAATAATAAACGAAGAGGTATAATTAACACTGGAGAGAATTCCTATACTATATCCAATTCTTCCAAAGAAGATAAGAACAGAGGAAAAGAATGAAAAGCAGATTATAAAAATTTTTTTTCAATGGAGGATTTAAACCAACTCTATTGATAATTACAGCAAATGTAAATGGCCTAAAGACTCCCAATAGAGACTGTCAGATTTTGATATAGTGAAAGTGAAAGTGATAGTGAAGTCGTTCAGTCATGTCCAACTCTCTGTGATCCCATGGACTATAGCCTACCACGCTTCTCCATTCATGGAGCTTTCCAGGCAAGAGTACTGGAGTGGGTTGCCATTTCCCAGAGGATCTTCCTGACCCAGGGATCAAATCCAGGTCTCCTGCATTGTAGGCAATCGCTTTACCGTCTGAGCCACCAGGAAAACCCCTTGATATAGTAGCCCTACCGGAATAAGACACTCCACAAAGTTTTCACATGGCTCTTTGTAATTTCATTACAAAATTATTTCACGGTTATATAATAGATGGAAAAGCAGTGGAAACAGTGGCTGACTTTATTTTTCTGGGCTCCAAAATCACTACAGATGGTGATTGCAGCCATGAAGTTAAAAGATGCTTACTCCTTGGAAGGAAAATTATGATCAACCTAGGTAGTATATTAAAAAGCAGAGACATTACTTTGCCAACAAAGGTCCATCTAGTCAAGGCTATGGTTTTTTAGTAGTCATGTATGGATGTGAGAGTTGGACTATAAAGGAAGCTGAGTGCTGAAGAATTGATGCTTTGGAACTGTGGTGTTGGAGAAGACTCTTGAGAGTCCCTTGGACTGCAAGGTGGTCCAATCAGTCCATCCTAAAGGTAATCAGTCCTGGGTGTTCATTGGGAGGACTGATGTTGAAGCTGAAACTCCAATACTTTGGCCACCTCATGCAAAGAGCTGACTCATTTGAAAGGACCCTGATGCTGGGAAAGATTGAGGGCAGGAGGAGAAGGGGATGACAGAGGATGAGATGGTTGGATGGCATCACCAACTCAATGGACATGGGTTTGGGTGGACTCCGGGAATTGCTGATGGACAGGGAGGCCTGGCATGCTGTGGTTCATGGGATCGCAAAGAGTTGGACATGACTGAGCAACTGAACTGAACTGACTATGAAGTTCAACATAAGTTTACCCTGTTACTTAACCAACTCTTTCAGATGTATTCAGGTGTTCTCAAATGAAATAAAGACATATGTTCCACAAAGATTTATATTTCAAATGTTTAGTAAGGTGTGTGTATATGTATATATATATCAATTATTATTATTATACTATATATTATATTATATTTTTATTATATTATATATAATATATTATAATATATAATATATAATAAATATTTAATTAATAATATGATGATTATATGTAATATATATTATCTAATATAATTACATATAATAAATATATATCATATATAATTGATATATAATTATACATATTAAATTACATTAAATTTAATATGTAAGG
Organism: Capra hircus; assembly: GCF_001704415.2. Lineage (NCBI taxonomy): Eukaryota > Metazoa > Chordata > Mammalia > Artiodactyla > Bovidae > Capra > Capra hircus. The sequence continues at coordinate 114,690,234 of NC_030810.1, forward strand.
TTTAGTAAGGTGTGTATATATATCAATAATATATATTATTGTGTATATATATAATAATATATATAATAAATATATCATATATAATTGATATATAATTTTACATATTAAATTATATTAAATTAAAATATATAAAATATATCATTAAATTATATATATTATATAATATATAATATATTATATAATTATATATATTTATTATATTATTATTATATATATATATAAAATTCTCAAAATATCTATTATCTTAGAAGCTATTTCTTCATACTATAATCTGGAGTGACTGTGAACTTTTATAACTAGCTATTCCTGGCTTCGTTATTATTGACAACTACTTCTTTAACTTACTTTTATCTTTTTGCATTATAATACTGACAAGTAGGATAAATACAAAGAGGTCCACAACTGGACAAAGTTACCAAGTTGAAAGAAAAAGAAAGAAAGAGATAAACTTAGAAGCAGAAAGAGAGGAACAAGGGAGCCCAGATCAGAAGTGCAGCTGATTTATCATCAGAACAATGAAGGAGAGACGGCAATAAGATGCCATATGCGAAGTACTAAAGGAAAAAAAAAGTGTCAAGCCAGAAACATATCCATAAAAATGCTTAAATTTGAAGGCAACTTCACGGAAGAAAAATACAGGTGGAAGATAAACATAAAATGATGCTCCACATCATATATCATTAAGAATGAAGTATTCTCATATCTATTAGAATGGCCAAAATCCAAACACTGACAAAACCAAATGCTAGCAAGGATGTGAAGCAACAGGAATTGTCATACATTGTTGGTGAGAATGCAAAAAGGTATAGCCACTTTTGAACAGTGGCAGTTTCTTGAAAAACTAAACACACTCTTACCATATCATCCAGTAATCATACTCCTTGATATTTACCCAAATAACTTGAAAACACATGCACACAATATTCTGAAAACAAACATTTATAACAGTTGTATTCATAACTGTGAAAACTTGGAAGGAACCAACCCATCCTTCCAAAGAGGATATACCACAAAACTGTGGTATAGCCATATAGTGAATATTATTCAGAAACAAAAAGAAATAAACTGATAGACAAATAGAAAAGGAGGTTGTGGTATATATACACAATGGAATATTACACAGCTATAAAAAAGAATGCATTTGAATCTGTTCTAATGAGATGGATGAAACTGGAGCCTATTCTACAGAGTGAAGTAAGCCAGAAAAAGAAACATCAATTCAGTATATTAATGCATATATATAGAATTCAGAAAGATGGTAATGATGACCCAATATGCAAGACAGCAAGAGAGACAAAGATGTAAAGAACAGATTTTGGACTATGTGGGAGAAGGGAAAGGTGGGATGACATGAGAGAATAGAATTGAAGCATGTGTATTACCATATATATGATAGATGACCAGGGAAAATTCAATGCATGAAGCAGGGCACACAAAGGTAGTGCTCTGGGACTACCACAGTTGGGGTGGTGCCCACAGGAATGGGGTGGAGAGGGAGATGGGAGGGAGGTTCAGGATGGTGGGACCCATGTTCACCCATGGCTGATTCATCTCAATGTATGTCAAAAACCACCACACTGCTGTAATTTAGTTCAGTTCAGTTCAGTCACTCAGCTGTGTCTGACTCTTTGCCACCCCATGAACTGCATGCAGCACACCAGGCCTCCCTGTGCATCAGCAACTCTCGGAGTCCACCTGAATCTATGTCCATTGAGTCGGTGATGCCATCCAACCATATCATCCTCTGTTGTCCCCCTCTCCTCCTGCCCTCAATCTTTCCCAGCATCAGGGTCTTTTCCAATGAGTCAGCTCTTTGCATGAGGTGGCCAAAGTATTGGAGTTTCAGCTTCAACATCAGTCCTCCCAATGAACACCCAGGACTGATTTCCTTTAGGATGGACTGGTTGGATCTCCTTGTAGTCCAAGGGACTCTCAAGAGTCTTCTCCAATACCACAGTTCAAAAACATCAATTCTTCGGTGCTCAGCTTTCTTTTTAGTCCAATTCTCACATTCATACATGGCCACTGGAAAAACCATAGCCTTGACTAGATGGACCTTTGTTGGCAAAGTAATGTCTCTGTTTTTTAATATGCTGTCTAGGTTGGTCATAACTTTTCTTCCAAGGAGCAAGTGTCTTTTAATTTCATGGCTGCAGTCACTATCTGCAGCGATTTTGGAGCCTCCCAAAAATAAAGTCTGTCACTGTTTCCACTGTTTCTCCATCTATTTGCCATGAGGGATGGGACCAGATCCCATGATCTTATATTTCTGAATGTTGAGTTTTAAGACAACATTTTCACTCTCTTCTTTCACATTTATCAAGAGGCTCTTTAGATCTTCTTCGCTTTCTGCCATAAGGGTGGTGTCATCTGCACGTCTAAGGTTATTGAATTTTCTTCTGACAATCTTAATTTCACCTTGTGCTTCATCCAGCCCAGCGTTTCTCATGATGTATTCTGCATATAACTTAAATAAGGAGGGTGACAATATATACCCTTTTCATATCCCTGTCCCTATTTGGAACCAGTCTGTTGTTCCATGTTCAGTTCTAACTGTTGCTTCCTGACCTACACACAGACTTCTCAAGAGGCAGGTAAGGTGGTTTGGTATTCCCATTTCTTTAAGAATTTCTACACTTTGTGGTGATCCACACAGTCAAAGGCTTTTGCATAGTCAATAAAGCAGAAATTTTCCTGCTGCCCTACCCATCAATTCCCCTGAGTACTTGGTGCTGCCAGAAACCCTCCAACCCAAGCAGCTGCACCTTCTCCACACCTGGCCCTCACTGGGGCAGACCGAAATCCTCCAGGGCAGCCTCAGGAGCAAACCCCAGTGGACAACCCACATGCAGAGATGGAAATAAAACCACAACTGAAACCCAGGGGCAGTGTATCTAAGGAAGAAGACTGAAAAACTTCCCACCAGCTGTACAAGCTGCAGATTAAATCCACACGATCAACCAAGCATACTCTGTGTCTACAGAATATATAAAATGTCATTGAGAACTCCCAAAAAGAAAACGCACTAGTTCTGATAGTTCTAGACATTGAAGGCAAGAACACACAGGAATAGGACCAGATTAGAATCTGAGCTGCCCCTGCAGCAGGTCTGGAGACCAGCACAGTGTTGGAGGGTATCCTAGGGAGGTGAGGTGGACTGTGACTCCCAACCTGGGAGAGGATTCTGATAGCAGTGACTTAAGAAAAACTTTTTTTATTCTTATGTTTTGACTTGTTCTGTAGATTCTTTTGGATATTTTCTTTTTTTTCTTCCCCCTTACCCCCACCCCCTGTTGTAGCTGTTGATTTATTGGCACTATGAAATCTAATTAAGCTTTTGAGTTGTTTTTTTTTTTTTTTCCCACAGTCATATTTTTTATTGTTGTTATAAACCTCTTCCTCTAAGTTGGAGAAGGAAATGGCAACCCACTCCAGTATTCTTCCCTGGAGAAGCTCAGGGAAGGAGGAGCCTGGTGGGCTGTCGTCTATGGGGTCATGCAGAGTCGGACGCTGCTGAAACGAATAAGCAGCAGCAGCACTAGCCTCTACTTTGGGTTTTGCTGCTCTGTGAAGTTTTTTCTTTCATCTCTCTTTTTTTTTAAAAAAAGTTTTTTTCTCTTTTTTAAATTTTTTCTTTTTCTTTATTTTAATTTTTTTAAACCTATTATATTTTCTACATTTATTCCCTTGTTTGCTTTTCCTATGTTCTTTTCCCCTTCCAGTTAATCTTTCATATATACATAAATCGTCTTCATCTGCCTCTATTTAATTTTGCATGTCTATTCTTTCTTTCTTTTCTGTCTTTCCTTTTCTCTCAATATATTTGTTCAGTTAAGTTCAGTTCACTCACTCAGTCGTGTCCAGATCTTTGCAACCCCATGAATCGCAGCACGCCAGGCCTCCCTGTCCATCACCAACATCCGGAGTTCACTCAGACTCCCTTCCATCGAGTCTGTGATGCCATCCAGTAATCTCATCCTCTGTCATCCCCTTCTCCTCCTGCCCCCAATCCCTCCCAGCATCAGAGTCTTTTCCAATGAGTCAACTCTTCGTATGAGGTGGCCAAAGTACTGGAACTTCAGCTTCAGCATCATTCCTTCCAAAGAAATCCTAGGGCTGATCTCCTTCAGAATGGACTGGTTGGATCTCCTTGCAGTCCAAGGGACTCTCAAGAGTCTTCTCCAACACCACAGTTCAAAAGCATCAATTCTTTGGCGCTCAGCCTTCTTCTCAGTCCAACTCGCACATCCGTACATGACAACAGGAAAAACCACAGCCTTGACTACACAGACCTTAGTTGGCAAAGAAATGTCTCTGCTTTTTGATATGCTATCTAGGTTGGTCATAACTTTCCTTCCAAGGAGTAAGCGTCTTTTAATTTCATGGCTGCAATAACCATCTGCAGTGATTCTGGAGCCCCCCAAAATAAACTCTGACACTGTTTCCACTGTTTCCCCTTCTATTTCCCATGAAGTGATGGGACCAGATGCCATGATCTTTGTTTTCTGAATGTTGAGCTTTAAGCCAACTTTTTCACTCTCCACTTTCACTTTTATCAAGAGGTTTTTAGTACCTCTTCACTTTCTGCCATAAGGGTGGTGTCATCTTCATATCTGAGGTTATTGAAATTTCTCCCAGCAATCTTGATTCCAGCTTGTATTTCTTCCAGTCCAGCGTTTCTCATGATGTACCCTGCATAGAAGTTAAATAAGCAGGGTGACAATATACAGCCTTGACGTACACCTTTTCCTATTTGGAACCATTCTCTTGTTCCATGTCCAGTTCTAACTGTTGTTCCTGACCTGCATACAGATTTCTCAAGAAATCTCATTTTCTATCTTTGTGTTTAGGCTTTATTAGTTTGATTTGTATGTATATTCACATGCTTGTCTTACGATTTTACCTGTATGGGACTCTTTGAGCAACTTGAACTTGATTGACTATTTCCTTTTCCATGTTGGGGACATTTTCAACTATAATCTCTTCAAAAATTTTCTCATACCCTTTCTTTTTAGCTTCGTATTCTGGGACCCCTATAATTCGAATGCAGGTGATTTTGATATTGTCCCAGAAGTCTCTGAGACTATCGTCAGTTCTTTTCATTCTTTCTGCTTTATTCTGCTCTTCATTTTCAATTGCAGCTCACTGATTCATTCTTCTCCTTCGGATAGTCTGGTACTGATTCCTTCTAGAGTATTTTTAATTTCAATAATTATGTTGTTTGTCTCTGTATGGTTATTTTTAAATTCTTCTAGGTCTTTGTTAATTGATTCTTGCATTTTCTCCATTCCATTTTCAAGGTTTTTGGTCATCTTTACTATCATTATTCTTAATTCTTTTTCAGGTAGCTTGCCTATGTTCTCTTCATTTATTTGGACTTCGGTGTTTCTAGTTTGTTCCCTTATTTGTGTAGTATTTCTCTGCCTTTTCATAATTATTTTAGCTTATTGTGTTTGAGGTCTCATTTTTCCAGGCTTCAAGGTTGAATACTTTCATCCTTGATTTTTTTGTTTGTTTGTTTGTTTTTCCTCCTAAGGTTGGTCCAGTGGTTTGTGTAATTTTTGATTAGGGTGAGATTTGTGCTTAAAAAAAAAAAAATTATTGTTTGTTTGTTTTTCCTCTGATAGGCAAGGCTGAGTGAGGTGGTAATCCTGTCTGCTGACGATTGGGTTTGCATTTTTGTTTTGTTTGTTGTTTGCTTCCCTGGTGGCTCAGAGGTTAAAGCATCTTCCTCCAATGCAAGAGACCCAGGTTTGATCCCTGGGTTGGGAAGATCCCCTGGAGAAGAAAATGTAACCCACTCCAGTATGCTTGAATATCAAGAACTCTGCATTCAGATGCTTATATCTTTCCTTTTCTCCTTTGCTTTTCGCCTCTCTTCTTTTCACAGCTATTTGTAAGGCCTCCCTAGACAGTCATTTTGCTTTTTTGCATTTCTTTTCCAGGGGGATGATCTTGATCCCTGTCTCCTGTACAATGTCATAGCTCATCAGGCACTCTATCTATCAGATCTAGGCCCTTAAATCTATTTCTCACTTACACTGTATAATCATAAGGGATTTGATTTAGGTCATACCTGAATGGTCTAGCGGTTTTCCCTACTTTCTTCAATTTAAGTCTGAATTTGGCAATAAGGAGTTCATGATCTCAGCCACAGTCATCTCCCGGTCTTGTTTTTGCTGACTGTATAGAGCTTCTCCATCTTTGGCTGCAAAGAATATAATCAAAATGATTTTGGTGTTGACCATCTGGTGATGTCCATGTGTAGAAGCTTCTCCTGTGTTGTTGGAAGAGGGTGTTTGCTATGACCAGTGCATTTTCTTGGCAAAGCTATATTAGTCTTTGCCCTGCTTCATTCCACATTCCAAGGCCAAATTTCCCTGTTACTCCAGGTATTTCTTGACTTCCTACTTTTTCATTCAAGTCCCTATAATGAAAAGGACATCTTTTTTTGGGTGTTAGTTCTAAAAGGTCTTGTAGGTCTTCATAGAACCATTCAACTTCAGCTTCTTCAGTGTTACTGGTTGGATAACTGTGATATTGAATGGTTTGCCTTGGAAATGAACAGAGATCATTCTGTCATTTTTGAGATTGCATCCAAGTACTGCATTTCAGACTCTTTTGTTGACCATGATGGCTACTCCATTTCTTCTGAGGGTTTCCTGCCCGCAGTAGTAGATATAATGGTCATCTGAGGTAAGTTCACCCTTTCCAGTCTATTTTAGTTAGCTGATTCCTAGAATGTCAGTGTTCACTCTTGCCATCTCCTGTTTGACCACTTCCAATTTGCCTTGATTCATGGACCTGACATTCCAGGTTCCTATGCAATATTGCTCTTTACAGCATCAGACCTTGCTTCTATCACCAGTTACATCCACAGCTGGGTATTGTTGTTGCTTTGGCTCCATCACTTCATTCTTTTTTGGAGTTATTTCTCCACTGACCTCCACTGAACTGGGGAGTTCCTCTTTCAGTATCCTATCATTTTGCCTTTTCATACCGTTCATGGGGTTCTCAAAGCAAGAATACTGTAGTGGTTTGCCATTCCCTTCTCCAATATAACAAAATATATTTGTTAGTTTTGTTTTAACTACTTCATTCCCCCACTTGGCACCTTGCTTTAAGTTTGTTTTTCAGTTTGTGCTTTAGTTACTTTTGCTTTTAAGTGGTAAATATAATTTTTGACTTCCTTTGTTTTCTGGGTCAATCTTCTGTATTTTATTTTTGTTGGACTGTTTTGATTTTGCTTATGAGTATATATTCTATTATTTTAATTATTATTTGCCTGATTTTGTAACTGCCATTTGTCTGGGTTTCATCTTTCATTTCCCATTTTTGAGTGTCTGTTTTAATCTCACTCAATGCCTTAACAAACCACTTGTGGAGTCTTCCTTCATGACCAGAGATCAAGCCCTGAGCCTTTGGAGTGGGAGCACTGACCCTAGAATATCAGAGAACTCACCCTAGGGTGTATCAGATAGTGAGATCTCACACAGAGGAAATCACTTGAATACAAGTCCCAGCATCATCCAATCACCAGTAGCACCCTGTGCAGGACTCCTCATTTAAACAACAAAGAAAATAAAGTGAAATCACTCAGTCATGTCTGGCTCCTTGGGACCCCATGGACTGTAGCCTACCAGGTTTCTCCATCCATGGGATTCTTCAGGCAAGAATACTGGAGTGGGTTATATTTCCTGCTCCAGGGGATCTTCCCAACCCAGGGATAAAACCTGGGTCTCTTGCATTGAAGATGCTTTAACCTCTGAGCCACCAGGGAAGCAAACAACAAACAAAACAAAAATGCAAACCCAATCATCAGCAGACAGGATAACCACCTCACTCAGCCTTGCCTATCAGAGGAAAAACAAACAAACAATTATTTTTTTTTTAAGCACAAATCTTACCCTAATCGAAAATTACACAAACCACTGGACCAACCTTAGGAGGAAAAACAAACAAACAAACAAAAAAACCAAGGATGAAAGTATTCAACCTTGAAGCCTGGAAAAATGAGACCTCAAACACAATAAGCTAAAATAATTATGAAAAGGCAGAGAAATACTACACAAATAAGGGAACAAACTAGAAACACCGAAGTCCAAATAAATGAAGAGGACATAGGCAAGCTACCTGAAAAAGAATTAAGAATAATGATAGTAAAGATGACCAAAAACCTTGAAAATGGAATGGAGAAAATGCAAGAATCAATTAACAAAGACCTAGAAGAATTTAAAAATAACCATACAGAGACAAACAACATAATTATTGAAATTAAAAATACTCTAGAAGGAATCAGTACCAGACTATCCGAAGGAGAAGAATGAATCAGTGAGCTGCAATTGAAAATGAAGAGCAGAATAAAGCAGAAAGAATGAAAAGAACTGACGATAGTCTCAGAGACTTCTGGGACAATATCAAAATCACCTGCATTCGAATTATAGGGGTCCCAGAATACGAAGCTAAAAAGAAAGGGTATGAGAAAATTTTTGAAGAGGTTATAGTTGAAAATGTCCCCAACATGGAAAAGGAAATAGTCAATCAAGTTCAAGTTGCTCAAAGAGTCCCATACAGGTAAAATCGTAAGACAAGCATGTGAATATACATACAAATCAAACTAATAAAGCCTAAACACAAAGAAAGAAAATGAAAAGCAGCAAAGAAAAAGCAATAAATAATATACAAGGGAAACCCCATAAATTTAACAGCTAATCTTCCACCAGAAACTCTGCAGGCCAGAAGGGAATGGCAGGATATATTTAAAGCACTGAAAGGGAAAAATATACAACTAAGACTTCTGTACCTGGCAAAGATCTCATTCAAAACTGACGGAGAAATCAAAAGCTTTCAGACAAGCAAAATTTAAGAGAATTCAGTACTGCCAAACTAGCTTTACAACAAATGTTAAAGGGAATTATATAGTCAAGAAATACAAGAGAAGAAAAAGATCTACAAAATCAATCCCAAACAATTAAGAAAATGGCAATAGGAACATGTATGTAAATAATTACTTTAAATGTAAATGGATTAAATGCTTCAACCAAAAGACACAGACTGACTGAATGGATACACAAACAAGACCCATACATAGACTGTCTACAAGAAACACACTTCAGACCTATAGACACATATAGATTGAAAGTGAGAGAATGGAAAATATATTCCATGTAAATGAGAAGCAAAAGAAAACTGGAGAAGCAATCCTCATATCACACAAAATAGACCTTATAATAAAGAATATTGCAAGTGATAAGGAAAGATATTGCATAATGATCAAGGGTTCAATCCAAGAGGAAGAGAGAGCCATTGTAAAGTTATATACACCCAAAATAGGAGTACCTCAATGCATAAGACACATACTAGCAGATATAAAAGGAGAAACTGACAGCAACAGAATAATAGTAGGAGACTTTAACTCCCCACTCACACCAACAGACAGATCATCAAAACAGAAAACTAATAAGGAAATACAAGTCTTAAATGACACACTAGATGAGATGGATCTCATTGATATCTTCAGGACGTTCCATCCAAATGCAGAATACACTTTCTTTCAAATGCAAATAGAACATTCTCAAGGATAGACCACATCTTGGATCACAAATCAAACCTCAGTAAATTTAAGAAAATTGAAATCACGTCAAGCATCTTCTCCAACCACAATGCTTTGAGAGTAGATATCAATTACAAGAAAAAACAAAACTGAAAGAAATACAAACACATAGAGATGAAACAATATGTTTTTAAATAACCTACAGGTTACTGAAGAAATCAAAAGGAAAATCAAAAAATTTCTAGAAACAGGTGACAATGAAAACACAACTCAAAACCTATGGGATGCAGCAAAAGCAAATCTAAGAGGGAAGTTTATAGCAATGCAATCCTACCTCAAGAAACAAGAAAAACATTGAATAGACAACCTAACTCTACACCTGAAACAAATGGGAAAATAACAACCTTCCCCCTGTCCCCGCCAAAAAATAGTATATGCCAGGGTCCAGCCCCCGCAGGATCCAGGGGAACCCGAAGGAGAAATGGTGTCGGTGAATGATTTAGAGAGAGATAAAGAAAGAATGTTGTAGATAAGAAAATAGAGGAGAGAAAGAAAGAAAAACACGGGGTGACCAAGTTTCGGTGAGCGAGGCCCATTACTTTATTTTAAAAAGGGACTTTTATACCTTAACTTGTACATAGAAGGAAATGAAAGATGCAAAGTCATACAGAGTCAACCCAAACATTACATCTGTTTTGTCTTTATCAAAACCAGGATTTTTTCTGCGTAACTTTCCCATAAACAATATTGTGTACATCACCTTCTGGCATTGGAGGCCTGTGAACACTTTATGACCCTCTTTTGATAAAGGCTGCTCAACCAGAAAACTCATTTTCCCTTGAAATGTTTTTTCTTTATATTTCTAATCTATGTCAGCCTCAGAAAATGCTAAACAGAGTTACATTTCTCACGGAGCAAAGGTGCAGTGAGTTACAAGAAAGAAAGAACCAATTAGCTCAAAGGTCTGATGTGGTTAATTTCAAGGCTACACTTGCTTTTCTTACATTCCAACTATGTTAACTAATGCACTCCCAGGTGCACAGTGGATAAGAGATATGGGAACTTAACAACAAGCATTGGCCCAATAATGAAATCCTACACCAGCTCTGCTTTAATAGCTTTTAACTCTTTGAAAGGCTCTATGTTTTAGGCTTTCTGTGTCTCTCACAGTTTGGAGGCTATGAACAATCATATGCATAGCTGCAAGAGTCTGGATAAACCTGCAAAGCAAGCTAGAATGTTAACAGAGGGGGTTTGATTTGAAATATTCCTCTCATGTCCAGGAGACTTATAAGCTATAGCCCTAAGTTGATTTTCTCCAGAGAAAGGTGGTTGGGGATAGCCCTCTGTTAATGTCAGAAGAGTTGGTGAAAGACATAAAATAGTAAGACAGACAGATTCTGGTTTTGGGATAGATGCTCGAGCAGGTCTAGGGAGCCCCTCGAGTCCTGAAGCCTTGCTTAACAGTTCTCTTCCACATGACCTTGTCATGGGTGGGATCTCCCATGGTGGCTCCTGGCAAGTATAAGGAAAGAAATCACGAAGATCACAGCAGAAATAAGTGAAAAGGAAAGGAAAGAAACAATAATAATGATTAATAAAACTAAAAGCTGATTCTTTGAGAAGATGAGTAAAATTGACAAACTTTTAGAGACTCATCAAGAAAAAAAGACAGAAGAATCAAATCAATGAAGTTAGTAATGAAAAAGAAGAGGTTACAACAGGCAATGCAGAAATACAAAGGATTATAAGAGACTATTATGAACAATTGTATGGCAATAAAATGGATAACCTGGAAGAAACGGACAGATTCTTAGAAAAGCTCAATCTTCCAAGAATGAACCAGGAAGAAAGAAAAATTATGAACAGCCCAATTACAAGCACTGAAATTGAAACTGTGATTGAAAATTTCCCCAAAATCAAAAGCCCAGTATCAGTTGGCTTCACAGGCAAATTCTATCAAACATTTATTGAAGAGCTAATGCCTATCCTTCTAAAACTCTTTCAAAAAAATTGAAGTGGAAGAGACACTTCCCAACTCATTCTATGAGACCACCATCACCTTGATGCCAAAACTGGACAAATACAACACAGTAAATGAAAACTACAGGCCAATGTCACTGATGAACATAGATGCAAAAATCCTCAAAAAAATGCTAATGAACAGAATTAGCAACACATCAAAAAGCTCAACACCATGATAAGTTGGGTTTATCCCACAGATGCCAGGATTCTTCAATATACGAAAATCAATCAATGTGATACACCATATTAACAATTTGAAAGATAAAATCCATATGATAATCTCAATACATGCAGAAAATGCCTTTGACAAAATTCAGGACCCATTTATAGTTAACTCTTCAAAATATGGGCATAGAAGGAACCTACCTCAAAATAGTAAAGGACATATATGATAAGCTTACAGTAACATTATTCTCAATGGTGAAAAACTGAAAGCATTCCCCCTATGGTTGGGAATAAGACAAGGGTGTCCACTTTCACCACTATTATTCAACATAGTTCTGGAAGTCCTATCTATAGTAATCAGAGAAGAAAAAGAAATAAAAGAAATCCAGATTGGAATAGAAAAATTAAAACTCTTGCTGTTTGCAGATGACAGTATACTGTATGCAGAAAACCCTAAAGATAGTAGCAGAAAATTACTAGAGTTAATCAGTGTATTTAGCAAAGTTGCAGGATACAAAATCAACATACAGAAACCACTTGTATTTTTATATACTAACAATGAAAAATCAAAAGAGACATTAAGGAGTCAAACCCACTCACCAGTGCAACAAAAAGAATTAAATATCTAGGAATAAACTTACCTAAGTAGACAAAACCACTGTACACAGAAAATTATGAGACACTGTTGAAAGAAATCAGAGACAACAGATGGAAAGATATTCCATATTCCTGGGTAGGAAGAATCAATATTGTGAAAATAGCTATACTACCAAACACAATCTACAGATTCAGTGTGATCCCTATCAAATTACCAATGATATTTTTCACAAAACTAGAACAAAAAAATTTATAATTGAAATGGAAACACAAAAGACCCTGAAATGCCAAAGCAGCCTTGAGAAAGAAGAATGAAGCTAGAAGAATCAACCTTCCTGACTTCAGATTATACTACAAAGCTACAGTAATCAAGACAGTATGGTACTGACCCAAAAACATGCATATAGACCAATGGAACAAGATAGAAAGTCCAGAAATAAACCCATGTGCCTATGAGTACATCATTTTTGACAATGGAGGCAAGAATATACAATGGGGCAAAGACAGCCTCTTTAATAAGTGGTGCGGGGAAAACTGGACTGCTACATATAAAAGAATTAATTTAGAACACTTCCTAATGCCATACACAAAGATAAACTCAAAATGGATTAAAGATCAAAATGTAAGACCAGAAACTATAAAACTCTTATAGGTAAACATAGGCAGAACAGTTGATGACCTAAATCAAAGCGAGATCATTTATTACCCACCTCCAAGAATATGGAAATAAAAACAAAAGTGGGACCTGATTAAACTTAAAAGATTTTGCACAGCAAAGGAAACTATAAGCAAGGTGAAAAAACAACCCTCAGAATGGGAGAAAATAATGGCAAATGAAACAACTGACAAAGGCTTAATTTCCAAAAGAAACAAGCAGTTCATACAACTCAATACCAGGAAAACAAACAACCCAATCAAAAATTGGAAAAAGACCTAAACAGATATTTCTCCAAAGAAGACATACAGATGACTAACAAACATATGAAAAGATGCTCAATATCAATCATTATTAGAGACATGCAAATCAAAAGTACAATGACATATCAGCTCACACCGGTCAGAATGGTCATCATCAAAAAGTCTACAAGCAATAAATGCTGGATGTGCACAGTTGGTGGGAATGTGAATTGATTCACATTGGAAGACGATATGGAGATTCCTTAAAAACTAGGAAAAAACTCACTATATATGACGCAGCAATACCACTCCTAGGTATGTACCTTGAGGAAACCAAAGTTGAAAAAGACACATGAACCCCATTGTTTATTGTAGCACTATTTACAATAGGTAGAACATGGAAGCAACGTAGATGTCCATCAACGGATGACTGGATAAAGAAGTTTCTGTACATATACACAATGGAATATTATTCAGACATAAAAAGGAACGCATTTGAGTCAGTTCTAATGAGGTGGATGAACCTAGAACCTGTTATACAGAGTGAAGTGAGTCAGAAAGAGAAAGAGAAATATCATATTCTAACGCATATATTGGAGAAGGCAATGGCACCCCACTCCAGTACTCTTGCCTGGAAAATCCCATGGATGGAGGAGCCTGGTGGGCTGCAATCCATGGGGTCTCTAAGAGCTGGATACGACTTAGAGACTTCACTTTCACTTTTCACTTTCATGCATTGGAGAAGGAAATGGCAACCCACTCTAGTGTTCTTGCCTGGAGAATCCCAGGGACGGGGGAGCCTGGTGGACTGCTGTCTATGGGGTCGCACAGAGTCAGATACAACTGAAGCGACTTGGCAGCAGCAGCAACACATATATAGGGAATCTAGAAAAATGTTACTGAGGAATTTATTTACAGGGTAACAGTCAAGAAACAGACATAGAAAATAGACTTATGGACATGGGTAGAGGGAAGGGAGGGTGAGATGTATGGAAAGAGTAAGATGGAAACTTAGATTATCATATGTAAAATAGATAGTCAACGGAATTTGTGTATGGCTAAGGAAACTCAAACAGGGCCTCTCTATCTACCTAGAGGGGTGGGATGGAGAGGGAGATGGGAGGGCAGTTCAAAAGGGAGGGGATATATGTATACCTATGGCTGATTCATGTTGAGGTTTGACAGGGAGCAACAAAATTCTATAAAGCAATTATCTTTCAATTAAAAAATAAACTTTTTAAAACATATAAAAAAAGCAAATGCACAAAAATATATGTATAGTTTTGATGCTGGATTTAATTGACGGCAATAACAGTACAAGGAAGGGTGGGATTAAAGCTTTACTAAAAGAGGGAATGATGCCAAATTGTAATCAATATATAGAAGAAGAAATAAAGAGAACTGCAGATGTAAAATAAAGTTATATAGCCAACTCAAAATATTCTCCTTCACTTAGTTTCCTTTTTGGTAAAGTTATTATCAAAAGTAATAATTATAATAATGTGTTGTTGAGTTTATATGTATATTAATATAATATTTATAATAGCAGCTGTCAAAAGTGGGAAAATTAATAGAGTTATATGAGTAATAGTTCTATGTGAGGCTTCCCCCATGGCTCAGCAGGTAAAGAATCTGCCTGCCTTGTAGGAGACACAGGAGATGCAGATTCGATTCCTGAGTTGGTAAGATCCCTTGGAGGAGGAAATGGCAACCCACTCCAATATTCTTGCCTGAAAAATCCCATGGGCAGAGGACCCTGGCAGGGTACAGTCCAAAGAATTGCAAAGAGGCAGACTCGACTGAATAGCTGAGCATGCATAGAAAACAAAAATTCACCTGGCAGATAGAAATTCAACTGTATCCTTTGTATTACATGGGGAAAGGATTAAACAATCAAAGACACAAATTATAAAAAACATGAGATCCAACTTTGTGCTGTCTACACATACTTTGCATGCAAAGTTACAAAATGTTGAAAGTAAAAGTGTAGAAAATATATACTATGAAACATGAGAGCTGATATGACTGTACTAATACCAGACAAAACTGACCTTGAAACAAAATAAATTACTAAAGAAAAATAAGGACAACTTATAATGATAAAAGAGGTACACATAACAATATAACAAGGATACACGTAACAGAGTCACAAAATATGTGAAGCAAAATTGACAGAATTCAAAGGAGAAACAGATTACAGCAATAGTTGGAGACATCAGTGCTTCACTTTCAATAACAGAGCTAGACATAATGTCTAAGAAAATAGAAAGCTTGTACAAAACTATGAACTAAGTAGAATTAAAAGACAATTATAGAGCCCTCCAACCAACAATAGCAAAAATCATATTTTTCTCAAATGCCCATAAAACATTCTCCAGGATAAAATCATATGCTAGGCTACAGAACAAGCCTCTATGCCTCAATACATTTAAAAAGTTTGAAATCATGCAAAGTATATTCTCTGAGATTCCATTCAGTGGAATTAAATCAGAAATCAGCACCAGAAGATAATTTGGAAAATAAACAGATATATGAAAATTAAAAGATATAATCATATATTATCAGTGGGTCAAAAAAGAAATCACAAGAATTAGATTAAAATTTCATGATGAATGGAAACAAAAGGACAACAAACCAAAATTTATAGAGTGTAGCTTAAATAATACTTAAAGGACCATTTAAAGTTGTTAAACCTAAAAAAAATAAAAATAAAAAAAATAAAGTTGTTAAACCTTTAATTTAAAAAATCTCAAATTAATAAATTAAGAAATTAGAAAAAGAACAAATTAAATTTAAAGTAAACACAAGGAAGGAAATAAAAATTAGAATGGAAATCAATAAAATTAAAAAAAAGAACAATCAAGAAAATCTCAAAATCAAAAGTTGTTTTTCTTTGAAAATGTTAATAAAATGGACAAAAGTTTAGCTAGACTAAGAAAAAAGAGAGATGATTCAAATTAGTACTATTAGAAATGAAAGGGGTGATACACAACCTTACAGAAATAAAAATATATTGAGTGTATTATGAATAATTATTCTTATTCAGTTTCTAAGTCATATTGGACTCTTGGCAACCCCATGGATTGTAGCACACAAGGATTCCCCATCCTTCACTATCTCTTGGAGTTTATTCAGATTCATGTCCATTGAGTTGGTGATGTTATCTAACCATCTCATCCATCCTATGCCACCCCCTTCTCCTTTTGCCTTCCATCTTTCCCAGCATTAGGGTCTTTTCCAATGAGTTAGATCTTTGCATTAGGTGGCCAATAATTTAGGAAACTTCAATAAAAAGGGCTATCCTAGAAAGATATAAATTATTAAAATTGATTTAAGGAAAAAAAAAAGGAAACTCTGAACAGACCTACAGCAAAGAAAGAGATTGAATTAATAATTGTAAAACTTCCCACTAAGATAAGGCCAAACATAGATGACTTTATTGGTTAATTGTACCAAATATTCCGAGAGTTAATATCAATTCTTCATAAACTTTTAAAAAAATAACAGAGTGCAGAACCCTTTTTCACTTATATATGAATCTAGTATAATCCTGATATCAAAACCAGACATAAATATCACAAGAAAACCACAGACTAAACTATAGTCTCTGAATATAGACACAAAAGTCCTTAACAAAATACTAACATACTATGTCAGAAACATTGCCAAAAACATCATATACCATTACTAAGTAGGATTTTTCAAAAGGATATAGGTTGATTTAACACTGAAAATCAACCAATACAATAATAGACCATCATAATGGAAAAAGGGGCAAAAATCACATGACTAGCTCAATAGATGCAAGCAAAAAGCTAGAAAAAAAAAATCCCACCCTTTTTGATTAAACACTTAACACACAAGGAATAAAAGGGAACTTCCTAAATATGAAAAAGGAACTTTATGAAAAAAAAATAACAATACTTTGAGCACCTGATGTGAAGAGTCAGCTCATTGGAAATGATCCTGATATTGAAAACAATTGAGGGCAGGAGGAAAAGGGAGATAAAGAGAATGATGGTTGGATGGCATCAGCAACTCAGCAGATATGAGTTTGAGCAAACTCTGCGAGATAATGAAGGACAGAGAATCCTGGCATTCTGCAGTCTATGAAGTTGCGAAGAGTTGGACACAACTTAGGGACTGAACAGCAGCAACACGTGCAGATGACAGTGTTACATAGAAAAAACCTATGGAAGTCACTAAAACATAGAACTAATAAGGTGATTCAGGAAGTTTGCAAAATATAATATCAATATACAAAAAAACTTTAATTTCTACATACTAGCAATGAATGATCTGAAAATATAATTAAGAAAATCATTTCATTTATTAGAGCATCTGAAGACTAAATCACTTAAGAATAAATTTAACAAAAGAACAAAACTGATATTTGAAAACTGCCCAAAAAAAGTGCTGAAGAATTAAAGAAATCTAAGTAGTGAAAAGACAGCCTATATTTATGGAATGTAGGACTCAATATTTTTAAGATGGCCATACTCCAAAATGATCTGCATATTCACCTTTAAAATATTAGCTATATTTTTTCAGAAACTAAATATGAATTCCAAAATTCATATGGAAATGTAGAAGATCCAAAATAGTCAAAACACCTTCTAATATGAAAACATATTACAAAGCACAGTGTTGGCATATAGGTAGACATATAAATCAATGGGGAGTTCACAGGTGGTGCTAGTGGTAAAGAACCCACCTGCCAATGCATGAGACATAAGAGACATGGATTCAGTCTCTGAGTTGGGAAGAGCCTTTGAATGAGGGCATGGCAACCTACTCCAGTATTCTTGTCTGGAAAATCCTATGGACAGAGGAGCCTGGTGGACTACTGTAAGTAGTGTTGCAGTCAGACATGACTGACTTAGCACACACACGCACAAATAGATCAATGGAGAAAATGTGAGTTTAGAAATAAACCCTCACCTTATAGTCAACTGATTTTCAACAAGGATGTAAAAATAATTTAATATGGGGGAAAACAGACTTTTCAATAAATGGTGTGGGAATAACTGAATACTCATATTCAAAAGAAAGAAGTTGAACCCTTTCTTTGTATTACATAGTACACAAAAATTAACTCAAAATGGATTATATACATATATACATATATATATATATATGTAAGCTAAAGCTATTAGGCTTTTAGAAGGAAATACAGTTTTAAATCTTTATTTTAGGCAAACTTCTCTTAGATATGACATCAAAGCACTAACTACCAAATTAAAGATAACTTGAACTTGATAAAAACTTAAGATTTTGTCTTATAAATGATATCACCAGGGAAGTAAAACACAGCCCACAGAAAAGAAAATATTTATAAATCATATATCCAATAAGACATATCCAGAATATACAAATACTTAAAACTTAGTAATATAAAGATAAATAGCCTGATTGAAAAATAAGCAAAGGATAGTCATTTCTCCAAAGAAGATACACAATGAGGCTAAGCACATGACCAAAAGCCTAACCTCATTAGTGATTGTGTGTGTGTGTGTGTGTGTGTGTGTGTGCATGTATGCTCAGTCGTGTCTGACTTTTGCAGTTCCATGGACTATAACACACCAGGCTCCTCTGTCCACAGGATTATTCAATAGGAGATTGCAAATCAAACCCAGTATGATACCACTTCACACCCACTATGAGTGGTATAGTTCAAAATCTCAAAAACAAAAAGCAAAACATGTCATCAAAGATGTGGAGAAATTGGTATCTTCATCCATTGGTGATGGGAATGGTACAGCTGCTTTGGGAACATGGCATTCAAAAAGAAAAATAAACATAGAATTACCGTCTGTCCTAACAATTCTTCTCCTAAGTATGTACCCAGAGAAATAAAAACATACATCCATGTAAAGACCTGGTCCCAAATGTTCTTGGAAGTTTTATGTATAATGGCAAAAAAGTAGAAATAACCCAGATGTCCATGGATAAATCTATAAATAAAATGATAAATGGATAAACAATATATGATATAGCCATATAATAGAATACTATTACACCATCAAAAAGAATTAATTACTGATATGTGGTACAACGTTGGTGAACTTTGAATATTTATCTTAAGTGAAATAAACCAGCTGTGAAATGCTTCACATTGTAGGATTCTATTTTGATGTAGGCCAGAATAGGCAAATCCATTGAGACATAAAGCAGAATTCTGCCCCCACTCCGAAGTGGGGATGGATGAATGGGAAACAGAGGAGAATGAATGGGAAAAGACTATTAATTGTATATGGGGCTTCTTATTTGGTGAAGAAGCTATTTTAAAATTAGACTATGGTGATGGTTGCACAATTCTGTGAATATACTAAAAATCTTGAATTGTAAAGGTTAAATAATAATAATATATAATATTATTATATATTGTAATAATATATATAATGTGTGAATTATACCTTGATGAAGCTGCTAAAAGGAGTGATATGCTCCAGAGATAAAACTGGGAAGGAAAGTCAGTCTGCAATGAAATTATTCTTTTTGATTTTTGTTCACTTGATGTTATCAATTAGGAAAAACAATTAAGTATAATTTAAAAGTGATAGCCCAGTGTTATGTGACTGGTACTAGAGTATGTACTTAAACCTGCATCTGTTCAAATATTTAGAAGATAAGTAGGACCATTTCCCTGGTATCCACCCTTTCATGACTCTTCTATCTTTCAAAATTAGAAGTAAGACTGGTTTATGTAGTGATATCCTCTTGGAAGGTGCTAAGAAAACAATTATTTTAATGCTTTCCTTACCACATTAGAGAAGCTAGAGATTTTTAAATTTTAATTGTACTCAATTCTCAGAAATAATATTTTGTGAATAGCTTATCAGTTCCACGTGTGGTATCCTACAGAACAATATTTAGTGGCGTAGGTACCAAAGAACTCGAAACCAGAAAGCAGAGTTCTAGGATTAAAACTTTCATCTCCAATAATTTGTTCTGTGTCCTTGGATAATTCTAGTCTCTTTAACTCACAGGTTTCTCATCTATATAATAGAAAAGAAAAACTTTTTTTTCTTTCTAATTTTCCAGAGTTTTTGAGTATTAATTCAAATCAGATAATGGCTGTGAAAATAATTTAAAATGCAGAAACCTCTTTACACATGTAAGATAGTATTATTGTTATTTATTGTAATATAAAATCAATACTATAATAAAATGATAATAATGAGAAGGAAGTTTATGCAAAATATATTTGTTATTGGTTTCTGCTTTTTACAAGTGGCCTTTTATATGCATCATATATGGGGGGAATATATATCCTAGTTCTGGATTTGCAAACAGAGAGAAGACTGATTTTCTAGAAAAAAAAAATCTGGAAAGAAAATATCATCATATGTCTTTGCTGCCAACTTAGTGACTTGTTGAAAATATTAGAATATTAGAACTGACATGAAAAAGAAGACAGAGAAATGGCAACCCCAGCTCCTGCTATTCATCTGGCATATATACTAACTTCTGTATATGTGTGAAGTGAAAAACAAGTTTAGAATTTATGATGAAGAGCTGGTTCTGTTCATGCAGCACTTTAATTCTTTGTATTAACCCTTCAATCTCTGCATTTTCGTAGGTGATAGCAATTTTCTCATGGCATGTCATGTACCACATCAATTTTATAAGTATCCATACATTAGTCAAAACCCTGCTTAAGGTAGGATGTGGAAGATGCTCCTTGAGGTGTCTTCCTGACACATTTAGAGGAGTTGATCATTCCCTCGCTTTTGCCACATAGCTGTATATTCCTCTGTTATTGTACACATTGTAAAATATGTCAATCATTGTATTTTCACATATTACTAGATTGGAAACTCATAAGCAAAGGGATAGAGACCAGTATTTTCTAGCCTATAGTCACATGACTGTTACAATCAGTAAAACTTGTCTATTTTTCAATAATGCATTCTTATGAAAACAGATCAAGAGAATTAATACATGTACAAGCTCAGGCTGCTGTACATGGTAATGTGTAAAGAAGGACTATGAGTTTCAAACCACATGCAATTATCCAGATTAAGATTAATTAATTAAGATTAAGAATATCTGGTAATACAGAGAAGGCTCATATATTTGTTCAGTGATAGGTGTCCAACGTAGATCTTGCTATATTGCACTGTAAATCAAGCATCCCTGCCTTATGGGAGGAGCTATTCATGACTGCAGCCATGAAATTAAAAGATGCTTACTCCTTGGAAGAAAAGTTATGACCAACCTAGATAGCATATTCAAAAGCAGAGATATTACTTTGCCGACTAAGCTCTGTCTAGTCAAGGCTATGGTTTTTCTAGTAGTCATGTATGGATGTGAGAGTTGGACTGTAAAGAAGGCTGAACACCGAAGAATTGATGCTTTTGAACTGTGGTGTTGGAGAAGACTCTTGAGAGTCCCTTGGACCGCAAGGAGATCCAACCAGTCCATTCTGAAGGAGATCAGCCCTGGGATTTCTTTGGAAGGAATGATGTTAAAGCTGAAACTCCAGTACTTTGGCCCCCTCATGTGAAGAATTGACTTATTGGGAAAGACTCTGATGCTGGGAGGGATTGGGGGAAGGAGCAGAAGGGGGCGACAGAGGATGAGATGGCTGGATGGCATCACTGACTCGATGGACATGAATCTGAGTGAACTCTGGGAGTTGGTGATGGACAGGGAGGCCTGGCGTGCTGCGATTCATGCGGTCGCAAAGAGTCGGACATGGCTGAGCGACTGAACTGAACTGATTCATGAGGAATTCTGTCTCCATCCCAAGTAATTTTTGGTTCAATCACAATTGGGCTAATGGAATTTCCCTATGTCTAGGGGACAGGACTCATCCTGATGCTGTAACGGTGACCTCTACACTGTCCCAAGCTCCACCCTGTGCATACCCCCTCCATCAGTGATTGCTCTCTTCTTGCGTCCTTGGTACTTTTCCCTTTGCTCTTTTTAATTTTGGTTTCACGTCTGTGTCTTTTCTCTAGTTATTTATGTTACTGCCTGCCCGTGTGTGCATTCAATCATGTCTAACTCTTTGTGACCCCTAGGATGTTAGCCTACCGATCTCCTCTGTCCATGGGGTTTCCCAGGCAAGAATACTGCAGAATGTTGTCCTTTCCTTCTTCAGAGGATCTTCCCAACCCAGGGATTGAACCTGCAATTTGTGTTGCTAAATGAGCTAATTCCATTTTCGTTTTTGTCTTCTTTCCATCTTTCTTTTCTCTCCACCAGTCTAGGACCTTGTTATGCTGTCTCTGCTTAAGTATGTCCTCTCTATTTTATTTCTGTGCTCTTCATTTTTATTTCAACACAGAAGCCCTTAATTCTTTATTTTCAGCAGTCACATCTTATACTCATCAGCAGGACAGACTACATATTTTGTGGGACTGAATATGGTTCCTTGTTCAAACTTTTTAAGAAATTCAAGAGAATGACAGCCAAAAATAAACCAAATGCAGTAAACTTCTGAATTCAGGACTTTGGGTGACCACATGGATCACAGGTCCATGAAGCTGGTCCTGCCTACTAGATAGTAAGCTCCATGATGATAGCAACTATATCTTCCTTGGTCACTGCTCTCTCCCAGCAACTAGTTCAGTGTGTTAACTAGCACAAAAAGCATATGAATGAATGAAATAATGATCTAGAATTTTGTGGTGCACACACATGATCTCATGTCAAATTTTAATCCTCTTGCTAATTCTGTGAGATAAGTCTGGCAATCACTAATATCCTCTATTACAGGTAAGCAAACTGGGGCTTATATGTTGTTTGCCATACTGTTAATAAGGGATAGCTGCTGCTGTTGCTGCTAAGTCACTTCATTTCTGTCTGACTCTGTGTGACTTCATAGATGGCAGCCCACCAGGCTCCCCCATCCCTGGGATTCTCCAGGCAAGAACACTGGAGTGAGTTGCCATTTCCTTCTCCAATGCATGAAAGTGAAAAGTGAAAGGGAAGTCACTCAGTCGTGTCCGGCTCTTCAGGACCCCATGGACTGCAGCCAACCAGGCTCCTCCGCCCATGGGATTTTCCAGGCAAGGGTACTGGAGTGAGTTGCCATTGCCTTCTCTGAAGGGATAGCTAGAGACTCTTTTAATTCTCTCTTCAAACTGTATTAACTTTCATCTCAGGGACTAGAGGTGAAGGAAAGCATGAAGGTATTAATCTTCTCATGATTCCTGCTGTCTCAGAACCCTAGAACTGTGACATGAGAGAAACTATTTTATTGGCAATAAAAAATACTTTAAATGTATTAAAAATTCTGTATTTTACAAAGCTCATTCACTTCTGGTTATCCTTATAACTAAAACTGAAAGACAAGCACTGAAGAAATTGTATTGATATGGAAGACAATAGATATCTAGTTTAATTGACTAATAAGTTTGTATACTGTTTCAAGCAAATAACTGAGAATATTGAAACATCAGAGCTACCACTGACCCTCAGGAAATTCTTGTTTATTTTGAGCTCCTGGCCATGGCATGGCTACCATTCAGGAACATCTGACTGTAGGATGAACAGTCACAGGGTACACAGCAAGAAGACCTCTGTAGAGGAGATACTGCCAGAGTCAGAGAGGATGCAGAGATTTTGCTTTCTTATTCTTACAGGAGATAGAGTTGTAGAGAATTTTTAACTAACCTCCTTCACTGCCTGTCTCAGAGAAGGCAATGGCAACCCACTCCAGTACTCTTGCCTGGAGAATCCCATAGACAGAGGAGCTTGGTAGGCTACAGTCCACGGAGTCACTAAGAGTCTGACACGACTGAGTGATTTCACTTTCATGCATTGGAGAAGGAAATGGCAACCCATTCCAGTACTCTTGCCTGAAGAATCCCAGGGACAGAGGAGTCTGTTGAGCTGCCGTCTATGGGGTTGCACAGAGTCGGACATGATTGACGCAACTTAGCAGCAGCAGCAGCAGCAGCAGCATCACTGCCTCTTGGTTAACTATATCATTGTTTTACAGTCACAGTTGTGTATGAACAGAGTGTAAAGGGACAGTAATAATTTTGATGTTGATTGCTTTAAAATTCCATGGCCAAATAAATCTAGAAAGCATCAGGCTGCTGAAGCATTTATTAATAGGCTCTTGGAGCACTCTATACTTATTTCTGGTGCAGTACTTACCACATCAAAGCATAACTGCATAGTGATTTGCCTGTCGATTTTAAGCTCTTAGAATCTAATTTTATGTCTCTATACCTGTGTGTCTATGCACCTAGTAGAGAAAAGGCACTAAGTAAATACTTGATGAATAAAGAATGATCTTCATTGAAATAGGAAGCAATATCTTGATCTCAGCATTTGAATCAAGATATTCACATCCTATATCCATCCCTTTAGGCAATGGATATTCAGGTGCTTCTGAATGCCATTCTCACATCTCTACTCAGCAGGATCCCATTCCAAGCCCTAACTCCCAGTGGGTCTTTGGGGCACTGCTGCTGAGATGATTCATGCTTGAATATTAAAGCCTTCTGCTCTCTCTGCAACTTAACCCTGGTTTCTCAGAGCTAGCCCTCTGGGACTTCTCCAAGACTTTCAAATGACATCCAGACAAACCAGGCTGAATTATGAAATCATAGCATTACTAATATCAAATCCCAGACCTCATATTTTAATATCATATATGAAGTTTTGTCTAAAGACCAAGATTAATTTAAAATGTAAAACAATAGATACCTCAAATTAATACAAAACATTGTAATACAAATGACTTTTATTCAGATTTGAATAGTGCACACAAAGGCTATAAGTAAATTAGTTTTATTGATCTATATTCATAGAATTATTTAAATGTACCCTCTGGTACTAGGAGCCAGGGGTTTTTCCTGATGCTTTCCATTAATGCATTTTTCATTAGTGGCTAGTGCTGGGAAGCCCAAATTTCATTTGGCTGCAAAAGATTAATTTCCTCTTGACAACCATGGCCAGATTAAAAAAAAAAAATAGGGGAGTTGAAACAGTGGCCTACAGGACAGTTCTCAGAACTATGAATTAGAGGACCAGGAAAACACAGAATAATATATATATATATATGTGTGTGTATATATATATATATATAGTATCTGTGTGTGTGTTTCCTTGCCTGTGTGTCTACTGTGGAGAAAGCAGCCACTTTGAAGAGAAATAAATCAGAATCTATGGTTCTTGGCTATGTCTCAGAATATGGGTATATGCCACAACTGTTTGTAATTAACAATTGACCTATTTTCTCAGAATTATGAATAAAATGGCATATAGGGAATTAATTTCCAAATAATCTGGACCTACACTAGCTCTCATTTTTCTGTTGGTTTGTTTCTCTAAAAGTATTTCTCATCAGCCTCACAAAAGGAGCATATATAATAATAGTAATAATACAATTAAGGCTAATTAAAGCCATTAAAATTAATTTTATTTGGAAATATATTGGAAAATTTGAAACTCCCATTGAGATAATTGATACACGCTGGGGAGTCACAAAATTGAGCCCCTGAATTTGACTGCTGCTTGGGTGTTGTAACAGCTAAAATGGTTCACTGCTTCTGCTCCCTCCCTAGGGCAGTGTAGTCATTGTACTAGCTCTGTGGGGAGCCTCCCAGTTTTCTCATTTAACTACCTCATCATTGAGCCTACAACCACTAACCTACTTAGACCGACAGTCAACAGTCAAATAATAACTGGTATGGACCATGAAGAGCAAAATGGGAGGTATTTTTATCAGAAGGTAGAACAAGCAGTCATTTTTATAATGTGATTTGTGGATCATTAAATGCCACTTTGCTTAAAATATGTCTTTCATAGACCTGCCCCAGTGCCAGAAAATTTCCCCTTTAGGAGATATTCCTTAGATATGAAAGTTCTATGTACTTCAGTCCTTTGGGAGGGTTCACTAACTATTAACCATGTGCACTAGGGCTTCAGTGAGTCCTGCAGATTTTTTTTTAAACAAATTTACAACTTTCACAAAGGGTAAGCAGGCAGAAAAACAGCCACCTAATGATGTTCACATCCTAAACCCCAGATGGTACCTTGCAGCATGACAAAGGGGAATTAAGACTTCAGATAGAATTATGATTCCTGAACAGCTGACCTTGAAAAAGGGAAACTCTCCTGAATTACTTAGGTGGGCTCAGTGTAATCACAAAAGCCCTTATTGTTAGAAGAGGGCGCAGAAGAGAGAGAAGACCTGAGGGATAAGGGTGTGAGTAGGACTCAATCCAATGTTGCTGGAGGAATGGGGCCATAAACCGAGGAATGCAGGAGCTTTCTAGAAGCTGGTAAAGGCAAGGAAATGGATTCTCCCCCAGAGCCTCTAGAAAGGAATATAGCCATGCTGAAGCCTTAATTTTATCCCAGTGAAATCCATTTTGTATTTCTTACAAAATATATGCAAAAGTATATGATAATAAATTTGTTGTCTTAGCCCGTAAGTTTTTGGTAATTTATTTCAGTAGCAATGCTAACTAACAGAAGAACAGGGATAGGTACATTTTGGTAAATGTGTAAACAAGTAAAGATTAAATGGAAAGGGGCAAGGGTTGAGCAGAGCACTTCAGAAAATAAAGTACTATTAGTGAAATAAGTCAGATATAGAAAAAATGAATGCTATATGATATGACTATATCATGTATGAAAGGAATTTGAAAAGACAAAAAAAAGAAAGAAAGAAACCCTTATAGTTACAAAGAATAGATTTGTAGTTGCCAGAGGTGGAGGTTGAGGTGTGGGGAAAAAACAAAAGTACTATTGAGGAATCCTATTGTGAGGTGACATTGTGAGTGATAGGAATAAGGAAGGTGTTGGGCAGATGGATAATTCATGTGGATACTGGACTGAAGCAGGTTGGATTATACCAAGAAAGAAGGAGGAGGTAAATAGGGAAGGCAGAAGTGCACTGTACTGATTTTCTGTAGCTGTGTAATAAAATTATTACAAACTTTGTGGTAACAAACATGCCTATTGTCTCACAGTTTCTGTGGGTCAGGAATCTGGGAACAGCTTAGCCAAATCCTCTTTTTACACCCTCACAAGGATGTAATCAATGTGTCAGTCAAGCTGGTCCTATCTTCAGTCTCAGGTGGGAAAGAATTCACTTCAAAATTCTTTCAGGATGTTGGCATGATTTGAGATTGCATAATTAAAGGCCCCAGCTTTTGTTGGTTATTGGCTGGAGCTAACATAAATTCTAGAGACTTCTCCACATTTTCTAGATATCACCCATTGCACCTTGTCACAAGTTCTTTTCCAACTTGATGGCTCGCTTCATCTAGCTCACAAAGAGCTTCTCCAGCTCCAGTCTCTAAGATGGACTGTTCTATAATGCAATGGAATGTTATTAGATCTCTAATGGAGAGCTTTAAGCTTTGAGGAACATATATCTCCGTGACTGGTATTTGTTAGAGATGGTAAACCCCCTACCACAAGAATAGGGTGGAGTCTGAATCCATATTTTTTCCCAATCTCTTTAATTTTCTGCTTTTTCTTTCAGGCCCTTTATTCCCTAGGGTTTTCTTAAATTTCTTCCCTCTTTTTCACAGTCAGGCATCTCCAATAAAATAATCAGGTATCATAAGTTCAAATGCTAAGGCAATTTGTTGGAAGGAGGGTGAAACAATGGCAGATTGGAAAGTAAATGATTGCTTCAAAGCCAACAGAGAGGTAGAATTCTGCTAATCAGGACTGTAGGAAGTTTATTCTTTGAAACTCTGAAGAATCAGGTAGCAGCTGTCTTGGCCACTTTCCTCTCTCCCTGAGGTTTCCTGACTAAGTCTACAACAAAGGCAGATACCATTAGCCAATCTGATCCCAATTTGGCCTCCAGGGGAAACAGCTAAAATGATTTAATGGATCTTTGTTCATCTCCAACTTCCACAGGGTTCAGCAATCATTGATTGCTTTAAAGAAATCATGTCTAACCAGATCATGATTATTATTACAATTAGCCTACTGCTTTCTAACAGTCTAACAATCATACTTCACCAGAAAGGCTTAAACACCACTATAAAATGAATGTATAATCCCAAAGTTCCAGAGTTTGGCACTATTGCCTAGATTATACTTCCCGTTATCTGGGAATTGAACTTCCCATTGTTATCATATGACATACCTTATTATAAAGCACTTCACTATGCCACAGATTTATTTTTATGAAGGATTAAATCATTTGCCTTGAGGATGTCATGAATGGTGAAATCCTCTTTATACTTTACAACCCAGATTAAGAGTTATCTCTTTTAGGAAGCTTTTTCTGAGCACCTTTAGACTAATTGAATATCTTCCGCTTTGTTAACTACAATTAAAGTACATTGCTCTTTAATTATAGTATGTGTCTCCTTATATTTATAATGGTATTTTTTTTTCTTGTTTACTATGAGAAATTTGAAATCAGAGATTGGATGATCTCTGCTGCTGCTGCTGCTAAATTGCGTCAGCCGTGTCCGACTCTGTGCGACCCCATAGACGGCAGCCCACCAGACTCGGGATTCTGATGTCCCTGGGATTCTCCAGACAAGAACACTAAAGTGGGTTGCCATTTCCTTCTCCAATGCATGAAAGTGAAAAGTGAAAGTGAAGTCGCTCAGTCATATCCGACTCTTCACGACCCCATGGACTGCAGCCTACTAGGCTCCTCCACCAATGGGATTTTCCAGGCAAGAGTACCGGAGTGGGGTGCCATTGCCTTCTCCGTGGATGATCTCTAGCAGTGGAATATTACAATGTCATTACATATTTGTTCAAGGAATTGGAAAAAAATATGGCTCATTTATTCTCATAGTTGTGAAAATGTAGAAACATGGACTGACCGGGATTTTAAAATTTCAGTTAAAAATTTTTTTTCACATTAGAAGAAGTTATAAAGAGTTCTTCACTGTGTCCAAAGATTTCACTTTGGGCTGCTTTTCTTCCTTCATTCCACATATGTGCCCTGAGTCCCTATAATGTTAGAAGCACTGTTCTAGGTACCAGAGAGTCTAAGGTGACTGAAGCAGATAAAGTGCTACATTAATTAAGCAAATTTGTTGAGTGTAGTTTGTTTTTTTTTGTTGTTGTTGTTTCTAAATGGCATTTTAAAGCCAAGCCTATGCATAACATCCCGATTCCTTGGCTCCACCCTCCCCAGGCTGCTTTTGTGTTATATTCTCAGAATATTTGGGGCCCAAGAAGACATAGTTTGAAAACAGCAGCTTTAGCGGATTCAACAAATTATTAACTTTCACTTAAGGTAATGCTTTCAAATTTTTTTAATAAATCGCTTATTTCTTAAAAAGTAATGTTATTTATACTGGACACTTCAATATGGTATATCTCATTTTAAGAATTGACAATCATCCTAGGAGGTAGATAATAATAAAAATTTTCCCCTTATACAGCTAGTGTGAGATATGCCACAAGAAAGAGGTAGGGATGGAATGAAACACAAAAGAAAGGAGTATAGGATAAAGAAATTTGCTAATTTTATACCTATGAATGATCTCCATCTATGAACTATTTGTTTTCTAAGTACTCCATAAGAAATATTGCATGCAGATTGAAGATATTTATAACTTTTGCATTGTCAGAGTTTTCTGATTTTGTTTCTCTTTCTGCTGCATGATCCAATATTTTTGTTCATATGACTGGGAGAAATGTTTGATAACAGAAACCACCTGTATGTCTTTGCATTTGTAGATTTTTTCTCTACATGGTAATATTCAAGCACTGAACAAATAATATCCTGAATAAATATTTTTAGCCTCTGATTATTCACAGCTGAAGTGGTTCTAGCATTTTAGTAAAAAGAATCAAACTGACCTAGATCTATAAGACTGTCTCTTTAGTGAGAAAATACAGAGTATGAGTCATTTGCAAATGAATCTATTTTGCATTGTTAGTGTTTATTTCTCTCTAGGACTGTTGGATTTGAAAACATTGCAATGAGATAAGCATGATTTAAAACTTTGCCTATAAATCAGGTTCTATTTTATTCCTTACCATTCATACTTCCCATTTGTGCCCTCTGGTGTTGTAGAAACAAGAGGGACCACCTTTTGTTCTTTCCAGTTGTCTCTGTTTGGATAGAGGGAGCAGCTGGGTATATCCAGTCCTCTGGTGGGAAATGAATAAGCAGAGAGTTTTTTTGTTCTGTCTTCAGTCTCCTTTGCAGATGGGCCCTGCCTGGAGAGGTTCGCTCTGCATGGTAAGAAGGCTAGTGGAGACACCTGTAGCGTATAGAAGGCTGATCTGAGGACTATACACCTCACTCTGTCTTGGCTCTAAACAGACACACAGCGAATTTTCATGAGCATGTCCGACAAGCAAGGTGCCGTCTTTATAAGGCAAGGAAAGAGACATGAGCCAAAAGGATCTTTTCTACTCAGGAACTTTGAATTTTGTAGATTATAGATGGCTTGAACATAAATGAGTAACAAAACTTCAAGAACCATTTTTGCATAAGTGAAAAACTTCAGCAATATTTGCCTATCAGTTCAGTTTAGTTCAGTTCAGTGGCTCAGTTGTGTCCAACTCTTTGCGACCCCATGAATTGCAGCACACCAGGCCTCCCTGTCTATTACCAACTCCCGGAGTTCATTCAAACTCATGTCCATCGAGTTAGTGATGCCATCCAGCCATCTCATCGCCTGTCGTCCCCTTCTCCTCCTGCCCCCAATCCATCCCAGCATCAAGGTCTTTTCAAATGAGTCAGCTCTTCTCATCAAGTGGACAAAGGATTGGAGTTTCAGCTTTAGCATCAGTCCTTCCAATGAACAAACAGGACTGATCTCCTTTAGGATAGACTGGTTGGATCTCCTTGCAGTCCAAGAGACTCTCAAGAGTCTTCACCAACACCACAGTTCAAAAACATCAATTCTTCAGCGCTCAATTTACTTCACGGTCCAACTATCACATCCATACATGACCACTGGAAAAACTATAGCCTTGACTAGACAGACCCTTGTTGGCAAAGTAATATCTCTGCTTTTTAATATGCAATGTAGGTCGGTCATAACGTTCCTTCCAAGGAGTAAAAGTCTTTTAATTTCATGGTTGCAGTCACCATCTGCAGTGATTTTGGAGCCCCCCAAAATAAACTCTGACACTGTTTCCATTATTTTCCCATCTATTGCCCATGAAGTGATGGGACCAGATGCCATGATCTTCGTTGTCTGAATGTTGAGCTTTAAGCCAACTTTTTCACTCTCCTCTTTCACTTTCATCAAGAGATGTTTTAGTTCCTCTTCACTTTCTGCCATAAGGGTGGTGTCATCTGCATATCTGAGGTTATTGATATTTCTCCTGGCAATCTTGATTCCAGCTTGTGCTTCTTCCAGTCCAGCGTTTCTCATAATGTAATCTGCATATAAGTTACATAAGCAGGGTGACAATATACAGCCTTGACATACTCATTTTCCTATTTGAAACCAGTCTGTTGTTCCATGTGCAGTTCTAACTGTTGCTTCCTGATCTGCATATAGGTTTCTCAAGAGGCAGGTCAGATGATCTGATATTCCCATCTTTTTCAGAATTTTCCACAGTTCATTGTGATCCACACAGTCAAAGGTTTTGGCATAGTCAATAAAGCAGAAATAGATGTTTTTCTGGAACTCACTTGCTTTTTCGATGATCCAGTGGATTTTGGCAATTTGATCTCTAGTTCCTCTGCCTTTTCTAAAATCAGCTAGAACATCAGGAAGTTCATGGTTCATGTATTGCTGAAGCCTGACTTGGAGAATTTTGAGCATCACTTTACTAACATGTGAGATGAGTACAACTGTGCAGTAGTTTGAGCATTCTTTGGCATTGCCTTTCTTTGGGATTGGAATGAAAACTCACATTTTCCAGTCCTGTGGCCACTGCTGAGTTTTCCAAATTTGCTGGCATATTGAGTGCAGCACTTTCATAGCATCATCTTTCAGGATTTGAAATAGCTCCACTGGAATTCCATCACCTCCACTAGCTTTGTCCATAGTGATGCTTTCTAAGGCCCACTTGACTTCGCATTCTAGGATGTCTGGCTCTAGGTGAATGATCACACCATCGTGATTATCTGGGTTATGAAGCTCTTTTTTGTACAGTTTTCCTGTGTATTCTTGCCACCTCTTCTTAATATCTTCTGCTTCTATTAGGTCTGTACCATTTCTGTCCTTTATCAAGCCCATCTTTGCATGAAATGTTCCCTTGGTATTTCTAATTTTCTTGAAGAGAACTCTAGTCTTTCCCATTCTATTGTTTTCCTCTACTTCCTTGCATTGATCGCTGAGGAAGGCTTTCTTATCTCTCCTTCCTATTCTTTGGAACTCTGCATTCAGATGTTTATATATTTCCTTTTCTCCTTTGCTTTTTGTTTCTCTTCTTTTCACAGCTGTTTGTAAGGCCTCCTCGGACATCCATTTTGCTTTTCTGCATTTCTTTTCTATGGGGATGGTCTTGATCCTTGTCTCCTATACAATGTCACAAACCTACGTCCATAGTTCATCAGGCACTCTGTCTATCAGATAGCACCATTTAACTCCTCCAGGCATCATGTGCACATTGACTCTAAGAGTTTCAGCTCCTTAATATCTGCAAAAAGGAGATGATGTTAGTTACCTAATAAAACTGTTGTCAACATTTCTCCAAAGAAGACATACGGATGGCTAACAAACACATGAAAACATGCTTAACATCACTCATTATTAGAGAAATGCAAATCAAAGCCACAATGAGGTACCATTTCACACTAGTCAGAATGTCTGTGATCCAAAAATCTGCAAGCAATAAATGCTGGAGAGGGTGTGGAGAAAAGGAAACCCTCCTACACTGTTGGTGGGAATGCAAACTAGTACAGCCACTATGGAGAACAGTGTGGAGATTCCTTAAAAAATTGCAAATAGAACTGCCTTATGACCCAGCAATCCCACTGCTGGGCATACACACTGAGGAAACCAGAATTGAAAGAGACACATGTACCCCAATGTTCATCGCAGCACTGTTTATAATAGCCAGGACATGGAAACAACCTAGATGTCCATCAGCAGATGAATGGATAAGAAAGCTGTGGTACACATACACAATGGAGTATTACTCAGCCATTAAAAAGAATACATTTGAATCAGTTCTGATGAAATGGATGAAACTGGAGCCGATTATACAGAGTGAAGTAAGCCAGAAAGAAAAACACCAATATAGTATACTAACACATATATGTGGAATTTAGAAAGATGGCAATGATGACCCTGTATGCAAGACAGCAAAAAAGACACAGATGTGTATAGCGGACTTTTGAACTCAGAGGGAGAGGGAGAGGGTGGGATGATTTGGGAAAACGGCATTGAAACATGTATACTATCATGTAAGAATCGAATTACCAGTCTATATCCAGTGCAGGACACAGCATGATTGGAGCTGGTACACGGGGATGACCCAGAGAGATGTTATGGGGAGGGTGGTGGGAGGGGGGTTCATGTTTGGGAACGCATGTACACCCATGGTGGATTCATGTCAATGTATGGCAAAACCAATACAGTATTGTAAAGTAAAATAGAGTAACAAAACAAAAATTAAATTAAAAAAAAAAAAAAACTGTTGTCAAATCAAATAAAAATAACATTATTAAAGTGTCCAGGACAAAGCCTAGCACATGGGAAAACGGGAGAGACTGCCTATTCTCCCATAGAAAAATGCTCCCCCTTTTATTTGGAGTAACAGAATTCCTAATTACTAAGAACAGCCAGATTAACTGAAAGAGTAAATAAATAATCATCTTGGCCTATTTTTCCTACACAGAAAGCAATAGCTAGGAAAATGTATGGGATCATTTGGTAGACTGTCTGAGGACTTTCTAAAAGGGGCTAACTCAGCTGACTCAACCAACAAGTATAGCCTTTTTGCCCTCCTCCTTTCTGCTGACCAAAGGCATCCTGGGCTTGTGCTGGCTTTGAGGATCAAGGACATGGTAAGGATGGTGGCATCAATTGTTGGAAGGATACTTGTCCTTGATTACTTTGAAGCTGTCATCCCAGCCCTGGATTATTTATCTGTAGAACTCCTTCTATAGATATGTGAGATAAAAATAGGTTCTGTATCATTTATGTCACTATTATTTAGATGCTCTAATTTTTGCACACTAACTTTAATTCTAACTGATGTAGCTTTAGACATTGTTAGTAATTAAAACACACACATAAGTATGTGTGTGTATATACATATTCCACATAGGTGAACAGAATGTCATCCTAAAGTCTCCACTGAGTTGGTATGTAACATGTATCAAGCACATAGTGAGTGGCATAGATAATAAAAACTACAAGAAATAAATAGTAAGAGCTTATGGTATGTCATTGTCACCCTATAAACTCTATAAAAAAATTCAGGCAGATCAAACTAATTCTGCTCAGGTTAAAGAGTCTGGGTATTTTCATATTTTATATTTGATATACATATTACATTAAAAATAGTAACATAACTCTTTATTAGCTATTTTGATCCAGAAATTTCACAACATATGGGGTATGGCTGATATTCTTCTAGGGAGCAAATCTATACCTTTTTCTTTATTTAAGATTCTTCTCAAATCAATAAATAACTCCTCTATTCTTTCTTCTTCTTCATCTAACTACATCTTCTCATCCTCCATCTCAACTTGAAATGATTTTTTCCAAGGAAGTCCTTTCCCCCTTCTTCTTCAACATCAAGAGTCCAAAACTTTGTTTTTGTTTTTAATTCTGTCCCCTTTCCTAGATTTTTAGTTCTGTAGTAGTATGAACCACGCTTTTCATTTCCAGTTCATGACCCCAGCACCTAGCACTTTGCCTGGTGCTTAAGAGTTTGTAATAAATAAATGATTGAAGGAAGAAAGTTTTCCCCTTGTTTTTACAATAGTCAAATATTAAGACTTGTCAGCTGATGTAGGTAGTCAAGATTTCAGCTGAAACTATAACATGCCCAAGAAAGCAGGAAGTGATTCAGTGACTGTGTTGGATGGACTTCAATGTCAGCATTAGCCACTCTTGACATTTCTGCTCAAGGAAATAAAGATCATAGAATTGATCTCTTAGATGAAACAAAGGGAGGTCTCTATGAACACTGGCACCTAGCAGATAATTTCTGCCTAACCATAAAGTAGACAGGTATCTCAAACCATTGACAAGGAAAGAGAAGTAATTTGTGTCTCCTGCCTGACAGACCATTTTTCCAACAGCCCTTAGCCAAATTGATAGCCAGCAAAAAAGACAATTGAATAGGATTGGCTATGCCTGTGAGATATGATCATCAGGAGATGAAAAAAAAAAAAAAAAAGTATGTTGAAATCAGCACCAGTGGAGCAGGAACTGGGCAAGCAGAATCAATGTACTATAGCCAATAGAATGTCCCTATATTCATCCTCATTTATGCAATTTTTCCTCTCATATCTGACATTGCTTGGAGGCCTCCTGATGGACAAAATGAGGCCACAAAAAATAGATAATTTTAGAATAATATTCACATTTCTGGGCTTCCTTGGTGGCTCAGACAGTAAAGAATCTGCAATGAGGGAACCTAAGTTTGATCCCTGGGTTGGGAGGATCCCCTAGAGGAGGGCATGGCTACTCGTTCCAATATTCTTGCCAGGAGAATCCTCATGGACAAGAGGAGCCTGGTGGGCTACAGTCCATGAGGTTGCAAAGGATTGGACATGACTGAGTGACTAAACACTCATTTCCTGTTGATCTACTGCTCACTTAGCTTTGTTCCTGTTTTAAACTCTTAATCCTAAGCTGGTGAAATCAAATTATAACATATTATTATCAGCAGAGATTAAGATCAAGATAGACCAGGCTAGAAGTAGAAATAGGATTAAAATTATGTCTATAATCACTACTGGAATTCCATCTCTCAGGAAAAATAAACATGCTTTCTAACAAATGGATTTTTCAAATTGCTCAGTTTACAATCAAGAACAAGTTCTCTCTATGCCTCACAAACCAAAAGGGTGACCATCACTGGTCCCTTGAAGTGTCCTCAGAATGTTTTTAATGTCTCTGCTCAATCCCTGTGCTCAGTGTCACTGATCTAAAATACGAAACTTTCAGTCCTCTTTGCCATTCTGAGTTTTTAAGAAGTTTTTATTATAAAAATGTCCATGCTTCCCAAAAAACAGGGACTGGAATCACCCAGTGTCAATAACCCTTATCATTTTTATTTGTTTCATTTGGACTTTCCATATTCTCACCGTAATTTCTTTTTTTTTTTTTTTTGGCTGTAATAATTTGAATCAAATACTAGACTTTATTTTTCCTCCAAATGCTTTAGTTTGCATTTCAAAGGTAAGACTGTCTTACATATTCAAAATGCCATTATTAAACATAACAAAATTAACAATAATTGCCATCTAAATACCATCTAATTCTCGGTTCACATTTCAGTGCTCCATTTATCTAAAAATGATATTTTTAAAGATTTTTTTTTTTTTTTTTACCAGGGGTCAAACCTGTACCCTCTGCAATAGAAGGCACTAGACTGCAGGGGAAATCCCTAAGAAATGACTTTTTATAGTTGACTTGTTCAATCATAATATAAACAAGACCTACTTATTAGATTATTCTATCTGTAAATACCTATTAAGTTTCTCTTAATCCAGAACTATCTAGTGTTCATTCTATTTTTAATGTTTTTTCCTGTTATTAGCTTACTGATTTACTTATTGAAGACATACAGTCAGAATATTCAAGATTCTGGATTTGCCTATTTTTAATGTTATTTTAAAATGTAGTTTCTTCATTCTTTATATTTTTTATGGATGGACACTAGATCAAAAACTTGGATTCTGTTTCAATTCGTCTTTGAAATATTTCATAGCTGATAATGTATACTCTGTAATATCTCACAATTCAGTCAGTTCAGTCACTCAGTAGTGTCTAACTCTTTGTGATCCCATGGAATACAGCATGCTAAGCTTCCTGTCTATCACTAGCTCCCATAATTTTCTCAAACTCATGTCCATAGAGTCAGTGATGCCATCAAACCATCTCATCCTCTGTCATATTCTTCTCTTCCTGCCTTCAGTCTTTCCCAGCATCACGGTCTTTACTAATAAGTCAGCTTTTCACATGAGGTGGCCAAAGTATTGGAGTTTCAGCTTCAGCATCAGTCCTTCCAATGAATATTCAGGATTGATTTCCTTTACGATGGACTAGTTTGATCTCACTAAATTCCAAGGGACTGTCAAGAATCGTCTCCAACACAACAGGTCAAAAGCATACATTCTTCAGTGCTCACATCTTTATGGTCTAACTCTCATGTCCATACACGACTACTGGAAAAATCATAGCTTTGACTAAATGGATCTTTGCTGGCAAAATAATGTCTCTGCTTTTTAATATACTGTCTAGGTTGGTCATAGCTTTTCATCCAAGGAGTAAGTGTCTTTTAGTTTCATGTCTGCAGTCACCAAGAAAATAAAGTCTGTCACTGTTTTCATTGTTTTCCCATCTATTTGCCATGAAGGGATGTCACCGAAAGCCATGATCTTAGTTTTTGAATGTTGAGTTTTAAGTTAAGTTTTTCACTCTCCTCTTTTAATTTCATCAAGAGGCTCTTTAGTTACTCTTCACTTTTGGACATAAGGGTGGTGCCATATGCCTATTGATATTTCTCCTGGCAATCTTGATTACAGCTTGTACTTCATTGGGCCCCAGATTTCACATCATGCACTCTGCATGTAAATTAAATAAGCAGGGTGACAATATACAATCTTGAAGTACTCCATTCCCAATTTGGAACCAGTCAGTTGGTTCATGTTAGGTTCTAACTGTTGCTTCTTGACCCAGATACAGATTTCTCAGGAGGTAGGTAAGGTAGTCTGGTATTCCCATCTCTTGAAGAATTTTCCACAGTTTTTTGTG
Source organism: Capra hircus (assembly GCF_001704415.2). Classification (NCBI taxonomy): domain Eukaryota; kingdom Metazoa; phylum Chordata; class Mammalia; order Artiodactyla; family Bovidae; genus Capra; species Capra hircus. The sequence continues at coordinate 114,728,283 of NC_030810.1, forward strand.
ATCCACAGAGTCCAATACTTTAGCAGAGTCAATGAAGCAGAAGGAAATGTTCCTCTGAAATTTTCTTGCTTCTTATGATCCATTGGATATTAACTATTTGATCTCTAGTTCCTCTGGCTTTTCTAAACCCTTCTTGAGCATCTGGAAGTTCTCAATCACATACTGCTGAAGCCTGGCTTGGAGAATTTTGAGCATTACTTTACTAGCATGTGGGATGAGTGCAGTTGTGTAGTAGTTTGAACATTCTTTGGCATTACTTCTCTAGGGTTGGAATGAAAACTGACATTTTCCAGTCCTGTGGCCACTGCTGAGTTTTCCAAGTTTGCTGGCATATTGAGTTCAGCACTTTCACAGCATCATCTTTTAGGATTTAAAGTAGCTCATCTGGAATTCCATCACCTCTACTAGCTTTGTTCATAATGATGCTTCATAAATTAAAAGAGGTTTACTCCTTGGAAGGAAAGTTATGACCAACCTAGATAGCATTTTAAAAAGCAGAAACATTACTTTGCCAACAAAGGTTCATCCAGTCAAGGCTATGGTTTTTCCACTGGTCATGTATGGATGTGAGAGTTGGACAGTGAAGATAGCTGAGTGCCAAAGAACTGATGCTTTTGAACTGCAGTGTTGGAGAAGACTCTTGAGAGTCCCTTAGACTGCAAGAAGATCCAACCAGTCCATCCTAAAAGAGATCAGTCCTGGGTGTTCATTGGAAGGACTGATGCTGAAGCTGAAACTCTAAAACTTTGGCCACCTCATGTGAAGTGTTGACTCATTGGGAAAGACTCTGATGATGGGAGGGATTGGGGGCAGGAGGAGAAGGGGCCGACAGAGGATGAGATGGCTGGATGGCATCACCGACTCAATGGACATGAGTTTGGGTAAACTTCGGGAGTTGGTGATGGACAAGGAGGCCTAGTGTGTTACAATTCATGGGATCGCAAAGAGTCAGAAACGACTGAGCAACTAAACTGAACTGAACTGAACTGAACTGAACTGAAGGCCCACTTGACTTCACACTCCAGGATGTCTGGCTCTAGTTTGGTGATAGTGGTTATCTGGGTCATGAAGATCTTTTTTCATAGTTCTGTGTATTCTTGCCACCTCTTCTTAATATCTTCTGCTTCTGTTAGGTCCATGCCATTTCTGTCCTAAATTGTGCATTCTTTGCATGAAATGTTCAATTCGTATCTCTAATTTTCTTGAAGAGATCTCTAGTCTTTCCCATTCTGTTATTTTCCTCTATTTCTTTGCACTGAGGAAGACATTCTTATCTCTCTTTGCTATTCTTTGAAACTTTGCATTCAGATGGATATAGCTTTCCTTTTCTCCTTAACTTTTTGTTTCTCAGGTATTTGAAAGGCCTCCTCAAACAACTATTTTGCCTTTTTGCATTTCTTTTTCTTGGGAATGGTTTTGATCAATGCTTCCCATGCAATGATTTGAACCTCCGTCTTTGGTTCTTCAGTCACTCAGTCTATCAGATCTAATCCCCTAAATCTATTTGTCACTTCCACTGTATAATTGTAAGGATTTAATTTCATATCTGAACTCTCTACCGGTTTTCCCTACTTCTATTTGAGCCTGAATTTTGCAATAAGGAGTTCAGGATCTGAGCCACAGTCAGCTCCTGGACTTCCTTTTGCTGACTGTATAGAGCTTTTCCATCTTCAGCTGCAAAGAATATAATCAGCCTGATTTCAGTATTGACCATCTGGTGATGCCCAGGTATAAAGGCATCTCTTGTGTTGTTGGAGAGTGTGTTTGCTATGACCAGTGTGTCTCTTGGCAAAACTCTGCTAGCCTTTGCCCTGTTTCATTTTGTACTCCAAGGCCAAACTTGTCTGTTATCCCAGGCAACTTTTGACTTCCTACTTTTGCATTCCAGTCCCCTTTGATGAAAAGAACATTTTTTTTTGGTATGAATTCTAGAAGGTCTTGTAGGTCTTCACAGAACCGTTCAACTTTAGGTTCTTCCATATTTGTGGTTGGGGCATAGACTTGGATTGCTGTGATAGTTAATGCTTTGCCTTGAAAACAAACAGAGATCATTCTGTCATTTTTGAGGTTGCACTCAAGTACTGCATTTAGCAATCTTTTGTTGATTATTAGGGCTACTCCGTTTCTTCTAAAAGATCCTTGCCCATTGGAGTATATATAATAATGGTTATCTGAATTAAATTCATCCATACCTGTTCATTTGGTTCATTGATTCCTAAATTGTCAAGGTTCACTTTTTCCATCTCCTGTTTGACCACTTCCAATTTACCCTGAACATGGACCTAACATTCCAGGTAAAAAGCCTCTTGATGAAAGTGAAAGAGGAGAGTGAAAAAGTTGGCTTAAAGCTCAACATTCAGAAAACGAAGATCATGGCATCCAGTCCTATCACTTCATGGGAAATAGATGGGGAAACAGTGGAAATAGTGTCAGACTTTATTTTTGGGGGCTCCAAAACCACCGCAGATGGTGACTGCAGCCATGAAACTAAAAGACACTCCTTGGAAGAAAAGTTATGACCAACCTAGATAGCATATTCAAAAGCAGAGACATTACTTTGCCAATGAAGGTCCGTCTAGTCAAGGCTATGGTTTTTCCTGTGGTCATGTATGGATGTGAGAGTTGGACTGTGAAGAAGGCTAAGTGCCAAAGAATTGATGCTTTTGAACTGTGGTGTTGGAGAAGACTCTTGAGGGTCCCTTGGACTGCAAGGAGATCCAACCAGTCCATTCTGAAGGAGATCAACCCTGGGATTTCTTTGGAGGGAATGATGCTGAAGCTGAAACTCCAGTACTTTGGCCACCTCATGCGAAGAGTTGACTCACTGGAAAAGACTCTGATGCTGGGACGGATTGGGGGCAGTAGGAGAAAGGGATGACCCAGGATGAGATGGCTGGATGGCATCACGGACTCGATGGACATGAGTCTGAGTGAACTCCGGGAGATGGTGATGAACAGGGAGGCCTGGCGTGCTGCGATTCATGGGGTCGCAAAGAGTAGGACACGACTGAGTGACTGAACTGAACTGAACTGAACTGAAGCAATATTGTTCTTTATAGCATTGGACTTTGCTTCCATCACGCGTCATATCCACAACTGGGCATTATTTTCACTTTGGCCCAGACTGTTCATCTGTCTGGAGCCATTTCTCCAGTAGCATGCTGGACACTTACCAACCTGGGGAATTCATCTCTCAGTGTCCTATCTTTTTGCCTTTTCATACTATTTATGAGATTCTCAAGGCAAGAATACTGAAGTGGTTTGCCATTCCCTTCTCCAGTAGACCACTTTTTGTTACAGTTCTCTGCCATAATCCATCTGTCTTCAGTGGCCCCATACAGCATGGCTCATAGTTTCATTGAGGTAGACAAGGCTGTGGTCCATGTGATCAGTTTGATTAGTTTTCTATGATTGTGTTTTTCATTTTGTCTGCCCTCTGATGGATAAGGTAAGAGGCGTGTGGAAGCTTCCTGATGGGAGGGAACACTTTGCAACTGGCCAGTGTTAGTCATTCAGTCTTGTACAACTCTTTGCCTACTCTATTGACTGTAGCTGACCAGGCTCCTCTGTCCATGGAATTCCCCAGGCAAATGCTGATGTGGGTTGCCATTCCTTTCTCCAGGGGATCTTCCTGACCCAGGGATAGAAATTGAGTCTCTTGCCTTGCAGGCAGATCCTTTACCATCTGAGCCACTAGCAAAGCCTAATCAGCAACATGAGTGTGTATAGTTATGCAGGCTGAGAAATTCCCTGGTCTGCCATCTGTAAACTGGAATATCTCACAATAGTACATAAATGATGTTTGTTTAGTGAGGACAAAATAGTCAGGGGTCCAATCACTCTGATATTTTGACTCAGCAACTTTTTTTCACAACGTGAGAGTTTGTCCAGCTCTCAGTTTCCCATCCTTTTGACTCAGGTCTGTCAGTGACTACATAACTGTTTTCTAAAAGCAATTTGAAAACCACTATCCCAAGTCCTGCTTCTAAACAGGCACATATAATGGTTTCATGGCCAACATATCACAGGCTTCTGAATGGATCTCTAGGGGGCTTTCTAGAACAAAATACTCTGATCACTGCAGTCTAAAAACTGAAGCTGACTTTAGGAAATTGGCAGGGATTGATAAACCCACATGAAGCATATTCTCAACAGTCTCTGTGATAAAACACTGGATCTATTCATTTTCACCTGTAGAATTCAAGGAGAAATGTTGGACGAGACCATATATTAAAATTATTTTTAGTTATCAAATTCTATGTTTTTCATTCTGACATCAACTTCACTTTGTGTGCAGTGACCCCGGACAAGTTGTGTCTCTATGTATCAGTATTACTTATCATTCTGCGCATCAAAAAGTTAAAGGTTGGTGTCTAAAGGAGTACAGATTCAGCGTTAAAAAAAAGTGTATCTGCTTCTTCTTTATAGAAGGATATATTTCAGATTTTGACTCAACTATTGCACACAAGTTATATGCTGATGCTTTTAAACTCTGGTTAACTTATCAAAAGTGAATGAAAGAATCACAAAAAGCACAGGGACAAAAATGAAAACCTACTTAGACTTATGAAGGCAGCAAACTAAAAATGAGAATCATTTTTTTCACCTACTTGAACTTTCATAATATTCTTAACAAATTCTTGCATTCTTATAGACCTACATTCCAAGGAAATGGCTTTAGCTGACAAAAGAAAGGTTTCATGTGTCCACACTCATTTTCTTCAACCTACTGCAATGATCTTGGATTGACAACTGGCAGAATAATGGGATATTCAGACTGGAAGAAGATTTTAGGATGTGCAGGCTGTCTTCAAACACCTCGAGGTTTGTTCTGTAGAGGATGAGCTAGGATCAGTCTACGTGTTTTCTGAGACAGAGCATGCAGGCAGAGCTGAAGAATGAGAGGGAGAAGGAAATAAGATATAACTGAAAATAAGGAAGTAGTTTTCAAGAGCAAGTTTATGAGACCATCTTAAGACATAATTGGATGTCCCTCTTAGTAGTGAGAATCACTATATTTGGAACTGTTCAAGTTGAACCTAGATGCCAGGCTATCCAAAACTGTATAATCAGTATAACTTGCCTATTCTAATGCATGATTCAGTAATTTCGTACTCATTTTCAGCTCCATTTTCTCTACAAAGTTTTAACTCAAAGCTTAGTGACTACCAATTTTTTCTTTATCTGATTTCTTAGTATGTCTTATTTGTTCCAGACATTTAGGTGCTTCCAATGAACACTTTGTTTTATACTGTATTTAGATCTTTCTCCAGTGGCTTCATATATACTGCCACCATCTGCCCTCCTCTCCTCAAGCCTGCATGCTGCTTTATACTGTGGAGACTGTGTAATATGTACTTATTTTATGTTCCGCATGGTGCCATTTTCATGACTGAAAGCATGGTTCGTGTGCAAGAAATACATGTTGAAGTAGATTAAACTGATGTTCAGGGACTTCCATCCAAGAAGGCAAAGTTGCTCTGTGAAGGTTTCACTTGGAAGGGGGAAAAAAAAATCCAACTATGTGCTTCATCAGGGCTCCCTGCATTCTTCTGTAGCTGTTCAATGTCTTCCTCCTGGCCCCACTCTCCCTCCCATTTTCACCACCTCCTCTGTTTCCCTCTTTCCCACAACATGCTTCACCCTAAGCAAAGCAGCTGTCTTTAGTTTTCTCTTTCCTTCTAATAAGCTCACTCATTTTTAGAGGGTAAAAGAAAGAATTTTGTATCAGAAGCCTTTCTTGGGGCAACTGAAACAAAAAATTATGGCCTCTCATTTTCTGTTGGGATAAAATGAGCAAAATGTGTAGAATAAAGACACACACAAATATATACACATACAGACACACACGGAGACACACAAGGTTCTGAAATCTTGATTCTAGTCTTATCTTTCCAAGTGCAGTAGCAGTGCAATCTTGGGCATGTTGTTACCTCTTTGTGTCTCAGTTAATGCAGCTATAAAGTGGAGATAATCACACTCACCCTACTGATGTCACAGGGATTCTGTGGCAATGAAATGAGAAAGTGAATGGGAAAACACCATGTGAATTATAAAGTCTACATGGGTATTAAGCATTGTTGTTGCTTTTATTACTATATCAAAGGCAAATTAGCCTTTCCCTCTCTCTGAAATATTTCTCATGGACCAATTTAAAGTAGATAATCTTTTGCAGATGATTGAGATGTGTTTCTCTTTCAGTGCCTTATTATTATTTATTTATTTATTATTATTTATAATATATTTCAGACTTACATCAAACAGTGACCACTGCATTGCTAAATATGTAGAATCAAGTGCATGAAAACTGCAGAAGATCAACTGGGATTTTTGTTTCTGAAGAGAAGAATTCTCATTCAAAATACAAGTGTGTGTACTTTCATTCTGTTTTTATCCTTAATGTTTCAAATTATAATGCAAACTTCCTAAGCTGATAAATTTGCTTTTTAGAGATTCTTTCTTATAAAACAATATAGAGAGCCGTTTGTGAAAGATGAAGAATGGTAGTTGAAATGCTTAATGTTCCTGTGTAATTTGCTAATGCTTTGAGAAATAGGAATGTAATGTCAGTGGCAGATGCTTCATACAAATGAAAAAATAAATTAATTACATGTATAACTTTTGTTAAAAGAGAAACGTGGGCTAATGCTGCATCTAGACTTTCACTATATTTGGATTTATTGTAGTATGTACTAATAATAATTCCACTGGTTTCAGAATGTTTGTTTTTTCTAATGCATAGAAACAATATGTTATTAACATTCCTAATTTCCAGATCTGATGTCCTCAGAGTCCCCCAGTGACAACCATTGATGTCCCATCCAGACTAGCTCAGGTTGTGAGGTGATGATGGCTATAGCTGAAGGCACATTACCTGTCTATATCCATCAGCTAATGGATATAGTTCTAATCTCAAGGTTAGAACATGAAAATCTGGAATATGATTAACAAATCCTGAAAGGGTTTTGTCCACTGACTCTCAAACTTCCTCCACCTCTACAGCAGTGACTTCTTCATCTGTGTTGACATGGTTGCATTTCTTGTCTTCTGTGTTGGTCTCTCTAATTAGCACTTTTGTATCCTACCAGAGAGTTTGAAAATAAATCCCTGACTACTTGGATAAAGCCCTAGTAAACCACTATATTCTTGAGAAAGCCCTTCACTGGAGTCTTGGATAGCATTATTCATTGTCCTCATGAACTATCTAAAGCTCGTGGACTCTGCTACCCTACTGTTGAACCAATGGCCATTCCACCTTTCTACATGCTACACACCATTCTACTACCCCCATCCCTCATACTTCAGTGAGTCTCCCCTAACCTGAAATTCCAATATACTGGAGTAAAAAATGTATAAATAGGATAAACACATTCATTAGCTCAGTTATGTTTCATGTTAAGTCCTGCAACCATTAGTGAGAGATCTTTCTCTTAAAGTTGAAACTATGACTGAACTCATGTTGTGCTTCCTGATATTGAGACAAAACAGTTACCTATATCCATGTGGTTATATTCCATCTGATAGGTTATATGTTCTTCTTCAGGTGAAATTATTTCCTTTCTCCCCTTATATGTGGTTTAGAGTTCATAACCCTGCTCTTTCTGATCCTGGTTTCAGCTCCCTTTGCCACAGCTGGTATTTTGATAACTTCTGTGTGGGTTTTCCCAAAGTTTCAAAGAAAAAAAAAAGATGAAAACTTTATGAATTTCAGGTAGAACTTTTTCTCATATCATCTATAGCATAATATATAATACATCTTTTGTATACTATGGTAGAACTAAATACAGTTCCGTGTTGGCTTCTTTAATGGATTTTACTTTTTAGCTCTTTAGAGGAGGTTTTAGCTCTTAAAGGGCAGGTAAAAATCATCTGTAATTTATTTGCTATGTCTTATATCTTTCTTAAAGAATAGATGTAACACAATGAAGAGCAAGAAGAATCTTTTTAGGATTGGGAGACTTGAGTTATCATACCAATTTTAGCAGTAGTGTTTATATGACCATGTATAGGCCATTTATTTCTTTGCATTTTAGTTTTATAATCTGTTTTTTTAAAAGGGGTAAACCATATTGCACACAAAGTTTGTAATGAAATAAACTGTTAGTCATTTGTGTCTGAATCTTTGTGACCCCATGGACTGTAGCCTGCCAGGTTTCTCTGTCCATTGAATTCTCTAGGCAAGAATATTGGAATGGGTAGCCATTCCCTCCTCCTGGGAATCTTCCTGAGCCAGGGATTGAACCCAGGTCTCTTATATTTCAGGCAGATTCTTTACTGTATGAGCCACTAGGGAAGTCCAAGACCTGTGTGATGCACTGGCTGCATTTTAAGTTAAAATTCTAACAGTTGCAATAATAAGTGTTATCTACTGGGATACTCACTTTATTCTCAATTAAAGACTAACATTTATATTTTGATATAGCTGAAATGACTGTTATTACTTATTAATGTAAGTTTGCTTCAACAGCAGAATTGTAGTATAGGAAAGAAAAGACACATGTGTACTTATTTCTTACCCTTAGAGTTTTAGCATCTATCACCATAATTGTCAAGTGGAGATGCGACGTAAAGAACTTTGGTCTCAGTAATTTGAGGATGTCTGCAAATCCTTAGGAAAATTATTTTACCTATCCAAGATTTAATGTCTTCAGCTGAAAATTGAGTATAATTGTAACTATCTCCTATAATTCATAAACATACTTATAACTTATGAGAAAGCAATTTGTAAATATTGCATACTGTTGGACAGTTCTCTGAAAACCTACAAGACCTTCTAAAACTAACAGCCCAAAAAGATGTCCTTTTAATTACAGGGGACTGGAATGCAAAAGTAGGAAGTCAAGAAACACCTGGAGTAACAGGCAAATTTGGCCTTGGAGTACAGAATGAAGCAGGGCAAAGGCTAATATAGAGTTCTGCCAACAGAACCTACTGGTCATAGCAAACACCCTTTTCCAACAACACAAGAGAAGACTCTACACAAGGACATCACCAGATGGTCGACACTGAAATCAGATTGATTATATTATTTGCAGCCAAAGATGAAGAAGCTCTATACATCATCAAAAACAAGACCGGGAGCTGACTGTGGCTCAGATCACAAACTCCTTATTGCCTAATTAAGACTTAAGTTGAAGAAAGTAGGGAAAACCACTAGACCATTCAGGTATGACCTAAATTAAATCCCTTATGACTCTACAGTGGAAGTGAGAAATAGATTTAAGGGACTAGATCTGATAGACAGAGTGCCTGATGAACTATGGACAGAGGTTCGTGATATTGTACAAGAGACAGGGATCAAGACCAATCCCCATGGAAAAGAAATGCCAGAAAGCAAAATGGCTGTCTGAGGAGGCCTTGCAAATAGCTGTGAAAAGAAGAGAAGTGAAAAGCAAAGGAGAAAAGGAAAGATGTACCCATTTGAATGTAGAGTTCCAAAGAATAGCAAGGAGAGATAAGAAAACCTTCCTCAGTGATCAATGCATAGAAATAGAGGCAAACAAAGAATGGGAAAGACTAGAGATCTCTTCAAGAAAATTAGAGATACCAAGGGAATATTTCATGGAAAGATTTGCTCGATAAAAGAAAAAAATGGTATAGACCAAACAGAAGAAGAAGATATTAAGAAGAGGTGGCAAGAATACACAGAAGAACTGTACAAAAAAGAGATTTATGACCCAGATAATCATGATGGTGTGATCATTCACCTAGAGCCAGACATCCTGGAATGTGAAGTCAAGTGGGCCTTAGGAAGCATAACTGCAAGCAAAGCTAGTGGAGGTGATGGAATTCCAGTGGAGCTATTTCAAATCCTGAAGGATGATGCTGTGAAAGTGTTTTACTCAATATGCCAGCATATATGGAAAACTCAGCAGTGGCCATAGGACTGGAAAATATCAGTTTTCATTCCAATCCCAAGGAAAGGCAATGCCAAAGAATGCTCAAACTACCACACAATTGCACTCATCTCACATGCTAGTAAAGTAATGCTCAAAATTATTCAAGCCAGGCTTCAGCAACACATGAACTGTGAACTTCCAGATGTTCAAGCTCGTTTTAGAAAAGGCAGAGGAATCAGAGATACAATTGCCAAAATCCACTGAATCATTGAAAAAGCAAGAGAGTTTCAGAAAAACCTCTATTTCTGCTTAATTGACTATGACAAAGCCTTTGACTGTGTGGATCACAATAAACTTTGGAAAATTCTGAAGGAGATGTGGTTACCAGACCACCTGACCTGCCTTTTGAGAAACCTGTATTCAGGTCAGGAAGCAACAGTTAGAACTGGACATGGAACCTTGCTTATTTAACTTATATGCAGAGTACATCATGCAAAACGCTGGGCTGGAGGAGGCACAAGGTGGAATTAAGATTGCCAGGAGAAATATCAGTAACCTCAGATATGCAGATGACACCACCCTTACGGCAGAAAGTGAAGAACTAAAGAGCCTTTGGATGAAAGTGAAAGAGGAGACTGAAGAAGTTGGCTGAAAGCTCAACATTCAGAAAACGAAGGTCATGGCATCCGGTCCCATCACTTCATGACAAATAGATGGGGAAACAGTGGAAACAGTGGCTGACTTTATTTTTTGCGGCTCCAAAATCACTGCAGATGGTGATTGCAGCCATGAAATTAAAAGACACTTACTCTTTGGAAGCAAAGTTATGACCAACCTAGACAGCATATTAAAAAACAGAGACATTACTTTGCCAACAAAGGTCCATCTAGTCAAGGCTATGGTTTTTCCAATAGTCGTTTATGGATGTGAGAATTGGACTATAAAGAAAGCTGAGCACTGAAGAATTATGCTTTTGAACTGTGATGTTGGAGAAGATCTTGAGAGTCCCTTGGACTGTAGGGAGATCCAACCAGTCCATCCTAAAGGAGATCAGTCCTGGGTGTTTATTGAAAGGACTGATGTTGAAGCTGAAGCTCAAATACTTTGGCCAGCTGATGTGAAGAGCTGACTCATTTGAAAAGTCCCTGATGCTGGAAAAGACTGAAGGCAGGAGAAGAAGGGGATGACAGAGGATGAGATGGTTGGATGGCATCACCGACTCAATGGACATGGGTTTGGGTAGACTCTGGCAGTTGATGAAAAATAGGGAGGCCTGGCATGCTGTGGCTCATGTGGTCACAAAGAGTCGGAGACAACTGAAGACTGAACTGAACTGAACTGAATTAAATGTAAGCTATGTGAAAGCCAAAGTGTTAGTTACTCAATCATGTGTGACTCTTTGTGACCCCATGGACTTTAGCCCATCAGGCTCCTCTGTCCATGGAATACTCCTGTTAAGAATACTGGAGTGGGTAGCCATTCCCTTCTCTGGGGTATCTTCTCCATCAGGGATTGAACCCAAGTCTCCTGGACTACAGACAGATTTTTCCTTTTTAATTGTCTCAGCTACCAGGGAAGGCCCAAACCCATGTAAACAAAATTAAATAACTTCTAAATTAGTCAATTGTGTTGTTATTATTACCTAAAGCAGAGGTAACTGCTCAATACCTACAACGCCAGTTGTTGACATAAACTAGTAAGGTAGGTGGGGAGTAAATGATGAATAGTATCTTACGCTGGGCCTCTGCTTTGCAAAAGTACTATTAAGTGATAGGAACTGTGGCAAGCTGGAAAGTACATGCTCTGTCTAAAGAACTGGTGGTTACTAATTTCCAAGCAATTATTGTCATGTGCAAAGGCTTGGAGAAGACTCCCATGGGTAGAACAACCTGGCTGGCTATCTTCCACAGGGTAGCAAAGAATCAGACACAACTGAAGCCACTTAGCACACAGGCAAAGTCAGACCCAGTGTGGGCAGAATCTCCAATTTTCTGTGGAGTCTGGAAGCCCAAATTAGTAGGTATAATTTTCCAGTGCTTCTGGGTTGGCAACTAGTTCAAATTTAAAACACTATATGGAAAAAAAAAAAAAAAAGAAAGAAAACACTATATGGGTCAACATTAGATTAAGTCAACATTAGATTAGGTTTCACAAAACATACCTTCAGGTAAATGTTCAACCTCTGACCTAAGCATTAACTAACGCTACAGCTCAAATCCTTACTGAATGCACCTACAACTTTTTCCAGTTACTATGAGGAAATCTTCTTCCAGTTAGCAATAATGATTGTGAGGGATTTAATCTGGGGTTTGGGTGAGTGAAGCCAGAAATCCCTGGAGGAATATGGGATGACAGTTCTAAGAAATGGAAAATGCAAGAGTGGTGAACAAATGTGCATCCTGCTTACCACGTGGAAAGGAGATTCCCTGGATGCCTGTAAGGATGGTTACCAAAATAATAGCTGGCAATGCACAGTCAGATTCTATTATAGTGTGCTAGAGCACATTCAATCTCTGGGTCCCCAAGAAGTTTTTTCTCTCATTGTTTCTACACTACAGGTTATTTCTGAAGCTTTCATGCTGCCCTATTAGAGAGAAGAGTATATGCTTCATGAATACTGAGTGTCTAATTCACCTTTGAACCCTCCATGATGTTGAGGGTGTTATTCTACACACAATGCTCAATAAATCTTATTGAATATGGAACAAGCATGTAAAATCTATATATGTCAGACATAGCACATTTTCTGAAGTACATGCGGTAGAGTTCAAAACAAAACTAAACAAAACTGAGGAAGGGAAAGAATGGGAGAGGAATCTACAAACATGGTTCTGCTATAGATTCTACAATGACATAGTTGAATGATCTTGAACAAATCACTTCAAAATTCCAGGACTTAATTTCAACATCTGTTACTTGCAAAAGTTGAATTAGATACTAACTTCCCTTATGGCTGTAGCAGTCTATGATTGTCTTCTATCCTTGAAATCAACAAGGATGCCCATGAAATATTTTTGGAAGACATTTTGGAAAAACTAGAATTCTGCTTCATTTTTGTCTCTAAAAGAGCCTGAGCCAAACTCTTCAGCCATTTTTTTATTCTCAAGTTCATTTTATGATATTGGCTTCAGATGAAAAACAATCGCTCTGCCCTTTAAAATTTATTTTCAAAGAGCTCCAAGGTATATTTCCTTCTATTTCGTCTATGGACATAATGATCTAGTCAAACAACACTCCAACTCAGTTCCAGCTACTCAAGAGGTCAGAGGAAGTACAATCAAACAACCTCTTAATGGGAAATTCCAAGAAATAAAACCAGTTTCTTGAGCTGCTGAGATAAAGTTAAGGTTGAATTGCATTTCCTAATTTCTGCTCAGAAATAAAAGAGAAAAGCTACCCTGGAAGTCAGGAGACAGGTGTTCCAGGAATTTCGATAGATGCCTGACAGGCCTGCATTCATCATTCAGTCCACCATGAGAAATGGTGATTGGAAACTGATGTTATCAAACTACTTAATCTCACTCTCATCACACTGCCTTTCCCTGAACCCTGCTACACAATGTTCCGGAATAGAGGCAGTCATACATTTGCCTCTGATGGCAGTTTCTGATTACCAGCAACCAGGACCAGCCTGAATCTACTTGTGGGGAAGTTTGTCTTTAGTGTTAAAGTTACTTTATTTTGGTCATTCATCTATTCATTTACTTCAACATTTATTTATTCATTCATTCAACAAACATTCATTGGCCACCCTTTCTAGCCAGGCATGGGTCTCTGTTCCCTGGGATCTAAATACAAGTCACACATTTGTTGATTGAATAATGCGTGAGTGAATGAATGAATGAGAAACATGGTTTCTCGTTTATAGTTTCTTCAGGGCACTCCAGTCCAGTGGGGAGAATAGAGCAGTAAATAGATCATACTAATTCATCATGGTAAGTGCTATGGTAGAGATGGACCATGTGTAATGGAGCCCATAAAGGGAACATTGATGCTCCCTGAGGAGCTCACAGAGACTTCTCCAAGTGGAGAGATTTTGTACACAGTTGTCCTTAGCAGCCAGCCTCTAAGAATGGTAATTTAGTCCAGAAAGTTTGATATCCTCAGCTGGTAAACAGTTCAACCTTGAAGTGAATGAGATCACCAGGAATGAGAGGAGGAGGAGGAGAGAATAGGGAGTCAAAAAATGGCTTGAGGTTCATTACAGGAGACACCTTGTGTTTTTAGTCTCTGTGCCTAATGAAATCTCTTTGGGTGTTTCTAATGTTCAGGAGAAAAAGACTGATATAATGTAAATGACTAGCCATCAGTGGTAAAGCTGGAGGAAGTTTTAGATAGTTGCAGTATTATTAATAACAGACAATCAAGTCTGAAATTCTAACAGTGGAATTTCAAATATGAAGCAAAAAGTGAGAAAGGATTTTCAAGGAAATGAGTTTTCTCTGCTGACTATGAAATTATATCTGTTTTTGCCTCCGCTTGTGAGTCAAGCCTGGATCATCCACTGCATCTATAAACATTTTGTGGGTGTATATTAAAAAATCAATTGTTTCCTGGTAAATATATATATATATATATATATATATACACACACACACACATATATATATATACTTGCTATTTTTGATATTATTATTAATAAGGCTCTTATTAAGTCAGGCACTCTGACAGGTAATTTACATATCAATACATTGTCTCATTTAATTCTCAAAACAAAGAGTTAGGATAAAAGAGCAAGAAGAAGAATGGAACCATTTAGTTTAACTTATATAGGAAACATTTAAAAACAATGCTTTAGGAATTGGAATATATATTAAAACTATTAGGTAAAAAGGCATGATGCATAATAGTTTATAAAATTATGTTTATTAATATTACTAAAAGAACATGGGTAAATTTTCTTTAAATGGATAAATTTATTATTGAAGAGACTGGAGTAAACAGCAAATAGTTTGTATTCTCCTATCATGTCATGATAATAATTCTGATGGCTCTTTTATTATATTGCAAATATTGGCTCTATGCCATTTGAAAAAATCCTACTCTAATGCTCAACCAAGATAATTTTTGTCATCTTAAAAGGATAAATCAAATAAGCGAATTTTCATTTGGAAGTCCATCTGGTATGCTGGAGAAAAAACCAGGTAAGGATTTGGAGGTTCCTTGTCCTTCTGTGGCCACTTCCCCAGGTGACCTTGTGCAAGTCCCTTACTCTATTTGCATAGGGTCCTCTGAAAAATGAAGATTGAGGTCCTATAACCCTCAAAGAAGGACTCTTAAGGACAAGGAAACAGTACGTGACGTTTCCTGCTCCTCATTGCACTCCCATTCTTGCCCCTCCCCCTACTAACCAGGCCCTCCATATCAGTCATATGGTGGGGGAGTTTTCCAGCTGAAGGCAATCTCCCTGATGAGTACAATAATCATAGGTAATCTTAATTTGTTGAGCCTATGTTATGGTTCAGGTACTGTACTTAATGATTTACCTACATCGAATCATGTAATCCTTACAAAAGCCCTATGAACTGCAGATGTTATCATCTGCAGTATACAGAAAAAGAAACTTCACAGTCCAACTCTCACATCCATACATGACCACTGGAAAAACCATAGCCTTGACTAGACGGACCTTTGTTGGCAAAGTAATGTCTCTGTTTTTTAATATGCTATAAAGAATTGTAGACAGTATATTATGGGCATATTTTTGTTTTTCTTCACATAGGGATAGACTTCATAATCTTCAGCAGGATTTAAAGGAGTCCCTGTTCCCCCAAAATTTGAAGTGTAGCTGGAAGCATCATTGGCTACTGGGATTTTTTTTTTTATTTCCTGACTTGACTACAAATAGAATTGTGTTGATTGTTATTACAGGAGTTAGTGACTAAATTGTCTTGCTCTTAGCCGTACTGAAGTATAACAAAATGCCAACTTTAATTGCACATAGAGAATGTTACTTTTTCATAATCTTTATTACTAAAATAGAAGTATACAAATATTATAACACTAAGTTGCAAGAAATAAAATCAGTCAATGGTACTTAATTAAATTATCTTTTTTCAGAAATATATATTGTGTCTTTTATGTGGGCCAATTTCCATATTTTTTTCCTGGTCTATGATAATGATTAATTACAAAGAATAAATGAAATTGATCAGGTAACAATGCACATTAGTCTTTTAGTTGAGTAAAAACTCAAGAATAACTCTGAGATTACCTGTTCCCTGGACACAACCTCTGTAGTATACAATCTTTGTTGATATCACTTAGCAATAGTTCTGTGGTGTTGGAGAAGACTCTTGAGAGTCCCTTGGAGAGCAAGGAGATCCAACCAGTCCATCCTAAAGGAAATCAGTCCTGGATATTAATTGGGAAGACTGAAGCTGAAGCTGAAACTCCTATAATTTGGCCACCTGATTATGAAAAACTGACTCATTGGAAAAGACCCTGATGCTGGGAAAGATTGAGGGCGGGAGGAGAAGGGACAACTGAAGATGAGATGGTTGGATGGCATCACTGACTCAACGGACCTGAGTTTGAATAAACTCTGGGAGTTGGTGACAGACAGGAAGGCCTGACGTACTGCTGTCCATGAAGTCACAAAGAATCAGACACAACTGAGCAACTGAACTGAATAGAACTGAACAATGGTTCTTTTTTGGTGCTATATACCCTTCTTATGGGCTTCCCTCATAGCTAAGTTGGTAAAGAATCCACCTGCAATGCAGAAGACCCTGGTTCAGGGAAGATCTGCTGGAGAAGGGATAGGCTACCCACTCCAGTATTCTTGGGCTTCCGTTAGCCCAAGGGAAGGGAAGTGGCTCAGCTCAGCCACTGAGCTGGCTCAGTTGTTAAAGCTGGCTCAGCTGTTAAAGAATACTCCTGCAATGTGGGAGACCTAGGCTTGATCCCTGGGTTAGGAAGATCCCCTGGAGAAGGGAAAGGTTACCCACACCAGTTTTCTGGCCTGGAGAATTCCATGGACTGTATAGTCCATGGGGTCACAAAGAGTTGGACACAACTGAGCGACCTTTAGATACCCTTCTTATAGCACTTAAATTTCTTTCTCATTTGAAAAATACTATATTTGTTTTCTTAGATTGGAGACTTTAAGTGCCTAATGATAGATGAAAGATTCAGAAGCATCCATTAATTTAAATTCAACATACATTTACTGATCACTTCTTGTTTGCCTAGGACTCTGCAGAGATTCTTGGCAGTATTTAAAGAGCAGAAGATACAGCTTTGGCCTAAAGAAACTTATATTTCAGTGTAGTTTATGAGTGTCTTAAATGTTAGGTTTAAAGTTGATGTATAGGCAAGAAATATCTCTGGTGAAAACTTGAGCAGGGGAAGATAATGATCAAAATGGAAAGCTTAATATGTTATATTTCTAAAAGCTGAATGAAAATGTGATGAAGCTGAATGAATGAAGGTTATTGTAGAAGGCTTTTGGGTTGCCTACCAAAACTTGAAAAATATGACCTGGTTCTCTGGTAGTAGAAATGAAGATTAAGAAATGGAAGTAAGAAAATGCCTGGGGAAGATTTGGAATCTTAGAGGCCTGTTACTCCAATCAGTTGTGAAGCTGCCCAGGCTCACAGCTCTTTCTAGGGGAAAGTGTCTCACTCATGCTTTTACATGAAAGAATAGCCCTGGTGTTTATTACCACATGAATTTCACCCTTTCTTTTCTGGAAGTAGTTAATTCATCTAATAATATACTTCTTCCATCAGATCAGTCAATTTATATCAAGGTTATGGATTGATCTAGTATGAAAGGATAAGCTAAATCAATCAATCAAAGTCTCTCTCTCTGGAATTTAAACTAAAATGCCAGAAAACTGTTAGGCGGAAAAAGTGAAACTTGAAAGATACACCTAAGATCAAAATAAATAGAATAGGAGTCATATTAGAATATTAGTCATATTAGAGTCAGAGGCAATTAGTTAGATAAATTTTGGCCAAAATTATAATGGCATTAATAAATATTTGTTTCTTTCATATCAGAACAGAACTAGCAATCCAGAGCTAGTATTTAGTGAGTTTCAGAGGAAGTAAGACATGGAAAGAGACAAGATACTATAAGGATTTGTTATTGATGTCACCTTTGTGTGAGGTCTGGACTTCACTGGGACCACCTGAGGAACTTACAGAATAACAACTTTCAGAATTGTCTACCTGAAGTGTGAGAGGTGGGAGAATTTATATCCATTTCTCATCATTTCAGGATTGCCCTCTGGGTGATAACTCTGGACTCTTAGGAGTAGAATGTATCCTGCCAAAGTGAATTCCTACCAGTGCCCTAGGTGTTGGGGAGACTGTGGGAGAGAAACCAAAGACACGTGGAGCATTCTTGATAGGAAGCATTGTCAGAAAGAATTGAGTTTAAACCAGTATGAAGCTTCCCATTGGCAGTTGTCATGGCTGGAATCACAAGTATGCTGAGATGATGTAGGCTGGGGCATGGACACAACTGACACGGTCTACCCCCTCACTGTCCAGCTTTGGTCATGCTTGCATACAGTCCCATCCATCAGTGGCTCTTCAAGGTCAAGGCTGGCTGCTGAGATTTAATAAACCAAGGTTAGTGAAACAAACTATAATCTCATCGCTGATCCCACAAGATTACTGGCCCAAAGGGTTTAATTGATATTCAAAATCTCTTTCTTCCACTACACATTCTAGATTTTCCTTACTCTTGGCTGACATTTCAGTCGATAGGCTGCTTGGTTGGTGGGGTGACAAACGCCTTCATTTCTGAGTAGTTTGAGTCCACAGTTTGCCTTTCCTTTATTAGATCATGTCTGCTGAAATTGTCCATTCACCATTGTGATCAAGCAAATGAAGAGCAATTCTCAGCCACGACATCATGGCCCTTCTCCAGAACCCTGAGGATGTGGCCTGACTCACTTAAAACTGGCAGCTTCATGAGCCACTCAATAATTAGGTCAAAGCAATGTTCCCAGGCATGGCATATGCTACTTTCAAAATCCAAAAGGCTCAAAGTACAGAGCACACAGAAATTATGCTCATTTGTACTCCAGACTTTTGGATCCCTACAAACTAATGTGTCTTGCTAATGTGGCAAGCCTTTACAGTTTGGAGGGACTTATCTCCCATTGTGCTGGGATGTATGTGTCTGGCATCTATATATGTAGAGTATCTGGAGTATTTGCCACTTTCTGTCCACTAGGTCCAATTAGCATCATTAGGCATCAGTATAGGAACTAGCATGATGTTCTAAGACATGTCAAGATGATTAAGGTCCCTGCATATTATATTGTGGCAGAGAGCAAGAGAGTTAATCTAGTGCTTGGACCAGACAATGAATCTGTACAGCTGTTGTCTCTTTGCAAATGGGAACAGCTTCTGGTAGATAGAAAAGAACACATTGGCCAGATTAATAGGTGCATATCAAGTGTCAATTATAGTAAAAATATCACAGCTCAGGAGCTGCTATTGAGGCAACCAAGTAATAAAGTTTATGGTGATTCATAATTAATTGCTTCCGGTTATGATCTCTATGGGTGTTTCAAGGTTTCACTAGGGGAACTGAGGACCACATTCTCGTCAACTCTGTATTTGAGAATGGCACTAATCTATACAATTTTTCCAAGGATGAATACTTGCTTTACTATATTTATTACTATTTATTTACTATAAACACTCAGTTTTACTATGATGGCAAGATGGGATTTGTAAGGACTGTTTTAGGAGTTTCCATTAGCCTGTTTTACCATAAAGCTTCTAAACTCACATTCTGCTAGCTATTAAGTATATACATTTCAATTATGCATTTGGAAAATAACTACAGGGTGTACATAGCCATATATCTCTTTCCTTTCCCCACGTCTAACTCCTTTAAGATCAGCTGTTTGTTTCTGTATTAATAGTCAAGTACAAAATATTTTTTACTGACTAAGTATAAAGCTTTTTCCTCCTGGGACATGGGCTAGGCTTCCTTGCTTAGAGCTTATTGAACTCTGATTTCAGTTTTTCATCTGGAGGCAATAAGGTTATGCAGGGATAGATGGCAAGCAATACCTTTTGAAGCATTTGCCTTGTTCATGTACTTGCATAATCTGTTAATAAAGGGAGACTCTTGTCTCCAGCTAGGACTGGAGTGTTTCTATTGGTTCAGAGGTCACAAGGGAGCATAGGTGTAGGAGGCTCTCAAATTCATTTGTCCAAATGTCTCCATTCTTGGTCTGAGCATCTCATTTATTATTATTATTATTATTATTATTATTATTATTATTATTATTACTATCAGCTTCATCTCTGACAGAAGTGACCCATTGTATGTACAAACCTGTACTGTTTGTGTCCCCTGCAATTACACTCTTACAAAAAAAAAAAAATTCTGATCATGATTTTGAATGCCTTCTGACCTATGGATGCAGGATGTGAGTGTTTCTTTAATCACACACATGGAAGCCTTTTGTTTTATCCCTATAACCTAAGTTGGTTGTTTTCTTTCTTTAAAATATCCACAGTAGTTAATAAAAGCTAAGGGTTCTAAGAGCTGGATTCTGCATAGACCACATGAGAAGTGTCTAGAATGTCTTCCAGAAGTGTTTACATTAAAGGGGAAAGCAGGAAAACACATCCAAAGTTACCCATTCCCAATTGGTTAACAGTTTTCTCTGAGGATATGAACACACATGCACCTCCCAGTTATACATGTACTGTCTGAGCAAGTTCCTTCTGGCATTCAAATTAAAAGAGAAACCAAGTGGTGGAAAGTGAAGACATACCAAATATACTTAATACAGGATATGGCCAGTTTGAAATGAGTCAAAACTCTCATGGAACTTTCCACAGCAGCTGCAGCTGAAGGCAAAGATAAAGAGATGTGAGGCTGGACATCAGAGGTGTCTGACACCACAGGCAAGGCAATCCCACATTCTCAAGACTCAGGATTCTTTTGTCTCCTTACTTTCTATTCCTAAAGTGATGCTCTCACTCTATGGCAAATAAATAAATAAATAAATAAATAAATAAATAAATAAATAAATCAAAGAAAAAAAATGTCTTCCATTGCATTTTCAATTCAAAGCAACAGGACAGCAAAGAAGGAGAGGACACGCTTTTTCCTTTTAGAGCAAATAAAAAGTTGTACTCACCATTGTCTATAACTTAGTTACATGACCACATTTAGCCACCATAGAGGCTAGAAACTGTAATCTAATATGTTCTGAGCAGCTGGATACTTGGTTAGAAATAAGGAATTCTATTCATAGAAAGGGATTTCCAGGTGGTGCTAGCCATAAAGAACCAGCCTGTCAATGCAGGAGATGCAAGAGATGCGGATTCAACCCCTGGATCGGGAAGATCCCCTGGAGAAGGGCATGACAACCCACTCTAGTATTCTTTCCTGGAGAACACCATGGACAGAGTTTCATGGCGAGTTATGGTCCATAGGGTCACAAAGAGTCAGACATGATTGAAGTGACTTAGCACACATACACATTCAAAGAAACAGTAGTTTTCAACTCATGTCTTAGGTAAAATTTTAGAAACATGTATGATGGTGTTTTTGTTTGACACAATGACTAGAAAGTCTTATCACTTAATTGGAGTATCTAAGGAGGTTGGGTGAACTGCAATGTCCAGAAGAGCTTCACACAATAAACAGTTGGCTTGTATTCTTCACAGATTTTAAAATTCCTGAAGGATGCCCGGGTAGGTGGGAAAACAAATTGTAATTTTCTAAGTGTAGAGATTAACTCCATTTTCTGCATAAATGTGCAACTGTACCATGCACTGACATTTTTAGGGGTGTAGGGAGTCAAGGGAGAATTGTATATGGTTAGGTTGCATCCATCTTCAGTCAGAATCATTCACTATTTCTGAAAAAATGAAGAACAAAAAATATCATCTGCAACAGGGCTGTATATGGCATCTGTATCATTGATATAAGACAATATGAGACACTGTGTCAGTCACCCTCTGCATCACAGTCATCCTGGTTTAAGTATAATCATCTTACTACTTTATTTAAAGTGTAGCTATGCCTGAGCATTCTCATATTAAATTATATATTTTAAATAATGTAAATATTTTTTATTTTAAGTCATTTTTATTTTCTCCTTTTCTTGATATAGGTACTTTGAAAAGAATCAATAACCCTTTTCAAAGTAATTATTGACTGTTTTTGAAGTATTAATATAATAAGGTATATTTATAAATTTCAGGATAGTAAAGATGGCATTGTAAAGCATTTACTGTAACAATTAAGTGTTTCATCTGATAGGGTTGAAAGCTACTATATCCACAGAAGGAGAGAACAGAAACTGGGGAATAACGTGTTCTTTCACAGAGGAATGTGACAAGTCAAATCAGGGAGACAAGGATGATGTATAAATTGAGACATCAGAAACTATCTTTAAGTAGAAGCTTTGAGAGAAAAAAAAAATGTATACAGTTTAAGTATACAAGAAGTCAGTTAGTTGTACAAAAAGAATGGAGTATAATAGGCTCCAGTGTCATCCACCTCATTAGAACTGATTCAAATGTATTCTTTTTAATGGCTGAGTAATACATCATTGTGTATATGTACCACAGCTTTCTTATCCATTCATCTGCTGATGGACATCTAGGTTACTTAGTCTCCAATTAAAATAAATAAATTTTATATAAAAAAACAATGGAGTAGATACATGGCACATGCTAAAAGTAAAACACTATATTGTGTATTCTTAAATGAGAATGCCTTAAACTGTATCAGTTTTCACGCCCACTTTTCCCCTGTGACTGTTGCTGCTGCTAAGTCGCTTCAGTTGTGTCCGACTCTGTGCGATCCCATAGACGGCAGCCCACCAGGCTCCCCCGTTCCTGAGATTCTCCAGGCAAGAACACTGGAGTGGGTTGCCATTTCCTTCTCCAATGCATGAAAGTGAGAAGTGAAAGTGAAGTTGCTCAGTCATGTCAGACTCTTAGCGACCCCATGGACTGCAGCCCACCAGGCTCCTTCGTCCATGGGATTTTCCAGCAAGAGTGCTGGAGTGGGGTGCCATTGCCTTCTCCATTCCCCTGTGACAGTCCTATTCTAATCCTCACTTTCACAGTAGTTAATTCTCACTTGTTTCCTGCTCCTTTGCCACCTACTATCTCTACTTTTCCTGGGTTCTTTGGCACTCAAGGTTACTCAAGTATGCCTGCAATGAAAAAAACATACTATCAGTGAAAATGGAGAAGGGGAAGGAGTGGAAATATCTTCAAGCTTTGCCAAACTGAAGAGGGAACATGGCAAGAGTACTAAGAAAATGATGTTGCCGATGGCCAAAATGAAAAATGGTTTAAATTACTGAGAAAAGTGAGATGCTCAACTTTGATGCCAATCTCTATCTTATTTAAATTTTAATTACTTGCCCTTACTTATTTCTTAGCTCGTCACTCACCCCTCTTGTTTTCTCTACCTCTTTTTTTAGTATTTACCTATGAAGTCCCCTTTTATATTTAATTCTAAATGCTCCACAATTACAGAAGTGGTGTTAATTTCTAAAGCTTCATCTTTCTGATTGGCCTTGTGAGATTAAATTAATTAATTCTAATTACACTAAACCCTACGTACAGGAGAACATGAAAAAAAATAGACACTAAAATATTTCCTTTCATCAAAGTTCTGTTGATGTGAAATTGTTTTAACAAAAGTAAAAAGAAGTATAAATCTCAGTTCTTCACCTGGCATGGTGAAGAGGACAGATACTCTGATTAACTTTTTATTAAAATATAAATTCCATATTACCAATGGCAAAAAGATTCAAAATTAGGAAAGGAGTACGTTAAGGCTGTATATTGTCACCTTGCTTATTTAATTTCTATGCAGAGTACATCATGTGAAATGTCACGCTGGATGTGATTCCAATTTGTGATTCCAATCACAAGTTGGAATCAAGACTGCCAGGAGAAATACCAAAACCTCAGATATGCAGATGACACCGTCCTTATGGCAGAAAGTGAAGAAGAACTAAAGAGCCTCTTGATGAAAGTGAAAGAGGAGAGTGAAAAAGCTGGCTTAAAACTCAACATTCAAAAAACCAAGATCATGGCATCCAGTCACATCACAACAAATAGACAGGGAAACAATGGAAATAGTGACAAACTTTATTTCTGGGGGACTCCAAGATCACTATGAATGGTGACTGCAGTCATGAAATTAAAAGACAGTTGCTTGTTGGAAGAAAAGCTATAACAAACCTAGACAACATATTAAAAAGCAGAGATTTCACTTTGCTGCCAAAGTCCATATAGTCAAAGCTATGGTTTTTCCAGTAGTCATGTATGGGTATGGATGTGAGAGTTGGACCATAAAGAAGGTTGAGTGCTGAAGAATTGATACTTTCAAACTGTGGTGCTGAAGAAGACTCTTGAGAGTCCCCTGGACAGCAAGGAGACCAAGTCAATCCATCATAAAGGAAATCAACCCTGAATATTTACTGGAAGGACTGGTGCTGAAGCTAAAGCTCCAATACTTTGGCTATCTGATATGAAGAGCCAACTCATTGGAATAGACCATGGTTCTGGGAAAGACTGAGGGCAGGAGGAGAAGGGGATGACAGAGGATGAGATAGTTGGATGGCGTCACTGACTCAATGGACATGAGTTTGAACAAACTCTGGTAGATAGTGAAGGAGAGGGAAGCCCAGAGTGTTGCAGTCCATGAAGTTGCAAAGAGTAGGACATGATTGAAGGACTGAACAACAGCACAAGGTACTATAGGATCTCAGATAAAATGATTTTGCCTGAAAATTTGGGCAATACAGAGCAAATATGTGGAATGAATTTTAGAGTAAACATTCACAGCATAAAGAGGAAATGAAAAAAAGTCAATACACATAGAAAAAGAAGTATAGAATCAAAATCTTGTTTATACATGGGCAAGGAAAATTAAGAAATTAGACTATGTGAGGATAGATGGGAGTTAGGCCAGAAGGGATACCATCAAAAGTACGAAAATAAAGTTTGATTTAAAGCTAGACTAAGACAATCATTATACTCTTAGCTAAAACATTTGAACTTTGTACATATATTCATCTACTGCTGTTGATAATGAGGCTAATATACATCACATAGAAAGGAACTTTGTCAAGTAATAATACAATTTTTATAGCAATCTAAGCAACACACTAGAGACTGGTGAGTTTGAGGTACCAGTATGATATTCAAATGAAAATAACTAGTTGGCAGCTGGAAGTATGGAGCTTGGGCAATGGAGTGAGATCAAAATTGAATAATAATACTGGCCAAGTATTGGAATTTGGATCCTGTTTGAAGTTACGTTAAGGCCATGTTGAACAAGCCAAGAAGAGGGCAAATGGCAGCACCATGGGTAACACCAAAATACAAGGTATGGCTTAAGGAAGAGGTGACAATGCAAGAAATCGGAACTAACTGTAAAACAGGATGAACTGGGATCTGGAAGCTGAAATAAGAAATATTCAGGAAAGGAGCTGTTACTAAGCCAAATTCTACAGAGAACCTCAGGTAAAGATTAAAATACATTCTTTGCATGTGGCATCTGAAACCTTTCCCTCATCCAGAGATTAATTAAAATTTTAGGAATAACTTACACCAGAAAACCTATGAATAACATGCAATTATGAATAATAAGTACCATGCGTGCATGATTAGATGTGTCTGACTCTTTGGGACCCCATGGACTGTAGCCTCCCAGGCTTCTCTGTCCATGGGACTTTTCAGACAAGAATTCTGGAGTGGGCTGCCATTCCCTTCTCCAGGGGATTTTCTCAGCCCGGGGATTGAATCCTTGTCTCCTGCATTGCAGGCACATTCTTTACACCTTAGCCACCAGGGAAGCGCTTGCCAGAAAATATCCCTTTATGGAATTTAAAGTAGGACCAATGCTCTAAATCCACTTACAGCATCCCACTTTTGCAGGTTAATTCTTTCAAGTATAGGTTGGTGCACTATGGCATTTGGAAGTGGGATAGCAAAAAGGCTGAATGCATAGGCTTTGCTCTAATAAGCGACTTGGTTTCAAATATGACTTTACCACTTAAATGATTAGAGCAACCATTGGAAGTTACTTGACCCTCTGAGATTCAATTTCCTGATCCATAAAAGAAAAAATATACTAATTTCATAGGGTTGCAGATGAGAATGAAATGAGATAATTGTATACAAAGCACTTAATCTGGCACATAAATAGGGTTCAATAAATAAGAGCTATTATTATTATACTGGGCTGCTATGTTGTGAGAACACTGCCGTTGCTTGACTTTTCGTTTACCATGCAACACTGGGGAGTTTTTGGCAGCAACCACTAAGCAGTTTGTTGGCACACAACCTTTCAATTATCTGCACTACTGATCCCCTCCATTAGCATGGATAAGAGAAAGTGTATGACATAGATAAGCCAGAGGGATGGAAAAACAACAACAACAGCAACAACAACAAAAAAAAACAGTCCAACCATATATCTATATAAATTTCTATTAGGAATTTAGGAAAGGTTTCTCATACATACAGATTTACATCTTTGAAGAAAGGAATCCAAGTTCCTCTGCACATGAGTTCTGTAACTTGCTCATAATGAGTGTTAGCGCTTCTTTGTCGTTGCTTTATTTTTATGTAACGATTCTCCTTTTAAGGAAATACACCAAGAGGTTTTTTTCTTTGTGTTGTACTGATTCACCTCTGATTCTGTTTTCAATGCTGTGCTTCTGTCTAGCTATGCTAAGAACTACTCAAGTTATTTGAGAGTCAATGGAATAGTAATAAAAAGTTCCACCTTGACACTGAATTCTCTGCCTTTGAAATATGGAGATGACTTTTTCCCCACAAGGCTAAAGAGGTTTTACTTAAAGGTGGTATAAATTTATCGGTTTTATTTTTGGCCACTGGAGGGCTCTCATATTTTTCCACTAATGAAATAGAGACCTTGAGCATGACTAAAAACTAGAAATCAGAGATGAAAGTTGAAAGTAAGTGTTCCTGTGGTTTGTTCCCAAATCTAAATGCAGACAAATTTGAGTGCAGGCTAGTCTATGCTACAGAGCAATGATTTGGCTGCATGGGACAAATGTTTGCATCACTAATATGACTTAGATCTCCAAATTTGGGAAAAAGTGGACTGTCTCCTTCATTTCTTTTATTTTAGTGATTGTTTATTGTCTTTTTCCATTTCTGGTTAATAATCTCCTAGCACCCTGTTCTTTCAATGGAGGTCCTATCAACTAATGCTGACCCTTGGTTCTTTTTTTTAACTTTCCCCCCTTTTCTATTATTCCTAAACCCTGTCTACCACTCCAAAGTCTCTCCTCATCAATGACCTTCCCTAACAATTATGCTTCATGGATTATTTAATGAACTCCCCACCGCTTGCCACACACACAATCATTTGTGCCTACCTCAATGTTTCTCCAGGAGATAGCGAAGAATAGGAGAGCCAGGCATGCAGCAGTCCATGGGGTCACATAGAGTCGGACATGCCTTAATGACTGAACAACTACAAAATGCTTCCAGACCTACTTAGGTCAACCACATAGGGCCACGTACTTGTGCTGAGACATCAAGTTTCCCAGAAATGTTCAGATTTGTACACAAAGGCAGGCATCCAGCATTTTAGAATATGTGGGTTGCCTTTCCCTTCTCTGGGGGATCTTCCCTAACCAAGGATCGAACCTTGGTCTCCTGCATTGCAGGCAGATTCTTTACTGGCTGAGTCACTGAGGAAGCCCATTTTTGGACTATGGCACCCAAATTAGTATAGTGACCTAAGGTCTGATCTTAGCTGTTAGAAATATACAAGGTATAGGTAAGAAATGATAGCAAATATCTTTGGAAGTGGTGATATTCATACTCAGGAAACTATTGAAACTGAATTTGAAATGGTATCTGATTTGAAATGGTATACCAAAGTAGTAGATACAGGGTGGGACAAAGTCTGGCTGTTTGGTGAGATAGCTGGAAAGTTTCATTACATCAATCAGTCAAGCAGCCCAGAATTTCAAGAGAGAACTAAAGAGGTAAATCGGGGAAGAGGTAAGGGCAGGGTTTAAGATCTTTGGTATTTCTGAAGAAAACTGAAGTTTGGAAGATACACAAGTATCCAGAGATTCACCTGAGACTTTCAGATACCCAGCCCCTGAGTAATTCTAGACCCCACCTGTGGGAATAACCTACTGAATTCATTACTAAGCTTATTTAAGAGACACCCAGGAAACATAGGTTGAAAGTCTCCAGAATCAGCAGATACGTCTGACACATTCCTTGTTGATGACTAGTTGTTGTTGTTGTTTTTTCTGTTTTGCTTGTTTGTATGTTTGTTATGAACTCAAACTTTTGAAATTCCCATTAATTTCATTCTTCTTTATTTTAGCGCATACATGAAATAATGACAATTTTGGCTCCAGAGAAGCTTTTGCATGTGGTTTTGTTGCTATTTGCCTACCAGAGATAAAGTTTCTGAAATGTTCTGTCCTTTCTATGTTAAGTTGTATTGTTTGAAAACCCCTTGTATTTTACTTATGAACATACACTGTGACTGTTGCCAATCTCTAAATCATACAGAGAAATGGCTTTAAAAAAATGTTATCTTTAGTTTTTTAATCGGAAAAAAATTTAATTGAAGTATAGTTGATTTACAACCTGTCAGTTTTAGGTGTTTAGTAAACTGACTCATATGTATGTATATGAATATATATTCTTTTTTCAGATTCCTTTCTATTACAAGATATTGAGTATAGTCCCCTGTGCTATACTGTAGATTCTTCCTGTTTGTCAATTTGATATGTGATAGCATGTGTATATTACTCTCAAACTCCGAATTTATCCCTCCCTCAACTTTTTCTATTTGGTAACCATAAGTTTGTTTTCTATTTGTTTATAAGTCTATTTCTACTTTATAATAAGTTCATTTGTAACATTTGTTAGACTCCACATACATGTGATAACATATATTTGTCTTCTTTGCCTGACTGACTTCACTTTTTATGATAGTTTCCACGTCCAACCATGTTGTTGCAAATGACATTATTTTATCCTTTTTACGCCTGAGTAATCTTCACAACCCAGATAATCACAATGGTGTGATCACTCACCTAGAGCCAGACATCCTGGAATGTGAAGTCAAGTGGGCCTTAGGAAGCATCACCACAAACAAAGGTAGTGGAGGTGATGGAAGTCCAGTTGAGCTATTTCAAATCCTGAAAGATGATGCTGTGAAAGTGCTGCACTCAATATGCCAGCGAATTTGGAAAACTCATCAGTGGCCACAGGACTGGAAAAGGTCAGTTTTCATTCCAATCCCAAAGAAAGGCAATGCCAAAGAATGGTCAAACTGACACACAATTGCACTCATCTCACACACTAGTGAAGAAATGCTCAAAATTCTCCAAGCCAGGCTTCAGCAATACGTGAACCATGAACTTCCAGATGTTTAAGCTGGTTTTAGAAAAGGCAGAAGAACCAGAGATCAAATTGCCAACATCTGCTGGATCATCAAAAAAGCAAATGAGTTCCAGAAAAATCATCTATTTCTGCTTTATTGATTATGTCAAAGTGTTTGACTGTGTGGATCATAATAAACTGTGGAAGATTCTGAGAAAGATGGGAATATCAGACCACCTGACCTGCCTCTTAAGAAATCTGTATGCAGGTCAGGAAGCAACAGTTAGAACTGGACATGAAACAAGAGACTGGTTCCAAATAGGAAAAGGAGTACATCAAGGCTGTATATTGTCACCTGCTTAATTAACTTCTATGCAGAGTATATCATGAGGAACACTGGGCTGGATGAAGCACAAGCTTGAATCAAGATTGCCAGGAGAAATATCAATAACATCAGATACGCAGATGACACCACCCTTAGGCAGAAAGAGAAGAACTAAAGAGCCTCTTGTTGAAAGTGAAAGAGGAGAGTGAAAAAGTTGGCTTAAAGCTCAACATTAAGATTAAGATCATGGCATCTGGTCCCATCACTTTATGGCAAATAAATGGGGAAACAGTGGCTGACTTTATTTTTCAGGGCTCCAAAATCACTGCAGATGGTGACTGCAGCCATGAAATGAAAAGATGCTTACTCCTTGAAAAGAAAGTTATGACCAACCTAGATAGCATATTCAAAAGCAGAGACATTACTTTGCCAATAAAGGTCCATCTAGTCAAGGCTATGGTTTTTCCAGTAGTCATGTATGGATGTGACAGTTAGACTATAAGAAAGCTGAGTACCGAAGAATTAATGCTTTTCAACTTTGGTATTGGAGAAGACTCTTGAGAGTCCCTTGGAATGCAAAGAGATCCAGCCAGTCCATCCTAAAGGAAATCAGTCCTGAGTGTTCATTGGAAGGACTAATGCTGAAGCTGAAATTCCAATACTTTGGCCACCTGATGCAAAGAATGAATCATTTGAAAAGACCCTGATGCTGGGAAATATTGAGGACAGGAAGAGAAGGGGATGACAGAGGATGAGATTATTTGATGGTGTCACCAATTCAATGGCCATGAGTTTGGGTAAACTCCGGAAGTTGGTGATGGACAGGAAGGCCTTGCATGCTGCGGTCCATGGGGTCACAAAGGGTCGGACACTACTGAACTGAACTGAGTATTCCATTGTGTGATACACCAGTTAATAATAATGTAACAACATTGGCTCATTTGTTGTGACAAATGTACCATACCAGTGTAAAATAAAAATAATAAGGGAAACTGGCAGTGTGATATATGAGAATTCTCAGTGCAACTTCTCAACTTTTCTGTGACTCTAAAACTGGTTTTAAAATAATAAGTAAAGACAAAAACGTGACCAGACATTAATTTACTATAAGCCTACTATGAATTAGATCTAGAGGGTAAATGATGGTGGGATTTATGTTAGAATGGCAGAGATAAACCCTTAAGACTGCTTAAGTGCACAAGTGAAGAGTCAGCAGCAAGCCTGAGATGAGTGGGTAACCATTTCCCTTATATAGTTATTGCTAACACAAACATGCTAGAACCCCTCTAGGATCAGTAGGCTCTTCCCTAAACTAAAACTTCCCTAAACCTTCTTCATAGGCATTTTCCCCTAAAACATATCCGTCTGCTCTCCTTCACCCCAGAATCTTGAACTGAAATCAGTTTAAAACCAATTTATATTATCCTTTCTTTTTCATTTTCTCATTGTGATCTCTCCTGATTTTTACTGACCTATCTCCTTTCTCAACCTCCCAACTGTGAGAGTTTCAACTGTTCCACTTCAGCCTACCTTCTTTTCTGTATTTTACAAAAGGTTAATCTGGTACTTTATCAGAATCTTTTAACTATTAATTTAAAAATTGGCATCAGATGGTTGGCTTTCTGATGATGATAAGTATCACAACCTAGTGTTTGAATATGAATGACTTGATGCTTAAATGTAAAAGAGCCAAAGCTGGTACCAGGCATGTGCTCCTCTTTCTCCCTTTTGGGATCCTTTATCTCTGTTTTTGATATATCTTCTTTATCTTGGAGTTTACTGACACTCTGAGTATCAATGTATCAAGAAACCCATAGTGATGACCCATCAGAGCTACCTCAATCTCTGTTCCTATCCATTTCATTAACAATTTTTTTTTCAATTGTAGTCTAATTTTTCTTCATTGAATATTCTCTTTGATTAATGTGCCATGCATATTTAGCCCAACCAACACCCAATTTCTCTTCTGGGCACGAGAGAGGCTGATAGTTTACTGCATTTCTTGAAGCTATATATGGCCACATGACTTGCTTTGGCCAATGAAATGTACGTAGAAGTGATGCATATCACTTTCTTGTAGGAACATTTAATTGCCAGTATATAACTCTCTTCTCTTTTCTTCCACCCTGGTGATCATGGGACTTGTGTTGATATGGAGGTGCATGAGATCAAAGGAGCCAATATATGGTAGACAGTTGCCCTGGAGAGTTGCCTGGACATGTTGCAGACTTCATATAAGTCAATAAGTGTTAATGCATTAAAAGGAACTAAAATTGGGAATATTTTTAGCACTGCATAACCTAGAATATTTTGACTATTACAGTTGAAAAGTAATCTCAAGAGTATAATACACTGTTATAATTGATGATATCTTAATGTAATACCTCTCCCAGAGTATTTCCATTGTTATAGGAGATCCCAGGGGACAAAATATATTAACTGAGAAGAATGAACTACTAATGATGGAGTGGAAGACTCTTGGGCATATTAGAAAAGATGACATTTTGGAATGAGAGAGTCTGTTTACTCTTTAATCACATCATGATGGTGTATGGTCAGATGACTACATACATTTACATTTTAGGGAGTACAATTTGTGATAAATCCAGAAACTGTGGAATCTAGGCTCTTGTTTTAAGTTTTCAGTTCTAGTTCATTTTGAATATCATTATCATAATGTTTTAGATCATTCACTGTATCCTCAATTTCCTCATGTCTTTAATTTTTCAGTTCAGTTCAGTTGCTCAGTGGTGTCAGACTTTTTGTGACTCCATGAATCGCAGCACACCAGGCCTCCCTGTCCATCACCAACTCCCGGAGTTCACTCTGACTCACGTCCATCAAGTCAGTGATGCCATCCAGCCATCTCATCCTCTGCCGTCCCCTCCTCCTCCTGCTCCCAATCCCTCCCAGCATCAGAGTCTTTTCCAAAGAGTCAACTCTTCACATGAGGTGGCCAAAGTAGTGGAGTTTCAGCTGTAGCATCATTCCTTCCAAAGAAATCCCAGGGTTGATCTCCTTCAGAATGGACTGGTTGGATCTCCGTGCAGTCCAAGGGACTCTCAAGAGTCTTCTCCAACACCACAGTTCGAAAGCATCAATTCTTCGGCGCTCAGCCTTCTTCACAGTCCAACTCTCGCATCCATACATGACCACTGGAAAAACTATAGCCTTGACTAGACGGACCTTAGTTGGCAAAGTAGTGTCTCTGCTTTTGAATATGCTATCTAGGTTGGTCATAAAGTTTCTTTCAAGGAGTAAGTGTCTTTTAATTTCATGGCTGCAGTCACCATCTGCAGTGATTTTGGAGTCCAAAAAAATAAAGTCTGACACTGTTTCCACTGTTTGCCCATCTATTTCCCATGAAGTGATGGGACCGGATGCCATGATCTTCCTTTTCTGAATGTTGAGCTTTAAGCCAACTTTTTCACTCTCCTCTTTCACTTTCATCAAGAGGCTTTTTAGCTCCTCTTCACTTTCTGCCATAAGGGTGGTGTCATCTGCATATCTGAGGTTATTGATATTTCTCCCGGCGATCTTGATTTCAGCTTGTGTTTCTTCCAGTCCCGCGTTTCTCATGATGTACTCTGCATATAAGTTAAATAAGCAAGGTGACAATATACAGCCTTGATGTACTCCTTTTCCTATTTGGAACCAGTCTCTTGTTTCATGTCTAGTTCTAACTGTTGCTTCCTGACCTGCATACAGATTTCTTAAGAGGCAGGTCAGGTGGTCTTGTATTCCTGTCTCTTTCAGAATTTTCCACAGTTTATTGTGATCCACACAGTCAAAGGCTTTGGCATAGTCAATAAAGCAGAAATAGATGTTTTTCTGGAACTCACTTGCTTTTTGATGATCCAGCAGATGTTAGCAATTTGATCTCTGGTTCCTCTTCTTTTTCTAAAACCAGATTGAACATCAGGAATTTCATAGTTCATGTGTTGCTGAAGCCTGGATTGGAGAATTTTGAGCATTACTTTACTAGCATGTGAGATGAGTGCAATTGTGCGGTAGTTTGAGCATTCTTTGGTATTGCCTTTCTTTGAAATTGGAAAGAAAACTGACCTTTTCCAGTCCTGTGGCCACTGTTGAGTTTTCAAAATTCGCTGGCATATTGAGTGCAGCACTTTCACAGCATCATCTTTCAGGATTTGAAATAGCTCAACTGGAATTCCATCACCTCCACTAGCTTTGTTCATAGTGATGCTTTACAAGGCCCACTTGACTTCACATTCCAGGACGTCTTGCTTTGGATGAGTGATCACACCATCGTGATTATCTTAGTTGTGAAGATCTTTTTTGTACAGTTCTTCTGTGTATTCTTGCTACCTCTTCTTAATATCTTCTGCTTCTTTTAGGTCCATACTCAGGTTCAGATGCCCTCTTTTGTGATTATTAATAACAATAATAACTTCTTTTATGGGTTCTAAGCAGGATACAAGCTTTTTATATATGTTATCAGTATTCTCTTCAATGACTCTGAGAGATATCACCCCCAGAGGGACATGATTAGAAAGTAGGTGATAGAAGCAAGATTCAAACTGACATCAACTTGTGACTATATACTCATTTTGCCATGATGTCTCCCTCTACTTAGATGAAACTCACATTTACTCCAAGGCCCAACTTAACCTCTCCCACTCCAGTGAAGTGTCTTCTCTGGCAGTCCTCTACACAATGGTGTCTTTTTCTTTGCAACCCTCATTGTCATTTGGAACCAAGGTGACTTGTCTCCAAAGATGCTTCTCCAGTGAATCATGCATCCTGATGTTCAGGCTCTGAACAGGCTGCCCTTATGACTTGCATTTATACCCATAATATGTGATGGAAGTGACATTGCACGGCTTGTAAATCCTCAGAAGCCTTGCAACTTTGTCCTCAGCCTCTGGAAATACTCCCTTAGTTAATTTATTAACTTGTTAGCTCAGTCATGTCTGACTCTTTCTAACCCCAAGGACTATAGTTCATGGAATTTTCCAGGCCAGAATACTGGAGTGGGTAGCCTTTCCCTTCTCCAGGGGATATTCCTACTGAGGAAATGAACTGGGGTCTCCTGCACTGCAGGCGAATTCTTTATCAGCTAAGCCATCAGAGGCCAAATATCATATGAGATGCTTAAATCATCTAAGACTTCTGGGAGAGAGTGCAGGGTGGCCATATGCAGATGACATGTGGAGACAAGACATGTACCTAGGTAGCCTCTATCTTTGTCAGACATTCCATCAGAGGCATTACACATTGAAATAAAGGAGTATTGGGGATGTCCAGCCCAGGTAAGTCTGCAGATAATTCCAGTTCCAGGTGCCATCTGCCAAAAACTGCCTGAGAGACCCCAAAGGAGAATAACGCAGCTGAACTCAGTCAAATCAAGAACCATCAGTTATAATGATGAAGTTTTTTTTTTTTTTAACCCATTAACATTTGGGGAGGTTTATTACACCTCAAGGGATTAGATCTGATAGACAGAGTGCCTGATGAACTATGGACAGAGGTTCGTGACATTGTACAGGAGGCAATGATCAAGACCACCCCCAAGAAAAAGAAATGCAAAAAGGCAAAATTGTTGTTTGAGGAAGCCTTAAAAAATAGCTGAGAAAAGAAGCGAATCTAAAGGCAAAGGAGAAAAGGAAAGATATACCTATTTGAATGCAGAGTTCCAAAGAATAGCAAGGAGAGATAAGAAAACCTTCCTCAGTGATTAGTGCAAAGAAATAGAGGAAAACAATAGAATGGGAAAGACTAGAGATCTCTTCAAGAAAATTAGAGATACCAAAGGAACATTTCATACAAAGATGGTCACAATAAAGGACAGAAATGGTATGGACCTAACAGAAGCAGAAGATATTAAAAAGATGTAGCCAGAATACACAGAAGAACTGTACAAAAAAGATCTTCATGACCCATATAACCACGACGGTGTGATCACTCACCTAGAGCCAGACATCCTGGAATGTGAAGTCAAGTGGGCCTTAGGAAGCATCTCTATGAACAAAGCTAGTGGAGGTGATGGAATTCCAGTTGAGCTATTTCAAATCCTAAAAAATGATGCTGTGAAAGTGCTGTACTCAATATGCCAGCAAATTTTGAAAACTCAGCAGTGGCCACAGGACTGGAAAAAGTCAGTATTCATTCCAATCCCAAATAAAGGCAATGCCAAAGAATGTGCAAACTACTGCTCAATTGTACTCATCTCACGTGCTAGCAAAGTAATGCTCAAAATTCTCCATGCCAGGCTTCAGCAGTGTGTGAAACGTGAACTTCCAGATGTAAAAACTGGATTTAGAAAAGCCAGAAGAAACAGAGATCAAATTGCCAATATCCATTGGATCATCTAAAAAGCAAGAGAGCTCACGAAAAAACATCTTCTTCTGCTTTATTGACTACACCAAAGCCTTTAACTGTGTGGATCACACAAACTATGGAAAATTCCTCAAGAGATAGGAATACCAGATCACCTTACCTGCCTCCTGAAAAATCTGTATGCAGGTCAAGAAGCAACAGCTAGTACCGGACATAGAACAATGGACTGGTCCCAAATTGGGAAAGGAGTCCATCAAGGCTATATACTGTCACCCTGCTCATTTAACTTATGTGCAGAGTACATCGTACGGCAAGCTGGAATCAAGATTGCTGGGAGAAATTATCAATAACCTCAGAAACACAGATGACACCACCCTTATGGCAGAAAGTGAAGAACTAAAGAGCCTCTTGCTGAAAGTGAAAGAGAAGAGTGAAAAAGTTGGCTTAAAACTCAACATTCAGAAAACTAAAATCATGGCATATAGATGGGGAAATAATGTAAACAGTGAGAAACTTTATTTTGGGGGCCTCCAAAATCATTGCAGCCATGAAATTAAAAGACACTTGCTCCTTGGAAGAAAAACTACGGCCAACCTAGACAGCATATTATAAAGCAGAGATATTACTTTGCCAACAAAGGTCTGTCTAGTCAAATCTATGTTTGTTTGTTTGTTTGTTTGTTTGTTTTCCCAGTACTCATGTATGGATGTGAGATTTGGACTATAAAGAAAGCTGAGCACCAAAGAACTGATTGAACTGTGGGGTTGGAGAAGACTCTTGAGAGTCCCTTGAACTGCAAGGAGATCAAAACAGTCTAGTCCATCGTAAAGGAAATCAGTCCTGAATATTCATTGGAAGGACTGATGCTAAAGCTGAAACTCCAATACTCTGGCCACCTTATGCAAAGAACTGACTCTTTGGGAAAGACCCTGATGCTGGGAAAGATTGAAGGCAGGAGAAGGGGATGACAGAGAATGAGATGGTTGGATGGCATTACCAACTCAATGGACACGAGTTTAGCAAGCTCCAGGATTTGGTGATTGGCAGGGAAGCCTGGCGTTTTGCAGTCCATGGGGTCGCAACATGTCGGACACGACTGAGGGACTGAACTGATTGTCTGATTACACCTCAATAGATATTTTGAACAGGAGCTTACCATATACTGTCCTTCCTCCCCACCACTGGCATGTTATATCTCTGTGGGCTTCTATTCTACTCATTTAAAAAAATGTTAATACTTAATATGTTTGATCTATCACCATCATCTTGATTGAATGCGTTCTTGAGTTTTCTTTTTTTTTTTTTTTAATCTTTTATTTAAGTTGAATCTCCAGCTTAACACCTGGGGTATATGAGAACTCAACAAATGTTTATTCATTAGTTGATAAGCTCCTTAAGGTCATAGACTATGTTTGCACAGTTTTATATTTCTTGCCATCATGGAGCTTTTTTGTATACCTTCAAGACCGTTTTGGCAAGTCTTAGGCCAGGCAACATCCTTCAACATGCTCTAAAAAGTGATTGGTTCCTTCAGTGATCTGTTTTCCACAACTCCCCTCCTTGACCTGTCAGTGTGCCCTAGGCTTCAGCCTCATGGGTCATGCTCCCAAATCTGTGCACTTAATCATGCTTTCACCTCTGCTTGAAGTGGTCTCCTACCCTCCACTCACTCACTCCACTTTATGAAAGCCTATTCATTCTGCAAAATCTAGCTGAAAGATTAGCTTCTCTTTAAACTGTACCTACCCCCTTTCAGTAGAGTAATA
Source organism: Capra hircus (assembly GCF_001704415.2). Classification (NCBI taxonomy): domain Eukaryota; kingdom Metazoa; phylum Chordata; class Mammalia; order Artiodactyla; family Bovidae; genus Capra; species Capra hircus. The sequence goes on from NC_030810.1 coordinate 114,765,868, forward strand.
ATTCCCTTTCTTGAGTTCATGGAGCCTGTTGAGTATTTATTTCACAGCTTTCTTCTTACTGCTGCATAGTCTCTGTAAGCCAGTGATGTTTTCATGGACTGAGGTAGCACCTTATTTAACTTGGACTCCCAGGCACACAAAATGGCACAGAGGAGGTGGACAATAAATGACTGTTGGATGAATGAGCACATTTTAAAGGAAGAATGACCATGTCAGAGATAAGGAATAAACAGTGTTGAGTGTTTTGTCACCACAAAGTGCTATTAATATACAGTTGGCACCCAACTCCCTGGCTGCCCCTGCCCATCTCATGCCTTTCATCTTTCACCACAAAGCCAACAGCCGTTTTTTAATCAATGAAGTTACCTTTCTCTGAATGCTCTTTAGTTTGTACTTTTTTTTTTTTTTCCTGTCCTGAGATGCCTGAAGGCTCTTCATATTTAGCCCAAAATAGTACTGACCTTTCAGCTGCTATATCACCTGGCAGCTTATATCTAATTTCCTTTTGCAAGAGCCTCTCTCACTTGCTTTTAGAATTTTCTTTCTAGGTTTCTCTCACTGCTTGCCTGTCACTGAGTGTGTTTTTCCCTCAGAGAATCTGGTTTCCACTTCTTTTTCTGGTTTGAACTCTCCCTAGCTGTTTCTTTCTTTCTCCCAGGCAATCAGCAATACACAACGTGGGGAATTTGGAAGATGTGGAAGGCTATGTTTTAGTGATTTCCCTTCTGTGTGGGAGCCTACCTAAGACCTGGAAGATAGCACTGCTCCAGTTCTTTCTACCCCCAACAGTTTTCTTTCAATTGAGGTCTTTGCAGCTTTCACATGAATTCAGGGGAAACATTTCACTGGTTTGGGGTTTTCTTTCCATCTTTTCTTGTTTTATTTTTTCTTTCCCTTTTTTTTTTAAAAAAAAAAAACTAAATGATGTCCATCCTAGGTCAAATGTTAAGGAATGTTGGTGACATGTTCAGAAAATTCCTTCCCAACAATTCTTAGAAGCCATCTTTCTCAAGGTCAAACCTCAGATTCCAGCTGATATAGTTCCCTATGAAATGGTTTCCCATAGAGATCCAGAAAGACATCTCTATCTCCAGACCTCCTGTGAACTGAAGAGACTTATGGAATTATTTGAGTCTCAGGAATTGACCCCATAACTCAGATTCAAAGAAAGAAAGAAGTTGCAAAAGCAACCAACATACATGCTTAGAAAAGTCACAAATTAATATTTATAAATATAGCATTTCTAGAAGATGATCCAAGTTTTTATGCCTTTATATGTGCACTGTTTCTTCAGCTTAGACTAACCTGACTTCTCACTTTATTGAAATCTGACTTGTCTTTCAAAGTACCATTCAGATGTCACTTCCTGCTTGAAAAGTCACCTTATCACCCATATATAGGTCCTCATTCTTTCCTCCAAATTTCTGCTGTTTTATGTTTATGCTAGTTTTCTAGCTTATAAAACAGTTAACGTTATATTTGAATTCCTTATAGAGGTATCATTTCTCCCTCAAAACTGTAAATTGTGTAAAGATAGAAGAGAGCTGGATTATTTGTTCCTGTGACTCCTCCGAAAAGCCATGTCCTAGACTTGTTCACAGAAATTTTGCTTTCAGGGTGAGAGCCACACACACAGAGTTCAGTCCTGTTGTGATTCTTGGAGGGCAAGCACCTCTCTGAACCACTGCAGCTTGGGGTTGGAATAAGCTTCTTCTGATGCTTTGGAGTTCACCCCAATGTAACATATTGAAAGTGTTTGCGGGAGTGTGTAAGGGAGGGTCTGAATAAGGAAAAGGAGAGAGTGGTGGTGGGAGAGAGGAGATTGACTTTTCATCAGTATATTTTTCCCAGTATGACTTCCTGATCCTCTCTAATAACAGTAGTATAACTAATTATTTTCACAGTCACCTTTTGAGAATTTTTTTTAAATGCCAAGCACTTTGCCCAGTGTTTTACATGCAGTAACACATCTGCAAGCTCCAGGTGTTGGTGATGGACAGGGAAGCCTGGTGTTCTGCGGTCCACGGGGTCGCAAAGAGTCAAACACGACTGAGGGACTGAACGGAACTGAACTGAACACATTTAATTCTCAGGGAAACTCTAAGAAGGTATTATCATTATCCTCATCTAACAGGTAAGGAAACTGAAGTTCTGACCAGAAAGGTTAAATAAATTCACCCAAGGACACACTGCTAGTAAATGGCAGTGGTCACATTCAAGTCCATACTAGGCTGAAGGCAGGATCCCTGCTATTATGCAACGTATTAATCCGTCTCTCTCAACAGGTAGAAACTTTTATTTTCCTTGGGTCATAGTTCTTTTCCCATGATCTTTAATGAATATTGAAGGTTTTTGAACATGAAAGTCACATGATGAAAGGCTTATAATTTATACTGCCAAACAGAATAATAACTTTAAGAACTATTATTTATAAACCATTCTTAGATCATTTTACAAATGACTCCTATGTTTCAGGGACCTCAACACCTCCCACACAAGCTTCACTCTTCACAGTTCTGCAAGGAAAATGTAATTATCTTCATGAGACAGACAAGGAAACTGAAGGCCATGGAGGTGAAGGAGCTTGCAGAAAGTCCAAAATCTGTAAGAAATAAATCCAGCATTTACCTGCTGTTCTGCTGAGGATGACATCCTAGGCTTCCTGCATGGTCCAGAGAAAAAAATGAATTTGCATTCACAAATCATTTACTTTTTCCCTCCTCCAATTCAAGGAAGACATTTATTATTACTGTTGTTATTCTTATATCTCAGAAGCTCTTTAAATTTCATGGTACACATGTCAAGGTTAGATTAGCACCCACTAATCCTAAATTATATTTCCAGAATTTTCCAGGCACTACTGAGTATAAGTGTGTTGAACATGAAATTATAATCTATTTTTTCTACTAAACTGTAAATGACTGAAAGGCAAGAGAATTTCTTATTTACCTTTGGAAACTCAATTCCTGGCAAAGAGTGGATGATAAATAAATGTTAAACTGCTGGGTTATATGGTAGCACATATATACAATAGAATATTACTCAGCTATATAAAGGAATGAAACTCTGTCATTTGCAGAATATGGATGGACCTAGAGACTGTCATACAGAATGAATTAAGTTAGAAAAAGAAAAACAAATATTGTATGCTAACACATATACGTGGAATCTAGAAAATTATATAGATAATCTTATTTTCAAAGCAGTAATAGAAACACAGATGTAGAGAACAAACATATGCATATGTAGGGAGAAGGGGGTGGGATGAATTGGGAAATTGAGATTAATAAATATGTACCATTAATATTATGTTTAAAACAGATAACTAATGAGAACCTACTGTACTGTATAGCACAGGGAACTCTACTGTATGCTCTGTGAACATAAATGGGAAGGAAACCCATAAAAGAGAGAATATATGAATTTGATTCACTTTGCTGTACAGCAGAAGCTAACACAACATTGTAAAGTAACTCTTGTTTAGATGCTAAGTCATGTGCAACTCTTTGGACTATAGGAACTGTAGCCTACCAGGTTCCTCTGTCCATGGGGTTTCCCAGGCAAGAATACTGGAATGTGCTGCCATTCCCTTCTCCAGAGGATCTTCCTGACCTAGGGATAGAACTTGTGTTTCCTGTGCTAGCAGGTAGATTCTTTACTACTGACCATGAGGGAAACTGTAAAGCAACTATACCTCAATTAAAAAAAAAAAAAAAAAGGCAACTGAATTGTTTCCCCTACCACTCTCCCTGTTTCTATTTACCTCTTTCTTTCTGCCGGTGCTATCGTTTTATCAGTTAGCTTATTTTACATCCTATCTTGAGACTGCAGTGACACCCATAGTTTCTCTGGACCCTAGAGATTCCCCTCTAGGACTGGAACACGACTGAGCACTGCCAAGGCAGCCACAGCTCCAAGTCAGCCAAACGATTAGGAGCAGAAGCAGCAACTACACTTACAACCATTGTGTATCCATACAACCATTCTGTTTTTCACTTTCAGCACAGTATTCAATAGATTGTTGCTATTCAGTCGCTCAGTCACATCCAACTCTTTCTGACCCGTGAATTGCAACACGGGTCACAATGAAGTCTTCCCTGCCCTTCACTGTCTCTCAGAGTTTGCTCAAACTCATGTCCGTTGAGTAGACAATGCCATCCAATTATCTCACCCTCAGTCACCCCCTTCTTTTACTGCCCTCAATCTTTCCCAGCATTGGGGTCTTTTCCAATGAGTTGGTTCTCCACATCAGGTGCCCAAAGTATGGGAGCTTCGGTTTCAGTATCAGTACTTTCAATGAATATACAGGATTGATTTCCTTTAGGATTGACTGGCTTGATCAGTGTGCTGTCTAAGGGAATTTCAAGAGTCTTCTCCAACATCACAGTTCAAAAGCATCAATTCTTAGATGCTCAGTCTTCTTTATGGTCTGTACAGCTCTTTCATCAGTACATGACTACTGGGAAAATTATAGCTCTGACTATACAGAAATGTGTTGACAAAGTGATGCTTTTGTTTTTCTTTCTTTTTTTATTTTTAATTTACTTACTATTGAAGGATATTTGCTTTACAGAATTTCGTTGTTCTCTGTCAAACCTCAAAATGAATCAGCCATAGGTATACATATATCCCTTCCCTTTTGAACCTCCTTCCCATCTCCCTCCCCATCCCACCCCTCTAGAATGATACAAAGCCCCTGTTCGACTTTCTTGAGCCATACAGCAAATACCTGTTGGTTATCTATTTTACATATGGTAATGTAAGTTTCTGTGTTACACTTTCCATATATCTCGCCGTCTCCTCCTCTCTCCCCATGTCCATAACTCTATTCTCTGTGTCTATTTCTCCATTGTTGCCTGTAAACAAATTCTTCAGTACCATTTTTCTAGATTCCGTATATATGCATTAGAATACGATATTTACCTTTCTCTTTCTGACTTACTTCACTCTGTATAATAGGTTCTATGTTCATCCACCTCATTAGAACTGACACAAATGTGTTCTGTTTTATGGTTGAGTAATATTCCATTGTGTATATGTACCACTACTTTTTAATCCATTCATCTGTCAATGGACATCTAGGTAGCTTGCATATTGAAGCTATTACAAATTGTGCTGTAATGAACATTGGGATACTTGTGTCATTTTCAATTTTGGTTTCCTCAGGGTATTTGCCTAGGAGTGGGATTGCTGGGTCATATGGTGACTTTATTCCTAGCTTTTAAAGTAATCTCCATACTGTCATCCAAAGTGGCTGTATTAATTTAAATACCCACTAACAGTGCAAGAGGGTTCCCTTTTCTCTACACCCTCTCCAGCATTTATTGTTTGTAGACTTTTTGATGATGGTTAACCTGACCTGTGTGAGGTGATATCTCATTGTAGTTTTGATTGTATTTCTCTAATGAAGAGCGATGTCAAGCATCTTTTCATCTGTTTGTTAGCCATCAGTATGTCTTCTTTGGAGAAACGTCTGTTTAGGTCTTCTTCCCACTTTTTGACTGGGTTGTCTGTTTTTCTGGTATTGAGCTGTATGAGCTGCTTGTATGTTTTGGAAATTAATCCTTTGTCAGTTGTTTCATTCACTATTATTTTCTGCCATTCTAAGGGTTTCATTTCACCTTGCTTATAGTTTCTTTTGCTGTGCAAGAGCTTTAAAGTTTAATCAGGTCCCACTTGTTTACTTTCGTTTTTGTTTCCATTACTCTAGGAGGTGGGTCATAGAGGATCTTGCTTTGATTTATGTCATCAAGTGTTCTGCCTATGCTTACCTATAAGAGTTTTATAGTTTCTGGTCTTATATTTAGGTCTTTAATCCATTTTTAGTTTATTTTTGTGTATAGTGTTATGAAGTGTTCTGATTTCACTCTTTTACATTGAGCACCGAAGAATTGATGCTTTTGAACCGTGGTGTTGGAGAAGACTCTTGAGAGTCCCTTGGACAGCAAGGAAATCCAACCAGTCCATCCTAAAGGAAATCAGCCCTGGGTGTTCACTGGAAGGACTGATGCTGAAGCTGAGGCTCCAATACTTTGGCCACCTGATATGAAGAACTGGCTGACTCATTGGAAAAGACCCTGATGCTGGGAAAGATTGAGAGCAGGAGGAGAGGTGGACAACAGAGGATAGATGGTTGGATGGCATCATCGACTTGATGGACATGGGTTGGGTGGACTCCAGGAGTTGGTGATGGACAGGGAGGCCTGGAATGTTGCAGTTCATGGGTTTGCGGAGTTGCACATGACTGAGCGACTGAACTGAACATGTAGCTGTCCAATTTTCCCAGCACCTTTTATTGAAGAGGCTGTCTTTACCCCACTGTATATTCTTGCCTCCTTATTTCTGGGCTTTCTATCTTGTTCCATTGGTCTATATTTCTGTTTTGGGGCCAGTATCATACTGTCTTGATGACTGTAGTTTTGTAGTATAATCTGAGGTCAGGAATGTTGATTCCTCCAGCTCCATTCTTTTTTCTTAAGACTTCTTTGGCTATTCAGGGTCTTTTGTGTTTCCACACGAATTGTGAAATTTTTTGTTTTAGTTTTGTGAAAAATGCCATTTGTAATTTGATAGGAATCACATTGAATCTGTAGACTGCATTTGGTAATATAGTACTTTTCACAATATTGATTTTTTCTACCCAGGAATATGGAATATCTCTCCATCTATTTATATCATCTTTGATTTCTTTCATTCAGTTCAGTTCAGTTCAGTCTCTTAGTCATGTCCGACTCTTTGCGACCCCATGAATCGCAGCACGCCTGGCCTCCCTGTCCATCACCAACTCCCGGAGTTCACGCAGACTCACATCCATCGAGTCAGTGATGCCATTCAGCCATCTCATCCTCTGTCATCCCCCTCTCCTCCTGCCCCCAATTCCTCCCAGCATCAGAGTCTTTCCCAATGAGTCAACTCTCCCCATGAGTTGGCCAAAGTACTGAACTTTCAGCTTTAGCATCATTCCTTCCAAAGAAACCCCAGGGCTGATCTCCTTCAGAATGGACTGGTTGGATCGCCTTGCAGGCCAAGGGACTCTCAAGAGTCTTCTCCAACACCACAGTTCAAAAGCATCAATTCTTCGGCACTCAGCTTTCTTCACAGTAGTATCATATAATTTTCTGTGTACAGTTCTTTTGTCTCCTTAAGTAAGTTATTCCTATATATGTAATTCTTTTTGTTGCTATGGTATATGGGATTGATTCTTTAATTTCTGTTTCTGATTTTTCATTGTTAGTATATTGAAATGCAAGCAATTTTATATTGATTTTGCATCCTGCAGCTTTGCTAAATTCACCAATTTGCTCTAGTGATTTTCTGATACTGTCTTTAGGGTTTTCTATGTACAGTATCATGTCATCTGCAAACAGTGAGAGCTTAACTTCTTTTCTTATCTGGATTTCTTTTATGTCTTTTTCTTCTCTGATTGCTGTTGCTAGGACTGCCAGAACTATGTTGAATAATAGTGACAACAATGGACACTGTTGTCTTGTTCCTGATCTTAGGGGGAATGCTTTTAGCTTTTCACCGTTGAGAATAATTTCTGTAGGCTTATCATATATGGCTTTTATTATGTTGAGGTAGGTTTCTTCTATGTCCATTTTTTTGAAGAGTTTTAATCATAAATGGGTGCTGAAATTTGTCAGAGGCTTTTTCTGCATCTATTGAGATTATCATATGGTTTTTATCTTTCAAGTTTTTAATATTATGTATCAAGTTGATTGATTTGCATATATTGAAGAATCCTGGCATCCATGGAATAAACCCAATTTGATCACACTGTATGAATTTTTTGATGTGTTGCTGAATTATGTTTGCTAAAATTTTGTTGAGGATGTTTGTATATATGTTCATCAGTAATACTGGCCTGTAATTTTCTTTTTTTGTGTTGTCTTTGTCTGATTTTGGTATCAGGGTAATGATGGCCTCACAGAATGAGTTTGGAAGTGTTCCTTTCTCTGCAGTTTTCTGAAAGAGTTATAGAAGGATAGGTTTAAGCTCTTCTCAAAATGTTTGATTGAATTCTCCTGTGAAGCCATCCAGTCCTGGGCTTTTGTTTTTTGGGAAATTTTTAATCACAGCTTCAATTTCAATAATTGCAATTGGGTTGTTCATAATTTCTACTTCTTTCTGGTTCAGTATTGGAAGATTAAACTCTTCTAAGAATCTGCCCATTTCATCCAGGTTATCTATTTTATTGCCATATAGTTGTTCATAATAGTCTTTTATAATCCTTTGTATTTCTGCATTGCCTGTTGTAATGGTTCCTTTTTCATTTCTAATTCTGTAGATTTGATGCTTCTCTTTTTTTCTTGATGAGTCAATTTTGTTTATCTTCTCTTATAAACAACTTTTAATTTTATTAACCTTTACTACTGTTTGTTTCATTTCCTTTACCTTTATTCCTGCTCAGATCTTTATGATTTATCTCTTTCTACTAATTTTGGGAGCTTTTTGTTCTTCTTTTTCCAGTTGTTTTAAGTGTAAAGTTAGGTTGTCTATTTGAAGTTTTTCTTGTTTCTTGAGGTAGAATTGTATTGCTATGAACTTCCTTCTTAGAACTGCTTTTTCTGCGTCCCATAGGTTTTGAGTTGTGTTTTCATTGTCATTTTTTTTTCTAGAAATTTTTTTTTTATTTCTTCAGTAACCTGTTGGGTATTTGGAAACGCATTGTTTAATCTCCATGTGTTTGTGTTTCTTACAGGTTTTTCTTGTAATTGATATCTACTCTCAAAGTGTTGTGATTGGAGAAGACACTTGATACAATTTCCATTTCCTTAAATTTACTGAGGCTTGACTTGTGACCCAAGATATGGTCTTTCCTGGAGAATGTTCCATGTGCACTTGAGAAGAAGGTGTGTTCTTCTGCATTTGGATGGAATGTCCTAAAGATATCAGTGAGATCATCTCATCTAATGTATCATTTAAGACGTGTTTCCTTGTTAATTTTCTGCTTTTATGATCTGTCCATTGGTGTGAGTGGGATGTTAACGTCTCCTACTACGATTGTGTTGCTGTCTATTTTTCCTTGTATACCTGCTAGTGTTTATCTTATGTATTGAGGTGCTTCTATGTTTGGTCCATAGATATTCACAATTATGTCTTCCTCTTGGATTTATCCCTTGAACATTGGTATAGTGTCCTTCCTTATTTCTTGTAATCTTTATTTTAAGGTCTATTTTGTCTGGTATGAGGATTGCTATTCCAGCTTTCTTTTGCTTCCCATATGTATGGAATATATTTTTCTATTCTCTCACTTTCAGTTTATATGTGTCTTTTGGTCTGAATTGGGTTTCTTGCAGACAGCATATTTATTGGTCTTTATTTTTATCCATTCAGCCAATCTGTGTCTTTTGGTTGGTGCGTTTAATCCATTTACATTAAACTAATTATTGATATACTTGTTCCTATTGCCATTTTCTTAATTGTTTGGGGTTGATTTTGTAGATCTTATCTCTTCTCTTGTATTTCTTGGCTATATTTTCCCTTTAACATTTGTTGGAAAGCTGGTTTCGTGGTAATGAATTCTCTTAACTTTTGCTTATCTGTAAAGTGTTTTTTTTTTTTTTTTAATTTCTCCATCAATTTTGAAAGAGACCCTTGCCAGGTGCAGTAATCTTGGTTGTAGATTTTTCCCTTTCATTACTTTAAATATATCCTGCCATTCCTTTCTGGCCTGTAGTTTCTGGTGAAAGAATAGCTGTTAAGTGTATGGGGTTTTCCTTGTATGTTACTTGATGCTTCTCCCTTGCTGCTTTTCATCTTCTTTTTTTGTGTTTAATATTTATTAGTTTTATTAGTATGTGTCTTGGCCTGTTTCTCCATGGGTTTACCTATATGTGACTCTTTGTGCCTCTTGGACTTGATTGACTATTTCCTTTTCCATGTTGGGAATATTTTCAACTATAATCTCTTCAAAAATTTTCTCATGCACTTTCTTTTTCTTCGACCACTATAATTTAAATGTTGGTGTGTTTGATATTGTCTCATAGGTCTCTGAGACTATTCTCAGTTCTTTTCATTCTTTTTACTTTATTCTGCTCTTCAGAAGTTATTTTTACCATTTTATCTTCCAGCTCACTGGTTCTTTCTTCTGCTTCATGTATTCTGCTATTGTTTCCTTCCAGATTATTTTAAATTTCAGTAGTAGTGTTGTTTGTCTCTGTATGTTTATTCTTTAAGTCTTTGCTAATTGATTCTTACATTTTCTCCCTTTTGTTTTCAAGGGTTTTGACCATCTTTACTATCATTATTCTGAATTCTTTTTTAGGTAGTTTGCCTATTTCCTCTTCATTTATTTGGACTTCTGTGTTTCTAGTTTGTTCCTTCATTTGTGTAGTATTTCTCTGTCTTTTCATCATTATTATTTTTTTAACTTACTGTTTTTGAGGTCTCCTTTTCTCAGGCTTCAAGGAAAGTTGCATTTTTCTGTGAAGAAGGTTGAATTTTTTCTTCCTTTTGGTTTCTGCCTTCCTAAGGTTTAATCACTGCAGATGGTGACTGCAGCCATGAAATTAAAAGATGCTTACTCCTTGGAAGAAAAGTTATGACCAACCTAGATAGCATATTCAAAAGCAGAGACATTACTTTGCTGACTAAGATCCGTCTAGTCAAGGCTACGGTTTTTCCTGTAGTCATGTATGGATGTGAGAGTTGGACTGTGAAAAAGGCTGAGTGTCAAAGAATTGATGCTTTTGAACTGTGGTGTTGGAAAAGACTCTTGAGAGCCCTTTGGCCTGCAAGGAGATCCAACCAGTCCATTCTGAAGGAGATCAGTTCTGGAATTTCTTTGGACGGAATGATGCTAAAGCTGAAACTCCAGTATTTTGGACACCTCATGTGAAGAGTTGACTCACTGGAAAAGACTCTGATGCTGGGAGGGATTGGGGGCAGGAGGAGAAGGGGGAAACAGAGGATGAGATGGCTGGATGGCATCACTGACTCGATGGATGTGAATCTGAGTGAACTCTGGGAATTGGTGATGGACAGAGAGGCCTGGCGTGCTGTGATTCATGGGGTCGCAAAGAGTCGGACATGACAGCGACCGAACTGAACTTAAGGTTTGTCCAGTGGCTTGTGTAAGCTTTGTACTGGGTGAGATTGTGCTGAACTTTTGTTTCTTTGTTTTTCCTTTGATGGGAAAGGCTGAGTGAGGTGATAAACCTTTCTGCTGATAATTGGGGTTTTTATTTTTTTTTGTTCATTGCTTATATGAGGTGTCCTGCACAGGGTGCTACTGGTGGTTGGGTTATGCTGGGTCTTGTATTCAAGTAGTTTCTTTTGTGTGAGTTCTCACTTGATGTTGGGAACGATTGAAGGAAGGAGGAGAAGGGGACAAAAAGGGATGAGATGGTTGGATGGCATCACCAACACAATGGACATGAGTTTGAGCAAATTCCAGGAGTTGGTGATGGACAGAGAGGCCTGGCATGCTGCAATCTATGGGGTCACAAAGAATCTGACATGTCTGAGCATCTGAACTGAAATGAGGGTTCATTGTCTGGTAGTCTAGGGCCTTGGAGTCAGTGCTCTCACTCCAAAGGCTCAGGGCTTGACCTCTGGTCAAGAACGTAGATTCCACAAATGGTTTGTTATGGCATTAAGTGAGATTAAAACAAATATCCAAAAACAAGAAACCAAAGATGAGCCCCAGACAAATGGCAGTTACAAAATCAGGCAAATAATAATTAAAATAATGGAATATGCACATATACATATACACCCGTGGGCAAAGTCAAAACTATCCAACAAAAATAAAGTACAGTAGGTTGACACAGCAAAAAAAAAGGAAGTCAAAAGTTATATCTACCAGTTAAGAACAAAACTAACTAAAGCACAAACTGAAAAACAAAACTAAAACAAGGTGCCAGGTGGAGAATAAAGCAATGAAAACAAAACTAACAAATATGTTGAGAGGAAAGGAAAGCAAGAAAAGAAAGAAAGAATAGATATGCAAAGTTAAACAGAGGTAGATGAAGAAGATTTATATACATTAAAGATTAACTACAGGGAGAAAAGAAACAGTAGGAAAAGCAAACAAAGGAATAAATTTAGAACAAATATAATAAGTTTAAAAAATTAAATTTATCAAAAAGAGAAAAAGAAAAGTTAAAGGAAAAAGAAAGAAAAAAGGAAAGCTCCACAGAACTGCAAAAGACCAACACAGAGGCAGAAGTTTATAACAGCAATAAAAAAGTGTGACTAAATATACATATATACCCATAATCAAAATCAAAACAGTCCAACAAAAATAAAGTACAATAGATTGACCCAGAGAACAAAGGAAACCAAAATTATATCTACCAGTATAAAACTAACTAAAGCACAAATTGGAAACCAAAACTAAATGTTGGTGCCAATTGGGGAATAAAGCAATGAAAATAAGACTAACAAATATCTTAAGAGGAAAGGAGAGAAATAATAGAAAGAATAGGTATGCAAAGTTAAATAGAGGTAGATAGAGAAGATTCATATACTTTAAAGATTAACTGCATGGGGAAAAGAGCAGTAGGAAAAGCAAACAAAGGAATAAATATAGAAAAAAATATGATAGGTTTAAAATATTAAAATTAAAAAGAGAAAGAGAGGGAAAGGACAACTCCAGAGAACTGCAAAAGACCAGCATAGAGTCAGATGTTTATAACAACAGTAAAAAAATGTGACTGAGGAATAAAAAAGCTCCAAAGCTTAACAGGATTTCATAGTGCCAATAAAATTGACAACTACAACAAAAGGGGAAAAAAAGAGGAGAAAAAGAGGAAAAAATCCAAAAACTCCTACAGAACAAGTCGAAAAAAAATAATAAACAATTTTCTTGTCAGAGTCGTTTCCCTAGCTAAGAGTCACAGTCCATCTTATCTCCCTAGGGTGCCCTCCAACATGCATGTGCTGGTCTCTGGACTTGCTGTGGGGGCTGCTCAGATTCTGATCTGGTCCTACTTATGTACATTCCTGCCTCCAATGTCCACAGCAATCAGAACTAGTGTGTTTCCTCTGTGGGTGCTCTCAATGACATTTTATATATTCCAGAGACACAGAGTCTGCCCAAATTGATCGTGTGGATTTAATCTGCAGCTTGTACAGCTGGTGGAAGGTTTTGGGTCTTCTTCCTTAGCCACACTGCCCCTGGTTTTCAATTGTGGTTTTATTTCTATCTCTACATGTGGGTCATCCACTGGGGCTTGCTCCTGAGGCTGCCCTGGAGGACTTGGGTCTGTCCCTGTGAGGGCCAGGTGTGGAGTTGGTGCAGCTACTTGGGTTGTGGGGGTTCTGGCAGCACCACGTACTCCAGGGCATTGGTGTCTAGGGCAGCAGGAAATATAGTGCTGTAGAAGGGTATGACAACCAGTATTGGCCAATATGTTCCAGTATTCTTGCCTGGAGAACACCTCTCCCTGACAGAGAAGCCTACAGGCCAAGTCTACAAGGTTGCAAAGAGTCAGACACACCTGAAGTGACCTTGTGCACATAGACACAAGACCTTTTTTGCTTCTGGCAGTTCTGTCCCTGTGACAGTTGAACGTGAAGGTGGCACAGCTGCTTGACTTGCAGGGAACTTGGAGGCACCAATTGTGCAGGAATTAGGGCCTTATCAGTTTTTTTGAGCCTGTGGTAGCTGGCGATCAGAAGGCCTCTTTGGACAATCTTTCTCCATATCTCTGCCTGTTCAGGCACTTAAAGGTCTCCCTTATCTGGAGTCCTTCTCTGTTGTTTGGTGCATCAGGTGCATAGAGGAGTCCCCCTGGCTGGGGTCCTACTCTGTAGTTCAGCACATCAGGCATTTGATTGACCAGCCTCTCTATTGTTCAGCTGCTGATGCTGGTGTGTGGGGAGAGAGAGGCTATGGCGATGACTCCATCCACTATGCATGACTCAGCAATATCACCTTGCTTCCGTGGCTGCCTGGCTTTCCTCCACGGGCATTTCCCATCATGATCTCCTCCCTCACATCCCCTCAATCTCTCTCTCTCTGCAGTCAACAGCAGCCCTCACCCTGGGATTGCGCCACAATCCCTAAACTCCAGCTCCCAGCCTCTGCACCTTCCAGGAGACCTATGTCCCTGTCTGGGATGTGTATGGCTGCATCTAGGACTGATTCTCATTCCATTTAGGCTGCCATGGATCAGCTGTTTCACTCTCAGCCTTAAATGCTTCTCCTCTGATTTAGACAATTGCCCCAATATGGGGACTGGACCCCTGTTTCAATTCCTACACCCACCAAGGGCAGGTCCGGTCCTACTGATACTCCTGTTTTTTCCCCTAGTTCCTTTGTCCTACTGAGTTTTGTGTGGTTCTATATATTATTTTCCACTGGTCAGGTCCTCCTGTCTGCTCTCGTCTGGTTTTCTGCATGTACTTCTGTGTCTGACAATGCATACCTGATGTATCCGTGGAGAGAAATGTACTCCATGTCCACCTACTCCCAGCCATTTTGTTCCTCTGGTTTTTAATATGCTGTCTAGATTTGTTATAGCTTTTCATCTGAGGAGCAAGCATCTTTTAATTTCATGGCTGCAGTCAGGTATTCAGCACTTTGTTATAAAATAGGCTTTGTGTTATAGGATTTTGCTCAATTGGGGGCTAATGTAAGGGCTCTGAACACCTTTAAGGTAGACAAGGATAAACTATGATGTTTGGTAATTTAGGTGTATTAACGCATTTTTGACTTGTGATCTTTCAACTTCTGATAGGTTTATGGGTAAGTAACCCTGTTGTAAGTTGAGACCAATCAATGTAAATAAAAACGTCTTTGATTTGGCATGTTGGGCTTTTATTTGAGAAAGACCTATTTACCTTATTTTCTATTAATAATGGCCAAGTTAATGAATATTAAGAGCGATGACAAAAAAATTGCCACCATTGATTATCTACCAAATTCTAATCTCTGTGTTAAACATTTCCCCTTGAATGACTAGAGGATTTGTAGTATGAGATACAGAAATCACAGTGGAAGGCATGAGGGCTTATAAGTGGCACTGAGCTTATACAAATAAATTCTATCAATTTCTCCTTTTTTCCTTGCCCCTCTCCTCCAGCTTATTTGATATCATGGGTATGGAGCAAGTCTCCAACCTGGAATTTGGCCCCTCACCCTTAGGAGGTCCTGTAGGACCAGGATGACCACAGAAAAAGAAGGCCAAAAGCTGACCAATCAGACCTGCCTCTGCTTTAAATATTAAGGGCATAGAAAGACAAATTTCCAGAATAATTATTCATAAATTTAAGGATAAAGTTCCAATCAGCTATGGGCTTCTCTGGTGGCTCAGTGGTAAAGAATTGGCCTGCGAATGAAGGAGACATGGGAGATGTAGTTTCGAACTCTGGGTCAGGAAGATCCCCTAAAGATGAAATGGCAACCCACTCCAGTATTCTTACCTGGAAAACCCCATGGATGGAGAAGTTTAGCTGACTACAGCCGATGGAGTTGTGAAGAATCAGACATGACTTAGTGACTGAGCATGGCACGAGTACCAGCCAGCCATAAATAACGTTATTAGATTGCAGATATTCTGTGGTTTATATCCCACTGATGACAAAAAAAGAGGTTGTTGTTGTTGCTCAGTTACTCAGGTGTGTCCAGCTCTTTTCAGCCCCGTGGACTTTAGCACACCAGGCTTCCCTGTCCTTCACCATCTCCTGGAGCTTGCTCAAACTCATGTCCATTGAGTCAGTGATGCCATACAACCGCTTCATCCTCTGTCATCCCCTTCTTCTGCTTTCAATTTTTCTCAACATCAGGGTTTTTTCTAATGAGTTGGCTCTTTGCATCAGGTGGCCAAAGTACTGGAGCTTCAGCTTCAGCATCAGTCCTTCTAATTAACATTCAGGATGTATTTCCTTTAGGATGGACTGGTTTGATCTCATTGCAGTCCAAGGGACTCTCCAGAGTCTTCTAAAACACTGCAGTTCAAAAGCATCAGTTCTTTGGTGCCTGAACTGTTCAGGTGAGGAAATGTGATCCCCATACATTATTTTTTTTTCATTTATGCATAACCAACAAGTATCCTGTGAGACTCTCCTAGATTTTAAGCTATAATATAGACCAGGGTGCTTCTCTTGCCATGAAATTGAACATGATTATGATGCAGAGGCTCCACCTTAAAAAAAAAAAAAAAGACATCTCCTGGTCATCACACTGAGTGACTGCTGTCAAACTATTGATACAGTCCTCTTTTATTGAAGGGTTCTTTGACGTTCTTTGAAGGACCACAACTTCTAGAAGAGGTAGAGAGAAGCAACAGCATCTCTTTTGTTCCAGGGAAGGAAATAGACTCATCATAGGCTCAGTTTCAGATTTTCTATTATTTATAATTTCCTTAATATTTTGTACACCCAAGGTAATCAGTAGTTAATAGTAAAAAGTTTCATTATGCTAAGAAATTAGGGAGATAAACAGAAAAAAAAAAAAGAAAGTATGAGTTTTGTTTTTTTTTTTTCAACAAAATATCAGCAAGAGGGTTTCCTTGTACCTCTACCCCTCTAATATAAGTGAAGTCCCAGTGTGGGTAGACTAGAATCCTGGGACATGTGTAGTGTGCCTTGTCTGGGACCTTCACTATGAAGTTAATGGGATACTGTTGGTAGTAGAATAGCAGGAAATTACCCAGGTGAAAACTTGATGGACAGCTGATGGACAATAACTGAAGATTCCAGCAGAGCAGTGGAAATGAGGTGTGAATTCATGGGAGGGACAGAAAAGATTGAAAGAGAGAGTAAGAAGCTATAAGAGAGGTTTCAGAAACTTTTTATAAGATGTCATGAACTCAGATGCTAGAAAAGAGAAAGACTTGAAAGTATTCGCTAAAGGGGACTTCCCTCATGATCAGGTGGCTAAGACTTCATACTCTCAATGCAGGGGGCCTGGGTTCAATCCTTGGTCAGGGAAATATACTACACATGTCACAGCTAAGAGTTCACATACCTCAACTCGAAGATCCCACACACCTCAGCTAAAAAAGATTCGACATGCTGCAACTAAAGATCCTTTCGTGCCATGCCTAAGATCTAGTGCTGTGTTCTTAGGTGTGTCTGCCTCTTGCAACCCCATAGACTGTAGCCTGCCAGGCTCCTTTGTCCATGTGATTCTCCAATAAAGAATATTGGAGTGGGTTACCATTTCCTTTTCCAGGAAATCTTCCAAACCCAGGAATTGAACCCGGGTCTCCTGCATTGCGGTCAGACACTTGATTGACTGAGCAACAAGGGAAGCCAAATAAAATAAATATTTATTTATTTATTTTAAAGTATTCACCACCACGGGTGTACATGAGTTCCCAATCCGGACCCATCTCTGACCTCCCACCCCATATCATCTCTCTGGATCATCCTCGTGCACCAGCCCCAAGCATCCTGTATCCTAAAATAGAGTAAAACTTAAAATTAAAAAAAAAAAAAAGTATTCACCAAAAGGAGATAGGTACCATGCAAGGGTGTCTAGCTTAGATGCTGAAAGATTTTGCTGCTGGAAATACAGTTAACCACTATCTCCCTCAACATCTCATTCCCCTTTATATAAAGTGTAATGTAACCATCCTTACCTACTTTCTTCCTGTCTGAGGAAATGAAACCAATTTCTTCCCATTCCCCATAACCAATGTATATGTCACTCCATCCCATATCCCTTACCTTCTTTAAGACATATTCTCTTTTTCCTATGGCTTCTTTTATCTCTCTATTGGCTTTGTCCTTAATGCGTAAACATTCAATCAGCCTCACACTCCATTTGACCCCAAGTCTTGTTACAGATATTCTCTAATTTTATTTGTTTGCTTCCAATCCTAGTCAGTTATCTTCAGGTCCTCATTCCCTATTCACTCTCAGCATGCTCTTTTTTCCTACCAATACGTTGACAATCTCTCAACAGTATCCTAAAAAATCATCTTGATGACACTTTCTGAGCCTCCTCCTCAATTCTTGCTTTACTGGATTACTCCTTTTTCTTCCACAACATACTCACCTTTTTTGATTTTATAGGAGTTCTTATAGTCACAAGATTTAGGTGTGTAGATAAATACCTTTCTGCTGTGGCAGAGAACTAAAATTTATCAGTTTGTATAAACCATCCTTTTTGATTTAAAATTGAATTGTTTAACTGCATTTCTTTTTTCTTGTATTCTTTTCTTTGCTTTTTTCCTGTTCTTTCCACCAGAATAATAATGACAACAGGGAAAAGGATATCTGGTTTGATGGGTCTCAGCAAGTTTTGATTTTGGGTGTCTGCATTCATCTTCACTGCATCCCCTGATGAAATATCTGAGCTACACCATGGTCAAGGTCCAAGTTTCTGGGGTCTCTTTGTCCAAATTGAGAAATCCTTACAGAATGATCAAACTGTTCTGAGCCACTTCTGTACAGTCTTGGGAGGGCTTTTTGTGTGCTTATCAATCCCATGCTAGAGTACAAAGCAGTCTGTGAAATTGCCCATCCATCTAGACCTTCCCCAGATATTGATATTCATCCATTCACAACTTGCATTAGACTCAAAGCTACTTTGAGAGACCTGGCATCTGCAAAATCACAATGCTTTTACTCATTTCATAGTTAATATTTGAAAAAGCTGGAGTTATACATGATTTGACCTCAATCAACCCCATACCAGAGCTCACCTATTCTGGGAGGCATACCCTCAGTTCTCACTTTATTTTGTTAAGTACTTGACCATTGCTGGATTGGTCTCCCTTCACAATGATGTTAAAAGCAATTAAAATAACAAAGCTGAACGTATGATCCATAATTTCTCAATTTATCACCTGTTTCTTGACCTCCATACCACATTCCATCTCTCTTGGGATAAGCGCCAAGTCAGAGATTGTTTTCAGGATTGAGATCCAATTAACTTTATCAATAAAAGAAACAAAGAACCTCAGGCCATGTAGTGCCAGTTACATAAAAGAAAAGGAATTTAACTCTTGATTGAAAAAAGAAAACTAACATTCAGACCAACTAACTTGTCTTGAGTAGGTTTGTACCAGGTATGGTCTCAAGAAAATGCTGTAAATCTCTCCTAATTCCCCACTGGTTCAGGCCCAGGCTTATGTCTGATTAGCATATGAATTTGTAATAAAAATTTATGGCAGTTCCAGCTCAGAGAAAGTTTAAGGAAGGGTCAGGGTTTTATATTATGTTTTAAACATAGGGAACCCTCATCTCAGATAAGTATTCAGATGGCAGAAATTGACAGGCTTTCATAGATATTTACACAGGTTAAGGAAGGTAGGTTCTTCCTTCATCAAGCAGGTTATTATCTGTTTATACCAGGTAGTGCCCCAAATTCTACACCTTTAAAAGTAAAAGGTGTAGAATTTCCACATTCCTGAAAAGAAAAAAGCACAATGTCTGGTTTCCAACTTGTCATATCCCAGTTTGAGGAACTGTGCACCTCACAGTTTGTTATTTCTGGGTCTGATTGAATTAGTGCCCAATTCAGGAAAATGTCCTAAGATCAAAGAGGCATCCTCTAGGAGCTTGATAAATTTACCCCAAAGTGCTGAGTCACCTCATCTCTGACAATGGAAATAGCTGAGATCTTGGCCCCTCAGCTTTTGTCATATTCAAATCAGAAGTTGAAAATACAAGACAGATGAGAACGGATTGAGTTGCTTTACCATCATCATTATCATCACAGCTGTTGCAAATGTGAGTTGATTACCTAGCTTAAACATGAAACACTGTGTTAAACATTGGCCTATCTTAAGCACAGGTCAGATCTTAAAAGGCATGAAACCAGATCAGTATATACCACTCCAGAATACATCACTTTGGCACAAGGATTATTTGGGGCTAATGGATTTAAGCAGGCACAGGAGCAAAATGATCTTCTTGGGCTCCACATATCTGCCTAAAAGCAGAACACAAATTTTGATCCCTGTCCCTTCTCCTCTAAGAGGAGAACAAACTTACCACTGGCAATTGAAAGTAAGCATCAAGATGGGTTTGCACACACACACACACACACACACACACACACACAACATTATTAAAATCATCTTCATTTTCTATTAATTTCCCCCACATATTTACCTTCCCACAAGTTACCATCCCTTGAAACACAAACCCCTTTTCTTTCATCTACTAACTTCTCCACAAATTTATCTCCCTTTACTAAGACAGCACATGGGCCTCAAATTCTAAACACCTCTTTGAATTACTCATTGCTGAATTCTCCTTCAAGTATCACATTGTATGTGTATATAAACTCTCTTTTTATTTTCCCCTCCTGTTAATCTGTCTTTTGTGGGTCTAATTCACACAGTCCATCTTTTGAATCTAAGGGAGTAGAGAAAAAAATAATTTGCTTTCCTCCCTTATAGGACTAAAAGGAGGACAAGATAAAGGAGTATTATTGCCAACATGTGTGTGTGTTACTTAGTTATGTCTGACTCTTTGTGACCCCATAGATTGTTGTCCACCAGGCTTCTCTGTTCATTGAATTCTCCAGGCAAGAATACTGGAGTGGGTAGCCATCCTCTTCTCTAGGGGATCTTCTGGATCCAGGGATCAAACTCGAATCTTCATCATTGTGGGCAGATTCTTTACCTTCTAAACCACCAGGAAGCCCCCATTGTTAACATATATCATGAAATAGTGATGCCTACATCTGTGGTGAAGCTAAAATTCCTTAAAAGCAGGCTCAGAGACTTGCCATTTTTGGTGTGTTGTTTGTGTGTTAATCATTCAGTCATGTCTGACTCTACAAACCCATGGACTGTAATCTACCAGTCTCCTCTGGAATTCTCATGGAATTCCTCCTCATGGAATTCTCCAGGCAGGAATACTGGAGTGGATTGCCATTCTCTTCTCCAGAGGATCTTCTCAACCCAGTATCCAACCAGGGTCTCCTGCATCACAGGCAGATTCTTTACATCTAAGCCATCAGGGAAGCCTGCAGCACACAGATGAATGCATGATGACACCAGGAAATTCCAGGTGAAGCCTCAGATGTGGCAAAAAGTGCACTAAGTCCTCAGTTTTCTATGCAGATGCCAGCTTCCCCCAAGTTCAACCTGATTTTTTTCCCATGAAACAATGGGTCATTCTTGGCCTAGGAATCAATGTATCTGTTTAATCTAGAGAAGTAGATTACAAGAGAGGTCCCAAAACTTTTTGGCACCAGAAGCCGGTTTTATGGAAGACAATTTTTCCACAGACTAGAAATAGCAGGGAGAATGGTTTCAGGATGATTCAAATGCATTACATGTATTTTTTTAATTTTAATTTTTAATTAGAGAAAAATTGCTTTACAATGCTGTGTTGTGCCAGGAGCCAGCGTGAGGAACTCCGCCCATGGCAAATGTCATGAGGAAGGAGGCTCGGCATTATGCAAAGGTGGGATTGATCCTCAGGAAACCCCCTGTTCCCGAGCATCTACTCCCAAAACCAGAGTCTGCCTACTTTACTGCTTTATGCTCTCACCTACACCTCTGACTTTACGGGAGGCTGTCCCCCACCTCTCTTGGAGAAGGAGTTAACCTGCAGCTCCAGTTAATAAAAACTCCTGGGCGTGACAAAGGTGTCTTAGGTTGAACCTCTCTGCTGGCAGACTAGCTTGTGTGACAGGATTATCCACACTCTTGCTAGGATATACATGATTGTTTACAATCTCTCAACCATAAACAGCACAGAGAGTTTGGAGTATTTTGAAAGTCTTAGTTAGCACTGGGTTTTTCTAAAGATAAAAATCATGTTGGTGAAGGGTTTTTCATTTGTTGAGCCAATATTTACTGCTAAATCTCCATATTCCCTGCCTTTATAATGAATGTAACTAGCATATAGGAGAAATAAGTATTAACCTTTAAGATTAATCATGTTAAACCTTAGGCTAAGTAAATTCCTTTTTTAATTGTAACCCACTACACCCTCACCCTATAGGAATGCAACTTTATCTGGTACCTTTGGAGGGTGGTGCCTGGTTTAGGAAAAATCACCCCTGGAAAATAAGTTTTTTGGTTGACTGACCATTATCAGAAAGAAAGGATCATAAAATGTCAGCAGGCCTCATGGCCAGAAGATGATGTAAAACCCCTAAGACCTTTTTGTATACATTTATATGAAGCACCTGATTTTGATAAAGGTCAGGACTGCTGACCCCCGTGTGACTTTAAAATTTCCATTTGTCTCTAAGTGTAACAAAAGATATATAAGCAAACCTGAAAATAAAGAAAACAGATCAGTTTCTGGAAAGACTGATTCCCCCATGTCGTTCTTTCTTGTTCTCCATTTTTCTGGCTGAATTCCCATCTGGAGCATGGGTGTTCACCAAGCCTGCTAATTTTGCCCTGGCTTTTAAGTTCTACGCTAGAGGGAGCCCAAGGTGGGGCACCGTCTGATATTCAAGTGGGCACCGGTGGCCTACGTAGGTGGTGCAAGCTTCTTGTCTCAAAACTTGATTGGTATCCCATGTAAAGTTATTCAGCCTCTTTTTCTCCACCAATTTTCCTACTACAGTATTTCTTTCTAATCTCCCTCTATATCTTTAACTAAGCAATTAATTCCTAGGACGCTGATTCCATCCCCGCTTGGAATTACCCTGGATCCACCGGGGCTGGACCCCGGCAGTGTTGGTTTCTGCCTTACAACAGCATGAATCAGTTGTAAGTATACACCTATCCCATCCTTCTTTGCTTCCCCTTCCCCCACACCCATCTCACTCTTCTTGGTCATCACAAAGCACAAGGCTGAGCTCCCTGTGTTATATTATACACTTTATTTCTAATCTAATGTTGTTGCTGACCTGACAGGAGGTACCAGTCCATGGCTTGGGGATTGGGGACCCCTGGATTAAATCCAACACTTTACCTTGACTGTATCAGCTATCTCCTGTAGAGATTTCAATGTAATTTTTAAAAAAGTAAATCAGAGTGCTACTATTTTTTGCAAATGGGAAATTTATTCAGATAGTATTTATTATGGATAAATGTTCCTTGCAAAACTTGGGTTATACCATGCTGATAAAGCATATTATTATTATAATTATTTTACAAAATACAGAGCCTTAGTCTAAGAACAAAACAAGAAAGTAATGCAGCACATGGCTTAAAATAGAGGCACCTGACAAAATACAGTGTTAAACAATATATGCCATTATACACAAAGTGGTGAGGGAAAAGAAGATCCAGGATTTCTCAGTTAGGTAACAGGAGCACACAAGGCAGTGTCAATTCTCAGCTTAGTAGACAGCAAAGAGTTCAAACAATAAGGGGGAGAAGGTGAATAAAATAAAGAGATAGAGTAAGCAGAAGGCAGAGATCAAAGCTAAAAAAAAAAAAAAGTGTTAACAAAAATTAAAGGAGGTACATTGATCCAAGTCACTATTTAACTGCCTCCACCCTCAAAGTTTAGTTTAAATCTACTATGAAATTTTATATTATTTGTTATTTCATAATGTAGTGTGATACAAAAAACAGCAATATATTTAACTTACTTTCAACCATCTTACTAGAACTAGAGCAGAGTGCATGAAATATATCAGCATTAGAATATCTCTAAAATCCCAAATCCTGAAGCACAAATCTTAAAAAAAATGACCCTTACTGAAAAAAGTCAAAAGTTCTACCATTTTCTTTTGTTTGATAGCAGGAAAATGGTAGATGATCTTATGGATCTTTATTTCATGGGGTTAGAAACCTTGGCCTCTGGTTAACTCAACGTTTTTGCTTTAAAAAGTTTACAGAGCCCTCTATGCCAGTTGAAGATGGAGGGCTCAACTTCCCCACCTCCCTTTCTGGTGTTTGTATGGAATAATGAGTCCCATAAGCTTGAGCCTGATAATGCTCTTATAATGTAAAGGAGGAAAGCCAAGTAAAGTGGATTTGTGCATCCTTCTAATGAAAAGTTGGCCTGTCTGTTTTTATCAGACTAATGAAGCCCCTACACCATTCTCTGGCCCGGTGTAAGCTTCACAATGGAGACAGTGAGCTCTCTCCAACACAGCTCCTCAGCAGATGTTATCTGCCAGCTCTCTTCACTGAAGAGTCCATTTTAAAGGGATCCTGGCTTGATTAAGGCTTTGTGAGCCTCCCAGCCTCATTACAAATCAATGGAGATGAACTGAGTGTTTAATACTGAAAAGCCAAGCTAACAAAAGCTGACTTATTACAAGCTAAAGGGCTGGGGCTCTCCTGGGTGTTTCAGCTTTGTTTTATTTTGTATTTCAGCTCTCTCTCCCCTCTTCTCTTCCCAGTCACCCCCAAACCAATCCAATCCATTTTCAGCAGCAATATTCAAGTACCACAAAAGATCTTTCCCTCTATCTAAAATTGTAAACTCTAAAAGAATGGTATGCCTTTGTGTGACCACAGTTTTCTGACTGACAGTGAAAACTTTTACCTTCTCTATGTCATGTAACCTCACTTTTTCACAGATAAATTATGTTTCTAGTACTTTTGGAAAACCTCCTGCTTACTGTTTACCATTTACTAACTTCTCCTCCCTATACTCTTTACAGTACAATAATGTAGAATGGCAAGGGGAAATTGGAAATATTTGATCTTCCATGAATAAAAGGCAGCAGTTGAAATAAACTTCCTTCCAGATCCTTCAGGGGTTACAGACCTCTTCCCTGCCTGTCTCCATTTGCCTCTCTCTTCTCTGAGAAAATTGTGCTTAGGTTGATTTTCTGCTTCATATTCAGGGGTAGGAAGGTACTAGGACTGTAATAAGATGTGAGAAGCCTCATATTGGGGGGGGGGAGGGATGGTGAGAGGAAGCCACCCAAAACAGGAAATTTCAAACCACCATAAAATCAAGCCTCATTGTCCTAGAGTCTGGGCCAGGTCCTTTGCTGATAAAGATTGGAAGGATCTATCCTTATGGATATGACTCACCTATCTTTCTTTCCCTGAAGAAATAACAGCAAACATTGATCATGCACTTATTCTGTCTCAATCTTGGTGTTAAGCATTTTACATTTAAGCAATATTTTATTTAATCATTAATAATAATTCTGTGAAAAAAGTTTGCACATTACAAATCTGGGAACAAAAAAAGAAAGAAGCAGATATATTTTCCAAGTTACACACTGAGTATGCAGGGACTGTATGAAAACCTAGGTCTCACTCTGGCTCCAGAGCCCATCAATTGAATCACTGCACTAACCTGCCTCCATAAAAGACTACAAAACAAACAAAAAACCTTAAGAAATGAAAAGAGATTTTGCTGAAATAAACCCAGTAAGGACTTTGAGATCCAGCAATCTTTGTTTACAAAAGGCCACTCTTTGTTTTGCAGCCCCACCCCTCCTGCCCCACTGCATTCATTATCCCCCATTTGACTTGCAATTCTGCGTAGTCTAAGCTTGCTCTAACCTGAACAGTCCAGACTTCAGAGTCATATGTACCAGATTTAAAGCCCAGATTTCTTTTTATCAGTTGAGTGTCCTTGCACAATTTGCCTAATCTTTGTAAGTTACCACGTCCACATCTGAAAAGTGAAGCTAGGGTCATGTGAAGATTAAATGTGAAAACATGTCAAATACATTGAGCATGCATCTTCCTTGACTTCATCTCATTTCTCGTTTTTCCTCAAACACTCCAAAAATGTCTGCTAAACTAATCCACAATAATGGCTTCTAAAGCTTAATATGCCACTTCTCCCAGGGGCAATTGTGTTTTAACAGACTAGAATACTTTAGGACAAAAATGGGTTTTTAATTATGGGATTAAATTTATTGCTGGGGTGTGCAGAGAGGTCTCTACTTTAAAATCTTTCCAACGAATCTCAAAACTTTGAAAACTTTTTGTTGTTTTTATCAAGCATAATGTAGCAAAAACTATCACCTACATAGGCCAAGGGGAAAAGTAGAGATATTTAACAAACGCCTAACCATGGCTGCTTCATTTGGGATTCTTAAGTCTCACAGTTCTTTTTTAAATTGTTTTATTTACTTATTGGCTGTACCCACAGCATGTGGGATCCTAGTTCCCTGATCAGGGATTGAACCTGTGTGCCTTGCATTGGAAGCGTGGAATCTCAGTTAACTATTAGACCACCAGGGAAGTCCCTCAGTCACTCAATTCTTTTCCTTTTTCTCCTTGCATAGAAATGAAGAGATTATTATTGTTGACCATACAAAAGAGTAGCTTCAAAGGACAGAGCTACAAACAGAAATGGCAGAAATTGTCAGAGATTATACGTTGTCACAGAATTATTTTCTTCAATAGCTTTTTTAACTGCAAAGATGTCAAGAAATAGGCCCATACAACAATTTGACATTTGTGAGTTCCAAAGGAATTTCGTCCTAGAATTATGGTACTTTGTCACTATGCTTCATGACACACATGCATATGTAAAGTTGTGTTATTAATACCAAATCAAACTTTCATCAGCCAATTGACTTTTTCCAGTTTAGGGCAAGAATCAAGGTCCTTGAGAAATTCTTCCTTTCTGACCCCAAAGTATTGTTATTCTTTCTGGAAAAAAAAAAAACTTGCCTCTTAGGAAGTTCATGAGTAAAGACAATTCAGTTCCCTGTGCAAGACAATATCCAGTGGTGAGTTATAGTTCTGTGAGCATAGGACAATGTTCAGGGATCAGGTCTGGGTCAGGGACAGGGCATTCAGCAGATCAGAGCAGCAGAGGCCTTTGGTCTCTGCTTCTACTCCCAGCTCACTGTTCGATCTAATTTATTCATCTGGGAACATTATTGAGCAACCACCATTTGCCAGGTCTTTAAGGTGGGCTCAGATTAGAATTCCACTGAAGCTTGTTCTTACCAAAGTAGTCTGCAGCTGTCAAGAGAACTAAGTGTCCAGACCAAGACCTAGACAGCACCTGTAGCTACTCCATAGAGAAAATGTGAAGAAGATTCTAGGTCAGGTACCAAGGGGAGCCTGACAAATGGCCTTAATGAATCCTGACCTCACTCAAGAACCAATGTCTTTGACCTTTTCGAGAATTTGGTTTAGATGACAAGAGGAAGGGAAGCTAAACTTGAGCTTTTGTAGTTTGCTTTATTGTTTTTTTCTTTGTTTGCTTTTTGTTTTAATACAAATATCTCCTATAGATATATTATTGATATCTACAGAACTGACTGCCTAATTTTTTTATTATTAATTTCTGCCTTTGGGAAAAGAAAAAATCAAATTAAGCCATTTAAATAGAGGGGATGAATGTTGCCAAGGGGAAATAACAAAGTGATGATAGCAATCACATTATGTTCTCTGCTTTACATTGATCATTTGATTTTTTTTTTATTTTTTATTTTTTTTTAATTTTAAAATCTTTAATTCTTACATGCGTTCCCAAACATGAACCCCCCTCCCACCTCCCTCCCCATAACACCTCTCTGGGTCATCCCCATGCACCAGCTCCAAGCATGCTGTATCCTGCATCAGACATAGACTGGCGATTCAATTCTTACATGATAGTATACATGTTAGAATGTCATTCTCCCAAATCATCCCACCCTCTCCCTCTCCCTCTGAGTCCAAAAGTCCATTATACACATCTGTGTCTCTTTCCCTGTCTTGCATACAGGGTCGTCATTGCCATCTTCCTAAATTCCATATATATGTGTTAGTATACCGTATTGGTGTTTTTCTTTCTGGCTTACTTCACTCTGTATAATCGGCTCCAGTTTCATCCATCTCATCAGAACTGATTCAAATGAATTCTTTTTAACGGCTGAGTAATACTCCATTGTGTATATGTACCACAGCTTTCTTATCCATTCATCTGCTGATGGACATCTAGGTTGTTTCCATGTCCTAGCTATTATAAACAGTGCTGCGATGAACACTGGGGTACATGTGTCTCTTTCAATTCTGGTTTCCTCGGTGTGTATGCCCAGCAGTGGGATTGTTGGGTCATAAGGTAGTTCTATTTGCAATTTTTTAAGGAATCTCCACACTGTTCTCCATAGTGGCTGTACTAGTTTGCATTCCCACCAACAGTGTAGGAGGGTTCCCTTTTCTCCACACCCTCTCCAGCATTTATTGCTTGCAGATTTTTGGATCGCAGCCATTCTGACTGGTGTGAAGTGGTACCTCATTGTGGTTTTGATTTGCATTTCTCTAATAATGAGTGATGTTGAGCATCTTTTCATGTGTTTGTTAGCCATCCGTATGTCTTCTTTGGAGAAATGTCTATTTAGTTCTTTGGCCCATTTTTTGATTGGGTCGTTTATTTTTCTGGAATTGAGCTGCAGAAGTTGCTTGTATATTTTTGAGATTAGTTGTTTGTCAGTTGCTTCATTTGCCTTTTTATTTTTGAGTATTTTTAGATTTACAGAGAAGTTGCAAAGATGGTACAAAGAGTTCCCATATACTCTTTATTTAGTTTACCTTATGTTAATATCTTACATAACCACAATGCATATCTCAAAACTAAGAATTTAATAATGATACCTTACTATTAACTAAACTACAGGCTTTATTTTTTTCACCAGTTTTCCACTATTTTTTTTTTTTTTAATTCCAGGATCCAATCTAGCATGTCAAGTTGCAATTAGGACACCATGTGCTTTAAAATTGTGATTAATATTGTTAATTATTAAATTTAGATTTCTGACATCCCATGAGCTCAAACATTTAAGTAACTTATGCTTAATTTCAGTTGAAACTTTATTTCTATCTAAGATAAAATCAACAAATTAACCACGGACAAGCTTATCAGATTATTACCAATTTATCACTTATTGGCCAATAGGTCATCAAGATCTACTAGAGCAAGAAGCAAAAGAAAATAATTTATATAGCAGGGAATAGTCGTTTAAAACCTGTGGTGTTGATAATCATGCTCTTAGAGCACAAATGGACAAGAAATTGTGTTTCTGGCTTAAAGTTATCTTGGGCTTCCCTGGTGGCTCAGACAGTGAAGAATTTGCCTGCAATGCTGGAGAACTGGGTTTGATCCCGGGGTTGAGAAGATCCCCTAGAGGAGGGCATGGAAACTCACTCCAGTTTTCTTCCTTGGAGAATCTCCATGGACAGAGGAGCCTGGTGGGCTACAGTCCATGGGGTTGCAAAGAATCAGACACCACTGAGCAATTAAACACAAAGGTTGTCTTGTAAAATCACCATATGGGTACATATAAATTTCTAGTTTAAATGTAATTATGCTATTCTTCTGCCCTTTGTCAAGGAAAAGTAAAAAAATTTCCTGGTATAATCAGTAGCTACTGTAAGGCACATTCATGTGTTACTTTGTAAGAAATTAAAACATTGAACCAAAAACGCTAGCACATATGTCAGGAAATCTTTTTTAAAAAGTTTAAATGGTGTCTGTTGCCAGATAAATCAATACCACAGAGTGATAGCTACATATAAGTTACTATAAAACCTATGGAAATATTTCTATCCCTAAACTTATTAATCCAAGGCATTTATAAACTATTCTTTCTATTGATCAACTACTATAATCTCATAAATTTATAGGATTTATCTAATAATATTTAATATCATATATATGATTCCATTTATTGCCCTAACTAAAGACAACCTTCTTCTTTTGATCCCATAACAATTTCCTATCCATTTTTAAAACTCTAACTTCTTACTTTGGGCTCTGCTTCCAAAATAAATTATTTTTCTTATCTCTCTGAACTCAATGCTGGTATCATTCTTCCCAGCTTGATCATAAGATTTCTCTGAAGTACTTGGCTTTGAATCAATTTTTTTTTCTACTTTGAGTTACCTGTATTTGATTGGGTGGGTCACAACTGTGGAAAATTCTTAAAGAGATAGGAATACCAGACCACCCTACCTGCCTCCTGAGAAATCTATATGCAGGTGAAGAAGCAACAGTTAGAACCAGACATGGGACAAAAACTGGTTCCGAATTGGAAAAGGAGTAGGTCAAGGCTGCATACTGTCACCCTGCTTATTTAACTTATATGCAGAGTAAAGCTAAGTCACTTCAGTCATGTCCTACTCTGTGCGAGCCCATAGACAGCAGCCCACCAGGCTCCCCCGTCCCTGGGATTCTCCAGGCAAGAACACTGGAGTGGGTTGCCATTTCCTTCTCCAATGCATGAAAGTGAAAAGTGAAAGTGAAGTCGCTCACTCATGTCCAACCCTCAGGGACCCCATGGACTGCAGCCGTCTAGGCTCCTTCATCCATGGGATTTTCCAGGCAAGAGTACTGGAGTGGGGTGCCATTGCCTTCTCCATATATGTAGAGTATATCATGTGAAATGTTGGACTGGATGAAGCACAAGCTGGAACCAGGATTGCTAGTAGAAATATCAATAACCTCATATTTGCAGGCGACACCACCCTTAGGCAGAAAGCAAAGAGGAGCTAAAAAGCCTTGTGATGAAAATGAAAGAGGAGAGTGAAAAAGCTGGCTTAAAACTCAGCATTCAAAAAACTAAGATCATGGCTTCTGGTTCCATCACATCATGGCAAATAGTTGGGGAAACAATGGAAATAGTGACAGACTTTATTTTCTTGGTCTCCAAAATCACTGCAGATGGTGACTGCAGCCATGGAATTAAAAGATGCTTGCTGCTTGGAAGAAAAGCTATGACAAACCTAGACAGCATATGAAAAAGCAGAGACATTACTTTGCCAACAAATGTCCATCTAATCAAGGCTTTGTTTCTTTTTAATAGTTATGCATGGATGTGAGAGTTGGACTATAACAAAAGTTGAGCACTGAAAAATTGATGCTTTTGAACTGTGGTGTTGGAGAAGACTCTTGAGAGTCCCTTGGACTGCAAGGAGATCAAATCAGTCAATCTAAAGGACATCAATCCTGAATATTCATTGGAAGAACTGATGCTGAAACTGAAGCTCCAATAGTTGGCTACCTGATGCAAAGAACTTACTCATTTGAAAAGACCCTGATGCTGGGAAAGATTAAAGGCAGAAGGAGAAGGGGATGACAGAAGATGAAAAATTTGATGGCAGTATCGATTCAATGGACATGAGTTTGAGCAAGCTCTGGGAGTTGGCGATGGACAGGAAGGCCTGGTGTGCTGCAGTCCATAGGGTTGCAAAGAGTTGGACAGGACTGTGTGACTGAACTGAACTGAATTTTCTCCATTCCATGATCAAACCAATGATGCTCCGTGTTGCTATTTGATAACCTAAAATATAATGCTGCCTAGCATAATGAGTTCCTAGAGTAATTACCAGAACTGATAGCATTTCTTACCTAATCCAACCTAACCACACAGTGTTTGTTAGTTTCATGAGCATGGTATATGCTCTGTTGCAGGTGAGAAGAAGATATTTAAACTGGTATCCTCTACCCGTTTGTGAAAGTGAATGAGTATTCTAATACTGTCATGGAAGAATAGAAAAAGAAAGGGGAAAATAAAGCAAAATAGTGGAGAAAAGACAAAATAAGGAATCAACAGTTTACCCAGGAAGGGACTTGATTAATTTGATCATTCCCATATTGAAAATATAGTTTTAAAAAGCAGTCTCTTGCTTTTTAGCTCTTGTGGGACAAGTCCCTCAACGCCTAAATCAGCCAGCCATAAGTCTTGTAGGCCGCATACCTTAGCCCCAAAGTAGCCCTTTTGGCAGTCACAACAGCCTCTGGTGATGTCTGATGCATACTAAGACCCCTGATGCATACTAAATAGGCTTCTCCCTGGACACCATAAACTGCTGAAAATTGGTGGTGGGAGATACTGTCTGGTCTTTGGGGCAGAGCATTTACCATGGGGTGGCTGCTTATGAGGCCAGTGTTTTGATCTAACAACTCAGATGATAAGAAAGATCAAAAATAAGCAATTGACAGTTCTTGAAAATAGTGCTATTATAGGTTAACAAAAAAGTACAAATACAACAGTCATTGGGGCTGCAATCTAGAGGTCTGAGAATAAAAATGTTTGGGGCCAAGGTGGAGGAAATGAAGTGAAGTGAAGTGAAGTCACTCAGTCGTGTCCAACTCTTTGCGACCCCATAGACTGTAGAGTACCAGGCTCCTCTGTCCATGGGATTTTCCAGGCAACACTGGAGTGGATTGCCATTTCCTTCTCCAGGGGATCTTCCAACCCAGGGCTCGAACCCAGGTCTCCCGCATTGTAGACAGACGCTTTACCGTCTGAGCCACCAGGGAAGTCGGGAGAGGGTTACAAATGGTTTCGTAGCATAAACACAACTGGAGACATTTTATTTAAATGAACTGAAAGGGCATCTTTAAAAAGCAAAGCTCATATCAAGATTCATATAACTGCACCCATTGCAAAAGCCTTGGCCAGCAAGCACGTAAAACATTCAGGACAGTTGGGGTCAAAGAGTCTTTCTCAAATATATTAAGGAAGAAAGGCATACTAGAGAGAGAGTAGTCTGCTAATAAATCAGAAAAGGGATGAAAATCATGATAGCTTAAAAATGACTGAGTTACTGAACTGACGTATGCTCAAAAAAATAGATGTTAGCAACAAAGCTAAGGAAAAGGAGTCTGAATTATTAGAAAGTAATGAATAGTTTGTACATATAAAACAGCTATTGATGGAAAGCTCTATTAGAGAAAATTTGAAAAATCTGAGGCGTAAATCAATAGTCTGTGAGGAAATATTCCTCAGCTCAAGCCAAAGATGATATGGTCCTTTACCATGCAAGTGATGCTAACTGCAATTCTTACTAAAAGAGCTTGAGGGGGTATTGGTAACTGTCATGAAAAGAGCTATGGACCCAAAACCAAAAAGCAATCATGAAGTAAAGAGAGTGGGGATGGGGAACAATTTTTGATAAAATTGTAAAAGGTTGGTGTCATGGAAATAGGGTACACCTAATATGTTGGAAGAATAATTTAAAACAATAATTTTTAAGATAGATGCCTTATAGAGAAAAAAAAGAAATTGACCAATAACTTTGGAATATGCACTCCAATGTGTCAGTTCCTTTTTGCTTAAAGGTAGAACACATTGGAAATGTACTTACTATTTGCAAATCATACACAAATCTTATGAAAGATCTTGACCAAAACCTATATTGAAGTCATGAGTATAAACTACCCCTCACAAGTCAAGTCAATTTTTGTTTATTTGAACGTGAATGGCAAAAAACTTGATTCAGATTAGGTTCAAATTTAGTTTAATGTCTTAAATGAATGAAAGTTCCAGAAGTAGGGGTAGAGCCCCTTTTTGTTTCAATTTCTTTGCTCTGTCTTACCTGCTGGGGGATACATCACATGCCTGACTTGCTTGTTGCTCCAAGAGAGATGCAACAAAGAAGCTGGAGGCTTCCCTGTTCATATCAGCAGAAGAGAGATGATACCTTCATCCCAGCATCCCCAGAAGAAGTCCTGAAACTCATTCTGATTGAACTGCTTTGAGGGGAAATCAGTGGGATGTACTAACTGACTCGCCTAGGTCATGCACTTCATTTCTACAGACAGAGGGTCAGTCCACCCTCCCCACATCTATGTGGATCTGAATCTCCAAAGCTAACAGAGGTACTTTAGATGGGGGCAAACGAGGGGTTCAGGGGAGTTGCTGGAGACAACTGCCAGATATCTACTAGGAGACTAAACAGAGGGATGTATATCTAGAGGTACGAAAAGCTATGAGCAACTAGGCTTCCTTTGATCCCAATGCCTTGAAGTCCAACTTCCAATCATTCATCTATCTGAATGTTTCCGTTAAAAGAGCCCTGGGGCTCGATAAACAAACCAGACTAAAGGATTTATACTATATATAATCGGAAAGGGAAATGACATTCCAAAACTTGAGAAGAGTCATGCCAGTCATGCACAGTCATTGATAGAAGATAGGTTACAAATATAGAGCAATCTAGTCTAAACAAGACACTCTTGCTATCAGAGGTAGGGGAAGTAGAAGTCAAAGGTGGAGACTGATGTCCTGAGCTAGGTGGGGACAGTCTAACTAATCCATACACTCACAGTGAGTTCTTCAATTTACATAAACAGCTATAAACATTCTCATTATTCATATCAGTCACCTTGGAACCTGTTTTATTCACTCTAATCATGCTTCCTAATTGATCTTGTTTCCACTGAACAGTAGTCATCTTCCTAGAGCTCTGAAAATTGTTTTAGTGTTTGACTGGTATATCCTAGACTTTAGAGGCAAAGGACTTCCCAGGTGACACTAGTGGTAAAGAACCTGGCTGCTAATGCAGGATACATAAGAGAAGCAAGTTCAATTCCTGGGTCAGGAAGATCCCCTGGAGGAGGGCATGGAAACCCACTTCATTATTCTTGCCTTGGAGAATTCCATGGACAGAGGAGCCAGGTGGGCTACAGTCTATAAGGTCACAAAGAGTCAGACATAACTGCAGCAACTTAGCAAGAGAGGCAAAAATCGTGTGAGAGGCACATGCTGTGGCTGATAAAAGAGCATGTCGTTAGCAGTAATTATTAAGGTATCTTATAGAAATCATTGTATGATTAGGAAGCGTGGTCTACACTTCAATATAGGTTCTTGGTCAATGCGTCAAGAGAGGAGAACCTAGAAAATGTTTTCCCCTGAAAGCTGATTCTTATTCAATGTGAGGAGATCACTGATAGAGCCTAAAGACTGGCTTAGTTTTAAATTATTGATTATTTATGTTTTCTCCCACCCTTTGGTTTAGATTGCCTTTGAATTTACAGCAATAAACAGAAAAGCACCATAATATTAAATACAATAAGTACCCTAGAAATGTCACTTATATTTATAATTCTGAGTGAGACCTTTATATCTTACAGTACATTTATACAGTTTTCTAGAGATTTTTTTTCGTTACAAGACTATGTTAAATTTTCACTATATGCAAATATATGTGAATGTGTATGGTGCATTTATTGTTTTAAATCCCACTGGGAGTCTGCTGATTGTCTGCTCCCTCTCTCTTTTTTTCACCTTTCTATTAATCTGTTGCTTGAGTTTTGTGTGTGTGTGTGTGTGTTTCCCTTCCTCCCTTCAGTATGTTTATGCATTCAGAGACGAGTCTTCTAGGAAAATAATGGAAGGAAAAAGCTTGTGATTTATCATTACACTGTAATGGGTGCCCTGCTTCCGTTGAAGGAGGTCAGCGTCTCTTAGAGATACCACAGTCCCTCCTTATTAACGTTCTGTTCCCACTAATGGCTTGGGGTAGGGCAGCCAGGTCTTACAAGGAAGGCATTTAAGAAGAGCACTTTGTTTAATGGAAGCTTGAATGTTTTACGGGGACACACATAGTACCAGGCTCTCTGGTGAGAGTGACACAATTCACAGATAAAGAACACCCTTTCCCCTCCCTAGGTGATAAAAGGGGAAAAAAAAGGAATGGGCTTTTAAAACATCTGTGTGCCCTTTCCCGTCACTCCTATATTCACTTGTCTCCATGTCTTTTTGATTCTTTTTTTTAAATTTAAATGTATTTATTTTAATTAGAGGCTAATTACTTTACAATATTGTATTGGTTTTGCCATACATCAACATGAATCTGCCACCTCTACAATTATTTCTCCTTTCCATTTTCACCAGCCTTCATCATTTCAGGCTCTCCATCATCTCTCTTTTGTTTTATAATGAAATACTTTCTCCAATCTACTCTACTGCCAGTACATAAGTCCCTGGTATCATCACATCACTGCCATGTTTAAACCCTTTGTACTTATAATATATATTTCAATTTCTTTAGTGAAGCCCTTTCCAGTCCCCATCTTCCTTGAACTACCTGCTACCTCTTAAAACTGAAATCCTAAAGATAAGAGCATGGCTGAAAAGTGTGAGGCAGAATAATCTTAAAAAAAAAAAAATCAGGATTGTGTAAAATGGCAAAGAGAAAAAATACTAGCTTGCCTTTTTGGAATGTTTTCTGAATGATGTGGAGATACAGACTATTTAAGAACTGTTAATCTTTATATTTCTACCCTTGACATGGTTATTGGCCCATAGTTAGCATTAAAAGGATATCTAGTGAATGACTGAGTGAATTAGTCAGTGAAATTTCAAGGTAAATAAGAAAAGAATTATGTAAGGAACCTTAATTTCAAAGTATAGAATATAGGGATAAATAGTTGTTTTTCATCTCAATACTATGTATGTGTATAAGAAGCTTCAGAAATTGGTGCAATGCCACTGTCCATTTAATATCATACAAGTTCATCTTAGTTATTCTCTTTCATATAAATGATGCATTATGAATGCAAACTGTGTAAAACATCACACAGTGATGTTTATAAGATGATGTGATTTATTATCACTTTCCAGAAGGGAGTAGAAAGAGGCAAAGCCTCACCAAGGTCACAAAGGAACTGTGCCAGTGTTTATAGACAGGAAGCAGAGGTACCATTTTTTAATTATTTTTTTTCCAATTATCAACCTTAAACGTTGCAATCAGTTGAATCACCTCTATTGCTGTCTTAATTGACTGCTAGGCAAACAAAGAACATTAATTCTCTTGTTTTCACGCTTGTGTTTATTATTACACGTGCTGTGCTGTGCTGTGCTTAGTCGCTCAATTGTGTACAACACTTTGCAACCCCATGAACTGCAGCCCACCAGGCTTCTCTGTCCATGGGGCTTCTCCAGGAAAGGATACTGGAGCGGGTTGCCATTCCCTCTTCCAGGGGATCTTCCCAACCCAGGGATCAAGCCCAGGTCTCTCGTCTTACGGGAGAATTCTTCACCATCTGAGCCACCAGAGAAGCCCTTATTATCACATAGTTCTGGCCTATTATTTACCAAATAGTGTCTGTACTCTCTGACTCTTGATTCAGCATTCTGAATATTTTAAAAATTCAGCTGGCTTGTATTATAAAAAAAACTGAAAACACTCTAAGCATCAATCATCTGCAAGTTAGTTAAATAAATGGTGCAAATTTAAAACAGAATATTACGCTGCTATTAAAAAAATTAGTTAAGTAGGGAAGCTG
This sequence comes from Capra hircus, assembly GCF_001704415.2. Classification (NCBI taxonomy): domain Eukaryota; kingdom Metazoa; phylum Chordata; class Mammalia; order Artiodactyla; family Bovidae; genus Capra; species Capra hircus. Next base: position 114,802,624 of record NC_030810.1, read on the forward strand.
CATTTCAGGGTTTGAAAAAATTTGAGAATATCTTTATTGATAATTCTTTTGTGCAATTTATTTTTAAAATTTGACTGTACTGGGTCTTAATGGCAACATGCAAATTCATCTGTGGCATGTGGAGCCTAGCTCCCTGATAATGGCTCAAATTTGTGCCCCCTGCATTGAGAGTACAGTGTCTTAGCCACTTGACCACTAGGAAAGTCCCATGTATAAATTTTCTTCAACTGCTTTTATAGCTTTCTCCTGCCCCTGTCCACTCCCAACCCCCACCCCACTCTAAATTCAAGAATGCAGACGAAAAGTTGATAACCTGTACTTCTGGGGAGTAGGACTTGGTGAAGATACACTATCTTGTTATAAAAGATTTTTCATATTTTGATTTATTTCCAGGTGCAGTGTGTGCTCAGTGTGTGTCTGACTCTTTGTGACCCTCTGGACTGTAGTCTGCCAGGCTCATCTGTCCATGGAATTTTTCAGGCAAGAATATTGCAATGGGTTGCCATTTCCTACTGCAATGATCTTAGCAACCCAGGGATCAAATTCACATCTCTGGTGTCTCCTGCAGTGACAGTTGGAATATTTACCACTGTGGCCAATTGGGAAACCCAAGAATACCCTTAATTTTACACTGAAATATTAACTAAAAATTCAGAAGCTTTACAGAAGAAAATGAGCTTCAGTCAGTCAGTCAGTTCAGTCACTCAGTCAGTTCAGGCGCTCAGTCGTGTCCGACTCTTTGTGACCCCATGAATAGCAGCATGCCAGGCCTCCCTGTTCATCACCATCTCCCGGAGTTCACTCAGACTCATGTCCATCGAGTCTGTGATGCCATCCAGCCATCTCATCCTTGGTCATCCCTTTCTCCTACTGCCCCCAATCCTTCCCAGCATCAGAATCTTTTCCAATGAGTCAACTCTTCGCATGAGGTGGCCAAAGTACTGGAGTTTCAGCTTCAGCATCATTCCCTCCAAAGAAATCCCAGGTTTGATCTCCTTCAGAATGGACTGGTTGGATCTCCTTGCAGTCCAAGGGACTCTGAAGAGTCTTCTCCAACACCACAGTTCAAAAGCATCAATTCTTCAGTGCTCAGCCTTCTTCACAGTCCAACTCTCACATCCATACATGACCACTGGAAAAACCATAGCCTTGACTAGACGGACCTTAGTCGGCAAAGCAATGTCTCTGCTTTTGAATATGCTATCTAGGTTGGTCATAGGCCTATAAAATATGAAATTTGCATTTGACCCTCATAGTAATGGCAGGCATGGATAAAGAGGGTGTTTTGTCATATGACCAATTAAAGAATTCTAAGGAAGATTAATTCCTTAGAAAAATCTATCATCTGTCTAATCTATCATATCTATATATGGTGGTGGTGGTTTAGTCGCTAAGTTGCGTCCGACTCTTGAGACCCCATGGACTGTAGCCTGTCAGGCTCCTTTGTCCATGGGATTCTCCAGGCAAGAATCCTGGAGTGGTTTGCCTTTTCCTTCTCCAGTGTCTATATATACATAGAGTTAATTTTCCTCACATGATTAGAACTTGCTCCATCTGTACAGCGTTTGTGTTTACCTTCCACTCCTCCATTTATAATTTGCCTTCTTCCTCCTCTCTCTCTTTCTACTGTCTCCTCTAGGACATTTCCATCAGTCATACTTTGAAACTGTACTCACTGTCCTGAATGGAGAAGATTCTGTGGCAACCCTTGCTGCCAGAGGAGAGCATGGACCTCTGTCTGAGGTTTCTCCTCCCACATGGATGCACAGGCCGGTCCCACATGGATGGTCATGCAGTGTACTGACAGCACCAAGAGGAGATGTAGTCTTGCACTTGGGAGACACTGCAGCTAGATGAATTTTAAGATCCAGTCCAATTCTAGTGTTTATGATTCTCTAAGGACTACTGTTATCAAGGATAGAACCACTAGTGAAGGAAAGATGGAATGTTTTGCCAACGTGGAAAATGAGAATTTGCCCATGAAAATACTTCTTGTGACCGGGAAATGCTTAAGGGAACTATGTCTCAACCTGTCTGGCTCATCAGTAATAATTAATTATAAATCCCATTATTTATTAGCCCTCACCAGACTCACAAAGGAATTCAGGTTACATGCCATTCTCCTGCTTGCATCCCTACATCATGGGGAAGGACCGCTGCTTTACCGCATTGACAGAAGCCAGGCAGGGTTTATGTAATATCTTTCAAACTCCACTCCCCCTCCCCCGCCCCAGGAAAAAAGTGTTTATAGGCACAAAGCTGTATTCTAACTCATTTTTTAAAAGTAAAAAAGAAATTACTTTTAACAGACTATTGTTATATATGATTTATTCATTTTCTTGATGTAATATGGATTTTTATCCCATGTAGTATTGCTTGCTGAGTGTGAAGTTCATCTATTACTTTTCAATCAGTTATTATATTATTATTGAATAGAATACAACTAGTTGGACACTTAAATAATTTATTCAATCATTGTAGTTGCCAAAAAAACATAAACTATTCATCTTTGCATATAATTAATAACTGTATACAGCAGAAAATAATTTGATATTATTAAGCAATTTCCATTTAATTATTTCAGTTAGCAAAATCCATTAAGTACCATTCAATTTCCCTACTATTATGTTATTTAGTAAATTATATTTAATTCACCTTAGAAATCAAGATGAATTAGAAAAATCAGTTTCAAGCATAATCATAAGAAAATTAAATAGTTAAATATGTTAACATTTTTTAAAGATTGGAACTTCAAATAAGGTAACATTGGCATTTAAAAAATTATGTCACTTTGCACTTTTCATGTAGTAACCACAATAAAATATCAAATCTTCTTTGAAATGATGGTGTTTATGCATTTAAAAAATATTAACTTGAGCCAATTTCAATTAAGCTTTTCCAATTTTGATTTCTTCTCTCTCTGCCACCCACAGAATTTGTCTTTTGCTATACATTTTGGCACTGATTTCATTCAATTTAATATCTTATCATATAATACTCTGTAATTTTCTCATGTATACAAACCCTTCTATCAAAATGTTAACTTCCTTAAGAGCAGAAAACAGTGTGTTTGTGTGTGTGTGCACATACCAGTATGTGTTTTCCATTTATTTAACAGATTATTGCCCAGATGATGATAACTGAATTTAGTGCAAACAAAATGAATTGGGTTGATTATGGGCATGGAGTTTTGTCCAAGGTTTCAGTCAGTTCAGTTCAGTCACTCAGTCGTGTCTGACTCTTTGCGACCCCATGGACTGCAGCACACTAGGCCTCCCTGTCCATCACCAACTCCCAGAGCTTACTCAAACTCAAGTCCATCAAGTCAGTGATGCCATCCAGCCATCTCATCTTCTGTCATCTGCTTCTCCTCCCAACTTCAATCTTTCCCAGCAAGATTGAAGGCAAGGCTTAACGAGTTCTTTCTGAAACAGCTAAATCTTAATGATCCTTTAATAAAGATTATAAAAGCAACTATATTCTACTTTTTGGATTAGTTGTTCCATGAGATCGCTGCCTCCAAAGTCTATTTTATTTTTTAAGAAGAAAGTAATTGAAAATTGAAACAGTCAATCCTGCCATTTAAGTCCCTTGAAAGGATATATGAATGGCTTACAGTGAGATATAACAAAATAAACAACTTGGAAAAGAAAGGAACCAAGTCAGGATTCTTCTGGTTGAGTTTAATAAACCTGTCTTTTGCATTACGCCTTTTAGTTCTTTCAGTGATTTTACTTTTAAACATTATTTTTATTTTTTTTTTGAAATAAACATTTTGGTAATTTATTTCTCCAAGTTTTACACTAGATCTTTTTTTATCTGACGTTGAAATTACATTTTTAACCCAATTTTGCAATTACACATTTTCTTTCTTTTTTTTTTTTTAAATTTTAAAATCTTTAGTTCTTACATGCGTTCCCAAACATGAACCCCCCTCCCACCTCCCTCCCCACAACATCTCTCTGGGTCATCCCCATGCATCAGCCCCAAGCATGCTACACCCTACGTCAGACATGGACTGGCGATTCAATTCTTACATGACAGTATACATGTTAGAATTCCCATTCTACCAAATCATCCCACCCTCTCCCTCTCCCTTTGAGTCCAAAAGTCCGTTATACACATCTGTGTCTTTTTTCCTGTCTTGCATACAGGGTCGTCATTGCCATCTTCCTAAATTCCATATATATGTGTTAGTATACTGTATTGGTGTTTTTCTTTCTGGCTTACTTCACTCTGTATAATTGGCTCCAGTTAATTTTTAAAGTACCTCAGTCTGCTTTTCTCTCTCCATAAGGTCCAACAGTTCAAATCCTACTTTTGATTTTTAAGATCTAGCTCAAATATTTGGTCCTTTTGAGGTTTTCCTAACCTTCTTCAGAGGAATTTTTCATCTCCATGCTAGACGGGATCACTTTCTGTCACTCTCCACTGAAGCATTTATCACTTGCAAGGGCAATTTGTAAGGTAGATGTCTTTCACTTCTCAAATGCAAGTTCTTCCAGCAGAACAAACCCTTTCTATTTTGTCCACAACATAAACATACTAGACTTCGTATTTGCTGGATGGATTCAAGTAACACCTCAAAGACTGAAAAATAGTAAATGTAGAGCAATAACTACATACTGGTGTATGCAGTGGAACCTCATCTCAGCCTTTTATTGGTTACTGTCTGCTCATATATAATTGATAAAATGGGAGTAGGCACGGATCCAGTGAAGCAGAGCAGAGTGCCCCAGTCTCTCTATCTCTCACATCATTCCTTCCCATTGCTCTCCTAAAACTCAGACTGTCACAGCCAATATACCCAGCTCTGATCCTGGCTCAGTTGCTCTGGAGTTCATCATCTCAGATTTCAAAATCTCTCTGGCTTTTCCCGACGCTCCACCCATCCCAATTTGATGAAGTCAGGTTTAGAACTTTTCCACAGCTGTAGAGATCTGAAGAGTGCCAGTGGCCCTCCCTGTTTCAATCTGAAAACTTATTTTCTTTTTCAGTGCATGCGTTGACTTGTCAACATTGATGGGGTTGGTTTGCTTCCTGCTCTTCATTCAGCTAGCCAGGAGCTGCAAGTGAGTTGTAGCTGTAGGCTAGTTCCTCTTGCCATTTTTAAGACTGCAGTAATGTACTCTGATTGCCACTGGAGTCAAAACTCAATAATTAGCAAAAACTGAATTAAAACTCTCTCTACTCCACTAATCTTCCTTTCCAACTTGAAAGGAAAGGAGGTTTCAACCCATTTGCATTTTAAATTCAAAATTTGTATTTAAAGCACTTAACAGGGTCCTTTGCATGTTGACAGCTTCCTCTTTAACTTATCCTTCCTTTACTGGGCTCAGTAATGTGTTGTGTCTTAATTTGCAGAATATGTGCACTGGCATAATGTTTAATTAGGCTTTGGTGTCAACTTTAAATCTAACACCATCAGCATCTAATGAAAAACCAGAAGCACTTGGCTTCTGCATGACAGATCTCTTGCAAGAAATCTACTTCCTCTGACTGAATCACAAAAAGAAAGTGGGGGCAGGGAGGGCAGTCAACAAGAAGAATAAGTGAATAAGTGAACACAGTTTTAAAGATGAGATGCTCCTATGGTCATAGTCACAAAACAGAAGAAAGTACAGTGGAGATGACTTTTAAGGGAAATCAGATGCACTTTCTCTTATATAATGAGCAGAATTATGAACAGATGGGTGTGGATTAAATTTCTACATATAAAATTATTTTCTCATTCGCTAACATCATGGTTTCAGGTGGATTTCATTTTTATTTTCATTTGAATTTAGAGACTCTGACTATAAGTGATTGGAATACAGGAGGTTAAGATACAATCTTTGCCTTCAAGAAGGCTACAACCTAATAGTTGGGGTAAGACAGATACAAAAAAATAAAATAACACCAGAAATGTTATTATCTATTGGCCTTGGGGAAGTTTCCTAGCTTTTATTAACCTCATTTTCCTCTTCTATAAAATGTTAATAGTACTAATATCAATGCTGAGGCTTTATCAGGCAGATAAATAATAATAATCATATGTAAATATTATACTTAATTTAGTGCATAACACACAGTAAGTGCGCGATATATTTTAGATATTATTATGTTACCTGTTGATATTTTTTAAGAGAGTAAAAATTGATGAAACCAGTATATATATGTTTCCTATTGATGCTGGGCAATTTATCACATACATGGTGACTTAACACAAACTTATCTTACAGTTTTAGTGTTGAGCAGAGCAAAATCAGTTTCACTGGGCTAAAGTCAAGGTCTTGGCAGTTCTTGTTCTTTCTTGAGGGTCTGGGAGATTTCCATTTCCTTGCATTTCTAGAGTCTTGGAACTGCCTATATTCCTTGAATTCTGGCCTTTTCCTTACATCACTCCAACCTCTTGCTTCCTTTGTCATCACATATCCAACTTCCTTTTAAAGACATTCAGGGTCCATCCAAATCATCCAGGGTATTGTGTCTATACCAAAACTCATAACTTAGTCATACTTGAACACTTCTTTTGTAATATAAGGTAATATTCACGGGTTTCAGAAATTGTTTCCTGTTATTTGGGAGGTTATTATTCATTCTATCATATAGTTTTAATTGAGGAAGATTAAAGGGGAAGTGGTGTGCAACTCTACTTCACATACAAACCTACTCAACCTCATGTCATTTCTTAGGAGGTTCCTGGGGGCCCAGGTCTTTTCAGAGCAGTTCATTTCTTAAAGATAAAGTTCACTGACATCTTAGAGAAATAACTAGAGCAGGTAGAATTTCATAGACCTTATCTATCACATGGGCTTCCCTCATAGCTCAGTCAGTAATCTGCCTGCAATGAAGGAGACCTTGGTTCAGTTCCTGGGTTGGGAAGATCCCCGGGAAAAGGAAATGGCAACCCACTCCAATATTCTTGCCTAGAGAATGCCCATGGAGAGAGGAGCCTGGAAGGCTACAGTCCATGGGGTTGAAAGAGTCAGGCACGACTTAGTGACTAAGCCACCACTGCCACCTATCACACAGTGTCAGTTTAGAGAGCAGGAATGCCCTGGACACCAGTTGGTTTTGGTTTTAAATGATCCAAATGACATCATCAGTATCGTTTGGAAAGAATAGAGATAATGGATGTTGTTTCAGTAATTCAGTGTCTACTAATGTAAGTTATATCTCTAAATCCTAGATCTTTGATCTTAAGAGAACCTACAATAATTATAAAGTTTTTTGTTTTTTTCTTATCTTTAAACCCCATCCAAAGCAACTGGTATTCCCTTTCCTCCAAAATTGTAAAATTTTAGGTGTATTATGTATTTTTATACAAGATGAATTTATTCGGATAAAAGTAGCTTTTCCTACTTAATTCATGAGAGCTATTCTTATTTTACCAAAGACGATTCCTTACTGGATTTCACATGTAAAATAGAGTTTACCAATCTGTGTTCTATAAATGAGTTGCTGAACTATAAATGCCTCAAGAGCCTGGGTGACAAGGAGAGCCTTTAACATCTGATCCTTGCAACAATCATTATGATCCCATTTTACAGATAAGGAAATGGAGGCTTAGAGAAGTTAAGTGATTAATGTCAGTCTAGGCCACAGAAGAATAGGAACTTGAATTTTGGTCTTTCACTTTTTTGGTTCTATCTCATGTATCATAAATCTATTTAGATACTCAAAAGTACCTTTTTTCCCCTGAGAGTTTGAGAATCAGGATACAATATTTCAATTCTGATGCATGTGTTTAAACACGCTGAGAGAAAGCTAACAAATCAACTTAATATTGGGAAAGGAGTGGCATACGGACAAATATGCTTCCTTCAGCCTGGATACTATTCGGAAATTAAAGGGAACTATGATCAGCTGTTAAAATTGTAACTCTCCGGTCCCTCAGGAGTCTCTGCAGCAGCAACAGTCAGGACGGTGCTACTCTGAGAGGTATTTGGGGTTGCTCTTGTTTTTGGTGAGCACATGAACACACATACACAAACACATGCACACACACCTCCTCTGTTCAGTTTCTGGCATGTTCCTAGTGTTCTCATGCACCATGCTACAAGGCACACCCTAAATGTTCAGCCCATCTGCTCAGGGAATGATGTCTTCACCACAATTATCTAATCATGTTACAGAAAATATCAAATACAACATGAATGACAAGGGTGAGCCTGCTCAACTAAAAGGAAGCAGGAGGATTTGGCACAGGCTTCGTGCCAGATAAGTGTCCTAAGTGTAAAATACACACATATATCTATGGAAAGCAATGGAAGAATAATAAAAAATCAATATAAAATGGATCTGATATCCTTGTTTACTGAAAAACATCTTAGTCCTGAAAAGAAAAAAATGTACAAAATAAGCAGGTGTCTTAGGGAATAACCATGGATATATAATTGCCTCAAATTTGCAAAGCACAGGTTGCAAATTGGTGACCCACTTTTTTTTTTTTTTTCTGTCCAGTACAACCCAGTGTTTTAAAAACTGAATTTGAATGTCTCTAGACAAGGCATGCTCTTTCCGTTTGCCAGTAACTAGCTTTATCCTGTTACATTAACTCTCTCCCACATTTGGGTTGACTTCCTGGAACTTGGATACATGTATTTGCAACTGCAGTTCCAATCTATACTGTATATTCTGTTGCCCTGTTATTTATCACCTGTGAACTTGAACAGCTTCTTGATCGTTCCCAACTGTTGTTGCACCAGGGGGAGGCCAGACTGGTTCAAGTCACCCTCCAATCTCTCAGCTGCAAAGCATTCATGAAGTGTGTCAGGCAGGACAGACGACATGATTTACAGGGCTTAGGACAAAATGAAAATATGGGATTCCTTGTTCAAAAATTATTAAGGATTTCAACAGAGCATTAAATGAAGTAGTGGATGCTTCTAACTGTGGGAAACTATCTGTCCACATTTGAAACCCATGAAGCTAGTCTTGATGCTCAGGGCTAAGAGAACATTCTCAGTTTACATTTTCCAGCAAACTGAGACTTCTTCACCACCTAGTCACTCCAGCTCAAATGGAGTGGTCATAGAATGGGAGAAAATTGGTGCTGTTACCCATATTTTATCTACCCAGAAGACTGGACAAAATTGGTGAACTGAGGTTTCACTTGCTAGGGAAAATAAGAACAGCAGTCTATTTTCAATGATTTCTGACAAACCTCCTGATTTCTTGAGACCAAAACCCTATATAGATCATCATCATCAAAAAGACAATGACTGTGTCTTCTACATCACTTCTTTTTGTCATTTCAGTGGCAACATTTTTAAAAAGCCTTAATTCCATGGATCTCATATTTTACATTTGTTATAATAATTGGGATCTGAAATAAGCCAGAGAAGAGTGAGCTGTGTCATGAAAAGACATTCAGTATGGTAGAAGAGCTCAGTAGCTTTTCACATTATCGAAAACCTCTACCATGGAAAACAGATAAAGGGATCTCCAAGTAAAGCTAGAAGATGGATTGCAGATGATTTCTGTTCCCTAATGAAACTTCGCTATAATTCTATGGAATAATTTTTAATAAGATGTTGATAAATTCAAAAGAAGAGAGAACACAGTAAGCAGACAGAGATAGCATTTTGGAAAGAGCATGGATATGGACTGTATGTAACTTACTTAACAGAGCAAAAATATCCAAACCCAAGCTTTCAGAGCAAGGACCAAGGAGAAGCAACCTGATTCAAGTTTTAGAACTCTGAAAAGGCACCTGATATCTCTGAAGAGGGGAAGAGGAAGAGATGCAAAGGAACTGAAACAGGAAGGCTGCTTGAAAGCATATTTGAAGTCCACCTGGTCCCCCATTCTCTCTTTTACCCATGTTAGGTAGGTGATGGCTTTCTCCTCATATTGCAGGAGGTAAGACAGAAGTCATCTTCCAAATATAGATATTGATCTCTTCCTCACTGGGCTCATCCCCATGAGGTCCATAGTAGCTTGACATGGTACAAGTGAGAAAGTCAATAGAATTGCTAACATGGGCACTGAAATCATATTGGGTGCATGCATGATCAGTCACTTCAGTTGTGTCCAATTCCTTGTGACCCTATGGACTGTATTGCACCAGGCTCCTCTGTCCATGAAATTCTCCAGGCAAGAGTACTGGAGTGGCTTTCCATGCCCTCCTCCAGGTGATCTTCCTAATCCAGGGATTGAACCTATGCGTCCTGCGTTGCAGATGGGTTCTTTATCCACTAAGCAACCTCGGAAGTCCATGACCTAGATATATGGTTACCCTATTTAGGTTATCTTTATATTGACTATTTTTAGATTGACATCAAAATAATAGCATAAAAATATTTAAAAATTCTTGTGGAAGATTCTTACAAAAAAAATCTACATTTGGCAAACAGCATTATAGAGGTTTTTGCAACATTAAAAAACAAGTGAATGAGAAATTCTGAGATTTAATTATCCTGTGAGTGAAAACTAGAAAGCAATTGAATAAGTTTGGGAGCACAATTTTTAAGAATATACTCAGCTAAGATATGGTGTTCATGATAGCTGATATGGTGTTCATTTTCCTCAACACATCTAGTGATTTGTATAAATAATCCCATGTCTATATTAGGGTATTGGGCTGAGGTCAAGACCTCTTCCTTCTCCCCCGGCCCTTGACTCTCCACTATATATTTTTCTTTTTCATGATCTTTCATCTTTGTTTAAAGGATCAGTTTTCTCTCCCCCACCAAGCCCACTTTCTGCATAAAGCTGGGACCCAAGGGCTGCAGAAGGGCCAGCACCTCCTCACAGGCGGGGTGAGGGGGCTGCCAGGTGATGAATGGATGCATGCGGAGCGAGGTAATAAACCAGCACCCCAGTCATGTAATCTTCCATTAAAATGAAATGCATACCAGGCATGCGGCGTTTCTGCAGCTTGTACCCTCTCCCATAGAAGATCATGAATAAAAGAGGGAAGTGTACTGCTGACAGATGCCAGCATGCATAAAGGACACTTCCTATAAAGGAAAAGCTCCGGCTAACAGATGGACTAAAGATGTGAGATGCAGAAAGATTTACCAATCTAAATAATTCAAGACAATGTCGTATGGCAAGCTAGCGCTTTTCAGAGGGAGCCGGCAGAAGGTGCAGATGGAAAGGCAGGCCAAGCCTTTCCCATAAACCCATTAAGAACAGTCCTTGTCTGAGCGACAGTATGTCGCAGAAGGCCCAGGGAGAGGCCAGCAAATGAGAAATTTGCTTCCAGAGTTTGTCCCGCAAGGTCAAGAGCATATTTAATAGTGAAGGTTGTGGCATTTAATGAGAGTGAAAAAGGGGTGTTGTATGTTTCATTGCTTGTCCTCCTGCCATCTTCAAAACTCCTCCCTTCCTGAGTTCTTTGTCTTGTCAGAACTAAAACGATGGAGAGTAAAGATCCCTAAAGCCCTGGTGAGAGGTCCAGCAGGCTCCACCTTCTTAGTACTCAGACGGCCAGATGCACATTCTGGGCCTAAAAGCCAAATCTCAAGTAGCAATACTTCTCCCTATAAATGTGTGTTGTTTTTTTTTTGTTTTTTCAGAAACACACAACTATTCCATGTTCCCATGCCCTGTTGATACTTGCTGTCTGCCTACCCATGATGTGTTCAGCCCTGTGTTGTCACACATTGTTAGGTTTATTTTCATTCACTTGACCTCGCTTCCAGACTGCATCATGCTCAACTGGAGGAAAAAAAAAAACAACAGCAACAAAAAACTCTTCCTCTCTTCTGAGATTTGCTCTGAGCAGGTACCCAATAGAAACTTCTTGATAGTGAAACCCTTTTAACTGAAAGGAGTCCTTTCTTAAGAGCACCCACATCCTGCAGAGCTGTGCCAAAATGTTAGCATCTCAGGCAAAGAGATGCGCGATAGGAACACCATACAGTACATTGGCCAAGAGATCTGACTGAAACCCCATTCCAGCCGCCGTTCACTGGCTACCCTAGGCCAGGCACAGCTTCCTTTATTAACTTTAAAATGAATAATTTAGCAGAACAATTTCTGAGCCCTTTTCTAGCTCCAGTACTTAGTTATATCAGGATCAAACAGACTTTCAGGGATCTGGTAATGTCTGGATTGGTAGTTCATGAGCTTTCCCCAATAACCATTGCTGTACTATGCACAAATGTTAACCTGCATGTTCCAAGATGAAAAATCTAAAGACTGTGGGTTAAAATCTTTGTTTTAATTTATTTTAAGCTAATAAAGGACTGCCTTTTATTTGAGACTGTACTTATTTTTTCATATTTCATTATATGAAATGAAATAAATTATTAAGATGGTACATTTTGCTTTGTTTAAAGTCTCCATTGTGAAAAAAGGGAAGTTGGTGACCCTGTGTCTCCACCTGCTACCCACCTGCACACAAATCTTTTCTTGCTAGCTGTCTTAATTTTATTATGATTATGTAATTTAAAAGTGTTAGAACTTAGTGTAAACAAAGGAAGAAAACAAGGATTTCCTTTCTTCTGATAAAGTATCATTCATGTTCACAATGGATAACCTTTGAGAAATAAATATTGATTTTATGTGTTTTTTTTGTGAATGTAGTTTGCCAATTACCAAATATCATATTCTTTAGAGATCACTTTGTTATGCCCAGAGTCCGAGTCCCCAAAACTGAGAGAATAAAACATCCGCAGCAATTCAAAAGCATGAAGGGGTTTTATTTCTAGCTCGAGCTAGGGCTCCCGCCACATCCAACGCAGTGGAGTGGAGAAAGGAGCCCTGAGCCCAGATTTACAGCAGTATTTATAGATTTTAGAACAGAGAGTTGGCAAGGGCTGATTGGCTGCAGGAGTTTCCTAGTATTTACTAATTGGCTAATCTTTATTGGCTGCAGGGGTTTCCTGGTATTTACTAATTGGCTATTGGCTGCAGGGGGATGTCCTTTATGTCCTGATAAACTCAAACCAGGTTACGGGTAGTATGCTGATCAGACAAGTCCTGGCATCCACGGGGATGACCTCACTGGGCAATGACTCAGCCTTTCCCGTGAGTCCTACCTTAGTCCCTGAAGCCTATCATGGCGTTTGTTAGGTCCCAACATTCCCCCCTGTCCTTTGATCATGGAGAGGAATCTTCCTCTTCATTCTGAGACATTGCCTGATATTGTTGTCTCAGCATCATCACTTGAACTGCACTGATATGTTCTTTTTACAAAGGTCCAAGGTCAAAGAATAAATCTGGCCACCAAGTATTGGGGGGATTCCAGTAGTCGAATTGAGTACCTCATGGGTTAGTCCATTACGAAGCATCCAGGTGATCTTAGCAGGTTGATGTGGGTTAGCACCAGCAGTTCCAGAGTGGAGAAGGAGGGCCACCAACAGGAGAGTCAAGGGGATTTGTCTGGGGCCAGCTGGCGGACGAGCTTCATTTTTAAGGTGTTGGTGGGATGCGGTGTCACCTTCCATTCCTTTTGGGCCTTTTCTTGTTCCTCTGGGGTGGCATGACACACGTGGTTGCAGTGCACCCAGGGTCCAATTCCATCCGCCTTTAGGGCAGTGGGGGTGGTAAGGAGAACAACATAGGGGCCCTTCCATCTTGGCTCTAAGGTTTTTGACTGGTGTCTCTTAACCCAGACCCAATCTCCCGGGCCCATATCATGGGACAGGATTGTTCCTTTACTCTGGCCCTCATGAACTTCTTGTATCAGTGACCAGATACGTTTATGCACTTTACTGAAAGCCAGCATTTCTTGTTGGAACATGCGTAATGAGAGAGATGGTTTAGTCTTTCCCTCAAACACTGAACAAATGGGGGGTGAACTTCCATATACAATTTCAAAGGGAGTCAAACCTAGTTTATAGGGGGTATTGTGCACCCGAAAAAGCACAAAGGGAAGGAGGGTTACCCAGTCTCCGCCAGTCTCTATTGCCAGCTTTGTTAAAGTTTCTTTTAGGGTCCGATTCATTCTTTCTACTTGTCCTGAGCTCTGGGGATTGTACTTGCAATGTAGCTTCCATTTGGTCCCCAGGGCTGAGACTAGTCCTTTAACAATTTTGCTCACAAATGCAGGTCCATTATCAGAGCCAATAGATGCCGGCAGCCCAAACCTAGGTATTATCTCTTCTAGGAGCTTCTCAGCCACTATTATTGCTGTCTCCTTTTTAGTGGGGTAAGCTTCTACCCACCCAGAAAATGTATCAACCAAAACTAACAGGGAATGATAGCCATACTTGCCGGCCCTTACCTCTGTAAAATCTATCTCCCAATGCTGTCCCGGCCTTTCCCCCCGGTATCTTACACCCGTGTGCTGTCCTTTTCCTGGTCTCATCATCTGACAGGCCTTGCAGGTGCACACTATGTCCTGTATGGTTTTCTTTTGTCGGGGAAACCGCAGCTGTGCTGCTTGTAGAAGCGTCAAAGTCTTTCTCTCCCAAATGGGTGGTTTGATGTAAATGGGTACAGAGATGTCTACCCAGGTCAGCAGGAAGCAACAGGTTGTCATCCTGGTCCTGATACCATCCGTCCTTGCCCGCAGGGCGGTTGGTGTTATCCTGCATCCAGCTTAAATTGGAGTGTGAGTATATGGGGCTTGGGGGGAGAGTCGCCATCCCTGGCGGTGGTAATCCTACAGCCAGCACATGAGCTTGGCAGTATCCAGCGGCCACCTCGCGGGCTGCTGCATCGGCAGCATGGCTGCCTTGGGCCCTGGCATCTTCTCCTTTCTGGTGTCCTGGGACATGTACTATGGATACCGCCCAGGGTAAGTGGACCGCTGCCAAGAGTCTGCATATTTCAGGTAGGTTCTTAATCTCTTTTCCCTCTGCCGTCAAGCCTAATAAAGGGGCCGGACATTCCAGGATCACCAGAAATGAGTGGGACACCCGTTGGGCTCCTAAGTCCACTTTTCGTTTAGTAGTCCAGTAATATCTTTTGGTCCCAGTGGCTCCCTGGACCAAGCGAGTCTTCTTGGACATCGGCACAAATTTTTGATTGAGGACTGAGTATTGGGCTCCCATATCCACCATGAAGCCAACCGGTTTCCCCTCCACATTAATAGTTACCCAGGACTTGGGGAGGGGTGCCGAGCCCTGACCCCCCAATCACTATCTTCTCCCACATATAAAATGTGGGTACCTGAGGGAGACTCTTCTTTTCTTACAGTCCTTTTTTTCAGGTTTCTCTTGGGGCACTCATTTTTCCAGTGCCCTTGCTCTTTGCAATAGGTGCATTGGTCTCTCTTTAGGGTTGGTCTGGCTGGTTTCTCCCTTCCTTTCGGCTGGGTGTCTTGAGTCTTCCGGGAATCAAGTCCCAGTCTCATCCCTGCAAAGAAAATTTGAGCCAGCTCTTTCTGATTTCTTCGGTTTTCCTTAGCTCTAAATTCCCTTTCCTCCCATCTAATTCATTCCTCCCTCTCCTCAGAGGTCTCTCTGTTATTAAACACTTTCTCAGCTGCCCTCACCAGATCCTGTATTGACTGTTTTCCCAGCCTCTCTGTCCTCTGTAACTTCCTCCTGATATCCGGAGCTGCCTGATTAACAAAGGCTAGCAAGACTGCTGCACGTGACTCATCAGCCTGAGGGTCCATGGGCGTATACTGCCTGAAAGCCTCCATTAACCTCTCTAAAAAGGCTGCCGGCTTCTCATTTGGCTCCTGCCTTATCAAATTTACCTTAGACAAATTCGTTGGTTTCCTGGCGGCCACCCGGAGGCCAGCCATCAGAGTCTGGCGGTACACTCAGAGACGCTCCCTACATTCAGCGCATTCAAAATCCCAGTTCGGTCGCATCAAAGGAAACCCCTCCTCGATTAGGTAGGGCTGTGTGGTGTGTCTTCCATCCACTCCTGGAACATGTTTTCGTGCTTCCGATAGAATTCGCTCCCGTTCCTCCCTGGTGAAGAGCACCTGCAACAGCTGCTGCCAGTCATCCCAAGTAGGATTGTGAGTAAACAAAATAGAATTTAAGAGATCAATAAGACCTTGGGTTTTTTCAGAAAAAGAAGGGGTTTGAGTTTTCCAGTTATATAAATCACTCGTATAAAATAGCCAGTACTGGTATGTTCACTCCCCACTGGGATTTGCTGGCCTCACTGGACAGGGAATGCCCGAACGGTGGATGAAGGAGCCTCCCAGCTTCCGTCCTCAAACAAGTCTCCACCCCTTTGAGTCCTTCCATGAGTTCCTTGGGCTGGCCCCCCTTCCCATGATGGAGCCGAGGGTTCTGGGTCCCTCCTTTGTTCTACGGATGACAACTGTGGTACCTGCAGGGGCAAGGGTGGCTGCATATATGGGGGAGGTGAGATTTCAGTGTCTAGTCAATCAGGCTAGGATATAACGAGGATTCCTGGAGTATTGGCTTCTTCTGACTCTCCCGATCTTCATGGTCAGTCATTACAGACAAAGGGGTGGAAGAGCTTTGACCCATAATGACAAAGCTCGCAATGAACACACAAAAAAACAAAAATGGCATTGGCACATAAAGAAAGGTGACAGACAGAAGACAAACAAATATCGGCTGAAAACACAGAACTAGGTCTATCCTGGGTTACTGTTGTCTTGCTTCCCAACGTTATCTCACCGAAGGGCGTCCACTGCCCACCAGATTCGGAGTCGGGAGAGATGTTCCTTCCCAATCCCTCACAGAGCCAGCTGCCTTCCAGCGCGAATGCTGGGCCCCGGTCTTATGCTGGCTGCCAGTTGCCTTCCAGAGCACTCACTGGGCCTCGGTCTTACACTGGCCAGGACGACTGATTCACCTCTGATTAGGCCTGACAAGAGCCAGCTGCCTTCCAGTGCGAATGCTGGGCCTCAGCCTTATGCTGGACTTAACCAGACTAAACACCGGTGTTCAAATATCTTTCCTCCTAGTGAGGAAACCCCTTCTACCGGGAGAGTGTTATTCTTCCCAGTTAAAGGGATCCCAGACGAGCCCCCAAATGTTATGCCCAGAGTCCGAGTCCCCAAAACTGAGAGAATAAGACTTCCACAGCAATGCAAAAGCACAAAGGGGTTTTATTTCTAGCTCGAGCTAGGGCTCCCACCACATCCAGTGCAGTGGAGTGGAGCAAGAAGCCCTGAGCCCAGATTTACAGCAGTATTTATAGGTTTTAGAACAGAGAGTTGGCAAGGGCTGATTGGCTGCAGGAATTTCCTAGTATTTACTAATTGGCTAATCTTTATTGGCTGCAGGGGTTTCCTGGTATTTACTAATTGGCTATTGGCTGCAGGGGGATGTCTTTTACATCCTGATAAACTCAAACCAGGTTACAGGTAGTATGCTGATCAGACAAGTCCTGACATCCGAGGGGATGACCTCACTGGGCAATGACTCAGCCTTTCCCGTGAGTCCTACCTTAGTCCCGGAAGCCTATCATGGTGTTTGTTAGGTCCAACAACTTAAAAATCAAATTTTTGAGACTTTCCTTGTGGTCCAATGGCTAAGACCTCAGAGTCCCAATGCAGTGGGTCTAGGTTTGATCCCTGGTCAAGGAATTGGGTTCCGCATGCCACAACTAAAGCTCCTGCATGCTACAACTTAGAATTTGCATAGCTAAATAAAGGACAGAAATGATATGGACCTAACAGAAGCAGAAGATATTAAAAAGATGTGGCCAGAATACACAGAAGAACTGTACAAAAAAGATCTTCACCACCCAGATAATCATGATGGTGTGATCACTCATCTAGAGCCAGACATCCCGGAATGTGAAGTCAAGTGGGCCTTAGAAAGCATCACTACAAACAAAGCTAGTGGAGGTGATGGAATTCCAGTTGAGCTGTTTCAAATCCTGAAAGATGATGCTGTGAAAGCATTGCACTCAATATGCCAGCAAAGTTGGAAAACTCAGCAGTGGCCACAGGACTGGAAAAGGTCAGTTTTCATTTCAATTCCAAAGAAAGGCAATGCCAAAGAATGCTCAAACTACCACACAATTTCACTCATCTCACATGCTAGTAAAGTAATGCTCAAAATTCTCCAAGCCATGCTTCAGCAATACATGAACTGTGAACTTCCAGATGTTTAAGCTGGTTTTAGAAAAGGCAGAGGAACCAGGGATCAAATTGCCAACATCTTTTGGATCATGGAAAAAGCAAGAGAGTTCCAGAAAAACATCTATTTCTGCTTTCTTGACTATGCCAAAGCCTTTGACTGTGTGGATCACAAGAAACTGTGGAAAATTCTGAAAGAGATGGGAATACCAGACCACCTGACCTGCCTCTTGAGAAACCTATACGCAGGTCAGGAAGCAACAGTTAGAACTGGACATGGAACAACAGACTGGTTCCAAATAGGAAAAGGAGTACGTCAAGGCTGTATATTGTCACCCTGCTTATTTAACTTCTATGCAGAGTACATCATGAGAAACGCTGGGCTGGAAGAAGCACAAGCTGGAATCAAGATTGCCGGGAGAAATATCAATAACCTCAGATATGCAGATGACACCACCCTTATGGCAGAAAGTGAAGAGAAACTAAAAAGCCTCTTGATGAAAGTGAAAGAGGAGTGTGAAAAAGTTGGCTTAAAGCTCAACATTCAGACAACGAAGATCATGGCATCTGGTCCCATCACTTCATGGATAATAGAAGGGGAACCAGTTAAAACAGTGTCAGACTTTATTTTGGGGAGCTCCAAAATCACTGCAGATGGTGATTGCAGCCATGAAATTAAAAGACGCTTACTCCTTGGAAGAAAAGTTATGACCAACCTAGATAGCATATTCAAAAGCAGAGACATTACTTTGCTAACTAAGGTCCGTCTAGTCAAGGCTGTGGTTTTTCCCGTGGTCATGTATGTATGGATGTGAGAGTTGGACTGTGAAGAAGGCTGAGCACCGAAGAATTGATGCTATCTAACTATGGTGTTGGAGAAGACTCTTGAGAGTCCCTTGGACTGCAAGGAGATCCAACTAGTCCATTCTGAAGGAGATCAGCCCTGGGATTCCTTTGGAAGGAATGATACTAAAGCTGAAACTCCAGTACTTTGGCCACCTCATGTAAACAGTTGATTCATTGGAAAAGACTCTGCTGCTGGGAGGAATTGGGGGCAGGAGCAGAGGGGACGACAGAGGATGAGGTGGCTGGATGGCATCACTGACTCGATGGACGTGAGTGTGCTTGAACTCCGGGAGTTGGAGATGGACAGGGAGGCCTGGCGTGCTGTGATTCATGGGGTTGCAACGAGTCGGACACGACTGAGCGACTGAACTGAACTGCAATAAATAAATGAAGGCAACTATTTTTAAAAAATCAAATTATTGTCAACGTGTCCTGTTTCCCAGTTTCCTAAATTATCAATTCAAAGACCCCCTTTTTTTTTCTGATTAATCTCCACCTGGCAGTAGCTGCCCATACTCTTCTTCCCTCAACCCCAGCTCTCTAACAACTGTATCCGTTAATAATCTAAAGCATGTCACAAGCGTTAAGAAAGCAACCCAAGAAAGGAGTTTCAAGATTGATCCTTCTGTAAAGCAGAGAATCTTTCTAAGTCATCTTTCATTTGTTCACCTTGTTTATAAATATCAGTTATCTTGTAGAAAGCTCCTTTATCTTGGATATATTTTGAAATCAGTTGTTAGTTTGCCTGTTGCCTGTTAACTCCTGTGCCACTTACTTGAACTCTCTCTTGTTAACACTCAAGTATGTATATGTGTGTATGTGTGTGCGTGTACAGCACTCATCTGGGAAAGGTTTTTTTTTTTTCCCATTTATTCATTTATTTTAATCCTTTTTTACCTTGGCCGATTTAGAGTATATTCCACTGGGGACAAAGACGCAAGGTTTACTGCTTTGAAGTCAGGGTCATAGTCACCCTCTCTGTATCCTTGGCATTGGGAATGGCACAATAACTTCATCCATCTCTGATGTGGTGTATTGCCACTTTGGTGACCAACAATGCAGTGTTTCATGGTGTCAAGATGAATTGATATCCACCTGTTTATAACATTCCACAAAGAGATTCTTACTGGCAACAAGGTACAATGGTCAATTTTTTAAATGCTCTGACAGTTCTTAGTATTATAAAAGGCTTTTATTCCAACTTCACCAAATCTTCTACCAGCTCTCATTACTTGACACCCCAGTGAAGGCAGAAATTGCAGATATCAATCTCAGGACAGCTGTTAGGGGTGAAAAGGGGGTCCAAAATTTCTCATTTAAAAAAGATCAGGGCACTCCTTGTTTGCGGTCACAAGGGCAGTTCCATTTAATAAATTACTAGAATTAGAACTCTGAGTGGTCTTGACATCTAAACTCTGAAGACTCCCATGTACTGAAGAAGATGCTGGATTTTTATTTGTTTTCTTTTCTCCTGCCACCACCAAGGCACTAGGAAATAGGTGTTTGTGCAATTATAAGTGAGTTACCTGGGTACAGCCTGTCCTAGACTCATAGAGGTCACCCACGTTTTGGTTATTTTAAAAATCTTGAAAGTATTGCTTTATATTAGCTCCCATAAATCAAATGAGAAAACTGTGAAGACAAAAAAACCCCACAAAACTAGTTATCTCATGTAAGAATTCAGTTGTTACAGCCTTATAAGCAGCACTTTTTGCTGTTTCTGTCATGAAGATTATGACAGATTATAAATTTTCTCTTCCAGTTTTACCTTTAGATATTTCCCATCAAAATTTCAAAACCAAATTTATAAAGACCTATTACTTTTAAGTGTGAGAGTAAAAATTAAACAACAAAAACACATTATTTATAGATGCTAACTTTGTTTTATTTTCAAGAACTCTGTCAAGTTTCTGAGGAAATGAAGGCAAGAAATGAGACATGTGGCACTCCATTCTGAAGACATACAACAGGGCCACAACCAATAGCACCTCTGTGAGGGCCACTAGTCTATCAACTTTATCCACAAACAGATTTTTTTGTATTTTAGTCTTGAAAATGAATGGCTCAGCAGAATCCAGAATCACTAGACATTTGAGGAAAGCCCTTAACAGGTAAGTTAGGGACCAGTACATGCAAGAAGAAAAGAAAGACAAAGAAGAGAGGAAGAGAGGAAGGAAGGAAGGGAAGAAGAGAGAGAGAAAGAAACTTGGAGGAAAACAGGGAAAAGTCACAGAGGACAGAAGAAAAAATACTGTAATTCATATCCAAATAGATAATGATTCTGTGAATAAAGTAAGAACAGAATTTTATGTACAGGAACTTTCAAAGAATAAAAAGCCCCAAGAAATTGGAAAAGATAAATTAAATAAATAAAAGAAAAATGACAAAGGAATTAAAATCAGAGAGAATTTATAAAATTTGAAGTTCAATACCTAGAATCTAACATCTGAATGATAGGAGTTGTCGAAAGAGAACAAGAGAAAAAGAAGACATCACCAAAATTCTAATATAATATATTTCCCCAAAGTCAAGGAGATAAGTCTAAACTTTGAAAGGGCTAATTAGGAACCAATCACAGGAGAAGGAAACAGATTTCCATCAATGTCCACTATGGTGAAACTGAGAACACCAGAAATGACCCTACAGTTTTTGGAGAGACAAAAATGAGTCTCATACAAGAGGCTGAGAATCAAGGTGGCATTTTTATATCCTACTGAAAGTCAGACACCAATGGAGAAGTTAAAAGACAAAAGAGAAATATCCTTAAATATTCACCTAGACTTTTTACTCAGCTGAACTGATAAACTGCTAAGGAAGAATAAAGATCCTGTTATGAGCAGAAGGTCTCAATATTTTATTTCCCATATACACTTTCTCAGAAGCTTCTGGAAGATACTCTACTCCCACACAAGAGGGAAACTAAAAAAGAAGATATGGCAACCAAGGAAATGGGCATTTAACACAGAGCAGGAAGCAATCATCTGGGGGTGATGCTGGGGTGCTAGTCCAGGAGAGTAATCTTTCTATGGGAACCAGGGGTGGCATATCTTAGTAAGAATGTCCCCCAAACAAACAAGACAAAACAAATCAGAATATATAGGTTACTTGTGGCATTTGACCATTCCAGGGGTAGTTTTAACAGTCAGAGGTTTCAAGACAAATCTGTCATACGATCATAGATGAAAAACAAGGCAATGCTCATTAAGAAATAAAATACTATACCAAGCGAAAGTGTATTCACAATGCAATCTGTGGCTAAGCAATAATTACATCATCTTCAGAAACACTTCCAAAAGATTTTACTAAAATTGTGAAATGCTCACATTGGAAAAGATAGAGAATAGGATATAAGTATGTGAATGTGGGGTCCAAGCAAGTGAACTCAGTCTTCACTTTATATACAATGTGCGTGAATGTGTCCTCAGTCATGTTCAACTCTTTGCAACTGCATGGACTATAGCTTGCCAGGCTCCTCTGTCCATGAAATTTTCCAGGTAAGAATACTGGAGTGGGTTGCCATTTCCTTTTCCAGAGGTTCTTCCTGACTCAAGGGTCAAACTGGCATCTCTTGGGTCTTCTGCATTGGCAGGCAGATTCTTTATCACTGGCACCACCTGGGAAACCCATACACGATGAAGTCAAAGGTAGTGCCTAAAAGTGGAAAAAAAAAAAAGAAAGAAAGAAATGAAATACGAGTACAGGTAGGCTATTGACCGAATGGAAATCAGTTCGAAAATAAATTGTGAAGAAGTGGAAAGTCATTGCTTCTTGGAGGTAGTCTGGAATTGGGACTGTGCTGTATAATACTGTTGTCTTTCATCAGATCTTATAGAAATAAATATCAATTTAAATCATGAATTTTACATGTAAGGAGTATATATTTTGGGATCTATAGGTACACACTGATATATTTTAAGTGGATAACCAACAAAGACCTACTGCATAGCACAAGGAACTCTGTTCAGTGTTATGTGGCGACCTGGATAGGAGGGAAGTTTGGGGGAGAATGGTTACATGTGTATGTATGGCTGAGTTGCTCTGCTGTGCACCTGAAACTGTCATAACATTGTCAGTCAGCTGCACACCAGTATAAAATGAAACATTTAAATTTAAAAAGGAGCATTTATTACAGCATATATACTGCAGTTTATTACACATCACATGTAGAACAATACATTTTGCTGTGAAAAACAATAATGAGAAATAAGAAAAGCTTACTTTTCAAACATGTGGCATAAAAACAATGGTTCAGATCATAATTTTCAGGAAGGGACAGAGTGAAAAATGTATACATGACCATGTAAACTTAATTTGCCAGGCAAGCATTAAGATGCATCTCTATCTTATACACAAATATAATAATAATAGCTTGTATTAAACACAAAGGCCACTCCCTCACATACACAAATGCCTTTTAGTGCATATATTTAAGTAAAACCAAGTAAAGAACTGAGGTTGGCAAGTGACTCACATGTATGTATTTCTTTTTTATTATTTATTATTGAAGCACAGTTGTACAGTTGTACAGTTTTATATGTTGTGGGTGTATAATATAGTAACTCACATTTTTAAAAGATTACTCACTTTTGTATTTTATCCATTTCTTCACCAAAAAAAATTATCAAGCAAAGGCTCTGTGCTTGGCATTGCACTGCATACTCAAAATTCCAAGATTAAAGAATACTTCCTACAAAGTCTTGATATGAAGAAAAAAAATTAAGATGAGAGTCTATCAGTGTTTCAAATTCATTCCCAAACCTGACTGAAGAGGTGTAGAATTTCAGCTTTCCAGAGCACACACTGCAAATTAATGTTGTCTCTGTTGTTAGGGAAGAGAATTGGAAAAGTTTAAATCAGTGTTTACTTTAAAAATTAGAACTTTTTTTTTCATGATTTAATTTTACTCTTTTGTGACCCCTATTTTTGTTTGTGGAGGAAGGAACACAGTGAGTATTTTAAACTATTCATAAAATTGAGGCTCACATGTAACTGACAGAGTGAGCACATTTCCTATGTCCTGAATATCTTTTTAAATCGTACTTCAGCAGTCAGCCCCCATCTTTGCTAAGGCTAATGTCCATATTTGGCCTGACAGAGGACAAGCCAGCTCTCTGACAGCGTTCCTCTTAGAGACTTCAGTTTTCAGGCACCCTGAACCTGAACTGGCCGTTAGGCTCGTGTAAGCGGCCCTTCCTAGGCTTCAAAGAACATTAGTCTGTGCTCCCCTTTTCACTGTGTGTGTTAAAGATATTGGAATCTCAAGTTCTCATGACAGCAGACGAGAGGTTTTCAAACCCTGCTTCCCCAAAGTGAGATTCTATCCAATTACAGTGAACACTACATCATGCTTTGTGATAACAAAAGTGTTGTTCCTCTATTAAATTTCAACTTTTCATGAGGCTTGTTAAAATTCCCTGCATCTCAAACTATTGGAGCAGTGTTGGGAGGCTTCAGACCACAATGCACAATGAAAAAACGTGTATGTCCAGTACACCATGAACAAAAATCATTGCTGACATTCTTCCTAAGATTGAGATTCTCCTCTGGAATTTCTTGATGTGTATGGGGACAGAAGGGTGACGCTATAGGACACAAAGCAAACAATGTTACGGGCGCTTCCGAATAACTGTTACTCAATTTTAATTATTTAACAGAATTCTGTGACTTTAGGGCATATGTCCCAAATCTACGTATGAGTGGAATTACATAATAGAGTTTTCGTGAAATACGCAAGTTCCAGTGAAATTCTACTACAGCTCAATTCCCACCCCCTCACAGAGGAATCCATTGACTACCATAGTTACATGATGGAGAATATGACATTTATGTTTTAGGTTTTTAATAGGGCCAGTTTCTTTTTAAATTGTTTTTTTAATTTTTTAGGGTTTCTATATATTTTTTTATTTTTTAATTGGAGTACAATTGTTTTAAAATGTTGTCTTCTTATTTTTTATTTTTTTAAAATTTTATTTTACTTTACAATACTGTATTGGTTTTGCAACAATGTTGTCTTAGTTTTGCTGTATAACAACGTGAGTCAGCTATAGTTGGTTGGTGGTTTTAGTCGCTAAGTCATGTCCGACTCTTGCGACCCCATGGACTGCAACCTGCCAGGCTCCTCTGTCCATGGGATTCTCTGGGCAAGAATACTGGAGTGGGTTGCCATTTCCTTCTCCAGGGGATCTTTCTGACCCAGGGACCAAACTCTGGTCTCCTGTGTTGCAGGCAGATTCTTTACCAACTGAGCTACAAGGGAAGCCCCCCTCATAGGGGAATCAGCTATATGTATATGTATTTTTCCTTGTTCTTGAACCTCCCTCCCACCCCATCCTCGTCTCACCTCTTTAGGTCATCACTGAGAATAAAGCTGATTCCCCTGTTTTATATAGCAGCTTCCCACTGGCATCTGTTTTACACATGGTAGTGTGTATATGTTAATGCTACTGTCTCAATTCATCCCTCATTCTCCTTCCCTTCTCGTGTCCACAGATCCATTCTCTGATGAAGAAAGTTGTGTCCAGTCTAAGGATTACATCCAGGAAAGTTTCTGGTAAACTATCAACACTTTATAAAAAGGAATCATTTGGTGCCTGGTTGAGAGTGCGAGAGCTCTAAGATTTTTTTCTCCTGTCTTCTCAGGCTTGCCTGGTTAAAAAGAAGCCTCCAAATATACAACAGCAGGAACACAATTGGGAACTTTACCTTCCCCTCACCCAGACACCCCATCACTGTGCTAACCCCAAAAGCTATGTAGAATATTTAAATGCAAACATTATTAAATATGGCAGTTCCTTTGCTCTAGTCATCCTTTCTCTTAAAACAAAAAACCACTAGGGAAATTATATGCAAAAAGCTATGTTAATAAAGCACTCAGATACAAATTTATACTTAAAAAAATGTTAGGAGATACAAAGCCTAAGAGACTCTTAGTCACGTACAAGCCACCATATTTCTCATATTCTATATAAAGCTGTTTTAACAGTTTAATGAGTAATCTAAAAAAATTATGTACAGTGTAAGTGAATTAATGTTACTGGAAAAATGTTAAGCTTTGATATTTCCAAAGTTTTTCATGCTTCCATCCATTAGCGAAATGTGACAGCTCAGCTTTTTGGGACCATGTGTATTACAGCAATCACCTATCCACAGGCTGTAAGATCATATTTCCTCATCAAAGGCAAATGTCCTTCATTTTGCCTTCTAGGCTTACACTTGAGGTAGATTCTCAAATGCATTGAGACAGTTCTTCCCACCGGGCTATCTTTACAGTGGGTAGGGTCAGCAGTATAAACAAGGTTGCTTGATGTGAGTTTGTAAGAAACCAGCACCTTCAATAGCCTTTTGGCCTGTTGGACCAGTGTCTGAAAAGTCAGTCTTTGATTTAGAAACATTTTTTTCAAGGAGCTAACAGCATTTATAAATCCAATATCCCAGAGAGGGCAACACTTGAAGACATTTCACTTTATTGTAAATCAGGCCATTCAAAACTCTTGCAGTTATAACCACATGTACAGAAATCCACATCTAGATAAGGTGAAAAATGAATAATAAAAGTACATAGAGGGGGACATATCTATAGTATCCAACTTGAATTAAATGCGTATGGATTATTTGTTCACTCTAGTTGTTTTTAGCTTAGGGTTTTTTTTTTTTCGTTTTTTTGGTCAGCCATTTTTTTGTAGTGCTCCTAGTTCCATGATTTAATTTTAGTGAAGTCAAATTTGAATAGCCCAGAGTTATATAATTAATGACATTCTGTTTCAATTACAGTCACTAATTGATCCTAGCCTGCTCAGAGGACCCCTGGTGGCAGGTAGTCACACTGCAATTTGGGCAAATGGAGGTCCTGCCAGTTTGCTAATTTATTTGGCCAGCTAGTATGTATTACTTTAAAATCTTAGGTAGTTGGCAATACCTCAAAAATGTGCAGGTCACATTTCCTTACACACCACCATGTTGGGTGTGATGGGGTAAAACTGAAGACCTTGAGGGGAGGTTGCATGAGGAGATGCTCATTAGGTACAGTGTAGGGAAGAAGGATCTCTATCAATGGGTATATATGGGAAAAGATTCTGGCGAGTTGGAAGATGACTGTTTGTTAGCTCATACCTTTGTGTTAGATGACTTTCTTGGTCAAAATTTACTTATTTTTGATATTCTGTCAACTTGGTTAGTAGCACTTTTTTCCTTTAAAAGTAATTTTAAATTTCCCAAGCTATAAAGGCTAGGCCACGTGCCCCACATGCATTTATAAATGTAGAAGAATGGCAGGTCTAGGAAGCTATTAGGGGAACCGGTTCTCAAAGTGGGATTTCCAGACCAGCAGGATCTGGATCACCTGGAAGCTTATTAGAAATGCAAATTTTTGGACCGCATTCCAGACTTACTGAATCAGAAACTCTGGGGATGGGAAGCAGAAGTTTGCATTTTCACAAATTTTCCTGGTGATTCTGATTTGTGATAAAGGCAAATGTAAGGCCAGGAATCAAACAAAAGTATCAGAGTCCAGAGTTCTTGCTCTGGGCCACCAATACTCAAGTTGTGAAGGTTCAGTTCAGCTCAGTCGCTCAGTCGTGTCCTACTCTTTGCGACCCCATGACTCACAGCACACCAGGCCTCTCTGTCCATCATCAACTCCCGGAGTTCACTCAGACTCACGTCCATCAAGTCGGTGAAGCCATCCAGCCATCTCATCCTCTGTCATCCCCTTCTCCTCCTGCTCCCAATCCTTCCCAGCATCAGAGTCTTTTCCAATGAGTCAACTCTTCACATGAGGTGGCCAAAGTACTGGAGCTTCAGCTTTAGCATCATTCCTTCCAAAGAAATCCCAGGGCTCATCTCCTTCAGAATGGACTGATTGGATCTCCTTGCAGTCCAAGGGACTCTCAAGAGTCTTCTCCAACACCACAGTTCAAAAGCATCAATTCTTCAGCACTCAGCCTTCCTCACAGTCCAACTCTCACGTCCATACATGACCACAAGAATCTCCCAAATGATGGGAGACACAGAAAACACAGCTTTCCAAAACCCAAGTGGCTAAAATGGAAACATCATTCCAAAGTTTAACAAAGCTAAAGCAAACATGGAGGAAATAGCCTCCCTCCAAATATACTGCCATCCAAAGGAAGTTAAAATCTCTAGAACTTGAGATACCTTGATATACAACTCCTATTTTATATTGTGTGTGTGGTTTGGTATAATTCTGTTCATATATTTCATTTTGGTCCATGGAAGGACACTTTCCTCTTCATTGCCCTTGTCTATAGGGTTGTGGTGGTAAAAGCTATAACTTATTCCCATTGCTTTCAAATCTGCTCTCCTGTACCTCTCTTACAAAACCCCCAGAGTGTTCCTACCCAGGACTCCATACCTAAAGACTAGCTTGGTATATAAGTAAGACAAAAAGGGGATTTAAGATGGGAAGGAAGAGAGAGAGAACCAACAATGACAAAGACAAACTGGGGTGGGGAGAGGATTATAAAAGAAAAAAGAGAGAGAGAGAGGCAGACAGAGAGAGAGAGAGAGATAACTGAGTTAGAAAAGAAAGGAGAGAAAGAGAAAGAGAGACACCAGGAGTAAGGAATCTGAGGCAAGAGTAGGGAGGGTGGAAGAGACAGGAACACCCAGCAGCTGTTTGGAATAGATTGTGTGCACCATCCATTCTGAGTGGACTCTTTCCTGTGTTCATCAGCCGTCTGCAATGTGGTGATTAATCATTCATGTCAGAATCCCTAATCCTATTCAATAGAAAACAAATGCCATGGCACCCAGCCCTTTGCTTATCCCATGCACTCCGCATGCTTGCCTGGGCAAGGCTGTCTGGGACAAAGATGGTTTTCTGGGGACCCTCAATGTGAATTATTGGCAACTCCACATGTTGAAGATGTCCTATGATCTCAAGGGCCTTGCCTTTTATGAGAAGAAAAGAAATTCATTAGCAAGAAAGGTCAAGTTGTGCTAGTTAAGCAAATGATCAACATTCATTTAACTCTCTTTTAGAGAAAAAAGTAGCCTCAATTATTTATAAAGCTCCATCTTCTAAGGAACACAGAGCAACTCACACCAGTTACTTCATCAGTCCTCCTGGAATATGTTCGTGGCAGGGGTTAGCTCTGTTGTCTCATTTTGCAAATTCTTTCTGAAGTTGTGTAATCTTTTGTCCTACCCATTTGTCTTCTGGCTTCACTTTCTTCATCGCTATTTATTTTTTTATCCAAATAACTTTCCACTGGAAGGAAGAATGTAGAAAAATAATGTCTTAAATGGTATTAATACAAACTGCCTTGGAAAGTGCCATTTTCATTGTGCAGTTAGGATTGGCTTGAAGCACTCAGGCTCTAGAATCAGAAAGGCTAAGCTTCAAATCCCAGTTCACCACCTGAGTAGATTTATAGCTCATGGCACATGAATTACATCCATAAGCATCCATTTTTTCATGTGCTAAGACTGGGATACTGGTAAGATGTAAATGAAATGATGCATAATATACAGGAGGTGCTCAATACCTGTTATCTGGTAAGTCAGAGAACTTTCATCATCACTGTCACACTTTTTTTGAGGAAGAATCTGAGCAGGTAGAGATGTGTTTGGGAAAGAGTATTACTTTTTAACACTTAATTGCAAGGCAAAGTTTCTATTACCTCTAGTTTTTGTAACCTACCTCTATAGAGAAATAAGGAAAGAGGAAGATGAACCAAGTACATGGGAAGATCAAGAAGATCCAGTCATAAAAATTAGGATTCTTTGGTCCAAGTTCATCAACAAAAAAAGAAGATTCAGAGAAGTTGTAACACTGAGTCATTTGGCACACTCATGCAAGGTCAGACATTCTTTGAAGTGTTTTCTTGTTTTCCACATTCATGGGAATACAAGGCTGTATGATGTGGGGCAGAGATAAAAAGATAAATGGATGGTGGAGAGCATCTATATGGGTGCTCAAGAAATATTTATTAGATGGACATATGGTTGCAAAGCAACTGAGCATCGGGTGGGCCTTTTGAAGAAGATACTCTCCTGGGCCTTGGAATCAACAGAGGGCCTAAAATATCCAGGTTTGGGGATTGTACCAGAGATGGTAAGGAAAGATTGTGAAATACCAGAGGAAACTACAGGAATGGAATTTCAGCCTTTAAAAAAATATATAGAAGGTACCTGCCCCCTAACTCCCTTTTGATCTTCTGAAGGAAGTGTGAAATCGCAAACATTGACTTCAATTAATATTCACACAAAATATGCTTTATTAAAATGAATACATATTTAATAACATAGAATGAAAAATTCAGATCAATTATAAACATAAAACATAAAACATATATTCCTCTCTGAAAATAATCCCAAATTTGAGGGGTGAGGGTCACTATCTTATTCAAGCACTTCAGTGGAAATGTTGAGAAATAATGGATCAAAACAAGAAAAAGTGAAAAGCAAAGATAAAAAACAGCAATAAATCCACAATCAATGGAATAGTGATGGGTTGTACTTTACCTAATGGGGAGAGAAGCTCATAAATTTAATTTTATTGTTATTCTTTCACTCAAATGAAGGACTGCAAGGAAGGCCACCCTATGAAATATAAAGAGACTAAATGGGAAACCTAAGAGGAAACCAAAGCAGAATTCAATATATATATTCAAGAGGAGAGAACATTTAGATAATGCTGGTACACAGCTGGAATTCAAGAAATGTGAGTTGAATCCATTGTAAAAAGAGGTGAAGTGTGGCAGTGAGAAGCCTGGAATGAAGAAATGCATGATGCTCCCTCATAATCCCCCAGCCCCTCAAAGGATGTTGTGAAGGACAAGCTTTCTATTTTCTCACCAGATGGTTCTGCAATCAGAGTTGCATAGTCAGAAACTTCTGCACTGGTTAGAATATGGATCTCAGAGTGGCATTTATTATATGCTTATGCTATTCTGAGTCCTGGGAAGAAGCTGTGGAATTCTTGCTGACAAAGAGCTGCCAATAAGGTTGATCAGGAGGAAAGCAGGACTTTGATGATCACCCTCAGTGACCCCTCTTTGCTTGTAAAGGACGCTTCTATCAACAGAGAGCACATCCTAGGTGGCCCAAATGGTGCAGAAGAGATTCAAACATCAGGTGCTTTTGGTCCCTTTCATCCATAATACTAAGAATGCTTGTCATTCAAGTGGCTTAGAATTAAATTTCCAGATAACTCTTTTTGTGGTTTGATTCTAATTCAGCATTTTGTTAACATTAGAACCTAAGATCTATAAGCCAGGTCTTTACTCCTACTCTAAGAGTAAGAAAACATCATGGTTATTGTGGGTTTGTTTCCCAGTATAGGTGAATTCTACTCCTTTCCTCAGTCCCTCCCTCAGCAGCCTAACAGGAGTCTGGGATGTGAATTTATTCCTCTCAGAACTTCAGTTTATCATCACTGAGTGCTCTCTAAATCCACTTTTAATTCACTCTTGTGTCTCAGAGGGCGTGGCTGCATGACTAAAATGTCCTCCCACGGAGAAACGAACAAAAGCAACATGCTCAGCCCTGATGGTGTATGGCCACTTAACCCTGATTGTCAGACATCTTCTTTGAGTTCCAGAGGAAGAGGACAATAAATGATAAGAAATCTAAACTATTTAATTCCCCTCCAATATTCCTGAAGGAGTTTAATCTTTAAGCATAGAAGCAGCAGAATTTCATCTTAATCTTCTCTTATAAGAAAATGTAATGACTCTTATTTGGACATCTAAATTCCAGAAACATTCAGAGTGGCAAAACTGGGGGCTCAGTAAATGCATGGGACGGGTAAACTATAATAGGTATAACTATTTGATTTTGGTATTTCGTTTATTCCAGCTAAATTCTCATGGTCACTGCCTTACCAACACTTTTAATTACTTTTCTTCCATTGTCTATTGTTTCTCATTCAAAAGATGAGAGTTTCCTATTTCTTATACTAGTAATGTTCTTTCAAAGAGATAAATACAGAGTGAAGTAAGTTAGAAAGAGGAAAACAAATATTGTATATTAACATGTATGTGTAATCTAGACAAATGGTACAGATAAACCTATTTACAGGGCAGATATAGAGACACAGATGTTGAGAAGAGTTGTGTGGATACAAGGGGTGGGAAGGAGGGTGTGGGATGAACTAGGAGATTGGAACTGACGTATATACAATACCATGTGTAGAATAGCTAGTGGAAATCTGCTACAAAGAAGAGAAAGCTCAATTAGGTGCTCTGTGACGATCTAGGGGGGTGGGGGGAAGGTCCAAGAGGGAGGGGATATATGCATACGTAAAGATGATTCACTTCATTGTCCAGCAGAAACTAATGCAATATTGTAAAACAACTATATGCCAATTAAAAAAAAATGTTTGAAAAATGCTCTTACTTTTTCTGCTTTTAGGCACAACAAAATAAAACTACAATGTTTGGTTTTTTTCCATTAGTTTCCTGTATGGACACCAGAATGAAAAATGAACAAACGTTGTTTGCAGTTTTTCTTTGCTCCCCGTTCACTGTGTGAGAACAAATGTGTATTAGTTATTGTGTCTGTAATATAATAATAGGAGATTCATCTCACAGTGACTCAAATTATTTAATGAATACCTACTATGTTCTAGGTATTTTGCTAGTGATAAAATAATGAACAGACATAGTCCTTGTATTTACAAAATTAATAGATTAGTAGGGATCAGAGGTAAGTAAATAATGTAATAAATGTTACAATAAGATCAAAGCACAGAAGAGAAATACCTAATTCATGTCTAGAGGTCCACTGAAAGTTTTTAAGTGAAAGTATCTGACTTCTAAACTGAAAAGTGGAGGAGGGTGATAAAGAGAAAAGAGCAGAAGTGTATTAAGGAGGAAGGTGAGCAGGAAAGGGGGAAGTGTTGCAGGCTTAGGGACCATTATGAACAAACACCCAGAAGCAAATCACTGAGGGGGAGAGGAGTGGTGAGATGTAAAACTGAGCAAGGAATCAAATGAAAAATCAATGAATATCTTTTAAGTCATTTTAATGGCTTTATGGAACCACTGAGGTTTGAAGCAGGGAAGCAATATGACCAGATTTGCATTTTACACAAAGCTTTCTAGTTATACACTGATATGGTATTAAAGGGTGATAAGAGGGCTTCCCTGGTGGCTCAGAGGTTAAAGGGTCTGCCTGCAATGCAGGAGACATGGGTTCGATCCTTGGGTTGGGAAAATCCCCTGGAGAGGGAAACGGCAACCCATTCCAGTATTCTTGCCTGGAGAATCCAATGGATGGAGAAGCCTGGTGGGCTACAGTCCACAGGGTCACGAAGAGTCGGACATGACTGAGCGACTTCACTTCACTTACAATCATCTCACTTTACTTACCATCTCAAACATGGTTGAGGTAATGAAGATAATGGTGACCTCCTTCAAAAGATCCCATGCATGTACTGCTACACTCAGTGCCCCCGGCCCTGCAGCAGGCCACCAGAGACTCCTGGACATTCACAGGAGTGGCCAAGAGGAGCTATACCACATCCAAGGTCAGGGGTGCTACCCCATGTTCGAGGTCAGGGGCAGCAGCCGAGAGGAGCAAACCCCACGTCCAAGGAGCAGTGGCTGCGTGGGCACAGGAGGGCCAAGAGGAGATACTTCACGTTCAAGGTCAGGAGGGGCGACCTCCTCCAAGTAAGAAGCAGCCATAAAGAGATACCCTACGTCCAAGGTAAGAGAAACCCAAGTAAGATGGCAGGTGTTGCAATAGGGCATCAGAGGGCAGACACACTGAAACCATAATCACAGAAAACTGGCCTTGTCTAACTCAGTGCAACTATGAACCATGCCGTGTGGAGCCACCCAAGACGGACGGGTCATGGTAGAGAGGTCTGACAGAATGTGGTCCACTGGAGAAGGGATGGCAAACCACTTCAGTATTCTTGCCTTGAGGACCCCATGAACAGTATGAAAAGGCAAAATCATAGGATACTGAAAGAGGAGCTCCCCAGGTCAGTAAGTGCCCAATATATTACTGGAGATCAGTGGAGATATACCTCAAGAAAGAATGAAGGGATGGAGCCAAAGCAAAAACAATACCCATCTGTGGATGTGACTGGTGATAGAAGCAAATAGATAGATGCTGTAAAGAGCAATATTGTATAGGTACCTGCAATGTTAGGTCCATTAAGGCAAATTGGAACTGGTCAAACAGGAGATGGCAAGAGTGAACATTGACATTCTAGGAATCAGAGAACTAAAATGGACTGGAATGAGTGAATTTAATGCAGATGACCATTATATCTACTACTTAGGGCAGGAATCCCTTAGAAGAAATGGGGTAGCCATCATGGTCAACAAAAGAGTTCAAAATGCAGTACTTGGATGCAATCTCAAAAAAGACAAAATGATCTCTGTTCATTTCCAAGGCAAACCATTCAATATCACAGTAATCCAAGTCTATGCCCCAACCAGTAATGCTGAAGAAGCTGAAGTTGAACATTTCTATGAAGACCTAAAAGACCTTTTGGAACTAACAATCAAAAAAGATGTCCTTGTCATTATAGGGGACTGGAATGCAAAAGTAGGAAGTCAAGAAACACCTAATATAACAGGAAATTTTGGCTTTGGAGTACAAAAGAAAGCAGGGTAAAGGCTAATATAGTTTTGCCAAGAAAATGCACTGGTCATAGCAAACACCCTCTTCCAACAACACAAGAGAAGACTCTACACATGGACAACACCAGATGCTCAACACTGAAATCACATTGATTATATTCTTTGCAACCAAACATGGAGAAGCTCTATACAGTCAGCAAAAACAAGACCAGGAGCTGACTGTGGCTCAGATCATGAACTCCTTATTGACAAATTCAGACTTAAATTGAAGAAAGTAGGGATAACCACTAGACCATTCAGGTATGACCTAAACCAAATCCCTTATGATTATACAGTGGAAGTGAGAAATAGATTTAAGGGACTAGATCTGATAGATAGAGTGCCTGATGAACTATGGTTGGAGGTTCGTGACATTGTACAGGAGACAGGGATCAAGATCATCCCCATGGAAAAGAAATGCAAAAAAGCAAAATGGCTGTCTGAGGAGGCCTTACAAATAGCTGTGAAAAGAAGAGAAGCGAAAAGCAAAGGAGAAAAGGAAAGATATAAGCATCTGAATGCAGAGTTCCAAAGAATAGCAAGGAGAGATAAGAAAGCCTTTCTCAGTGATCAATGAAAGGAAATAGAGGAAAACAACAGAATGGGAAAGACTAGAGATCTCTTCAAGAAAATTAGAGAAACCAAGGGAATATTTCACGCAAAGATGGGCACAATAAAGGACAGAAATGATATGGACCTAACAGAAGCAGAAGATATTAAGAAGAGGTGGCAAGAATACACAGAGGAACTGTACAAAAAAGATCTTCACGATCTAGATAATCATGATGGTGTGATCACTCATCTAGAGCTAGACATCCTGGAATGAGAAGTCAAGTGGGCCTTAGAAAGCATCACGAACAAAGCTAATAGAGGTGATGGAATTCCAGTTGAGCTGTTTCAAATCCTGAAAGATGATGCTGTGAAAGCGTTGCACTCAATATGCCAGCAAATTTGGAAAACTCAGCAGTGGTGACAGGACTGGAAAAGGTCAGTTTTCATTCCAATCCCAAAGAAAGGCAATGCCAAAGAATGCTCAAACTATCACACAATTTCACTCATCTCACATGCTAGTGAAGTAATGCTCAAAATTCTCCAAACCAGGCTTCAGCAATACGTGAACCTTGAACTTCCAGATGTTCCAGCTGGTTTAGAAAAGGCAGAGGAACCAGAGATCAAATTGCCAACATCCGCTGGATCATGGAAAAAGCAAGAGAGTTCCAGAAAAACATCTATTTCTGCTTTATTGAGTATACCAAAGCCTTTGACTGTGTGGATCACAATAAACTGTGGAAAATTCTGAAAGGGATGAGAATACCAGACCACCTGACTTGCCTCTTGAGAAACTTATAGGCAGATCAAGAAGCAACAGTTAGAGCTGGACATGGAACAGCAGACTGGTTCCAAATAGGAAAAGGAGTATGTCAAAACTGCATATTGTCACCTGCTTATTTAGCTTATATGCAGAGTACATCATGAGAAACGCTGGACTGGAAGAAACACAAGCTGGAATCAAGATTGCCAGGAGAAATATCAATAACCTCAGATATGTAGATGACACCACCCTTATGGCAGAAAGTGAAGAGGAACTAAAAAGACTCTTGATAAAAGTGAAAGAGAGTGAAAAGTTGGCTTAAAGCTCAACTTTCAGAAAAGGAAGATCATGGCATCTGGTCCCATTGCTTCATGGCAAATAGATGGGGAAACAGTGTCAGACTTTATTTTTGGGGGCTCCAAAATCACTGCAGATGGTGATTGCAGCCATGAAATTAAAAGACACTTACTCCTTGGAAGGAAAGTTTTGACCAACCTAGACAGCATATTAAAAAGCAGAGACATTACTTTGCCAACAAAGGTCCGTCTAGTCAAGGCTATGGTTTTTTCTGTAGTCATGTATGGATGTGAGAGTTGGACTGTGAAGAAAGCTGAGCACCAAAGAATTGATGCTTTTGAACTGTGGTGTTGGAGAAGACTCTTGAAAGTCCCTTGGACTCAAGGAGATCCAACCTGTCTATCCTAAAGAGATCAGTCCTGAGTTTTCATTGGAAGGACTGATGCTGAAGCTGAAACTCCAATACTTTGGCCTCCTCATCTGAAGAGTTGACTCATTGGAAAAGACCCTGATGCTGGGAGGTACTAGGGGCAGGAGGAGAAGGGGACAATAAAAGATAAGATGGCTGGATGGCATCACTGACTCGATGGATTTGAATCTGAGTGAACTCCGGGAGTTGGTGATGTACAGGGAGGTCTGGTGTGCTGTGATTCATGGGGTTGCAAGGAGTTGGACACGACTGAGCGACTGAACTCAGCTGAAACACCATCAATTGAATTGCCAGGCAAATAACCTGGGCTAGAAAGTGGTAATGGCACAGGTGAAAATTAGTTAAATTCTAGAGGTCTTTAAGAAGTAGAATTGCAGAACTTGTTAATTAGATTCATGTTTTAGGAAGAAAGATGAACCAAGCATATGCCCACATTGGTGGTTTGGGTAACTCAATTATTGGTGATAGCGCTGGTCACTGAGATGGGGCAATGTTTATTATTATGCCTTTGCCCATTTAAAGGTTTATCTCCAGGGAGAAATACTGAAAGCAGTAGTACATACCTGTAAGACAATGGTCTCCACCTTACTGAAAGTGATTTTACTAATTAGCTTTTAAAAACTAAATGTATGAATTCTTAAGTTCAACCCCCTCTTCTCCAGAAAGACTCTAATTTAATTGATTAGTATATAATCTAGGATAATAATATTTTAAAGACCCCTACCATCCACTCCAGGTGATTCTGAAACACTGCCATTGTTGAGAGCTCCTGGTCTAAGAAGAAAGTAAGATTTGATACAAGGATAATAAGACATCCTTATCTCTATTGAAAGTCTTTGACTATCAGGTTTAACAGCATGAAGATAATTCCACAAGTCTGTTCAAAATTCAGTGCAGCATTCTTCTCTAATCACTCCATCATCTCTTACACAGCATCAGTCTCTTATACAGCAACAGACCTCTTACATTGTCAGTCTCCAAAACCTTCCATCAACAGTAAAATTCGCAGATTCAAAATCTGGATCACCTTTGAGTCTCTTCTTCCTTTATTTTCAATCAGTCCCCAAATCCCACTAGTTTTCTCTTCACAATTCACTTATAAACATATATATTTTTATTTCCCCATTTTCACTATCTGAATCCTCTCACCTGGCTTATTCTGAAGTCCTGCTAATGGGCATCTCCCCTTCAAGCTTGCCCACCCACCCCTTGCCACTGCTTCCTATTCCCATGTCATGATCTTTCTAAAATATAATTTCCATCATGTCACTTTCCTGATCAGTTTTTTTCTTCACCTGATATTCATATCCTCTATAGTCTACCTTTCTAACTTATTATTTAACTAATTACTTTCAAAACAATTGGCTTCAGCAAATCTGGGCCTATTCATTACTTATATATGAAACACTCCTTCTTTCTCTGCACTTTTGACATGTTCTCATGTTTCTCTCTCTTCATTCAGCTCCCACCCATTCATTAAAGCCTGCTGAATCCTAACCTTCTCAACATAGCCTTCCCTAATCATTCCAAAGTGTAATCTTCCCATGAACTCATAGCAATTATTGTTTATACCACTCATTTGCTACTTAAGGTTAAATCCTTCTGTGAAATTTCTCTTAATTTATGCTGTAATTTAATGTCTCATTTTCCCAAATAGTTTATAAGCTGTCGGTATGAGGATAAAACATGGCTCCTATAAGGTTCCTTGAACATAATAAGTATTCAAATTTATTATTTAAAGAAATGAATAAATGAATGAATAATGATCTGGTCTTTACATATCACAGTGACTATGTGTCTTACTTTTGATACTGATGGAAAGATTTATCCTCATCTTTCTCTCCAGATCAGGGTTCCTTATACCTATAATTTTTGCAGGGTTGCCATGTTACCCCAGATGCATTACCACAGTGCATGATTATAAGACAGTCAAGTGCACACACCAAACCCAAAGGATAATGCAAAGGAGTCTATTACTTTTTCCTTCAATTTTCATTTTAGTCCATGTTGATGACACTTGAGGTGTGAATTGTAGTGTCCTTTCTCCCTGGCCTTCTATCCTTCTCTTCCCTTCTCTCAATGTGCATATTCCTTGCTTTTTGTTCTTTGTTTTTGTTTTCTTCTTTTTTGTTTTTTAAACTCTTCCAACTCTTTCAGACTCAGTCTTTGGGTCTGCTTTGAACTCCTCTCAGCCTCTGGTCTAGATTTTCCTTTAATGGAGCTGACAGGAAATGAGGGAGCCTCAGATCCTGTGTAGGATGTAGGGTTGAAGAAGAACTGAAAATAGGCCCCTTCCCAGAGCATCCTCTGTGGCAAAACCAAAATATGTTATTATGCTCAAGGAATGGCTGTCTCCTTTCTTGGACTTATCAAAAAACCTACTTTAGTTATCTTAGTTTGGTACGAGTCCAGATGCTAGAAGCAGTGGGAAGGACATGTGGTTTGTCCCCAGGGAAAAGAGGGAAGAAAAATGTGGAGGAAGTGATTCTGTACTTGAGAGTGTCTTGAGGTACACTGACCACCTTCTTCTGCCCCATGCGAAGCACAACATTCTCTCCTTAGCTGGCACAGAACAGTGTTTCTCGGGAAGGATGTCATAGCTTTTTTCCAAATTGTGTCTCCTTTTTAATCCCCCAAACCATCTGGAACAACCTGTTATGTAGTCAGGTGCCAAGAAATATGAATGAGTCAGATATCTAAAAGGGACCACGAATATATTCTCTATGGATCAAAATGGTAGGCAGTAAGTGGAAGCTCGATTTAGGGAAACAACTAAAATGTGTAGTTTTATAAAAATAGAATGGTTTCTCTCCCTCACTGAATGAATTTTCGGTGATGGAGTTCAGCCAGCTGAGCTGTCCACATGGTGAGGCTGTCCTAGAGTAGTTTATGCACTGGCTGAGCAGTTGTACTCCATGGCTCGTAAGGTTGTTTTCAACACAGGGATTCTACATGTACTGTAGTTAGTGGAAGCTTCTGAGTTGTGGTTGGGAGAACCCAGGATTTGGCCTTAGAAGACCCAAACTCTAGTCTCAGTCTGAATCAGCTCCCCTATTCCTCATGTTTGAACCAAGTAAGTCCTAAGAGCCTGGCAACTGTCCACATGCTACCTTTGTGACCACCAAACTATAAATAACATCAAGCAGAGACTATATCACAGCCTGAAAGACTGACAGCATCTCTGAAAATGATGTATTTCAATCCACTTAGTTTACAGATGAGAGAACTGAGGTTCAGAGAAGTTGAGTTTTATGCATTATTTTTGGTTCCCACAGTACTTAATATATCATGGGTTCTATATTTACATATAATGATTCTTGAATTAAGCTCAATTTGCAAAAGATGGGCTTTATTTTCATGAGGATCAGATGGTTATTTGAAATCAGTCTGATATTTTTGGTTCCTGTACCCTCTCAGATTTTTCCTTCATATGCTCAGACAGCCAGCCCCTATTTCTTGCCCATATGGCAGCATTTGATTGTAGGTCTTCTGTGGGGCTCAGCCAAGCATGGCTTGTGATACCTGCAGCCACTCCTGCTGTAGTTCCCAGCTCCCAAGTCTTCCTAGAGACAGCCAGGTGCTGGGCCATTAGGAGAGGCATCCCCCTACCTTTCCTTGGCATAGTCCACACATGAAGGAGGCCAGCAAGTACAATACCACCTTCCCCCAAATCCCACTCTCTGCCCTCTCAAACCAGACTCCATATCCACATTATAGAATTCTATAATTAATACTAGATTTGAAGTCAGAAAACATGAATGCCAATCCTGGTTTGGTCAGCAATAGTCTGGGTAGCTTGGTCAGACTAAGCTGGGAGTTTGATCAGGGAAATTCAAAGGAAAAGAAAGAGGTAAAATATTTGAAAATGCTTTATACAATAAATGTTACGTACATTTGTCTCTTATCCTTGTACTATTTTTTCTGCCTATTTTTTCTTGTTTGTCAACTAAATACTTCTCTCTATAGTGACATGGAAATGTCCCAGACCTTGTTAATTATGTAAGGTGCATGTTCTTGGGTGAGTACTTGATCTTTCTAAACATCAGAGTCTCCATTTTTAAGTGAGGTATTACCCTCTTGCTCTGCCTACTTCAGAGTTACTGTGAAAATCAAAGAAGATATTTTGTCACAATTCTTCATAACTTAAAATTTAGAAAGTTTCTTAATGCATGATGATTACTTTTCTACATCATGCCATCTCAGCTCTCCTTTCTGCCTCTTAACTAAATTCTCTTCTTGATGTACAATTTTCTTCTACTGCCAGTAAGGAACTTTCTGTCCCACATTGGCATTTGAAGTGAAGTAATCAATTAAAAAATGTGGGGAAAAAAAAATCCATTCATGTCTCCAAAACACATTCACATAATCCAAGTTTGAGAAATGAACTTGCAGTTACCCAAGTGTTACTTTATATATTTACAATCTTTTGTTTGGGAACAGTTTCCCCTTCATGTCTTCATCTGACTCTCAGTAAAAACCAAGGAGGTAGGGAAGGAATCCATAAACGCACTGTGCAAACAGGAGCCAAGCCTTGTGGAAGAGATGGCTCCAGGTCACTTAGCAGATAGCATGCTGATTCTGAGTCCAGAGATTTGTGTTCATTTTTTCTCATTATTTGCTCATTAACTATGTGAGTCTGAAGTCTGTGCATTGTTTGGTTTTATTTCTTCTCTTAAACATGGGAATAAACATACCTATTTTATGGATATTTCCTAAGATGGAAATCAGAAAATGATAAGCAGTGCTAATCACTATGCCTTTTGCACATAGTAAATGCTGAACAATAGTAATTGTTCTTATTAATAAGACCCTGAGTGTTCCATTTCAAAGCTTTTCCCATTCAGCGAGGTCCTGATTTTTTCTTTTCTTTTCTTTTCTTTTTAACAACAAGCATTTTTACCTCATACGTTGTTTAGCTCTAAATTATCTCTGGTACAGTAAAACTGGACTTCTTTACCTTAGGTAAGAGTTGATTATTTTGAATGACTATGCAATCAGCTAGCCAAGATTTTAACTTTAGCTGTATAACTATCTTTGTCTAGAAAAGCATTGTATAATTATTTAGACATTCCCTTTGTGCTTTTCTTTTATTATTTTATGAAAATGAGAGGGAAACAGAAAAATGAATGTGCTCATACTTGTAGCAAGAAACACAGGTCCCATAAATTTACTGTGGTTGAGACAAAGATGGCAGTCCCTAGACAGTCTAGAATTGATGAATCTGTGTTGAAGCCTTAAGCTGATCAACTGGGCATAGACTTGCAAAGGAAAAGAATACAAGAATGAATAGAGCCCTGGAAATACACCTTTTATAATTCCATATAACTAGTAAGGTATATTTGGGAATTATTTTTATGATTTTTTAACTTTTTAGAGACAAGAAAATCACTATAATCTTTAAATCAATTGTTTGAATTTCTCATGGTTGATTTCCATGTGAGAAGGATTAAAATCAGTATCTAAGAAGATGGGGACTTGCTTCCAGAAAAGGTCAATGTATAAAAATTATTGGTATTAATAATATGCTCCCCTCAGAGTTGTTTTGTTCTAGTCTTCAGGAAAATACAGAGAAAATCCAAAATTGCAAGGTAATTTTTGTAAGAAAATAAGAACAAAACAGCAATACAAGCATTGCTGATTGCAGAGGACCTTAATAATATAGCTCTTAAGCACATTTATTAGTATATTAACAGAACATTTCTAAGGAAAAGCATGATTCTTGCCTCTGCTACACTCAAGGAAGCTGGATACTGCTGACTGGTGTCTGACAATAGATGGAACTGGAGATCTATTTCCTTGAGGCTGTATAAGAAGTGTTTATTGATACCTTTGTGCATTTCTGGATGACAAAAAACAAAGTATATTTTCTTTAATAGTCTTTACCTCACTCATTTTTTAATAAAGATGTTTAAGTTAGGTCACTGGAGAAGCTCGAAACTCAGGCCATGTTCCTTTAAACAAAATGACATTTCTTAGTAAAGAGGTTCTCAGTTTCCCCTGCAGAAATGTATCTGATTTCAGAAAAGGATTGATTCAAATAAAAATGTGTTTGTATAAGAAAAATTATTTTCTGCTGAGAAAACACATAGTTTGGGGTAAATTTATAGTTCTGGCCAGGTCATTAATATCTGGTTGTCAAAAAGTATTGGTTTGAACAAAAATATGTTGTAATAAAAATGCATTGTTTTGAAGAAATTTATTGGCCCCATGAAAACTTATTCGATTCTGAAAGATATGTTGATTTCAATGAAAAATCTATTTGTTTTACGGGAGATAGTGCTGGACTTTCAGCTTTTCTATGGGAAATCCTCTCTGTGACATTGATATTCACTTAGAAAAATGAAACATGGGCATAATTAGTGGGAAGACTGTGAAGAGAGAGTAGAAGTTCCACTTAATCAATAATATTTAACACAGATGTAACAAGCTTCCCTCTTCTGGGCATATTGACAAACATTTGCCAGTGAATCCTTCCAAACAGCTCAAAGAGGGGTGTGACTGGCTGTGATTTTAGAGGATGAACACTTATTGTAAGACAAGTATTAGGAAGATGGAAAAAGAGTCCCAAGTTGAACCCCAGACATAGCGAGCCTCAAGCAAGCCACTGATTTGTTAGATGCCTACAGTAAACTCAGCCTACAGACTGGTCCTTCTCTCCTGTCCCTGTCTGTGGTAGAGATAGAGCCTTGAAACACTTAAGAACCAAGTTGTCTGATCCTTTTCTCTCAAAAAAATATTAACTTTTGAAAAAGAGACATATGAAAATGGCATCATCATTGGGCTTGCTCAGCGGTCTGTGTCTTTTCTCTAAAACAAAAGTCTGTCTTTAAAATATTGATGGAAATCAGTGAATCCAAAAATCAGTTCTGATATCTTTAGCTATTTGTTTAAAGCAGGAGTTGACAAACTTTCCCTGTTAAAGTCCAGGTAATGAATATTTTAGGCTTTGCATGGAGTAAGCTTCATTGCTGCTACCCAACTGAGCCATATAGTGTAAACTCAATTGTAGACAATAAGCAAATGAATGAGCATGATTGTGATTCAATAAAACTGTATTTACAAAAACAGATAGTGGCTCAATAAGGCCCACAGACCTTAATATGCTGAAAGAATCATTCATTTCATAGCTTACCCAAGTAGGTGTGCAGAAATATGCCATTAAGAAAGCTAGTAGGCAGGGAGCAAACATGGATAACCTATGAAAAATGACATATGTACAATTCCCAAGAGAAGTGGACTGATGCAGAGAGAATCCAAAGAGGACAATGTCTTGAAGGATGAAGATTCTACACTAGCTTCAAGGAATCAAATGTAATATCAGAACCCAGTCTCATTCCTTCATACTTGGTAAAACTTTATTGTTTGACATCTTTTTCTTTCAGTATTTGTCAAAAATAAACAGTAAGAACAGGATTTAGTTGTGAGCTTTCTTTCTGTAAAATTCTGGAGGTAAGTACAAAAGAAAAAAAAATTTTTTTTTTTAAATTCTAACTGTGGGCTGCTGTTGGATGTGGTTCTAGGTATGATATAGGAAAGTGGAGCTCATGGTCAGCTCTCCTTTGCCTTAAAATAGTTGCCTTGGTCAAATGTGGTGTTACTCAGGATTCC
Source organism: Capra hircus (assembly GCF_001704415.2). NCBI lineage: Eukaryota > Metazoa > Chordata > Mammalia > Artiodactyla > Bovidae > Capra > Capra hircus. Next base: position 114,846,621 of record NC_030810.1, read on the forward strand.
ATGAAAATAAGCTAAACATTCTGGAAGTTCTCTGATAGTCATACTGCCTGAAGCTGTACAGGCAGAATGGGCAAGGTCATACCCAGAATGTGTGTTGATTTCTGTCAATATGAATAAAATTCATCACTTCTCTGGTGAAAGAAGTAAAATGTAGTCAATTTGCTGTCAGGTGACTAATTGTCCCTTTGAGAGATGCTGCTATGTGAATGGATGAGCATAATTTCTGTGTGGTGATTGTGGACAACTACCAGTAGCAATACTTACATCAGCCCGGGTAAGCGGCAGCCCGTGCCCCTTGACCATGCATCACCTCCACTCCTGCCATCATGGCTACTCCATTTATGCACCTATTGTGCTATCACTGAGATGACCAAGGATACAAACTGACTGAGGGCAGCTATCGGAGTCATTCTGTCTACTTTTTACTTAGTCTCTCTTCTGGGTTAAATGTTCTTTAGTGGGTGTTCATATATGACTTGAAGATACACATCTTACCCATTCCCAGAGGTCCCACAGAGACTGAACCAGACCTGCCTTTGAATGTTTGAATGTCTCCTCTGGAGGTATGGGTCATCAGTGACCTGCTGTGGTGACAGGGACTCAGGCTACAGCAGACCTGGGTCACCCAGCACGTGGCATAAGCCCTCTTGGTGGACATCACCATTAGGCCCACCGTAGAGCCACCGAGCACATGACCCACAAACTGCAGAACAATTATACCAAAGAAATGCTCACCCTGTTAAGAAAGTTCTAGGGCACAAAACAGATTTCCCAATCTGGGGACCCAGCAAAGGGACTGAAAACTCCCAGGGAATTTGACTTTGAAGGCCAGTGGAAGTCTGAGCCAGACTTGCCTGTGAGTATTCAGGAGTCTTTTGTGTAGGCATATGTCAACAGTTTGGCCTCAGACAAACCAACAAGGAGGGGAAAAAAGTCCCGTCAATCAACAGAAAATTGGATTAAAGATTTACTGAACATTGTCCTGTGCATCAGAATAAGACCCAGTTTTCCCCACAGTCAATCTCTCCCATCAGGATAGTTTCCCAAGCCTCTTATCCTTATTCATCAAAGGGTAGACAAAATGAAAACCACATTCAAAGAAAATTAACCAAACTAATCACATGGATCACAGTCTTGTCTAACTCAGTGAAACTATGAGCCATATTATGTAGGGTCACCCAAGACAGATGGGTCATGGTGGAGAGTTCTGACAAAATGTGGTCCAGTGGAGAAGGGAATGACAAACCACTTCAGTATTCTTGCCTTGAGAACCCCATGAACAGTTTGAAAAGGCAAAAAGATATGCCACTGAAATATGAACTTCCCAGATTGGTAGCTGCCCAATATGCTATTGGAGAAGAGTGGAGAAATAACTCCAGAAAGAAAGAAGAGGCTGAGGCAAAGTGAAAATAGTGCCCAGTGGTGAATGTGACTGGTAGTGAAAGTAAAGTCTGATGCTATAAAGAACAATATTGCCTAGGAACCTGGAATGTTAGGTCCATGTTCAAGGCAAATTGGACGTGGTCAGAAGGGAGATGACAAAAGTGAACACTGACATTTTAGGAATCCGTGAACTATAATGGACTGGAAGGGGCGAATTTAATTCAGATGACCATTATATCTACTAGTGTGGGCAAGAATCCCTTAGAAGAAATAGAGTAGCCCTCATACTCAACAAAACAGTCCAAAATGCAGTACTAGGATACAATCTCAAAAATGACAGAATGATCTCTGTTCATTTCCAAGGCAAACCATTCAATATCAAATTAATCCAGGTTATGCCCTGACCAGTAATGCTGAAGAAGCTGAAGTTGAACGGTTCTATGAAGACATAAAAGACCTTCTAGAACTAACACCAAAAAAGATGTCCTGACTGGAATGCAAAAGTAGGAAGTCCAGAAATACCTGCAATAACAGGCAAGTTTGGCCTTGAAGTAAAAAATTAAGCAGGGCAAAGACTAACAGTTTTGCTAAGAGAATGCACCGGTCATAGTAAACACCCTTTTCCAAAAATACAAGAGATGACTCTATACCTAGACATGACCAGATGGGCAACACCGAAGTCAGATTGATCATATTCATTGCAGCTGAAAATGGAGAAGCTCTATACAATCAACAAAATAAGACTGGGAACTGACTGTGGCTCAGATCATGAACTCCTTATTGCCAAATTCAGACTTAAACTGAAGAAAGTAGAGAAAACCACCAGGCAATTCCAGTATGACCTAAATCAAATCACTTACAGTTATACAGTGTAAGTGACATACAGGTTCAAGGGATTAGATCTGATACACAGAGTGCCTGAAGAACTATGCCAGCAAATTTGAAAAATTCATCAGTGGTCACAGGACTGGAAAATGTCACTTTTCATTCCAATCCCAAAGAAAGGCAATGCTAAATAATGTTCAAACTATTGCACAATTGCACTCATCTCACACCCTAGCAAAGTAATGTTCAACATTCTACAAGTGAGACTGCAACAGTATGTGATCCAAAAACTTCCAGGTGTTCAAGTTGGATTTAGAAAAGGCAGAGGAACCAGAGGTCAAATTACCAACATCAACTGGATCATGGAAAAAGCAAGAGAGTTCCAGAAAAACATCTACTTCTGCTTTACTGATGATGCCAAAGCCTTTGACTGGGTGCATCACAACAAACTGTGGAATGATCTTAAATATATGGAAGTAGCAGACCACCTTACCTGCCTCTAGAGAAATCTGTATACAGCAGAAGAAGCAACCATTAGAACCGGACACAGAACAATAGACTGGTTCTAAATTGGGAAAAGAGTACATCAAGGCTATATATTGTTATGTGAAATGCTGGCTGAATGAAGCACAGGCTGGAATCAAGATTACAGGGAGAAATATCAATAAACTAAGATATGCAGATGACACCACCCTTATGGCAGAGGGGCTTCCCTTGTGACTCAGCTGGTAAAGAATCTGCTCTACAAAACGGGAGACTTGGATTTGATCCCTGGGTTGGGAAGATCCCCTGGAGAAGGGAAAAGCCAGTATTCTGGCCTGGAGACTTCCATGGTCTGTGTAGTCCATAGGGTCGCAAGGAGTCGGACACAACTGAGTGACTTTCACTTTCACTTTATGGCAGAAAACAAAGAGGAACCGAGGAGCATCTTGATGAAAGTGAAAGAGGAGAGTGAAAAAAAAAAAAGGCTTAAAACTCAACTTTTGAAAAACTAAGATCGTGGCATCCAGTCACATCACTTCATGGCAAATAGATGCAGAAACAATGGAAATACTGACAGACTTTATTTTCTTGGGCTCCCAATTCACTGCAGATGATTCCTGCAGCCATGAAATTAAAAGACGCTTACTCTTTGGAAGAAAAGCTATGACCAATCTAGACAGTATATTAAAAAGCAGAGACATTACTTTGCCAACAAAGGTCTGTCTAGTCAAAGCTATGGTTTTTCCAGTAATCATGTATGGATGTGAGAGTTGGACTATAAAGAAAGCCGAGTGCATTAGAATTGATGCTTTTGAACTGTGGTGTTGGAGAAGACTCTTGAGAGTCCCTTGGACTGCAAGGAGATCAAATCAGTCCATCCTAAAGGAAATCAGTCCTGAATATTCATTGGAAGGACTGTTGCTGAAGCTGAAACTCTAATACTTTGGCCACCTGATGCAAAGAACTGACTCATTGCAAAAGACCCTGATGCTGGGAAAGATTGAAGGTGGGAGGAGAAGGGGACCACAGAGGATGAGATGTTTGTATAGCATCACCGACTAGATCAACATGAGTTTGAGTAAGCTCTGGGAGTTGGTGATGGACAAGTAGGCCTGGCATGCTGCTGTCCGTGGCAATGCAAAGAGTCAGACACAACTGAGCGACTGAACTGAACCCATTTGTATACACTTGCAATAAACATTACATGGCATCTTTTCTCATTACTGTTTCCTCTAACATCATAGGCTCTGCTGGGTCATGTGATCCAATCAACTGCAGTTCTCAAATCACAAGTTGCACCTGTTACAAATGCTTTGTTAAGATTTTTAAGTTTACTCTCTTGGTGTAAGGTGGAGGCAGTTTTAGAGGCTTTCACTTGGTCTTCTTCAAAATGACAGTTTAAATTCCAAAGAAAAGAACCAATATGAGAGCTCTGGTAAGTACCAAGTATGCTTACTTCTATTACAGATTCAAAAACCCAAAGTAGAGAAATAAATAACAGTGGATCTTCCACTATAATTCAGGATTAGGCAGGGACTATATTTAATTGCCTTGTCTCCATAAAACTCTAAAATTGCAACTAACTGCTGAACAACCATCGACAGGAGAATGCTGGATCCCACCAAAAAAGATGCTCCATGTCCAAGGGCAAAGGAGAAGCCTCAGCAAGATGGTAGGAAGGGCAATATTCCATTTAGACCAAACACCATACACGCAGAGATGCTTGGAGGGTGCAAACAAAACCTTGTGTGCACCAGGACCCAGGAACTCCACAAGAGATTGAGTCCTACCTGCCTTTAAGTGTTTTAGTGTCTCCTGAGGAGGCATAGGTCCACAGAAGCCTGCCATGGGTACAGAGACTCTGGTTGCCACAGACCTGGGAAGCACGGCATCTGTTACAAGTCCTCATGGAGGAGGTCGCCATTAGCCCCACCAGAGAGCCATTGAGCAGACAACCCACAAACTGGAAAACAACTATACCAAAGAAGTTCTCACACCATTGCAAAAGTTCTAGGGCCCAAGACAGATTTCCCAAACTGGGGATCCAGCAAAGGAACTGAGAACCCCCAAGTAATTTGACTTTGAGGGCCAGTGAGATTTGATGGTGGAACTTCCACAGGACTGAAGAATCAGACTCTTGGAGGGAACAAACAAAACCTGAGGTACACCAGGATCCAGGAGAAAGGAGCAGTGACCCCACAAGAGATGGAGCCAGACTTGTCTGTGAGTGTCCAGGAGTTGCCAGGGGAGGCATAGGTCAACAGTGGCCTATCTTGGGGACAGGGGCACGGGCACTGAATAAAACACTACTATGAGCCATAGTGGGCTGGCCTAAGTCTTCTTGAAGGAGGCCACAGTTGCAATTACCACCTTCAACCCTTGCTTCAACACTTGGTCCTTGGAAGAAAAGCTATGACCAACCTAGACAACCTATGACCAATCAGAGATATAACTTTGTCAACAAAGGTCCATCAGAAAAAGCTATGGTTTTTTCCAGTATTCATGTATGGATATCAGAATCGGACTATAAAGAAAGCTGAGCTCCAAAGAATTGATGCTTTTGAACAGTGGTGTTGAAGAAAACTCTTGAAAGTCCCCTGGACAGCAAGGAGATTCAGTCAATTCTAAAGGAAATCAGTCCTGAATATTCACTGGAAGGGCTGATACTGAAACTGGAACTCCAATACTTTGGCCACCTGATGAGAAGTACTGACCCATTGGAAAAGACCCTGATGCTAGGAAAGATTGAAAGTGGGAGGAGAAGGGGACAACAGAGGATGAGATGGTTTGATGCCACCACGGGCTTGATGGACATGAGTTTGAATAAGCTCCGGGAGTTAGTGATGGACAGGGAAGCATGTTGCACTGCAGTATATGGTATCACAAAGAGTATGACAAGAATGAACAACTGAACAGAACTGAACTGACCTTTACCCCTACCATAGTTTGACCTTAGGCAAAACTACAGGGAGGTAACACTACCCACCCCCCTACCCCTCCCCCAATCCGGCCATCAATAGAAAATTGGATTAAAGACTTTCTGAGCATGCCCCACCCATCAGAGCAAAACCCAGATTTCCTCACAACCAGCCCTTCCCATCCGGAAGCTTCCACAAGCCTCTGATTCTTATTCATCAGACAGCAGACAGAATGGAAACCACAATGACAGAAAACCAAACTGATCACATGGATCACAGCCTTGTCTAACTCAGTGAAACTATGAGCCATGCCATGTAGGGCCACCCAAGACAGAAGGGTCATGGTGGAGAGTTCTGACAAAATGTGGTCCAGTGGAGAAGGGAGTGACAAACCACTTCCGTATTCTTGCCTTGAGAACCCCATGAACTGTTTGAAAAGGCAAAAAGATATGCCACTGAAATATGAACTTCCCAGATTGGTAGCTGCCCAATATGCTATTGGAGAAGAGTGGAGAAATAACTCCAGAAAGAAAGAAGAGGCTGAGGCAAAGTGAAAATAGTGCCCAGTGGTGAATGTGACTGGTAATGAAAGTAAAGTCTGATGCTATAAAGAACAATATTGCCTAGGAACCTGGAATGTTAGGTCCATGTTCAAGGCAAATTGGACGTGGTCAAAAGGGAGATGACAAAAGTGAACACTGACATTTTAGGAATCCGTGAATTAAAATGGACTGGAAGGGGCGAATTTAATTCAGATGACCTTTATATATACTACTGTGGGCAAGAATCCCTTAGAAGAAATGGAGTAGTCCTCATAGTCAGGAAAAGAGTCAAATGTAGCACGTGGGTGCAACCTCAAAAATAACAGAATGATCTCTGTTCGTTTCCAAGGCAAACCATTCAATATCACAGAAATCCAAGTCTATGTCTCAATCACTGATGCTAAAGAAGCTAAAGTTGAATGGTTCTATGATGGGCTATAAGACCATCTAGAACTAACACCAAAAAAGATATCCTTTTCATTTTAGGGAACTGGAATACAAAAGTAGGAAGTCAAGAGATACCTGCAATAACAGGCAAGTTTGGCCTTGAAGCAGGGCAGAGATTGACAGAGTTTTGCAAAGAGAATGAACTGGTCACAGCAAATACCCAAAAACAACACAAAAGATAACTTTACACATAGACATGATCAGATGGTCAATACTGAAATCAGGTTGGTTATATTCTTTGCAGGCAAAGATGGAGAAGCTCTATACAGTCAGCAAAACAAGAGTAGGAGCTGACTGTGACTCAGATCATGAACTCCTTATTGCCAAATTCAGACTTAAATTGAAGAAGGCAGTGGAAACCGAGCATTCAAGTGTGACCTAAATAAAATCCCTTACAATTTTACAATGGAAGTGACAAATAGATTCCAGGGATTAGATCTGATAGATAGAGTGCCTGAAGAACTATGGACAGAGGTTCATAACATTGAACAGGAGGCAGTGATCAAAACAATCCTCAAGAAAAAGAAAGGCAACAGGGCAAAATGGTGTCTGAGTAGGCCTTACAAATAGCTTACTAAAGAAGATAAGTGAAAGACATAGGAGAAAAGGAAAGATATACCCACCTGAGTGCAGAGTTCCAAAGAATAGCAAGGAGAGGAAAGAAAGCTCTTCTCAGTGATCAATGCAAAGAAATAGAGGAAAACAATAGAATGGGAAAGACTAGAGATCTCTTCAAGAAAATTAGAGAAACCAAGGGAATATTTCATGCAAAGATGGGCACAATAAAGGACAGAAATGGTATGGGCCTAAATGAAGCTGAAGATGTTAAGAAGAGTCAGCAAGAATACACTAAAGAACTAGATAAAAAAGAGCTCGATGACCTAGATAACCAGAGTGGTGTGATAACTCAGCTACAGACATCCTGGAGTGCGAAGTCAAGTGGGCCTTAGGAAGCATCTCTACAAACAAAGCTAGTGGAAGCGATGGAATTCCAGTTGAGCTATTTCAAATCCTAAAAGATAGTGCTGTTAAAGTCCTGCAGTTGATATGCTGGCAAATTGGAAAAGTCAGCAGTGGTCACTGAAGTGGAAAATGTCAGTTTTCATTCCAATCCCAAAGAAAGGCAATACCAAATAATGTTCAAACTATTGCATAATTGCGCTCATCTCACATGCTAACAAAGTAATGCTCAAAATTTTCCAAGCCAGTGTTCAACAGTACGTGAACTGAGAACTTCCAGATATTCAAGCTGGATTTAGAAAAGATAGAGGAACCAAAGGTCAAATTACCAACATCTGTTGGATCATAGAGAAAGCAAAAGAGTTCCAGAAAAGCATCTATTTCTGCTTCACTGACTATGCTATAGTGGATCACAACAAACTGGAAAATTCTTAAATATATGGGAATAGCAGACACACCTTACCTGCCTCCAGAGAAATCTGTATGCAGGTCCAGAAACAGCCATTGGAACTGGACTTGGAACAACAGACTGCTTCCAAATTGGGAAAGGAGTACATCAAGGCTGTATATTGTCACCATGCTTATTTAAATTTTATCCAGAGTACATCATGCAAAATGCTGGGCTGGATGAAACACAAACTGGAAGCAAGATTGCTGAGAGAAACATCAATAACCCCAAATATGCAGATGATACCACACTTATGGCAGAAAATGAAGAGGAACTAATGAGCCTCTTGATGAAAGTGAAAGAGAGTAAAAAATCTGGCTTAAAACTCAACTTTCATAAAACTAAGATCATCAGGTCCCATCACCTAATGAAAGTAGATGAGAAACAGTGACAGACTTTATTTCCTGGGCTCCCAATTCACTGCAGATGATTCCTGCATCCATGTAATTAAAAGACACTTGCTCCTTGAAAAAAAGCTATAAGCAACCTAGATAGCATATCAAAAAGCAGAGACCTTACTTTGCCAACAAAGGTCCATCTAATAAGAGCTATGGTTTTTCCAGTAGTTATGAATGGGTGTGAGAGTTGGACCATAAAGAAAGCTGAGCAGTGAAGAATTCATGCTTTTGAGCTTTGGTTTTAGAGAAGACTCTTGAGAGTCCCTTGGACAGTTAAGGAGATCAAACCAGTCAATCCTAAAGGAAATAAGTCCTGAATATTCATTGGAGGGATTGATACTGAAACTGAAGCTCAAATACTTTGACCACCTGATGCAAAAAACTGACTCATTGGAAAAAACCTTGATGCTGGGAAAGAATGATGGCAGGAGGAGAAGGGGACTACAGAGAATGAGACGGTTGGATGGCATCACCAACTCGATGGACATGAGTTTTAGCAAGCTCCAGGAGTAGCAATGGACAGGGAATCCTTGGCATGCTTCAGTCCATGGGGTTATGAAGAGTCAGATACGGCTGAGGCTGAACTGACTGATTCTCCATATGTCTTAGCCTAAAGGAAACATTCTTCAAGTTCCTAAGTATTAATGTGATTCTGGACCCTATACTCAATGGTCTTCAAAATGTTAAAATATTCCCAGCTTATATCTCCTGAATGAATGGACCTGGATCCTTGTTTTGTTGATAGTACCATAAGACGGATTATGGGGGATCATTATAATCTTGCCATGATATTCCAGGGTCCTTCTTGGGGACCTTGCTTATCCTCCAGTCAGTGAAGTCTCAATTTGAATATTGTTTCATATCTGGAAGTTAGACAAGGGACTGTGAAATTTTATTGGCATATCTGACCACAAACCATCAACTACCCATGTTTTATATCATTTGTTTTTGTAGACTTAAGAATACTCTTATTGGCCCCAACTATAATTCTAATCTTGCCATTCCTCATGATAATTCCACTTGCATTGAGAACCATTCCATGTCTTCTATTAGTTTGAAATTTTATAATTCTTTTCATATCAGGAGTACTGTTCTGAAATGACATATTTTGCAATCAGCTTTGTCCTGTAGAGGACACCTTTTCCATGGTGCTGGTGCTTTTTTCATCAACACATTCCTTGCTTCTTAGATAAACAGTGGGTTCTGTAAGCTGTAGATGAGCAGAATCTCAAAGAATAGGTAGAAGTGAGACACATAAAGATTGCAGGGTATAGGACATTCTAGGCAAGGGGCAAGAAGCAAAAAGAGACTGAGTAACTGGGACAACACATAGGTCCTAAAGGAATATGGTCCACATGAAGTAGATTTTATGGAATAAGATTAGACCTGTAAGTCAGACTCATGGGTAAGAACTTGTTCTGTTGGTAGTGTGAAAATAAAGAAAGCTAAAAGGGCTCTACAAAGGACAGAATACAGAGACCATTCCCCATGGTCTGTGTAGAAGTGATGTGAAAACCAGAGCAAGAAAATGGAAGCTGGAGAACAAGGGAGAAAGTGGCCATGGCCCAAGCACTCCTGGCATGTATAAGGTAAAAGTTTAATGTGCCCTGTGCACACAGAGCTGCCAACTTTGTGACATGCAAGTGAGCTGGTTCCACTCCAACAGGTAACCATATTATCTGCTGCCCTGGGTGACGGGGCTCCACCAACAACAACTCAGGCAAGGCTCTGATAATTCTCTCCAGGAACCAGGACTTTTTGTTTCCATCACAAAAGATTTTCACAAAGACTCTTGGCACAAGTCTACTGGAGACATGTAGGTATTTCGCTTGGAGATTCCCTTGCTGGGTTGTGAAAAAGGATGAAGCTGAGCTAAAGGAATTTATCTCTTTTTTTCCCCCTCTTTTTTTTCTCTAGCCTATCACATACTTGATATTAATATCCCATATTCATATTCAGCAGCTACTGCTGCTGCTTAGTCATTTCAGTTGTCTGATTCTGTACTACCCTATGGCCTGTAGCTGCCAGGCTCTTCTGCCCACAGAATTCTCCACTCAAGAGTATTGGAGTGAGTTGCCATGCCCTCCTCCAGGGGATCTTCCCAACCCAGAAATTGAACCCAGGTCTTCAGCATTGCCAGCAGATTCTTTACCACTGAGCCACCAGGGAAGTCCACAGATACTTCAGTTCAGTTCAGTTCAGTGTCTCAGCCATGTCCGACTCTTTGCGACCTCATGAATCGCAGCACGCCAGGCCTCCCTGTCCATCACCAACTGCCGGAGTTCACTCAGACTCATGTCCATCGAGTCAGTGATGCCATCCAGCCATCTCATCCTCTGTCATCCCCTTCTCCTCTTGCGCTCAATCCCTCCCAGCATCAGAGTCAAAGCCAGCTTTGGGGAATAGTAAAAGTAATATATTCTAAAATTACATAGGCAGAGGGAAAGTTTCTAAGAAAAAAAATATAGGCATGCAGTTGGCCTTGAATTAGAATTTTAGTGTTGCAAGGTAACTTAATCATCATTAAATCCAACTGGCTAATCCCAGTGTTTAAATCTGTTCTGTGATAGTCTTACCATGTGGAATCTCTTTTATGCTTATATGGACTTGCAGCACAGAAAAGTTACTAGATCCAAAGAGTACCCATCCATTTTTATAAAGTTATGTGCTGCATAAAAGGTTTTCTTGTACTAAGTTTGCACCCATCACTCACCATCTAGGGTCGTAAAGAAAATATTCACATCTTCTTCCAGATAGTCGTGTACCACACTCCCGTCACCACTCCACCAATGTCCAGGATCTTGATTCTCCTCTGAAATTCCTGATCAGTTTGAGCCACAAATCTAAATGAGCATATACCTTATTTCTTTACAAAATTTATTTTGATTTCCCAGATAATGAAATGAAAACTCCCAGATAATTAATTGCTCAGTCAGATGCTGCAAATATTCAATTGCAAAAGTGAACAAAAGGTTTCTTACCTTTTGTCCAGATCCCTAGGGCTTCATGACCCCAGAAGTTACTGAACTTCTGTGTTGGAAGTGAGAAATAAATGCATACTCATATGTGTTGTTGCAAGAGGAAATTGGGGTTTTCAGAACTTGGAAAACATTAAAGGAAATGCAGGGTTTGTCAAGGAGAAAGTTAGACCCATAGAACCAAGGCTAGAAGGACTGAAATATTGAAAAGGAAAAAATATTTAGGAGTAAGGAACTAATACAAGAGAATGAGTAATCTCAGCAGTCTGGCTTTAAAAATGTAGGGAGGAGATGGAAATTGAGGATAGATGTTTGTTTCTAGGAAGGATCTTATGTATACATGCATTATTTATGATGTTATTATGTTCACTTTTTGAACTAAATATTTGCATCATCTGACTGGGAGTTTTCAAAAAGTATTCATAGACTCAATAAATTAATAAGAATACAAATGAACAAATTAAGAAAATCCTAATTCCAAGGGCAAATAACAGATGTCATATTTCCTATTGCAGAAAAATATCTGATTTCAAGACTGGATAGTTTTAAACTCCCTCAATTACATTTGCATTTGAAAAGTATAATAGTTGAATCTGAAGCTTAGGATCACTATTGATAGTATTTCATATGACCCTGGCCTACACCATCTTATGAGTGAAACCACAGAGGCTTTTCAGGAAGAGCCTCTTTGACTCTAATTTCAATCTCAAAATCCTCATCAGTTAATTTTGAGATGAGGAGTAGGAAGAGGGTGCAAACATCTTATAATTCAGAGTTACAAACAATTCTCTTTGGAAATAGGTAAAATTCATGGATCTACTCTGAGTTTCTTATCCTCTCCCCTTTTGTGAAATGTTTGGAAATAGAGAAGCCAAGTGTAAATCCTATCTTGGGCACTACAAGCTTTCAGTTCAGGTAAGGTATGTAACTTTTAAAATTCTAGCCTCATCATAAGATGAGAACGAGATATGACTCAAAGGGTTGTTGGAAGACTCATAATGTAAGTAAATATGCCTAGAGCATAATGTATGTGTATGCTCAGCTGTGTCCAACATTTTGTGACCCTGGGGACTGCTGCCCACCAGGCTCCTCTGCCCATAGAATTTTCCAGGCAAGAATACTGGAGTGGGCTGCCATTTCCTCCTACAAGGGATCTTCTCAACCCAGGGATCCAACCCACATCTACTGTGTCTCCTGCATTGCAGGCAAACTCTTTACCTGCTGAGCCTTTGGGGAAACCCACTCTGGTGGCTCAGTGGGTAAAGAACGCACTTCCCATGCAGGATATGCAAGAGATGTGGGTTTGATCCCTGGGTGGAGAAGATCCCCTGGAGGAGGAAATGGCAATGGCAACCCACTCCAGTGGTCTAGCCTGGAGAATCCCATGGGCAGAGGAGCCTGGATGGCTACAGTTCATGGGACCCAAAGATCTGGACATGACCAAGTGCACACACACACATCTAGAGCATAATAGATTTCATTTCTGAGGCAATTTGTGCTCATCTCTTTGTGGCAATGTTTTGGAACTGAAGGCTTCAAGTAGGATCAAACCAGAAACCACTCTATATATTTCAAACAGCAGAAATACAACACAGGAAATTGGTTCTACAAGTGAACTGAGAAGCCAAAATATAGTGGTGCAAACAAGACATTAGGAAAAACGAGAAATCATTGTCACATATTTGGGAGAGCATGTTACCGGATCCAGGACCCAGGATCACTAGATCAAGCTATAACTGATATGTTTTCCTGACAGAAACAAAGATCAGAGATGAAGTGGTTCTCTGGTGTAAGCAGAGGGGAGACACAGCCACAGCCAGAGACAGCATATGAAGTAAAGAGAGAGGAGCCAAGATGCCCTGGATATTTTCTTTCACCACATTCCAATCTTGTACCTGTTTTGGTAAACTCTTGAAGTCAGAGAGTAAGAGAGACTAGGGATTGTAGTTGTCTTAGACTCAAAAAGGAACAGAAAAAGGAGGAAAACAGATCTGAGTGGGAGGGGAAAAAATGATCAGTTCAGTGTCTGAATATCCCACGATAGCAGTTGGTATCATGTTCAGATATATATTGGACTATTTGTAAAATTTGATGTCCAAATATCTCATGATAGCAGATGAAGATTTTTCTTGTTCCCTCACTCTCTATCGGCACAAAGCAACCAACTCTTCTGTCCAACAGAATTGTTTATATTTCCTGAGCAAGGCAAGGCTACTTGTAGTTTCATAAAACGACAATGACCCAGCTCAAAGATTCTGGAAGAAGTCAAATAGTAGGTAGGATTTGAGATCTTCTTCTAATGTGGACAATCTCTACTCCTTGTGGTAATAGACTCCATGAAACTCTTGCACACATTTAAAAGCAATGGATTCCGGGTTATAGACTTTTATGAACTAAAATGGATTTCATTTGTTTTTTTTACTACCACAATGTATGCAATAGGTGTGTGCTCTACAGAATTGAGTTAAATCTGTGTTAATATTCAGTACATCACAAGCATTTGTAATTCAAGGAATTTCACAGCAAATTATCTTGTCATCATGAGAGTCTTCTTGATATGAAAATAATCATTTCCTAGTAAATCTGTTTTATGAGTTCTTAGTTTTCATATATTGGCCATCCTTTCATCAGATGGCAATTCTATATCAGCTTTCTGACATTAGACATTCTATAAAAGTTGTGTTAAATGCCCCCCAAAAGTACCAATAGAATATTGTGAGAACACAGATAACAGAGGGAAGGAAGAATTAGTTTTCATTAGGCGTATCTGGGATAGATTCATGAAGGAAGTAACATTTAGCCCACACTTTAAGAAGTGTAGATTTTTAATAAACAGAAAATGAGCCAAAGGCATATAAATGGAAAAGTATTAAATAAATGATGGAGTAGTATTTGGCTGGAGATTATTAGATTACTAGAATTTAGTTAAAATGTGTTTTAAATGTTAGAGGTGGTCAGATTATGAAGGATCTTGAATCACAAGCTGAGATATTCACACTTTCATTAATAGAGCATGAAAGTCACTCAGTTCTGTCTGACTCTTTTCAACCCCATGGACTATATAGTGCTCCAGGCCAGAATACTGGAGTGGGTAGCCTTTCCCTTCTCCAGGGGATCTTCCCAACCCAGGGATCGAACGCAGGTATCCGACATTGCAAGCGGATTCTTTACCAGATAAACCACAAGGGAATAGAATGTAGAAAGTCATAAAAGTGTTTGTGTTCTAACAGCAGAGTAATAAAACTACACTTCAACAAATCAAACTTGTTTTTCATGCCTAAAAATATTTTTTTAAATTTGTGAAAGTTAATTTTGATCTACCAAATAATATTACGAACCAGCCTTCTCAGGTGGCACAAGTGGTTAAAAACCCATCTGCCAGTGCAGGAGAAGTAAGAGACGTGGGTTTCATCCCTCGGTTGGGAATATCCCTTGGAGGAGGGCATGACAACCCACTCCAGTAGTCTTGCCTGGAGAATCTCATAGACCGAGGAGCCTGCAAGCTCTAATGCAAAGGGTCGCAAAGAGTCAAATACACATATATAAAGGAAACATGGTTTCTGACATCCAAATTAATTATGCTATTTCAATTTTATAATAGTAACTTTGCTTGCTGTATATTATATCTGCTCCTTGAAAATAAGGATTGGGAGTATTTTAAACTAAGTTACACCAAATATGCCATCTACCAATATCCTAATAAAGCTATAGGATCAATAATCTCCAATAAAACTGTGAACTGAAATTTCCAGTAACTTCAAATCTTATTCAGAAAGATTTTTTGCTTTCTCCAGAAAGTTAAAAGGCATGCATACTCACACAATACTTTCATAGATAACTTGAACCAGGTGGTTAAAATAAACCATTTAAACAAGAATTTTTCTTTATATCATCCCTATAGTATATTTTCACCCAATCTGAAAAAAAAAAAATCTTTATCTAGGGCTCTGTTTGAATAACTAACTCAGTTCAGGTCAGTTCAGTCACTCAGTCGTGTCCGACTCTTTGTGACCCCATGAACCACAGCACGCCAGGCCTCCCCATCCATCACTAACTCCTGGAGTCCATCCAAATCCATGTCCATTGAGTCGATGATGCCATCCAACCAGCTTATCCTCTGCCATCCCCTTTTCCTCCTGCCCTCAATCTTTCCCAGCATCAGGGTATTTTCAAATGAGTCAGCTCTTCTCATCAAGTGGCCAAAGTACTGGAGTTTCAGCTTCAACATCAGTCCTTCCAATGAAAACCCAAGACTGACCTCCTTTAGGATGGACTGATTGGATCTTCTTGCAGTCCAAGGGACTCTCAAGAGTCTTCTCCAATACTACAGTTCAAAAGCATCAACTCTTCGGTGTTCAGCTTTCTTTATAGTCCAACACTCACATCCATACATTACCACTGGAAAATTCACAGCCTTGACTAGATGGACCTTTGTTGACAAAGTGACGTCTCTGCTTCTTAATATTCTGCCTAGGTTGGTCATAACTTTCCTTCCAAGGGGCAAACATCTTTTAATTTTATGGCTGCAGTCACCATCTGCAGTGATTTTGGAGACCAAAAAAAATAAAGTCTGCCACTGTTTTCACTGTTTCCCCACCTATTTACCATGAAGTGATGGGACCAGATGCCATGATCTTCGTTTTCTGAATGTTGAGCTTCAAGCCAACTTTTTCACTCTCCCCTTCACTTTCATCAGGAGGCTCTTCAGTTGTTCTTCACTTTCTGCTATAAGGGTGTTGTCTTCTGCGTATCTGAGGTTATTGATATTTCTCCTGGCAATCTTGATTCCAGCTTGTGCTTCTTCCAGTCCACCATTTCTCATGATGTACTCTGCATATAGGTGCCCAATATGTTACTGGAGATCAGTGGAGAAATAACTCCTGAAAGAATGAAGGGATGGAGCCAAAGCAAAAACAACATCCAGTTGTGGATGTGTCTGGTGATAGAAGCAAGATTTGATGCTGTAAATATTGCCTAGGAACCTGGAATGTTAGGTCCATGAATCAAAGCAAATTGGAAGTGGTCAAACAGGAGATGGCAAGAGTGAACATCGACATTCTAGGAATCAGCAAACTAAGATGGATGGTAATGGGTGAATTTAACTCAGATGACCATTATATCTACTATTGTGGGCAGGAATCCCTTAGAGGAAATGGAGTAGCCATCATAGTCAACAAGAGTCTGAAATGCAGTACTCCAATGCAATCTCAAAAATGAATACCTATTTAAAAGTTAATTAAATAAAAAACAAAGACAAAAACCATGTTGCAGGACACAAATTATATTACATGTGAAATAAAAATGGCTCTGTTGTTATTACTTTATAGAATTTTAGAAAAGAGTTGAGTCTTTTCAATCACTTGTATCAATGACTCATCTTACAAACTGAGGATGGAGGAACAACATGGTTAATCCAGGATCACACAACTAATTAACGGCAAACTCAGATGTATCCACCCTTACCCCACTTAGTTTAATTTTTTTCTCCTAATTATGTTACCATATAATTTATTAGCCTTGTGGTACTTTCCCTCCCAGATCTCATCTGAGAAACTGATATAGGATGGGATAAACAGTGAAAGGGGAAGCGAAGGATTTCAGCTGCCTTTACAAGAAGATGAAATCTATTGGCCTCTTAAAGATCAAACTCAGAAAGTAAATCTCCTTGACTTTTCTTGGAATTTATAGTGTGAGTAATTGTACATGGTTGACTCATGAGTTAAACCCCTCACTGTCTGAAGAATGAATGTTCAAACAAAGCAAGCAGCTCAAAGTAAATGCTAAGCCTGGTGAAGACGTCATAGTCTCAGTCTCAGCCCAAATCCAATGGCAGCAGATACATAATGCATGACCAACAAGGTTTCTTTTTGCTCTTCTGTCTTGGCCATTGCACACACACAAACTCCAATGGAAACAAGTAATCAAACACAGATTTGGAGTCATTAAATCTTCAAGGGAAAAGTTTTTTAAACCTTCAGTTTGAGCAGTGCTCACAAGCTGGAGAAGCAACATGAGAAAAATCAATTAAAAATGGGAAGTTGGCTGGGATAATATGAGGAATTATTGTAAATTTTCATCATGATCTTAAATTTTACTTCTGCTATTTTGCAAGTGGAAGAGCTTAGAAAGAGTATTTTCCTGTCCATGCTACTTCCTGAGCTCTCTGTAAGTAGCAAAACTAGAAGTCGTCATCCTGAACTTGGCTTTGTCATTACTTCCTAGTAATGTAACTATAGGCAATTTCTTAACACCTCTGAGCTTCCCTTCCTTTATCTGCAAAATGGAAATGATAATATAACACTTTCAGTGTTCTCATAAAAGTTGTATAAGACTTTGCAGAAAACTTGTTTGTAACTTATAAGAATCTACATAAAAGTGCAGTTTTATTAAACTGATGATATGATCTGTAAGCCCCACACCCACCACCCTGGAAATACATTATATGGATTACATTTTTTGCGTTGCACATTTTCTGAAGAATGATTACATAGCAATGGTTGTAAAGAATGCATTCAAAAGAAAGTGAGAGAAACCAGCTCAAAATAGTTTAAGCACGTAACTTCCCCTGCCAAAAAGAAGTGGAGTGGGAAGGGGATAAAGGCAATTTACAGACTAACATTACAGGAGGGTTGAGGGGTGAAGCAGGTTGGATTTATTGTTTTACTAGCATCAGCTTATAATCTCTCTGTGTCTCTTCTCTCACTTTCTTTTTAGTCTCTTTATGTGAATGTCTCATTGTTTCTTGCTAGAGTCATATCTTGTCTTTATACATTGGGAAGATTGAAGCAGCACTGAGTCTACAATCTACAAAAGTATAAAGACGCAATTCTTTACTTCTAATTCATAAAATTATTTGGAAAGGCTATTGGTTTGCATGTGACCCATATGCATCCCTTGAACCAATTACTTGTACTGGGGAAGTACAATTTATGATTAGTCTAGGCTGAGCCATATGCTTCCTTCTATCCAACTAGGATCATATGGAATTAGGGAGGATATTTCCAAAGAAAAGGTGGACAAATTAAAAAGAAAAAATGTCTAGTACAGTAATTTTATCAGATTCTCAAAGAAATCCATAATTTAAAAACTTTTAAAAGCTGGTTCTATAAAATCATTAAGAAATGCATCTTATAGAGGCTGATGGAATTAAAGAAATGGAAAGTTGAAAAAGATCTTTGACAGTATTATATTATTAATCTTATTTTTTGAAGTGGGAAAACAGAAGCTAAGAAAGGCAAAACAGCTTGACAAAAAGGTACCATAAGAAGAAGAGATAGACCTTGAAACATCTGATTCTTAATTCAAAAATCCTTTCATTTTAGTTATCTGATTAGAAACTACAAAGGACAGTCCCAACATTCAGATATGATGATGCCTGTAAAGTATACAACATAATTCCAGAAATATGAGACAAACAAAATACATGATATTCTCCATTCAACTTACCCCCAATTTTTCACGAACTTACTGATCATGAGAATTTTCAACAACCAGAGTTCAAATTTTGGCATTTTTTTTTAAAGTCAGCATGTTTAACCATATTTTCAGACATAATATTTGAGTATATAGGGTCATTCTGATATTTTAAGTGACTTTGTCATGCACTTCTTGCCTAAGCTCCTTCAAACATATAGATCAGGAAATAAGAAAGTGCTATAGACATGGCACACTCTAAGTGAAAGGTAAAAAGTAAGTCAGAGTTTGGGCAAAAAGTTCTGGTCATTGGCTATAAAAAGTATGTTGTCTGGTATTCCTTTTCTGTGCATTCCTGTCAGGCAATCTGAGGTACACCTACCTTGGTTTAAAGCACAAAGTCAAACAAAACAACACATGCTGGTTGTGTCTGCATTTAATGAGATGACGTTGAAAGTTTCTGACTTGCTGTAATAGGTGAATTGGAGGTAGAAACACTTGTCCTTGACTTCATTAATGCTGCAAATTGAAATCTTGGCATGTCTTAATACACAGGAAAATTTATCACTCTATTTCAAACTCTCCACTTAAAAGAAGTCTAGAAGGATTCAGGACTTTAATGAGTTAACATAATTTTACAAAGCAGAGGTTACCATCAGTGGCTTTTCCCCCTAAGCTTGTAATATTAATAACAATATTGTCAGATGCCAAAGATAGAGGCATGTGGTGCTTGGCTCATGGGCCAGCCAGCAGGGACTTGCTGAAATCCAGCTCCGTTTTGTAAGCCAAATGAAAAATCACATGGCAGCCTCAGCTGGGATTAGGAGTGTAACTGCTGAGCTATCACTTGAAATCCACCCTCCCACACATTTGATTTAAAACAATCACTACGTATTTGCTATGGACTTTTCTTTCATTATAGTCCAACTCTGATATTTAATCAGTGTCCGCTCTTTTCTGTTTGAACAAGTTGATGCTAAACCATAATGAAAAACAAAAAGGGTCCAAGAAATGTCATCACTGCCATATTATCCCTGATCTGTGAACACATTCATAATGCATTATGATTTCAATAGAAAGGTTGCTTATGATTAAAATTAATAAAGAATTAAAGCTGTATTTGTGGTTATAGCCTCTTTTAATTTGGCTTTAATCAATTGGATCAGAAAATTAGAAGTTAGAAGTTGGGGGATGGGAAATGAATGGTAGATTAACAATATATATTAGGTTCATTAATTATTACCTATTGAGAAGATTTCAGAATCAATTTCTCCTTTACCTTGCTCCTCAGAATGAGATAGCATCATATTTACTGCAAGTGGGTTTGTCTCCTTCATCAAGAGTAGTGAGTAATAGAGGATAAAGTTCAGGAGAAAAAATATTAGAGTATGACACGTTTGAGGTGGTTAGAGACTTTCAAATCCATTGTGTTCTGAATGATTTTTTGTCACCTTTTCCTGGTTAACGTATCCCATCACATCTAAGGAGTTCTTACTCCCATTTTCCAACAGGTAGCAAAAAGTTAAAAAATATGACAGAGAAAAAGAATGAGGTACAAGTGTGTTTCACTGACATATGACTATAGTTTATGGAGGTAGTACTAAAAACAATAGCCTGTGTTTTATATATTTAATGTATTACCTATTATGTGTAATATAGCCTATATTTGCTCACACAACAGTATTCTATAACAGTATCCTATATATAATAAAGTATTATAGTATATAGTATTATAGTATAATAAGGTATCATATTATATATGATACCTATTATTATAGTGATATAATGTACAACCTTATACTAAATGAAAGAAGACAGTTAAAAAATATGATTTGATTTAAATTAAAGAGTGGTAGAAGGTGGTAATAACTAAAGTACACAAGACTTCTACTGAGGCTGTTTTAAATTTGTTCTAAGTGTTTTAAAATTGAATGTAGTGATTAATGTACATATTTGTAAATATACTATACTTTAAATAGGTTCATTATAAGGTATGCAAACTATATATTAATAAACCTGTCTTTTAAAAGAGAAAATGGGCCTTGGGTCCAGACTGTCTGGCTTAGAAAATTCCCATTCCTTGTTATGTGACCTTGAGCAACTTACTTAAGGCTTGTTGTTTCTTTATTATGAAATGGTGATAATGATAATGTCTACTTAATAGAATTCTTATGGTAATTCAGTGAGTTAATTTAAGATAAATCTGGAATAATATCTGATACATATAAATAAGTCTTATTATAACAATTTTTATACACCTATCATTTTAATTGTTTGCTTACTAACTTCTAAGCTTCTGAATTAGGATCTGTTTGGTGTCATCTTCAAATTATCATATCACCTAAAAGTGATAGAATAAAAAAAATAATTCATAAATATATAAAAGTAGATCAGCTAACAATGACCAATCTGATAGTAATGTGCATCCTTTAAAGTGCATCCTTAATTGTTTGGTCAAAAAAAAAAAAAAAAAAAAAAAAAACCTTAAAACACCATTGTCTCTAAAAGAAATCAAGACTTCTTACAGGAATGGCTAATTCCAAATCCAAGATAGGAATGTATAAGGTGAGCTAGGAGTATCTTTTAACAGCAGATACCAAGGACGCTATCAGATAGAAGTCACTAGAGTACGTCAAAAGAATTCAGAAGCTAACTTGGAAAGGCTGTCACTGGCTAAAGATTGGACAATTTGAGTTTAAATAAAAATAATGACAATGTATTAAAATTGGTGAAGCATATTTAAATATATTAATTCAATATGAATGTACCATGTTCAAATCAAATGAGAAGGATCATGAACCTTGAAAACCAGAAGACAAAAAAACAGAACTAGGGGGAAAAGAAGGGGAAACAAATTGAGGCAGCAGCATTGACCACATACATACCATGAGTAAAAGAGCTAGCTAGCAGGAAGCTGCTGCAGAGCACAGGGAGCTCAGCTTGGCACTCTGAGGACC
The DNA here is from genome assembly GCF_001704415.2 of Capra hircus. Lineage (NCBI taxonomy): Eukaryota > Metazoa > Chordata > Mammalia > Artiodactyla > Bovidae > Capra > Capra hircus. Next base: position 114,868,373 of record NC_030810.1, read on the forward strand.
TTATTGTTGTTCAGTCACTCAGTCATGTCAAACTCTTTGTGACCCCATGGACTGCAGCATGCCAGGCATCCCTGTCCTTCACCATCTCCTGGAATTTGCTTAAACTCATGTCCATTGGGTTGGTGATGCTACCCAACCATCTTATCTTCTGTCATCTCTTTCTCCTCCTGCCCTAAATCTTTCCCAGCACTAGGGGCTTTTCTAGTGAATCAGCTCTACACATCAGGTGGCCAAAGTACTGGAGTTTCAGTTTCAGCATCAGTCCTGCCAATGAATATTCAAGGAATATTGAGAAGACTCTCAAGAGTCTTCTCCAACACCACAGTTCAAAATCATCAATTTTTACTTATGGTCCAACTCTCATATCCATACATGACTACCGGAAAAACCATAGGTTTGCCTAGACAAATCTTTGACAGCAAAGCAGATTTCTCTGCTTTTTAATATGCTGTCTAGATTTGCCATGGCTTTTCTTTTAAGGAGCAGTTCAGTTCAGTTCAGTTCAATCGCTCAGTCGTGTCAGACTCTTTGCGACCCCATGAATCGCAGTATGCCAGGCCTCCCTGTCCATCACCAACTCCCAGAGTTCACTCAGACTCGCGTCCATCAAGTCAGTGATGTCATCCAGCCATCTCATCCTTGGTCGTCCCCTTCTCCTCCTGCCCCCCATCCCTCCCAGCATCAAAGTCTTTTCAAGGAGCAAGGGTCTTTTAATTTCATGGCTGCAGTCACCACCCGCAGTGATTTTGAAGCACCTAAAAATAAAGTCTGTCACTGTTTCCATTATTTTCTCATATATTTGCCATGAAGTGATGGGGCCAGATTCCATGATCTTAGTTTTTGAATGTTGAGTTTTAAAACAACTTTTTCACTTTCCTCTTTCACCTTCATCAAAAGGCTCTTTGCTTTCTGCCATAAGGGTGGTGTCTTTGCATATCTGAAATTATTGATGTTTCTCCTGGCAATCTTGATTCTAGCTTGTGCTTCATCCAGCTCACAAATTCCCATGATGTACTCTGCATAGAAGAAGCAGGGTTACAATATACAGCCTTGACGTACTTCTTTCCCAATTTGGAACAAGTCTGTTGTTCTAGGTCCGGTTCTAATTACTGCTTCTTGACCTGCATACACGTTTCTCAAGAGGCAGATAAGGTGGTCTGGTATTACCATCTCTTTATGAATTTTCCAGTTTGTTGTGATCCACACAGTCAAAGGCTTTGGCATAGTCGATGAGGTAGAAGTAGGTGTTTTTCTGGAATTCTATTGTTTTTTCGATGATCCAATAGATGTTGGCAATTTGATCTCTGGTTCCTCTGCCTTTTCTAAATCCAGCTTGAACATCTGGAAGTTCTCGGTTCACATACTGTTGAAGCCTGGCTTGGACAATTTTGAGCATTACTTTGCTCACATGTGAAAAGAGTGTAACTGTGCAGCAGTTTGAACTGTGATGACCTGGAAGGGGAAGGGGAGTGCTGGGGGATGAGGTGGAGACTCAAGAGGGAGGGAGTATATGTATATACACATGTTTGATTCATGATATTGTACAGCAGAAAATAACACAATATTGTAAAGCAATCATATTCCAATAAAAAATAGCATTTATCTGCCTTTTATGTATGAACAGTATCACTGAGTAACCAAAGAGTAAAAGGGAAGATATCTGTTCACAAATGTATTCCAATGAAGACGTCAAAAAGAAATGACAGAGCTAGTTCTGACTGCTGTGGTTAGAACTTTCAACATAATGTTTAATATAAGTGATGAGAGGTGACACCCTTGTCTTGTTTGTGATTTTAGAAAGCTTTTCCCTATGAATGTGATGTTAACTATAAGTTTATCATAAGTAGTCTTTATTATGCTGAGATATGCTCCATTTATACAAATCTGATGAGAATTTTTATTATGAAATGATGTTGAATTTTGTCCAATGTTTTTCCCTTCCCATTTTTAAACAGAATGTTTGGGTCTTTTCGATATTAAGTCATGTGAATTCTTTATATATATATTTTAATACTAACCTCTTATTAGATATATGGTTCACAAATATTTTCATTTTATTGATTGTTTATTTTGCTGTGCAAAAATCTTTTAGCTTGATGTAGTCCCACTGTTGATTTTTTGAATTAGTTGTTTGGCTTCTGGTATCATTTCCAAAAAAATCCAAGATTAACATCCAGTAGATTTTTAGGATATAATTATATTTATTTATTTATTTAGCATGTGGATTTCCAGTTTCCCTAGCACCATTTATTGAAGAGATTATTTTCTTTTTCCACATTAAGTATTTGTGACTTCGTTGTCAAATATCCATTGCTTGGGTTTTACCTCTTGGCTGTCAGTTCTACTCATTTTTTCTATGTTTTGATGCCTGTACCATATTGTTCTGATTACTATATTCATTTTTGTGTTTAATTTTTTTTTTTTACTTTTTTTTTTACTTTACAATACTGTATTGGTTTTGCTATACATCAACATGAATCCACCATGGGTGTACATGAGTTCCCAATCCTGAATCCCCCTCGCACCTCCCTCCCTATACCATCTCTCTGGGTCATCCCTGTGTCTAGTTTTTAAATGAAAGAAGCTGATTCAGCTTTACTATCATAAGAAAGAATAGCTTTTAGTCAAGAAGCATTAATAGAGAAAAAGAGACATAATGATAAAATAGTCAACACATCAGAAGATATAATTATATATTCATGTTTCTAAATATAAAACAAAATTAGCAGATTTAAAGGGGGATAGACAAATTTACAATTGTAGAGTGAGTCTTTAACTTAGGTCTCAGTAACTAACAGAAAAAGTACATGAAGTATACAGATTATTTTAATAATACAATTAAAAAGCTTGACCTAATAGATACATTTAAAACTCTATATCCAACAACTGTAAAACATACATTCTTTTCAACTTCACATGAAATATTATGGCACCATAATTTATCATATACATCCTGGGACATAAAATAAAGTTCAGCATATTTCATAAAAATGAACTTATTCAGACAGTTTTATCTGATTATAGTGAATTTAAAATGTAAGCTAAAATTTCTACACTTCAGTTGAACAGTGTTTTAAAAAAGTTTATAACTTGAAATTTATATATCAAAAGAAAGGGAGAAAGGCTGAAAATCAATGAAAAAATTTCTACCTCAAGAAATTATAAAATGAATATCAAAGAAAATAGAAGGCAGGAAAAGATATGATCAGAGATTAATAAAATAAAAAGCAAACTATAAGAAAAGGAATAAGACAAAGGTTGGTTATTGGACAAAATATTTTTTAAAAAAGAACAAATAAACTCAATTCAAGCTAGAGAAATCATAGGTTATTATTATCAGAAATGAAAAAGAAAACATCACTAAAGAGTCTACAGGCATGAAAAAGATAGAAAGAAGCATTATACATGTTAAAAGTTCCGATAAAAAATCACAAACTTTTAGGTTGACAAAGCAGAGATATATAATTTGAAAAATCTTGTGGTTATCAATAAAATTATGCAATTGAAACATAGCCCAAAATAAAATCTACAGGCCCAAATTAATTCAATGTTGAATATTTTCAAACATTTTAAGAAAGAGAAACTAGCAATCTTATTTTTCTACCCTGAGAATATTTGTTCTTCTATATAGAAATATTCCTAAAATATATAAATATAGAACAATATTCACAAGAATGTAAAGATGGAAAATTCCCTCAAATCTTTTAAACAAGGTAAGCATAATTTTTTCATACTGTTCATGGGGTTATCAAGGCAAGAATACTGAAATTGTTTGCCATTCTCTTCCCCAGTGGGGTCAAGTGGGCCTTGGGAAGCATAACAATTAACAAAGCTAGTGGAGGTACTGGAATTCCAGTTGAGCTATTTTGAATCCTAAAAGATGATGCTGTGAAAGTGTTGCACTCAATATGCCAGCAAATTTGGAATACTCAGCAGGGGCCACAGGACTGGAAAAAGTCAATTTTCATTTCAATCCCAAAGAAGGGAAATGCCAAAGGATGTTCAAACTACCACACAATTGCACTTATCTCACACCCTAGCAAAGTAATGCTCAAAATTCTCCAAGCCAGGCTTCAACAGTATGTGAACTGAAAACTTACAGATGTTCAAGATAGATTTAGACAAGGCAGAAGAACCAGAGATCAAATTGCCAACATCTGTTGGATCATGAAAAAAAAAAAAAAAACGGTTTCAGAAAAACATCTACTTCATTGACTACACCAAAGCCTTTGACTGTGTGGATAACAACAAACTATGGAAAATTCATAAAGAGATGGGAATACCAGACCACCTTTCCTGCCTCTAGAGAAATCTGTATGCAGGTCAAGAAATAACAGTTAGAACGCGACATGGGACAAAAAACTGGTTCCAAATTGGGAAAGGAGTATGTTCAGGTTGTATTTTGTCACCCTGCTTATCTGCAGAGTACATCACGTGAAATGGTGGGCTGGATGAAGCACAGGCTGGAATCAAGATTGCCGAGAGAGATATCAATAACTTCAGATCCGCAGATGACACCACCCTTATGGCAGAAAATAAGAACAAAAGAGCCTCTTGAAGATAAAAGAGGAGAGTGAAAAAGTTGGCTTGAAACTCAACAATCAAAACACTAAGATCAGTCCCATCACTTCTTGGTAAATAGATGGGGAAACAATGGAAACAATGACAGACTTTATATTTGAGGGGCTCCAAAATCACTGCATACGGTGACTGCAGCCATGAAATTAAAAGACACTTACTCCTTAGAAGAAAACCTATGACCAACCTAGACAGCATATTAAATAGCAGAGACATTACTTTGCCAACAAAGGTCCGTCTAGTCAAGGCTATGGTTTTTCCAGTAGTCATGTATGGATGTGGGAGTTGGACAATAAGGAATGTTGTTCAGTTCAGTTCAGTCACTCAGTCGTGTCCGACTTTTGGCAACCCCAGAGGCTGCAGCACACCAGGCCTCCCTGTCCATCATCAACTCCTGGAGTTTACTCAAACTCATGCCTATTGAGTCAGTGATGCCAGCCAACCATCTCATCCTCTGTCGTCCCCTTCTCACCCCGCCTTCAATCTTTCCCAGAATCAGGGTCTTCTCCAATGAGTCAGTTCTTTGCATCAGGTAGGCAAAATATTGGAGTTTCAGCTTCAATAACAGTCCTTCCAGATCCAACTGGAATAAATCTCCTTGGAGATTGGTGAACTGGTTAGATCTCCTTGTAGTCCAAGGGACCCTCAAGAGTCTTCTCCAACACCACAGTTCAAAAGCATCAGTTCTTTGGCACTCAGCTTTCTTAATAGTCCAACTCTCACATCCATACATGGCTACTGGAAAAACCATAGCCTTGACTAGATGGACCTTTGTTGCCAAAATAATTGCTTTTGAATTATGGTTTTGTAGAAGACTCCTTAGAGTTCTTTGGACTGCAAGGAGATCCAACTAGTCAATTCTAAAGGAAATCAGTCCTAAATTTTCATTGGAAGGATTGATGACAAAGCTGAAATTTCAATACTTTGGCCACTTGATGCAAAGAACTGACTCATTGGAAAAGAAACTGATGCTGGGAAGAAACATCGAAGGCAGGAGGAGAAGGGTATGGAAGAGGATGAGATGGTTTGATGGCATTACTGACTCAATGGACATGAGTTTGAGTATACTCTGAGAGTTTGTGATGTACAAAGAAGCCTGGAGTGTGGAACACTATGAAGTCCATGGGGTCACAAAGAATCAGACACAACTGAGTGAGCTGAACTGAATTTGGGAAAATATGCACAAGATAAAGAGATTAAAAAAAAAAAACTGCTAAACATTCTTGATTGGTATGAAAAAAGATGTAAATAAGTTGAGGAAAATATTATGCTACTGAATTGGATGACTCACTATTGGAAAGTTCTGTCCCATATTTATTGATACATTCAGTATAACCTCAATCATATTCCCAGCAGATTTTTAGTAGAAAGTGAAAATGCAAAATCTAAGAGTATCTAGATAATGTTGAGGAAGAATAAGAAAGTTCAGAGATCTTACTTTGTCTGATATCAGACCTAATAAATTAATAGAATTAAAACACTGTTTATAGGTAGAAAAATGAACAATCTTGTCAAACAAAATAGAAATTCTAAAACACACACACACACATTTTATAGTCATATGGGATTTTTATTTGTAAAAATATCATTGCAGTGAAATAGAGACAGAAAAATCACATGTAAATTGCATGTATTTCATTGAATGAACATAACACTCAAAAAAATAAGGTTGACCTTCACCTCTTAGTGCAAACAAAATTCTAGATTAACTATAAATCTGAAGAACAAAAATAATAAAGGTATTTGAGGATGGCATGAAGATATCTTTGTGACTTTAGGGTAGATGAAGATTTTCTTTGAAAGGTACATAAAACATTATTGTAAAGGAAAAAACTAAAAACTAGATTATATTAAATGAAGAATGTGGGAACTGTAAAGATGGCAGAGCAATAGGACAGGAAGACCACTTTCTCCCTCACAAATTCCTCAAAAGAACATTTCAACTCTGAGCAAACTCCACAAAACAACTTCTATAGGCTGGCAGAGGACATCAGGCAACCAGAAAAGCAGGCCATTGTCTTTAAAAACAGGTGCTGTATAGATGGAGAAGCCTAGAGGCTACTGTAAAAATAAAACTGAAAACCAGAAGCAGGTGGCTTAAATCCAAAGCCTGAAAACATTAGAGAACTCTTGAATTCAGGGAACATTAAGCAATAGGAGCTCATCAAATGCCTTCATACCTACACCAAAACCAAGCTCCACCCAAGGGCCAACAAGTTCCAAAACAAGACATACCATGCAAATTCTCCCACAACACAGGAACACTCCCCTGAGCTTCAATATACAGGCAGCTCAAAATTATTCCAAAACCTTTGATGTCTCATAACCCATTACTGGTCACTCCACTGCACTCCAGAGAGAAGAAACCCAGCTCCACCCACCAGAACTCCAACACAAGCCTCCCTAACCAGGAAACCTTGACAAGTCACTGATAGAACCCCACCCACAGTGAGGAAGCTCCATAATAAAGAGAACTCCACAAATTACCAGAATATAAAAAGGCCACCCCAAATGCAGCAATATAACCAAGATGAAGAGACAGAGGAATACTCAGCAGGTAAAGGAACAGGAGAGTTGCCCACCAAACCAAACAAAAGAGGAAGAGGTAGGGAATCTACCTGAGAAGGAATTCCGAATATTGATAGTGAAAATGATCCAAAATCTTGAAATCAAAATGGAATCACAGATAAATAGCCTAGAGACAAGGATTGAGAAGATGCAAGAAAGGTTTAACAAGGACCTAGAAGAAATAAAAAAGAGTCAAAATATAATGAATAATGCAATAAATGAGATCAGAAACACTCTGGAGGCAACAAATAGTAGAATAACGGAGGCAGAAGATAGGATTAGTGAAATAGAAGATAGAATGGTAGAAATAAATGAATCAGAGAGGAAACAAGAAAAACGAATTAAAAGAAATGAGGACAATCTCAGAGACCTCCAGGACAATATGAAACGCTCCAACATTTGAATTATAGGAGTCCCAGAAGAAGAAGACAGAAAGAAAGATCATGAGAAAATCCTTGAGGAGATACTAGTTGAAAACTTCCCTAAAATGGGGAAGGAAATAATCACCCAAGTCCAAGAAACCCAGAGAGTTCCAAATAGGATAAACCCAAGGCGAAACACCCCAAGACACATATTAATCAAATTAACAAAGATCAAACACAAAGAACAAATATTAAAAGCAGCAAGGGAAAAACAACAAATAACACACAAGGGGATTCCCATAAGGATAACAGCTGATCTTTCAATAGAAACTCTTCAGGCCAGGAGGAAATGGCAAGACATACTTAAAGTGATGAAAGACAATAACCTACAGCCCAGATTACTGTACCCAGCAAGGATTTCATTCAAATATGAAGGAGAAATCAAAAGCTTTACAGACAAGCAAAAGCTGAGAGAATTCAGCACCACCAAACCAGGTCTCCAACAAATTCTAAAGGATATTCTCTAGATAGGAAACACAAAAAGGGTGTATAAACCCGAACCCAAAACAATAAAGTAAATGGTAATGGGATCATACTTATCAATAATTACCTTAAACATAAATGGGTTGAACGCCCCAACCAAAAGACAAAGACTGGCCGAATGGATACAAAAACAAGACCCCTCTATATGCTGCTTACAAGAGACCCACCTCAAAACAAGGGGCACATACAGACTGAAAGTGAAGGGCTGGAAAAAGATATACCATGCAAATAGAGACCAAAAGAAAGGAGGAGTGGCAATACTCATATCCGATAAAACAGACTTTAAAACAAAGGCTGTGAAAAGAGACAAAGAAGGACACTACATAATGATCAAAGGGTCAATCCAAGAAGAAGATATAACAATTATAAATCTATATGCACCCAATATAGGAGCACCACAATATGTAAGACAAATGCTAACAAGTATGAAAGGGGAAATCAACAATAACACAATAATAGTGGGAGACTTTAATACCCCACTCACACCTATGGACAGATCAACTAAGCAGAAAATTAACAAAGAAACGCAAACTTTAAATGATACATTAGATCAGTTAGACCTAATTGATATCTATAGGACATTTCACCCCAAAACAATGAATTTCACCTTTTTTTCAAGTGCTCATGGAACCTTCTCCAGGATAGATCACATCCTGGGCCATAAATCTAACCTTGATAAATTCAAAAAAAATCGAAATCATTCCAAGCATCTTTTCTGACCATAATGCATTAAGATTAGATCTCAATTACAGGAGAAAAACTATTAAAAATTCCAACATATGGAGGTTGAACAACACACTTCTGAATAACCAACAAATCACAGAAGAAATCAAAAAAGAAATCAACATATGCATAGAAACTAATGAAAATGAAAACACAACAACCCAAAACCTGTGGGACACTATAAAAGCAGTGCTAAGAGGAAAGTTCATAACAATACAGGCATACCTCAAGAAACAAGAAAAAAGTCAAATAAATAACCTAACTCTACAACTAAAGCAACTAGAAAAGGAAGAATTGGAGAACCCCAGAGTTAGTAGAAGGAAAGAAATCTTAAAAATTAGGGCAGAAATAAATGCAAAAGAAACAAAAGAGACCCTAGCAAAAATCAACAAAGCCAAAAGCTGGTTCTTTGAAAGGATAAATAAAATTGACAAACCATTAGCCAGACTCATCAAGAAGCAAAGAGAGAAAAATCAAATCAATAAAATTAGAAATGAAAATGGAGAAATCACAACGGACAACACAGAAATACAAAGGATCATAAGAGACTACTATCAGCAGTTGTATGCCAATAAAATGGACAACGTGGAAGAAATGGACAAATTCTTAGAAAAGTACAATTTTCCAAAACGGAACCAGGAAGAAATAGAAAATCTTAACAGACCCATCACAAGCACGGAAATTGAAACTGTAATCAGAAATCTTCCAGCAAACAAAAGCCCAGGTCCAGACGGCTTCACAGCTGAATTCTACCAAAAATTTCGAGAAGAGCCAACACCTATCCTCCTCAAACTCTTCCAGAAAATTGCAGAGGAAGGTAAACTTCCAAACTCATTCTATGAGGCCACCATCACCCTAATACCAAAACCTGACAAAGATGTCACAAAAAAAGAAAACTACAGGCCAATATCACTGATGAACGTAGATGCAAAAATCCTCAACAAAATTCTAGCAATCAGAATCCAACAACACATTAAAAAGATCATACACCATGACCAAGTGGGCTTTATCCCAGGGATGCAAGGATTCTTCAATATCCACAAATCAATCAATGTAATTCACATTAACAAATTGAAAAATAAAAACCATATGATTATCTCAATAGATGCAGAGAAGGCCTTTGACAAAATTCAACATCCATTTATGATAAAAACTCTCCAGAAAGCAGGAATAGAAGGAACATATCTCAACATAATAAAAGCTATATATGACAAACCCACAGCAAACATTATCCTCAATGGTGAAAAATTGAAAGCATTTCCCCTAAAGTCAGGAACAAGACAAGGGTGCCCACTTTCACCACTACTATTCAACATAGTTCTGGAAGTTTTGGCCACAGCAATCAGAGCAAAAAAAAGAAATAAAAGGAATCCAAATTGGAAAAGAAGAAGTAAAGCTCTCACTGTTTGCAGATGACATGATCCTCTACATAGAAAACCCTAAAGACTCCACCAGAAAAGTACTAGAACTAATCAATGAATATAGGAAAGTTACAGGATATAAAATCAACACACAGAAATCCCTTGCATTCCTATACACGAATAATGAGAAAGTAGAAAAAGAAATTAAGGAAACAATTCCATTCACCATTGCAACGAAAAGAATAAAATACTTAGGAATATATCTACCTAAAGAAACTAAAGACCTATATATAGAAAACTATAAAACACTGTTGAAAGAAATCAAAGAGGACACTAATAGATGGCGAAATATACCATGTTCATGGATCAGAAGAATCAATATAGTGAAAATGAGTATACTACCCAAAGCAATTTACAAATTCAATGCAATCCCTATCAAGCTACCAGCAACATTTTTCACAGAACTAGAACAAATAATTTCAAGATTTGTATGGAAATACAAAAAACCTCGAATTGCCAAAGCAATCTTGAGAAATAAGAATGGAACTAGAAGAATCAACTTGCCTGACTTCAGGCTCTACTACAAAGCCACAGTATCAAGACAGTATGATACTGGCACAAAGACAGACATATAGATCAATGGAACAAAATAGAAAGCCCAGAGATAAATCCACACACATATGGACAGCTTATCTTCAACAAAGGGGGCAAGAATATACAATGGAGTAAAGACAATCTCTTTAACAAGTGGTGCTGGGAAAACTGGTTAACCACTTGTAAAAGAATGAAACTAGATCACTTTCTAACACCACACACAAAAATAAACTCAAAGTGGATTAAGGATCTAAATGTAAGACCAGAAACTATAAAACTCCTAGAGGAGAACATAGGCAAAACACTCTCCGACATAAATCACAGCAGGATCCTCTATGATACACCTCCCAGAATTCTGGAAATAAAAGCAAAAATAAACAAATGGGATCTAATTAAAATTAAAAGCTTCTGCACAACAAAGGAAAATATAAGCAAGGTGAAAAGACAGCCTTCTGAATGGGAGAAAATAATAGCAAATTAAGCAACTGACAAACAACTAATCTCAAAAATATACAAGCAACTTATGCAGCTCAATTCCAGAAAAATAAATGACCCAATCAAAAAATGGGCCAAAGAACTAAATAGACATTTCTCCAAAGAAGACATACGGATGGCTAACAAACACATGAAAAGATGCTCAACATCACTCATTATTAGAGAAATGCAAATCAAAACTACAATGAGGTACCACTTCACACCAGTCAGAATGGCTGCGATCCAAAAATCTGCAAGCAATAAATGCTGGAGAGGGTGTGGAGAAAAGGGAACCCTCCTACACTGTTGGTGGGAATGCAAACTAGTACAGCCACTATGGAGAACAGAGTGGAGATTCCTTTAAAAATTGCAAATAGAACTACCTTATGACCCAGCAATCCCACTGCTGGGCATACACACCAAGGAAACCAGAATTGAAAGAGACACATGTACCCCAATGTTCATTGCAGCACTGTTGATAATAGCCAGGACATGGAAACAACCTAGATGTCCATCAGCAGATGAATGGATAAGAAAGCTGTGGTACATATATACAATGGAGTATTACTCAGCCATTAAAAAGAATTCATTTGAATCAGTTCTGATGAGACGGATGAAACTGGAGCTGATTATACAGAGTGAAGTAAGCCAGAAAGAAAAACACCAATACAGTATACTAACACATATATATGGAATTTAGAAAGATGGCAATGACGACCCTGTATGCAAGACAGCAAAAAAGACACAGATGTGTATAATGGACTTTTGGACTCAGAGGGAGAGGGAGAGGGTGGGATGATTTGGGAGAATGGCATTCTAACATGTATACTATCATGTAAGAATCGAATCACCAGTCTATGTCTGACACAGAATACAGCATGCTTGGGGCTGGTGCATGGGGATGACCCAGAGAGGTGTTATGGGGAGGGAGGTGGGAGGGGGGTTCATGTTTGGGAACGCATGTAAGAATTAAAGATTTAAAATAAATAAATAAATAAACAATTAAAAAGTAAAAATAAAAAAATAAAAAATAAAAATAAATGAAGAATGTATGTGAGTAAAGTCACTATTTCCTAGACTAATGCCATGAAGCATTCCCCTTTGTTTTCTGCTCAGAATTTTACAGTTTCCGATTTTAAATCTAAATCTTTAATTCATTTTGAGTTGATTTCATTGTTCAATGTAAAATAATGGTTCAATTAAATTCTTGTGTATATGAATACATACAGTCTTTCTAACTCCATTTGTTGAAGGGACTATTCTCTCCCCATTGTGTATTCTTGGCATGCTCATCAAAGATTAGTTGATATCAACACATGTTTGGTATAGTTGATATCAACACATACTTTGGTATAGTTTATATCATATATGCACAGGTTTATTTCTAGGCTCTTTATTCTATTCCATTAGTCTATAAGTCTGTTTTTATGCCAGTACCATAGTGTTTAATTACTGTCCTTGGCTATGAGACTAAAAGCACAAGAACCAAAACCAAAAAAAAAAAAAAGATGAATGGGATTACATCAAGCCAAAAGTTCCCACACATCAAGGGAAACAATCAGAAGAGTGAAAACGAAAAAGAAAAAAAAATGTGAACCATATTTCTTATAGTTATTTAATATCCAAAGTATACTAGGAACTCTTATTACCCAATAATAAAATAAATAAACAACCTGATTTACAAAAAACCATCAAGGAAATTGAATAGATATTTCTCCAAAGAAAACATGATAATGGGCACAGATAAACAGAAAAGTGCTCAACATCACTAATCACCAGAGAAATGCAAACCAAAATCACAATGAGATATCAGGTCACACTTGTTAAGATGGCCATTAACAAAAAACAAAACATGAGTGTTGGTGAGGATGTGAAAAAATTGAAACCCTTGCACTTTGTTGTGAAAATGCAAAATGACTGCCACGATGAGAAACAATATGAAGACTCCTCAAAATACTAAAAATAAAACCACCATATATTCTAGCAATTCAATTTCTAGGTATACAGGTAAAGGAGATGAAATCACTGCCTGAAAGACATATCTGCACTCTCGTCTTCACTGTAGCATAAATAGCTGAAACATGTCCACTGATGGATGAATGGATAAAGTGTAGTATATGTATACAGAATATTATTCAGACTCTAAAAAGAAAAAAATTTTTCTGTATGCAGGAAAATGCATGGACCTTGAAGGCATTATGCTAGGTAAAATAAGCCATGTGTGAGCATAAGTGCTTAGTCATGTCTGACTTTATGTGACCCCATAGAGTGTAGCCCATCAGCCTCCTCTGTCCACGAAATTTTCCAGGCAAGTATACTGGAGTGAGTTGTCATTTCCTCCTCCAAGGGGTCTCCCATCACAAGGAACAAGTCCACATCTCTTGCATCTCCTGTATCAGCAGAAGATTGTTTCCAGTTGAGCAACCAGGTAACAGAACAAATATTGCATGATTCCACTTATGTGAGGTGTCTAAAATAGTCAGACTCAAAGAAGCAGAGCAGACTAGTGATTGTCAGAAGTAAGAGTGGGGAAAATGGGGAATTGTTGTTCAACAGGTATAAAGTTTCATGTTGGGAAAGGAGTAGGCCAAGGCTGCATATTTGTCACCCTTCTTATTTAATTTATGACATGCAAAATGCTGGGCTGGATGAAGCACAAGCTGGAAACAAGATTGCTGGAGAAATATCAATAGCCTCAGCTATGCGGATGACAACACTTTTATGGCAGAAAGTGAAGAGGAACTAAAGAGCCTCTTGATGAAGGTAAAAGAGGAGAATGAAAAAGTTGGCTTATAACTCAACACTCAGAAAACTAAGATCATGGCATCCAGTCACATCACTTCATAGCAAATAGATGGGGAATCAATGGGAATGGTGACAGACTTTATTTTGGGGGGCTCAAAATATCACTGCAGATGGTGGCTGTAGCCATGAAATCAAAGGACATTTGCTCTTTGAAAGAAAAGCTTTGAATAACAAACTTAGATAGCATATTAAAAAGCAGAGACACTACTTTGCTGACAAAGGTCCATATAGTCAAAGGCATTGCTTTTCCAGTACTCAAGTGTGGATGTGGGAATTGAACCATAAAGAGGGCTGAGCACCAAAGGATTGATGATTTTGAACTGTGGTGTTGGATAAGACTTTTAAGAGTTCCTTGGACTGCAATGAGATCAAACCAGTGATTTCCTAAAGGAAATCAATCCTGAATATTCCTTGGAAGGACTGATGCTAAAGCTGAAGCTCCGATACTTGGCCACCTGAAGCAAAGAGCTGACTCATTAGAAAAGATCCTGATGCTGGGAAAGACTGAAGGCAGGAGGAGAAGGGAATGACAGAGAACGAGATGGTTGGATGACATCACTGACTCAATGGACATGAGTGTGAGCAAACTTTAGGAGATGGTGAAGGATAGGAAACCCTGGTGTGCTACAGTCCATGGGATCACAAAGAGTTGGACATGACTGAGTGACTGAACAACAATATAATATGAATACATTCTAGAGATCTGCTTATAGTGCTAATAGTTAACAATGCTTTGAATTCTCCAGGCCAGAATACTGGAGTGGGTAGCTTTTCCCTTTTCTAGGGGATCTTCCCAACCCAGGGTAGAACCCAGGTCTCCCACCTTGTGGGCAGATTCTTTACCAGCTGAGCCACAAGGGAAGCCCAACAATGTTGTACTGTATACTTAAAAGCTTGTTAAGAGGGTAGGTCTCATGTTAAGATTTACTACATTTAAAAAGAGAGAGAGATACCATTAACACATTATTAACTGGATATTTATTATAGCCACGGGCATTTGCTTCTACAAAGATGCCCCAGTCAGTAATATGTTAACAGAGTTAAGAGGCAAGCAACCTATCAGAAGAAGAAATCTGCCATGCGCTGTGCCATGTGCTGTGCTCAGTAATGTCTGACTCTGCCATCCCATGCAAGTAGCCCACCAGGCTTCTCTGTCCACAGTATTTTCCTGGCTAGAATACTGGAGTATGTTGCTATTTCCTCCTCCAGTGGATCTTCCTGACTCAGGGATGGAACCCGTATCTACCACATCTCTCGCATTGCAGGCAGATTCTTTACTACTTAGTGGAGGCTCATAGATATGCTCAGAATAACCCATATAAGTAAGACTCCTATTAATCAATAGAGATACAGAGTTTCAATAAATAATATCCAAACACTTAATAGTATTTGAAAAATCGCTTGATCTCAGTAAACATCACAGAAATGCAAATTAAAATCACAATGAACTCAGTCCACAGCAGAAAGGCTTAAAAAAAAAAAATCTGGCAATGCTGAAATGTGAAACAACTAGAAATCTCATACACCATAGAGATATGAATAAATTGGTCCAACCACTTTGGAAAACAGCCTCAGTTCAGTACAGTTCAGTCACTCAGTTGTGTCCGACTCTTTGCGACCCCATGAATCGCAGCACGCCAGGCCTCCCTGTCCATCACCAACTCCCGGAGTTCACTCAGACTCACGTCCATCGAGTCCATGATGCCATCCAGCCATCTCATCCTGGGTCGTCCCCTTCTCCTCCTGCCCCCAATCCCTCCCAGCATCAGAGTCTTTCCAATGAGTCAACTCTTCACATGAGGTGGCCAAAGCACTGGAGTTTCAGCTTTAGCATCATTCCTTCCAAAGAAATTCCAGGACTTATCTCCTTCAGAATAGACTGGTTGGATCTCCTTGCAGTCCAAGGGACTCTCAAGAGTCTTCTCCAACACCACAGTTCAAAAGCATCAATGTTTCTGCATTCAGCTTTCTTCAGAGTCCAGCTCTCACATCCATACATGACTACTGGAAAAACCGTAGCCTTGGCTAGACAGACCTTAGTCGGCAAAGTATTGTCTCTGTTTTTGAATATACTATCTAAGTTGGTCATAACTTTTCTTCCAAGGAGTAAGCATCTTTTAATTTCATGGCTGGAAAACAGCCTGGGAGTATTTAATAAAGCTAAACACATAAATGGCTACAACACAATCATACTTCATATATAATTAGAATAATATCCTCATACTTTAAGATATTAATATATGACAGAGTTACATATTTATGTTCATCCATGCAACACATAGAAATATGTAACCCAAATTTCTACCAGTAATAAAACATAAATTAATATTGGTATATTTATATGAATTTTGTAGTAGTACATTTATACAATGGAACATTACACAAGAATGAAAAAAATACTGCTACACACAAGAAGAAGGAAATTCACAACCATAAAACTGAGCAAAGGGAGCCATATATAATACTGCAATACTGTATGTTCTATTTACAGAAAGTTCAAAATCAGGTAAAAGTAAGCAGTTGTGATAAAAGTCAGGAGAGCTACCAAGTGAGTGCTAATTTTTTGCTGTATCGTGATCCTGGGGGTGATTGTAAGAGCATGTTCAAGTCTAAAATTTTGTTGAAGTGTTCATTTTTTATTTGTTCACTTTAAGTATACATTTTGTACTTTATTAAAGAATTTATTTTAAATTATTAAATGTATGACTACCAAAATTAATATACAAAGGAGCCTATAGAATATATTCAAATAGCTCATAAGCTCAATATTGTTTTAGTGAGGGTCTTTTAATTGGTATTTCTATTTCAAAAGTATCATTTTTTTCCCTTTATTTTCCCACTGGAACTCTGGAAAATTTTCCCATTCAGTAAATATTCACCAAAATACAACATTTAAGAGTTGTCTTATACTATCTTCTCTAGATGCAATTGACTGACTTAATTGATCCCATACTGTAAGATACCTAGGTTATTTATTTTAAATTCTTCAATGAATAGTCTGTGAATATCTTTTACAAAAATTTAAATTTTCCAAAGAACTAAATAGACATTTCTCCAAAGAAGACATACAGATGGCTAACAAACACATGAAAAGATGCTCAACATCACCCATTATTAGAGAAATGCAAATCAAAACCACAATGAGGTACCACTTCACACCAGTCAGAATGGCTGCGATCCAAAAATCTGCAAGCAATAAATGCTGGAGAGGGTGTGGAGAAAAGGGAACCCTTCTACACTGTTGGTGGGAATGCAAACTAGTACAGCCACTATGGAGAACAGTGTGGAGATTCCTTAAAAAATTGCAAATAGAACTACCTTATGACCCAGCAATCCCACTTCTGGGCATACACACCGAGGAAACCAGAATTGAAAGAGACACATGTACCCCAATGTTCATCGCAGCACTGTTTATAATAGCCAGGACATGGAAACAACCTAGATGTCCATCAGCAGATGAATGGATAAGAAAGCTGTGGTACATATACACAATGGAGTATTACTCAGCCGTTAAAAAGAATTCATTTGAATCACTTCTGATGAGATGGATGAAACTGGAGCCAATTATACAGAGTGAAGTAAGCCTGAAAGAAAAACACCAATACAGTATACTAACACATATATATGGAATTTAGGAAGATGGCAATGACGACCCTGTATGCAAGACAGGAAAAAAGACACAGATGTGTATAACGGACTTTTGGACTCAGAGGGAGAGGGAGAGGGTGGGATGATTTGGGAGAATGGGAATTCTAACATGTATACGGTCATGTAAGAATTGAATCGCCAGTCCATGTCTGACGTAGGGTGCAGCTTGCTTGGGACAGGTGCATGGGGATGACCCAGAGAGATGTTGTGGGGAGGGAGGTGGGAGGGGGGTTCATGTTTGGGAACGCATGTAAGAATTTAAGATTTTAAAATTAAAAAAAAATAAATAAATAAAAAATAAAAATAAATTAAAAATAAATAAATAAATAAACTCAGGTTGGCATGATGAAAAAAAAATTAAATTTTAATTGATAATTATCCTTAGAAATAATTCCTAGATCACAAGCTATGAATTTTTGAGCCTCTGTAAAATGGCAAGCTGCTAATTCAACAGATTGTACAAAATTAATTGCAACAAATGGACACTACACTCTCACTAGCACTAATAATTATTCTATTAAACTTTGCCAAATTAACAAGTGAAAAATTTTTAACTCATGTTTCATTGATTTCTAGTATACTTAAATATGTTAACGGGCATTATATTTATTTTCCTATAAATTAACTGTGTGTCCTTTCCCTCTCCTTTTCTTTCTATTGAGACACCTGCTTTTTTCCTAATGTTCTGTAAAATTTATGTAATAAAGATAACCTATGCTTTGCTATATTTATTGTAATTGCTTTCATTTAACAACTGATTCTCAAATGTGTTTATTCCCACTCCTGGGCATATAGCCAGAGTAAAACATGGTTCGAAAGGATAAATACAACTCAATGTTCATTGCAGATCTGTTTACAGTAGTCAAGACATGGAAGGAACAAAAATATCCATCAGGAAGTGAATGGCTAAAATGTGGTACATATATACAATGGGATATTACTCAGCTGTAAAAAGATGAAATAATGCTATTTGCAGCCACATGGATGGACCTAGAGATTATCACAGTGTGTGAAGTAAATCAGCCAGAGAAAGACAAATATTATATGACATCCCTTATATGCAGATTGTTAAAAAAAAAAAAAGATACAAATGAACTTACCTAGAAAACAGAAACAGACTCAAAGACTTAGAGAATGAATTTATGGTTACCAAGAAGAAAGGGTAGGGAGAGAGATAGATTAGGAGTTTGAATTTGACATGTATACACTGCTATATTTAAAATATGTAACAAACAGAGCCCTGCTGTATAGCATAGAGGATTCTTCTTAGTCTGTAATGACCTAAACGGAGAAATAATTTGAAAAATAATAGAAAAAAAAACTAAAGTGAAATTAAAAAAAAAGAAAAGTGGCCATTTCAAGTCAGTTTAATGTAATTTTACATGTCATGTTGACTGGGTCACAGGATGTCCAGATATTTGGTCAAACATTATTCTGGGTGTGCCTATGAGGGTGTTTCTAGATGAGATTAACATTTAATGCAGTAGACTAAATAGATTGCCCTTCTTGGTGCAGGTGGGCCACACCTAATCAGTTGAACACCAGAAGCACATTAAGGACTTAGTAAGAAAGAATTTTATCTTTCTGTCTGTCTTCAATCTGGGACATGGGTATTCTCCTACCTTCATTCTCAGACTTGGTTTGGAACTATAAAATCAGTTCTCCTGGGCCTCCAGCTTGCTGACTACAGATCTTAAGACTTGCTAACTTCCACAATCATGTGAGCCAAATCATTATAATAAATACTTTTTCTTATATATTAATAAATTATATGATTATATATAGATATGTGGAGAAGGCAATGGCACCCCACTCCAGTACTCTTGCCTGGCAAATCCCATGGACAGAGGAGCCTGGTAGACTGCAGTCCATGGGGTCACTAGGAGTCAGACATGACTGAGTGACTTCACTTTCACTTTTCACTTTCATGCATTGGAGAAGGAAATGGCAACCCACTCCAGTATTCTTGCCTGGAGGAATTCTTGCCCAGGGACTGGGGAGCCTGGTGGGCTGCCCTCTATGGGGTCACACAGAGTCAGACACAACTGAAGCGACTTAGCAGCAGTTGCAGCAGCAGCATATAGATATGTATCTTCTGGGTCTTGTTTCTCTGAAGAACACAAATAAATGTGTGTTAATTTTTCCTCTATTTTGCATTCTTTAATTTAATTTTTAAATTTAGTTGAAGGTTTTGTTAAAAAGAGAAAATCAAACTTCCCTTATTGTTTTTTTTTTTTCTTCCCCCCCCCCCCCCGAATGGCTGTCCTCTCTCTTCCTTGATCCTCTAAAATCCAGCACAAATGTTCTTCAATCTGTGCCATCACTGTGTTAGGCACTGACCTCTTTGTCTTCCTCTACCTGCAGCTA
Organism: Capra hircus; assembly: GCF_001704415.2. NCBI lineage: Eukaryota > Metazoa > Chordata > Mammalia > Artiodactyla > Bovidae > Capra > Capra hircus. Next base: position 114,888,396 of record NC_030810.1, read on the forward strand.
TCCATGGTACTCTGATCAGTTTCTCTAAACACCTAGGTTTCCTTTGACTGCTCCCATTAGGGAAATTCCTGCCATCATGACTGCTCATGAAAAGGATGCCTCAATTATTAATCTTACCTAAATCAAATCCATTCTTAACATGTTTCTTTGGAATTTTCATCCCATACCTACTGCTAAGATGTCCAATATCTGAGATTTCTTCTACTTATTCATTATTCTCATTATTCTCTCTGTGTCTCTCACCCCTGGTCTGCTGAACTATTCCAGACTTATATAGGTAGTGATAATATGCACCACCGTAGAGTCAAAGACCTAGGAGAGCTTTGGAAAAGGGTTTGAATATCAGTTTATTCATTTGAAAATTATAATAATTCCACATTAAAAATTGTTCTGGACAATGAATATAAGAGAGCATTGCCACATAAAATGTAGGACACTGTTAAATTTGAATTTCAGAAAAACAACAAATATGTTTTAGTACTTTCCATGCACTATCTGGAAACTCTAATATGAGAACATGCTGTAATGGGGCAAAACATTATTTAACAATAAACGGAAATAATAAAATAAAGAAACAGGAGGAGAAGGAGAACAACCCATTTTACTGTTTGTGTTCATCTATATCAGAGGTCATTAAGTTATTATAATCTGAAATAATATCTATTCTGACAATAAAAGGAGTCAAAATTAACAGCAAAGGGTATGGCTAGCAAAACAACTTTCTTCTTACAGCTTCCAGTAGTGCATAGAGTCAATTTACAGAGTCAGTCCCTTATCCCTTAAAAATATAATCCATCCAGGGAACTGAAGTGTGTAGGATACAGGGGAGCAGAAGGGGACTTAGCAAGAGAAAAGGAATAAAACACTCTTTCCCCAAGTTCTCTGATGAATCTGATCTTGTGTTACTCTCTTGCTGATGGTGACAGCTGGGCTGCCCAAGGCGCTGCTGATTCATTCTCAAATTAAAACAATAAAACTTACTAACAACTCTTCAAGTCCTCAAGCTAAGAGATCTATAAACTGTTTCCTCTTTTCCTAAACTCCATAAAATTACTTCTTCATCTCTTTTTCCTTTTTAACTACAGAACTTAAGTAGTCTTATAAAATGTTAGAACTCTATTTCTTCTCCCAGTTTGCTGTTAGCCTTGGTTTTACTCAGGGTTTATTCTCTTTCCTTTTTGGAACTGTGTGATTCCCTAAAAAGAGCAGAGTCTGGAATGTGACAAACACAAGCTCTGATCCTCGTTTCCCCACTTACAGCAGTGAGCTAGTCAGTGATGCTCTCACAGCATCAAATGTCTCATCCGTACAAATGGACTTTATAATAAGTTACAGAAATTTTCTGGCAATGCCACAATCAAACATACAAAGAGTTTACTGGATTACTCAACAACCATTTCAGGACAAGAATATATACCGTTCTCCACTTCTTTGAAACTCTCTTGTAAGTCTTCTTCAAAAACAGAGAAGAAACATCTATACTTGGGATCTTGTGCATTAACAGCAAATGAACAAATCAGAAAATATAAGTGATGGGGAGTAAACATATGCTCTAGAGTTAACAAAAGCCCCTTTCCTAAGGCTGAGTTTGGAAGGACATATACATACAGATTTATTTAAAGCAGTGTTTTCATGGAATTGAAATCAACGATGAGTAGGGTTCTAGACATATTCAGAGATTTTCCTTGCCATCACCTTTTTGTATGATGAGGCCCTCAAAAACATCTCTCTGTAGCTATTCTGGATTGTGTTTACATTCAGTCAGTCAGTCAAGTTGCTCAGTCATGTCCGACTCTTTGCGACCCCATGAACTGTAGCCTACCAAGCTCCTCTATCCATGGGATTTTCCAGGCAACAGTACTGGAGTGGATTGCCATTTCCTTCTCCAGGGGATCTTCCCAACCCAGAGATCAAACCCAGGTCTCCTGCATTGTAGACAGACACTTTACTGTCTGAGCCACCAGGGAAGTTGTATTTCCATTAGTCAGACTTTTTTTTTTTTTTTTTAAGAAAATTCACAAGTATAGATTAAGTGACCAGGGTGAATATTATTGCCCTTGTTTAACAAGTGAAGTAGTTAAAACTTGAAGGAAGTAAATGTGAAAGACAATACATTCAGGAAGATCCAAGAGTAGGCTGCTGCTGCTGCTGCTGCTAAGTCTCTTCAGTCGTGTCCGACTCTGCAATGCCATAGACGGCAGCCCACCAGGCTCCCTTGTCCCTGGGATTCTCCAGGTAAGAACACTGGAGTGGGTTGCCATTTCCTTCTCCAATGCATGAAAGTGAAGTCTCTCAGTTGTGTCTGACTCTTCGCGACCCCATGGACTGCAGCCCACCAGGCTCCTCCGACCATGGGGTTTTCCAGACAAGAGTACTGGAGCGGGGTACCATTGCCTTCTCCGAAGACTAGGCTATGTGTGTTCAAATACATAATGGATGCTGCAGCTAGAATTCTTGCTTGGGAGAAATTGTCAGCATGATTCCTAAGATATTTTAAGACTTTCTGCATTTGTTTGAGGCTCTTTCTCCATCTGCCCTGTTGATGTCATCTTCTGGTTAAGTAACATACTTGATTCCATATTCAGATAAAATATCAGGAAAACTTTATGGCCTCATACAGTGTGAATTAGAAGAGCAGCATTATGTTTAGAAAATATTTATATAATAAGAACTTAGAAATTTGATTTCTGGTTTCATGCTGCTATCATTGGTTTTTTTTTTTTTAAAGTAATCTAACCCCTTTGGAATTCATTTTCCTCATCAGAAAAAAATGGGCATAATGCATTTGATGATCTTAAAGGGAGAACCCTTCTTCCTACCCCCATTTCCATATACTATAAGCCGAACAAACAAAATATTCTCACTAGTGCTTGCATGCATGCTCAGTTGCTGCAATTGTGTCTGACACTGTGATCCAGTAGAGAGCAGCCCACCAGGCTCCTCTGTCCATGTGATTCTCCAGGCATGAATACTGGAGTGGATTACTATACCCTTCTCCAGGGGATCTTCCCAACCCAGGGATCAAACCTGCATTTCTTATGTCTCCTGCATTGGGAGGCAGGTTCTTTACTACTAGTGCTGCCTGGGAATCCCCATTAGTTCTTATATACACTCAAAAAAATATCTTTCATCTTCAGAGTCTCTTTGCCTCTTTCTATCCAAACTATTATCATTCAATTGGTAGCCTCTCTGTACAATTTTACTGAGGTAGAACAGGTGATAAATTCATAAACTGTAATAAATTTATAAAGAAACAGCTATCACATATATGGTTATTGAACAGATAATCAGTAGACTTTACTGAGTACCAGCTAGAAGAGATTAAACAGAATCTACTTCTCTCAGAATTGTTTTGTGCCTTGATGATGTTTCCAGACTTACAGAGAAAATAAGCGCTAAGCAACATAGGACAATAACAAATGCTGCTGAAAGGTTGAGAACAATGAATCCTGAAACATTGTACAGAGAATTTCCTAAAGTAGAGGGTAATTATCTTGCCTTAAAAAAGAAGCAGAAGCCAAAGTCAAAGATCTGTCTTGGTAGATGTCACATTGCACTTGAAAACATGTGTATTATTTTCAAATATCTTTTGATATTGATTTCTAACATAATTCCACAGTGATAAAAGAACAGACTCTATGATTTCAACACCTTTAGACCATTAAATTTTTGCATCTTATTTTATGTCCTTGGATATGTTCCAGTGTCTCCTAGGTTATAGTGTATGGGAACTTGAATAGAATTTGTATCCTACTGTTGTGTGAAAATTTTATAAATCTTAATTATGTTGAATTGGATCATGGTGTTTTCAGGTCTACTCTATCCTACTTTTCTCTGTATTCATTCTTTTTTGAGAGCTTGATATTGAAACTCCAGCTAAAAATCTTAATTTATTTACTTGAAAAATAATTGTAATATACAGTGGAATTATGTGCAACTTTGTTCTGTATTTGCCAAGACTCTTGTAAATGTGTTATCATACTTTCATAAATTAAAAAATGAAAAGAGAAATAGAATAAAAACAAATAGAAGCCATACCAGATGTTCAGATTTAGATACAATATGACCCTCATTGGAAAAGACCCTGATGCTGGGAAAAATTGAAGGCAGGAGGAGAAGGGGACAGAGGATGAGAAGGTTAAATGGCATCACTGACTCAATGGATATGAGTTTGAGCAAACTCTGGGGGATGGTGAAGGACAGGGAAGCCTGGCATGCTGCAGTACATGGGGTTGCAAAAAGTCAGACACAACTGAACAACGGAACAACAACATAATATGACCTGGCAATAAAAATGGTTGTTTTCTTAAGTATTATTAAATATTTTACCATTACTAAAAGTTTTACCATTAAATGAATATTAACCTTTTGAGTAAATTTATTAGGCAACACTCCCCACACAACACACACGATAATCTAACATTCCCCTTCTTTTCTGAGCAAATCATCAGAATTGTAGTAAGCAAGTGTCATGTTTTTCTCTGTGGCTATAAACTTTGACCCTTGTTTTGAGAAAGGTGCAATATTTTATCACTACCTTTCCAAGAAAGAAGGCAAAATATATACTTTTCTGGTCTTCCTTGCAACCTGTGTGCAAATATATGCTCCGAGTGCTGTCTAAAAAGAGGGCTTCCTTGGTGGCTCAGGGTAAAGAATCCACTTACAAATGCAGGAGACATGGGTCTAATAGATCCCTGGGCTGGGAAGATCCCCTGGAGGAAGAAATGGCAAACCACTCCAGGAGTCTTGCCTGGAGAATTCCATGGACAGAAGACTCTGGTGGGCTACAGTTCATGGGGTCTCAAAAGAGTCAGACAGGACTTAACAACTAAAGAACAACAACAAAACTGCCTAAAAAAACACCTGTTAGAAAATATTAATATATTGAACTAAATTTCAACTTTTCTCCAGGCTTAAAATTTCTAATTACACTGTTAAGGGGATGGGTGAAAACAACTGCTGCTGCTGCTGCTAAGTCATTTCAGTCATGTCCGACTCTGTGCGACCCCATAGTCGGCAGCCCACCAGGCTCTACTGTCCCTGGGATTCTCCAGGCAAGAACACTGGAGTGGGTTGCCATTTCCTTCTCCAATGCATGAAAGTGAACAGTGAAAGTGAAGTCGCTAGTCATGTCCGACTCTTCGCGACTCCATGGACTGCAGCCTACCAGCCTCCTCCGTCCGTGGGATTTTTCAGGCAAGAGTCCTGGAGTGGGGTGCCATTGTCTTCTCCAAAACAACTGCTAGAGATTCTAATTGAGAGCTGAGCAACATTTTCTCAGGAAAGATTGAGATCATGTGGAATGCACCTTCAAGTGAAGATGTCATGGAAGCAAAAAGCTTGGGGCTATCATAAATCAAGTCAAGGTTTGGGGCACAGTATTGGTGGATTTGACACTGTAACATCCTGTGTTCAGGAGCTGGAACCAATGTATCCCTCAAGATCAGCAATGAAACATGATTGTGGGTGTTCGTGAAGCATAGGTTCAAGCTTGGCTGATCAGCCTTCAGTTGAGTTCAGTTCGGCTCAGTTCAGTCACTCAGTCGTGTCTCACTCTTTGTGCGACCCCATGGACTGCAGCAAAACAGGCCTCCCTGTCCATCACCAGCTCCCGGAGTTTACTCAAACTCATGTCCATTGAGTCAATGACACCATCCAACCATCTCATCCTCTGTCATCCCCTTCTCCTCCTGCCTTCTATCTTTCCCAGCATCACGGTCTTTTTAATTGAGTCAGTTCTTCGCATCAGGTGCCCAAAGTATTGGATTTTCAGCTTCAACATCAGTCCTTCCAATGAACACCCAGGACTGATCTACTCTAGGATGGACTGGTTGGATCTCCATGCAGTCCAAGGGACTCTCAAGAGTCTTCTCCAACACCACAATTTGAAAGCATCAATTCTTTGTCACTTAGCTTTCTTTAAAGTCCAACTCTCACATCCATACATGACCACTGGAGAAACCATAGCCTTGACTAGATGGACCTTTGTTGGCAAAGTAATGTCTCTGCTTTTTAGTATGCTGTCTAGTTTGGTCGTAACTTTCCTTCCAAGGAGTAAGCATCTCTTAATTTCATGGCTGCAGTCACCTCCACTTACTTTGTTCATACTGATGCTTCCTAAGACCCATTTGACTTCACATTCCAGGATGTCTGGCTCTAGCTGAGGGATCACACCATCATGATTTTCTTGGTTGTGAAGATCTCTTTTGTACAGTTCTTCTGTGTATTCTTGCCACCTCTTCTTAATATCTTCTGCTTCTGTTTGGTCCATACCATTTCTGTCCTTTATCGAGCCCATCTTTGCATGGAATGTTCCCTTGGTGTCTCTGATTTTCTTGAAGAGGTCTCTAGTCTTTCCCATTCTGTTTTTTTTTTTTTTTTTCCCCTCATTTCTTTGTACTGATCACTGAGGAAGGCTTTCTTATCTCTCCTTGCTATTCTTTGGAACTCTATATTCATATGGATATATCTTTCCTTTTCTCCTTTGCTTTTTGCTTCTCTTCTTTTCACAGCTATTTGTAAGGCCTCCTCAGAAAGCCATTTTGCTTTTTTGCATTTCTTTTTCTTGGGGATGGTCTTAATCCTTGTCTCCTGTACAATGTCATGAACCTCCATCCATAGTTCATCAGGCACTATGTCTATCAGATCTAGTCCTTTAAATCTATTTTTCACTTCCACTGTATAATCATAAGGGATTTGATTTAGGTCGTACCTGAATGTTCTGGTGGTTTTCCCTACTTTCTTCATTTTAAATATGAATTTGGCAATAAGGAGTTCATGGTCTGAGCCACAGTCAGCTCCCAGTCTTGTTTTTATTGATTGTATAGAGCTTTTCCATCTTAGGCTGCAAAGAATATAATCAATCTGATTTCGATGTTGACCATCTGCTGATGTCCATGTGTAGAGTCTTCTCTTGTGTTTTGGGAAGAGGGAGTTTGCTATGACCTTGGCAAAACTCTATTAGCCTTTGCCCTGCTTCATTCTGTACTCAAAGGCCAAATTTGCCTGTTATTCCAGGTGTTTCTTGACTTCCTACTTTTGAATTCCTGCCCCCTATAATAACAAAGACATCTTTCTTGGGTGTTAGTTCTAAAAGGCCTTGTATGTCTTCATAGAACCATTCAACATCAGTTTCTTCAGCATTACTGGTCAGGGCATAGTCTTGGATTACCATGATATTGAATGGTTTGCCTTGGAAATGAACAGAGATCATTCTGTTGTTTTTGAAATTGCATTCAAGTACTGCATTTCAGATTCTTTTTCTGACTATAATGGCTATTCCATTTCTTCTAGGGGTTCTTGCCCACACTAGCAAATAAAATGGTCATCTGAGTTAAATTCATCCATTTCAGTTCATTTTAGTTCGCTGATTCCTAAAATGTCGATGTTCACTCTTGCCATCTCCTGTTTGATCACTTCCAATTTGCCTTGATTCATGGACATAACATTCCAGGTTCCTATGCAATATTGCTTTTTACAGCATCCAACCTTATTTTCATCACCAGCTACATGTTGTTTTGCTTTGGCTCTGTCTCTTCATTCTTTCTGGAGTTATCTCTCCACTGATCTCCAGTAGCATACGGAGCACCTACTGACCTGGGGAGTTCATCTTTCAGTGTCCTACCTTTTTGCCTTTTAATACTGTTCATAGGGTTCTCAAGGCAAGAATACTGAAGTGGTTTGCCGCTCCTTTCTCCTGTGGACCACATTTTGTCAGAACTCTCCACCATGACACATCCATCTTAGGTGGCCCTACATGGCATGGTTCATAGTTTCATTGAGTTAGACAAGGCTGTGGCCCATGTGATGAGACTGGTTAACCCATGTCCAAGGTCAGAGAAACCTCAGTAAGATAGTAGGCACTGGAACACCTGTGAGGAGATATCCCACGTCCAAGGGCAAAGGAGAAGCCCCAGCAATATGGTAGGAGGGGCGAATTTGCATTTAGAATCAAACCCCATTCCTGCCAGAGAGGCTAATATGGCTCAAACAAACCTTGTGTGCACCAAGACCCAGGGACCCCACAGAGACTGAATCTGAACTGTATTTGAGTGTCTCCTGTGGGGGTACAGTTCAGCAGTGGACTGCCACAGGGAAAAGGGCTCTGGAATCCAACACACTTGGATATGGCATAAGTCCTCTTTGAGGAGGTCACCATTAACCCCACCATAGAGCTGCCAGAACTTACACAGGACTGGAAATAGACTCTTAGAGGGCACAGATAGAACCTTATGCACCAGGACCCAGGAAGAAGGAGCAGTGACCCCACAAGAGACTGGCCCAGACTTGCCTGTGAGCGTCCAGAAGTCTCCAGCAGTGGCATGGGTTGGTGGTGGCCTGCTGCTGGGTTGGCAGCATTCAGTGTAGCAGTACCTGCATGGGATCTTTGAAGGGGTTCACCATTGTCTTCATTGCCTCCACTGTGGTTTGAACGCACGTAAATAGCATGGAGGAAGCACATGTCCACCCATCAACAGAAAATTGAATTAAAGATTTACTGAGCATGGCCCCGCCCATCAGAACAAGACCACGTTTTCCCCTCAGTCAGTCTCTCCCATCAGGAAGCTTCCATAAGCCTCTGATCAGCTTTTCCATGTATTTATTGAGTTCTTGACTATCATTTTAATTAATTCTTTGTCAACAAGAATCAACAAGAGTTTGTTTCATTGCTCAGAGCTTAGAATACTAACTCATACAAGAGCCAGTAACATATGAAGATAAATGCCTATTGCTGATTTATAGATTTGTAAAAATTTGACTATTGAGGAGAAAACTTATTTATGCTTCAAAATAAGTGAGAAAAGGGTAGAACACAATAGAAGAGTGGATCCTGGTTTGCTGTGGGATTTCTGGGGTTGGTATCTACTTTCCACCTATATCTTGAATTACTAAAAGCAAGAGACTTCCTGTAGGTAGGGAAAATCACAGTTGTCAGGTATTGTCCAAAAGGGGACACTGATGTCCACTGCACACAACCTATCCATCCCAAGGGGAAAATACATGGATTGGAAGAATGTTCACCCATGTGACAGGTGCCTGGGGTTGAACAAACAGTGTTGGATTGTGTGTGGGCTTTGGAAGAATTGTTAAATTTAATTTATCTGAACCAGTAGTTTCTAAATTATAGTGAGGGTGAGAATCAGCTGGAGAGCTTGTTAAAACATAATCTGAAATTCTGCTTTCTGAATCTGATGTAGTGGCTCTCTGTAGGGGTGAGATCTGAGATTCTGCATTTCCAAGTTGCCAGGTGATGATACTGACACTTAGGGAATTACTCTGACTAGCAAGGTGCTAGGCAACTTAAAAGTTATCCACAAATGCCCATTAGTTTTAGCAGAAAACTAATATTGGTGACCTTGAAGACAGCAGCTTCAGTGGTAGAATGGAGGCAGATGCCAGATTATCCATCTCAGAAATGAAAGAATGTTAAGAAAACAGGGACAGTAATGAACTCTCTATAAATGCAGGGGAGATAGGATATAAAAACATGAGAAACTCTAAAGAGCTAATAGGAAAAAGCCATCAGAGAGGGAGAGACTGAAACTTTTGGAAATAGAGGCATCGATCAATGAGTGCAATTCTTAGGGAGGCTAGAGAGGATGGAAACTAGCACATAAGTTAAGGATTAGTCCTTGACAAAAAGAAGCACCTCTTCCACCCAAACAAGTGGGGGGGGGAAGAATCCAAGAGTGGGATGATGTGCATACATTAGTAAATTTGGTGTCAGATAATATAGAATTTCTGTATGCTAGTCAGGAGGGAATAAGTTCTTTATTGAGAGTGAGGAAGCATATATAAGGTGAAAATATTTGAAGAAAATGGGGAAAATTGGAAACAGTCATGTGGATTTAGATCATACAGGAAAATCGATTAAGGATCAGAATTGTGTAAGGTCCAAAAGTGACTCCAATCTACAAGATTTTTTGCTGTTGTTGTTGCTCTCTTTTGCTCTCTGTTGTTGCAGCACTTAGTGCTGGGCCCTGGGATATAGGCTCAGATAGTGTAGATAATTACATTTAATTAGAATTGGGGTTTTGCCAAGGTGGATGCAATGGAAAGACCATAGAGCAGAAGAATTTGTTGAAGGTCTGATTTTTGTATGTTTGTTAAAGTAAGAAGAGAAGTGAGCCCTTTATCTTAAAGTGATGTACAATATTGAAAAGAAACATTAAGATTTTAATTTTTTACTACTTGCAAACTGCTTAGATAATAATGGGCAAAGGCATTCATTAGCAAGGAAAAACTATATAAATTGTGAATTTTGTAGTACATTAAAGCAAAATGTCAGTCTGTATTTTAAATTCTTATCAGGAACAACTATTAGAAGAATAATGAAATAAGTCATTTTCATATATTTATAGCACATATTCGTTATTCTGTCTCTCAGAAAGAGCTGCCTATACAAATGAATTTAAGTGCTTTTTCATTAGTATAAATAAAATGTTAAGCAGTATGAGGAATTGCTGTAAATACTGTAGGCTAAAGTACTTTCCGTAATCTTTTTCTTGAAAGATGGTGGCAGTTAAAAGAATATTTCAATACTTGTTCTTGGTAATGAACAACATAAACCCGGAGAAGTAAAACCTCTTTTCTTGGAAAACACATGACAGCAGCAGTTGAAAGGGAAGATCTTGAAACGAATCTCTCCTCATCTGATGCCCACAGAGTCAATGCATTTCACAAGAAGAAGTAGGTTTTAACATTTTCACAGCTGCTCTCCACCACTCACCTATGTTCCACGTTCAGCCAACATTACTTCAAGGTCTTTTCTCCTTCCCTTTTATGTCATCACAATGGAGAATTAATTCTAAAACCATATTAAGGCCAAGGCCCTTCTTGATCTGGCGCCAAGCAACTTATTCTCCTGCTCATTTACTGTATTCAATCTACATAAACCTCCTTCCTCAAGAAAGTCAGCTTCTTGAGCTTTGTTCTTTCTCTGGCTGCTTGTACTTTGGGTTCCTTCTGTCCAGAATACTCTTTCTTCAGATAGTTACATGGTTCACTTCTTCAATTCATTTTAATTCACGTATTTTTTGTTGGTTTTATTGTCATTTTATTTTATTTTTTTTTATTTTATTTTTAATATAAATTTATTTATTTTAATTGGAGGATAATTTCTTTACAATATTGTATTGGTTTTGCCATACATCAACATGAATCCACTACGGGTGTACACATGTTCCCCATCCTGAACCCCCACCCTCTTCCCTCCCCATACCATCCCTCTGGGTCTCACTTTAAAAGTCATCTCCTCAGAGCTAACTTCCCTTATCATCCTATCTAAAAGTCGTCCTCCATTACTCCATCCTTTACTCTGTGCAGTACAGCCTACTATTTGCAAAAATTGATCCTTTCTTTTTCCTGTAGAATTAGACCTGTCTGGTTATTCTATAGAATTGTCCCCTCTACAGCTGGTGAACTTTCATTAAGATTTTCTGAAATGAAGATAAATGGAAATGTTGTGTACCTTCATATCAAGCCAGCTCCATACACCCTGAGGATGCCATCTTTTTTGCTATCATTCCTCTTCCTTCTGTCTAAGTCTCAGTGGGCACCCAGTCACAATTATACAGATAACAACAAGGCACTCAGGCATTGGGAAGCAACAAAGAAATCTAGATTCTTAACTGGAATGTGGGGCCTAATTTTCCAACAACCTAGAACACGGATCTTAAATTATTAAGTGAGAGAAAAATGAACTTCTATCTTCTCTAAGCCACTGAGTTTGTATCAGATTTCTTTACTATAGCAACTTTGTGTGTATGCTAAGTTGCTTCAGTCATATTGGACTCTTTGTGACCCTGTGGACTGTAGCCCACCAGGCTCCTATGTCCACGGGATTCTCCAGGCAAGAATACTGGAGTGGGTTGCCATGCCATTCTCCAGGGGATCTTCCCAACCCAGGGACTGAACCCTAGTCTCATATCTCTTGCATTGGTAGGCAGGTTCTTTACCACTAGCACCACCTGGGAAGCCCTGTTACAGCAGCTTAGTCTTACCTTATCTTGCTTTGCTACATTTCTCCTCACAGCCCTTACTATAATTTGACATGATATTATTTGTATATATATATATTTTACTTTTTATTTTATATTGGAGTACAGCCAATTAACAATGTTGTGATAGTTTTAGGTGGACAGCAAAGGGACTCAGGTGGATATATATATATATACACATATACATGTATCCACTCTCCCCTAAACTCCCCTCCCACCCAGGCTGTCATATAACATTGAGTAGAATTCTCTGTGCTCTACAGTAAGTCTTTGTTGGTTATCCATTTTAAACATAGCACTGTGTACATGTTTATCCCAAACTCCTTAACTATCCCTTCCCCTCATTCTTCCCCCCTGGTAATTATATATGTTTTTGTTTTGTTTGCTTATGTTTTCCTCACTTAAATGCTGCTCCATGAGGAGAGCATCATTGTGTCATTCCTTGTTCTGTTCAAACATGTAGAGTAGTGCCTTGCATATAGTGAGCACTCAAAAACCAGTCGGGTTGAGTGATGAGTATATGAATGAATGTTGAATAAACTATACTCCCACTGGAGCTCTGCAATCAGACCTGCTGTTCTTGGCCCCTCAATACCTCCTGCCCTCCCACCTGTGCCCCACAGTGTGTATATAGGCTGTACAAATGCCTGGACTGAATCAACACGAGGTCTGGACTTGGTTGCAGGAACCCAAGGCAGCAGAGTTCAGCAAGTACAGCTGAGCTCTACAGAAATGTAGTTCAGTAACTTGGCTTTCAGTGGGTGTATACCTCTGTCAGATACCTGCACACTAATGGCCATTTCAGAAAGTAGACAGGTTGGCAAAGCAAAAGGAATTGAGCCTTGCAAAAAACTCATCTCCAAGATTAAATCTTTGAAGATCCTCAGATAGCCATTATTTCCCTGGCTCCCTTCCAACTGAGAGAGTCAGCAAAATGATCAGTGTCTTATCTCTCAGGTAAAGGAAGATACTCAGAGCCCATTTCTTCTTGAGTGCACAAAATAAAAAATTCTACTGAGTAGTTACTTCCTGTGTTTGGCAGTTTCAAGATAGACAGTACTTTTCTGGAATGGAGGGGGAGTTGGCAACTGCAAGTTTTCACATGCTAAGATAGCTCATCAGCTTCTCCTGGCATGACTGTTAAGTGGGTTTAAGTGCTGCATTCTTTTTTATAATTTACAGAATTGTGGATTAAATATACATTATATTTCATTTATAAGGGTGGCCTGAGGGTTCAGATAATTCAAAGCAAATATGAGTTAATAGTAAAAAAAAAAAAGGGGGGGGGAATTTCTTCACAATTTTACCTTTTAACTGATTCACTTGACAAATTAAATTGTTTACACATACATGCATATGTACACATACACAGAGGAATTAACTTTATGAAACAGTCTTTCTTATAGTCAAGGCTGGATTTCCAAATGTTTTACTAGTACTTTCCCTCCTATTTTTTCTGCACAGATTATAAGTTCCTTGAAAGCAAGATTTGAATTTAATATTTTCCTTGTTTTTAATCAGAGAATTTGACACAATGTTGCAAATACAATGCACTCTCAACAAACACTTGATTAAATAATTAGAGCTAGAAGTTAATTTGCAGTTTCAATACATAAAAACCTTCAATAAACTCTAAATTCTATTTGGAGATTATTAAACCCCAAGTAATTAACACTGATCCACAGAAAAGATTCAAATTGAATTAGGCCATTTTGAAGGAATCAAGCTGCAGCCATGCACAATTTCAACTTTATCTAAACTGAAGATTGATCCTCCTCTATATCACTTAATTTACCCCTTTAGGATGCTAATGAATTCCAGTACTTCCTTTGAGACCTAGACAGGCAGAGCCATTGTCCCAAGCCCTATATTTCAAGGGACCCAACCTCTGGAGCTATGGAGTGCTTTCCTTGAAATTTTCCAAGTCCTCTTCCAATGTCTGGGACAAGCTAGGACCATCAGTGTCATCCTTACAAGGTGCCCCAAGTGGTGCCCCACTTGGAAGACAAGTGGTCCCTGGACCTATTTTCTGTTTTGTGCAGGTACCCTATGATGCTTTATCCCCTGTATGGAGTTAACCAGATGTCCCAAAGAGCTCCAGGACTCATGTCTATGGAATTTTATTAGCCCCATGTCTAAGAACTTGTTCCAGGAGAATGGTTCACCAAGTGAATTACTGTTCCTGGCAGATGAGATATTTCTTTTACAGTATTGTATAGGAATTGACTGTAAGAATGGTGTTGACCCACTAATTTTGGGTGGCAATCATTCACATAGGAACATGAGTTCAAGGATCTGAGCTACCAGTTATTTCTTTCTGACGATTGGGCTTTACCTACATATAAGGGCCTTGCATTACTTCTGGCAGTAGTACTGTCTCTGACATGCAGAACCAGAGGGAGATGAGGGTCATGGTGGAAATCTCTTATACTTACACCCCCTACCACTGGCACTAACCCTGTGGTATCTTTGGGTTGGACAATATTCCCTAAGTGGTTGTACTTAAATTCTCTGAGGGTTTTCAAGACAGTTACTCCATAATACCAATGGATTCTTCCAAACTATATCCTAACTTGGCTCAAATTAATGTAGTAACATCCTGCTTTCCTGGGTCAATGTTAAGCCATGCTGGATGTATTGGCTAAGGATGCTATAACAAATTACCACAAACTTGGTGACATTAGACAAAAGAAAAAACACATTTTTTAATACTTTTTGAGGACAGAAATACAAAATAATTTTCACTGGGCTGAAATCAAGGTGTCAGCAGGCCAAGCTATTTACAGAAGCTCTAAGAAACAGTCTATTATTTGACTTGCCAACTACTGGTGGCTGTATGACCAAATCTATGCCCCCATGGTCACAGTGTCTTCTCTTCTGAGTTCATTCTCTTCTGCTTCCCTTTCATAAGAACACCTGTGATTGCATTTGAACACTATGTAGGTAATCTATTTTGTGATCTATTTGCAGATGGTTATTCAGTCTATCATACTGGACAAGGGGGAAGGGGACACTCCATGAGCATATACCACTCTTTTTGTTCTCCTTTCCATAGGTGGTGATGTGTGGAAAATAGAAGAGTTAACACTGAAAGAGAGCTTATGCTAAGGGTGCAGTGAAGTCTGCCTAAAGTGTCCAAGAGTATATATATTTGCTAGTCCTGTTCATGTTATAAAAGTAATGTCCTGCTGTTCCAGTAGCAAAGAATCCACACAATGCAGGAGACACAGGTTTGATCCTTGAGTTAGGAAGATCTCCTGAAGAAGAAAATGGCTACCCACTCTAGTATTCTTGCCTGGGAAATCCCATGAACAGAGGAGCCTGGTGGTCTACAGTTCATGGGGTTACAAAAGAATAGATACAATTGAGTGATTAAATATCAATAATGCTATGAAACTCTGAGTGACAAATTTAAAAATTAATGCGCCCATTTTCCTGCATATTCTAAGTAAGATTGCCCATTTGCGGTTGCCATCAATGAGTGAGAATCCTTGAAATACAGTAGTATTTTCAGGTGGCATGATGGACAATGCAGCATCATATATAATGAGGTAACCAATATTGAACAAACGGTACTCTATGGGGAAAATGTACAGGCAAGAAGACCAATAGTGCTTCAATAATAACAGGTTTCAAAGATTGACATCTCTCATCTTTTTCTCATAGTGATAGATGTGAAAATAGTTAAGAACGGCAAACTTCACAATAAAGAACGCAAAGAAATGATTCCTAGACATGAACAGAAATAGTTGACGCCTGAATGATACAAATACCCTTCTTATGCACTGATTGGACAAGAAGCAAATATTTAAGTACCTCTTTTCTACTCATTATCCTAAAACTTCCCTAATAAATCACTATACCTCACATAGGTGCATGCATTTTGAAATATATTTTTAACATCAAATTACTTTACATATATAGGGCCTCAGAAAAAAAAATTGTCTGAGACCCCACAAATCCTAAACAGCTCTGAGGTCTTCTATATATTGTGACAATGAGGGAAAAAAATTTACTGATGTTAAAAATTCAGGGACAAAATTGTTCACCTACTCTATTATATGACAAATTATGTGAGCAACCATTGTGAAATTCCATTAGATTTGGATTTATATTAAAATTGATGGAATTTTTGTAGAGAAGCATCTTTAATGTAAGTTTTATCTCAACTGAAATAGAAACTTCATAAGACTAGGAAGTGACTGTTTTACTTCTTTAATCTTCTGAGGGAGTGTTTTTATCTTCTGAGGGAGTGTTTTTGGTTGTCACAATGGTTGTGGGAAATGATGGACATTTAGTAGGCAGGGACGTTCAATCTGTGGCATAGTCTAGCACTATAAAAAAGAATAATCCTGCAACCAAAAAAGCTGCTTTAAATGATCTTAGTTTTAAACCAAAATCATATTTAACTTCTAAAAATGTTTTTTAAAACTTTGTGATCCTCATGATCTTCCCACACTTGATAGTTAAACATATAAGATCTTCATGATTAGTGGAATTATTACTCCAACCTGAAATATTCATTGAAAGCATGTCAAATAATACAGCTTCTCTAGATTCTGCCTCAGTAAAATGAATACCTACAAGAAAAACTCCACTAAACCAGAAGTTTCCCTCAGTTGGTTTTCACAGAAAGTTTATTTTGAAGCTATTTATTATTCAAATATGAGAAGAATTCAACAAAACCATGAATCACTATCATTAATTATTCACTGGGATTAAGGAATTGGTTATAATCATGTCTCCCTTTAATCCTGTTTTATTCATTTATATTCTTGGCAAACTCTCCTGCTAAATAGATTCAAGCTCACTGTGGGGACCCAGAGAAAGAATGGAAGGTCCCTAGGGTCAAAGAGAAGCCTTTGCTTAAATTTGATAAAATAAATTAGCATGGGATTATGGGTGCTATTAGCATAAAATCCTCCACTGCTGCTGCTCCAGGCTTCAGGAGAATGTTCAGTGATCATGTTGATTCTTGCCTGATTTTCCATGAAATTAGAGCTTCTCATATATCCATGCCAAAATAGTCAGACAGTGTGAGAAGTTGCTGTTCTTTGAAAATATGTTAGTGTGTGTGTGTCTGTGTGTCTAATGTTTGTACATGCTGGCATAGGGAGGAAAAAAACTATAGGTAGCTTTCAACCTCACAAAAGACCTCCAGGATCATGAGTGGTCCATCCAGCATTACTCTGTGCAGTGGAACAAAGAACAGGATATTTCCCTCGAAATATCGCTTCCAATGTTTACACCTGTGCAGAGTGTCTCTAACTTTACTTTCAGTCTTCTGTGACTTTAGTTATGAATTCTAGCACTTGAGTCATTATTAAGATTAAGCCTTAGGTTTCCCTCAAAAAAAAAAAAAAAAAAAGAGTCCTGTATCCTTGGTACATACTGGCTAAAGTTCTGCTTCTTCATAGACTTAAACATTAGCTCATCTGGAGTTTAAAGTGTTCCCAGTGTTCTGGGTTTTGTTGAACACACCCATATTTCCCCTGTGTGTTCTGTTCATTATTTTAGATTTCAGTGTTGTTTACAACTGAGTTTCAATTTCTCAGCTAAAGGCTGTGTATGGAATTTCACTTTCTTGGAGTAGAAAGTATCACCTAGACTACATGGATCCTATGAACTCTGGTTCTAACAGCTAACCCCTTACATCTTTGTGTTTTATGTATATATCATGGGTCTAGACATCACACATTCCTCCAAAGACATAAAGTAGATACTTGAATGTACATTATTTTATGAAATATATTCCTGGATTTGCAAATCAGTCATGTTTTAAACTAATTTGATCTATCTTTAAATAATCTAACTTGTTTCAGAATATTTTGTATTGTGAAAAATCAGCTTTTTTTTCTGACATAATTCCATTTCTGTCTAGAATAATTAGTTTTGCTTTTTTAAAAAATTAAACACTAAAGTCAAGGTTCTTTTTTACAATTTTATTACTTGTTAACAGATGATTTTGGTGTTCTGGTGATTTTGAAGAGGACAGAGATTTAACCCCACTTTCAGAAAGTTTGAAATTAGAAGGAAAATTAGGTGAAGGACCTTGCCATATACTTATATCTTACCACTGCTTGTCTATGGCTGGAGGACGGCTGTTAGAATATAACAAAACTGGATTTGAACAAATTTCTTTTCTCTATTGACTAGGTAAATTTGAACAGGAGACTTAAACTCCTAGAACCTCTATTTTTGGGTTAAGTTAAGGTTTAACATAATTATATTCATGAATATAATCACACATGTGTCATATAGTTAATAGGTATCACAGGAAATACTGAATGTGAATTTCTTAACAGAGGGTTGGATGACGCATTGGAAATGCCTAACAAATATGACCACCACCTACAGCCCCACTGTCCTATTGGTGAGCAAACATTTTGCTCTTGGGACACACTGAACTGCTATCCTTAAACCTTTATAATATCAAGAAACTCTATAGCCACAAGGGCTTAGGTCAGAAGTTTCTAGCCTTTTATATATCATGAAACACATAGAAAATCATACTATTTGTGAGGTGCACAGGAACCTGTAAGAACATGGCCCAAGTTCTGTTTCCCCTCTCTCCACACATGCACAGGTCAATTGACAGCTGAAGGAATCAATAAATCAGCAATGCTAGGCCCTAGAACTGTGGGAAGCTGACTTAGGATTCTGGACAATGTCATGTGGGCATCTGGAGAATAATGCAGTTTCCTCTATCTGCACCTTTAAAGCAGTGATGCAATTGAGAAAATGAAGTCACTAGGGTTTAACCAAACGAATTGCTCACACTATCATTAAAGAGTATTCTGTACATGAAATGCTGTAAGAGAAATTGTTAAAAAAAAAAAAACTTGGTTTTTGAGCTGGAGATACCATTCAACCACTCTTCCTTGATTGATCTGTAAGTAAAATTAAGTGTTCATCCTGTGTAAGACATGGGCAACTCTTGCCCACCTGCATTTCTAAATCCCACTTTACATAGATAACAGCACTAGAAGGGCCTCCAAGATCAAAAGATGTCTCCTCTCCTCTTTTCCCTTTGTTCCATGTCTGTTGTCCTGCATGCCAATACAGAAGAGAAGATCTTGAGTACTGTTACCCCTAGGAAGTACAAGACCTCCTTCAGCCCACCAGTTAACAAATGAAAAACCTAAGGTTGCTTTGCAAAAATAAGTTATTTCATTTTATGTAATTTGTATATGGGTTGTTCAAAGTTATTTGATATTAAAAATGTGAGAGGGAAACTCCACTGGGACTGGCAGAGTGACAATAACATTTAAATAAATGACTAAGCCTGACATCCAAATAGTTTATTTTTCAATACCCCACCACTCTTCATGATAATTCTCAGCCATAACCATAATGCTTTTGGTACCAACCTTATTTATTACACCTCAAGAATGCTACCTGTTTGCCTTTAATCTGATTCTAAGTTCTCTATCTTAAGAACATATTGGACAACCTGCAAGCAAAAAAAGAGGAGAAGGAAATGCTTCTGTATCAGTCTGCCTCTGCTTCGCTCTTATTCAGAGGTGTGCAATCATAAAAACTGTCCAATCAGAGTCAAGTTCTCCAAAGGTGGAGAGGGTTTCAATGGTCAGTCCTAAAGCAAAAGAACTTATTTCATTTTTTTTTTTTTTCCTATTAGAAATTTGGCTCCTCTGCTTATTCTGAGAGCAGGAAATTGTTTTTAAGGACGACTCTTGCTGTCAACAGTAGATATTGATTTTTCAGATTCTTTGTCTAAGAAGCCCAGACATAATGTTCACTGGGTCTGAATTTCAAAGACAGTTTGGTTTGAGCAACAATCAATGTTGATTCAGACCCTGCTCCCCAAGAAGTCTTTCTGTTTTGTCAAATCTACAGGTGAGGATCAGCTGGAAATGAAGCATCCACTGTGCCTCTATGCTTCCTACCATGTTCCATGAAACCTTGCGCCACAGAGGGGTTCAAAGTCCATTGTAGCATATTCCGACTGTTCAGACCTGCCCTCTCAGTCCTGAGGTGGAGAAGCCTGGTAGAGTTGGGGGAAGAAATGTGACACAAGGGCCCCCAAATCATGTCCGGTACCTCATCTGGCTACCAAAGTACTTTCCTCTCAAGGGTCCATTTCCTCTTTTGCACAATAAGAATATCAGACTATATTATACATTCTGGTTGGGAGTAATGGGGGAATTATTGCTCTCTAGCCGGCAAAAAGAGATTCTTGAAGGATTAGAAAATTCTTACCTACAACATTGACGTGATCTTTTAAAGCTCGACCCAACTCCCCCAAAATCATATCTTTAGAATTAATTTTCCCTGTTATGAAGAATTTAAATATAATTAATTTTTTATTCATAGGGGTGAGATAATCAAAAAAGAAAATTGTAGAAACAATATATTGGATGGGTCATAAGCTCTCTAGAATACTGATATCATGAGATTAAATGAAAAATAGGAATTTCCATTAGATGATAAGACCTAGAAAATGAGTTTAATGTAATTTTATAAGTTCAAATTTGAAAAATCTTTATAAAATGCATTTACTACAAGATAGACAGTTGTCATTATTGTTTAGTTGCTTCGGTTCAGTTAAGTTCAGTCGCTCAGTCGTGTCCGACTCTTTGCGACCCCATGAATCGCAGCTCGCCAGGCCTCCCTGTCCATTACCAACTCCCGGAGTTCACTCAGACTCACGTCCATTGAGTCAGTGATGCCATCCAGCCATCTCATCCTCTGTCGACCCCTTCTCTTCCTGCCCCCAATCCCTCCCAGCATCAAAGTCTTTTTCAATGAGTCAACTCTTCGCGTGAGGTGGCCAAAGTACTGGAGTTTCAGCTTCAGCATCATTTCCTCCAAAGAAATCCCAGGGCTGATCTCCTTCAGAATGGACTGGTTGGATCTCCTTGCAGTCCAAGGGACTCTCAAGAGTCTTCTCCAACACCACAGTTCAAAAGCATCAATTCTTCAGCGCTCAGCTTTCTTCACAGTCCAACTCTTACATCCATACATGACCACTGGAAAAATCATAGCCTTGACTAGATGGACCTTAGTTGGCAAAGTAATGTCTCTGCTTTTCAATATGCAGAGACATATTAAAGTCATAAGTTTAGTTCACTTAGTCATGTCCAATTCTTTGCTGTCCCATGGAATTGTAGCCCACTTGCCTCTCTGTTCATGGGATTCTCCAGGCAAGAATACTGGAGTAGGTGCCATTTCCTTCTCTGGGGGATCTTCCAGGGATCGAACTCCCACCTCCTTCAAGTAGGACCTAACCATATCAATGTTACAATTTTTCAGGCACAAATAATTAAGAAACGCACAGCATTTTCTTAAAATAATATTCTTCTGAAAAAGAAAGAATTTTAAAATTATTTATCTAAATTTGATGCAAAGGCAGATGCCATTTAGATTGATACAAGGAAATGACAACAATTATCTATGGTTCAATACTTACTTAAAATTTCCAACCAATAACAGGAATTGCTTCACAACATTTGTCCCAATTCTTTACAAACATAGTTAACCATTTCTTTTTTTTTAACCTTTAATTCATTTATTTACTTTTTAAAAATTATTTATTTTAATTGGAGGCTAATTACATTACAATTTTGTAGTGGGTTTTGCCATATATTGACATGAATCAGCCATGGGTGTACATGTGTTCCCCATCCTCTTCCCACTTCCCTCCCCATCTTATTCCTCAGAGTCATCCCAGTGCACCAGCCCTGAGCACCCTGTCTCATGCATCAAACCTGGACTGGCGATCTGTTTCACATATGAAAATATACATGTTGCAATGCTATTCTCTCAAATCATCCCACCCTCACCTTCTCCCACCAAGTTCAACAGCTGTTCTTTACAGCTGTGTCTCTTTTGCTGTCTTGCATATAGGGTCATCATTACCATATTACTAAATTCCATATATATACATTAATACACTGTATTGGTGCTTTTCCTTCTGACTTACTTCAATCTGTATAATAGGCTCAAGTTTCATCCACCTCATTAGAACTGATTCAAATGTATTCTTTTTAATGGCTGAATAATATACCATTATGTATATGTACCACAGCTTTCTTATCCATTTGTCTGCCAATGGACATCTAGGTTGCTTCCATGTCCTGGCTGTTATAAACAGTGCTGCGATGAACATTGGGGTACACCTGTCTTTTTCAATTCTGGTTTCCTCAGTGTGTATGCCCAGCAGTGGAATTGCTGGGTCATATGGCAGTTCTATTTCCAGTCTTTTAAGGAATCTCCACACTGTTCTCCATAGTGGCTGTATTAGTTTGCATTCCCAACAGTGTAAGAGGGCTCTCTTTGCTCCATACCCTCTCTAGGGTTTATTGTTTGTAGATTTTTGGATAGCAGCCATTCTGACCGGTGTGAGATGGTACCACATTGTGGTTTTGATTTGCATTTCTCTGATAATGAGTGACGTTGAGCATCTTTTCATGTTTTTTAGCCATCTGTATGTCTTTTTGGAGAAATGTCTGTTGAGTTTTTTGGCCCATTTTTTTTTATTGGATCATTTATTTTTCTGGAATTGACCTGCATAAGTTGCTTGTATATTTTTGAGATTAGTTGTTTGTCAGTTGCTTCATTTGCTATTATTTTCTCCCATTCTGAAGGCTGTCTTTTCACCTTGCTTATAGTTTCCTTTGTTGTGCAGAAGCTTTTAAGTTTAATTAGGTCCCATTTGTTTATTTTTGCTTTTATTTCTGTTACTCTAGGAGGTGAGTTACAGAGGATCCTTCTGTGACTTATGTCAGAGGACGTTTTGCCTATGTTTTCCTCTAGAAGTTTTATAGTTTCTGGTCTCATGTTTAGATCTTTAATCCATTTTGAGTTTATTATTGTGTTTGGTGTTAGAAAGTGTTCTAGTTTCATTCTCTTACAAGTGGTTGACCAGTTTTTTCCAGCACCACTTGTTAAAGAGATTGTCTTTCCTGCATTGTATAATCTTGCCTCCTTTGTCAAAGATAAGGTGTCCATAGGTGCGAGGATTTATCTCTGGGCTTTCTATTTTGTTCCATTGATCTATATTTCTGCCTTTGTGCCAATACCATACTGTCTTGATGACTGTTGCTTTGTAGTAGAGACTGAAGTCAGGCAAGTTGATTCCTCCAGGTACATTCTTCTTTCTCAAGATTGCTTTGGCTATTCAAGATGTTTTGTATTTCCACACAAATTGTGAAATTATTTGTTCTAGTTCAGTGAAAAATACAATTGGTATTTTGATAGGGATTGCATTGCATGCAATCTATAAATTGCATATAGAGTTTTACTTCTTCTTTCTTTCTTTCTTTCTTCAATCTAGATTCCTTTTATTTCTTTTTCTGCTTTATTCCCATGGCCAAGACTTCCAAAACTATGTTGAATAGTAGTGGTGAGAGTGGGCCCCCTTGTCTTATTCCTGACTTTAGGGGAAATACTTTCAATTTTTCACCATTGAGGATAATGTTTGCTCTGGGTTTGTCATATATGGCTTTATTATGTTGAGGTATGTTCCTTCTATGCCTGCTTTCTGGAGGTTTTTTTTTTTTTATCATAAATGGATGTTGAATTTTGTCAAGTCTTTCTCTGCATCTGTTGAGATAATCATATGGTTTTTATCTTTTAATTTGTCAATGTGGTGTATTACACTGGTTGATTTGTGGATATTGAAGAATCTTTGCATCCTTGGGATAAAGCCCACTTGGTCATGATGTATGACTTCTTAATGTGTTGCTGGATTCTGTTTGCTAGGATTTTGTTATGGATTTTTGCATCTGTGTTCATCAGTGATATTGGCCTGTAGTTTTCTTTTATTTGTGACATCTTTGTCTGATTTTGGTATTAGGGTGATGGTGGCCTCATAGAAAGAGTTTGGAAGTTTACCTTCCTCTGCAGTTTTCTGGAAAAGTTTGAGTAGGATAGGCATTAGCTCTTCCCTAAATGTTTGGTAGAATTCATCTATAAAGCCATCTGGTCCTGGGCTTTTGTTTGCTGGAAGATTTCAGATTATAGTTTCGATTTCCATGCTTGTGATGGATCTGTTAAAATTTTCTATTTCTTCCTGGTTCAGTTTTGGAAAGTTATACTTTTCTAAGAATTTGTCCATTTCTTCCAAGTTGTCCATTTTATTGGCATATAGTTGCTGATAGCAGTCTCTTATGATCCTTTGTGTTTCTGTGTTGTCTGTTGTGATCTCTCCATTTTCATTTCTAGTTTTGTTGATTTGATTCTTCTCCCTTTGTTTCTTAATGAGTCTGGCTAATGGTTAGTCTTTGGAAGGAATGATGCTAAAGCTAAAACTCCAGTACTTTGGCCACCTCACGCAAAGAGTTGACTCATTGGAAAAGACTCTGATGCTGGGAGGGATTGGGGGCAGGAGGAGAAGGAGACGACAGAGGATGAGATGGCTGGATGGCATCACTCGATGGACTCAATGGACGTGAGTCTGAGTGAACTGACATGAGTCTGAGTGAACTCCGGGAGTTGGTGATGGACAGGGAGGCCTGGCGTGCTGCAAATCATGGGGTTGCAAAGAGTCGACACGACTGAGTGACTGAATTGAACTGAACTGAATGGTTAGTCTACTTTATTTATCTTCTCAAAGAACCCACTTTTAGCTTTGCTGATTTTTGCTATGGTCTCTTTTGTTTCTTTTGCATCTATTTCTGCCCTAATTTTTAAGATTTCTTTCCTTCTACTAACCCTGGGTTCTTAATTTCTTCCTTTTCTAGTTGGTTTAGGGGTATAGTTGGGTTATTTATTTGCCTTTTTTTTTTTTTTTTCTTGAGGTAAGCCTGTATTACTAGGAGCCTTCCCCTTAGCACTACTTTTACAGTATTCCATAGGTTTTGGGTTGTTGTGTTCATTTTCATTCCTTTCTATGCATATTTTGATTTCTTTTTTTATTTTTTTCTGATTTGTTGGTTATTCAGAAGCATGTTGTTCAGCCTCCTTATGTTGGAATTTTTAATAGGTTTTTTTTTTCATGTAATTGACATCTAATCTTACTGCATTGTGGTCAGAAAAAATGCTAGGAATAATTTCAATTTTTTTTTTTTTAATTTACCAAGGCTAGATTTATGGCCCAGGATGTGATCTATCCTGGAGAAGGTTCAGTGTGCATTTGAGAAAAAGGTGAAATTCATTGTTTTGGAGTAAAATGTCCTATGGATATTAATTAGGTCTAACTGGTCCATTGTATCATTTAAAGTTTGTGTTTCTTTGTTAATTTTCTGTTTAGTTGATCTATCCATAGGTGTGAGTGGGGTATTAAAGTCTCCCAGTGTTATTGTGTTATTCTTAATTTCCCATTCATACCTGTTAGCATTTGCCTTCCATATTGCAGTGCTCCTATGTTGGGTGCCTATATATTTATAATTGTTATATCTTCTTCTTGGATTGATCCTTTGATCATTATGTAATGTCCTTCTTTTTCTCTTTTCACAGCCTTTATATCATAGTCTATTTTATCTGATATGACTATTGCTACTCCTGCTTTCTTTTGGTCTCCATTTGTGTGAAATATCTTTTTCCAACCCTTCACTTTCAGTCTGTATGTATTCCTTGTTTTGAGGTGGGTCTCTTATAGACAGCATATACAAGGGTCTTGTTTTTGTATTCATTCAGCTAGTCTTTGCCTTCTGGTTGAGGCATTCAACCCATTTACATTTAAGGTAATTATTGATTAGTATGATCCCATTGCCTCTTACTTTGTTGTTTTGGGTTCAAGTTTATACACCTTTTCTGTGTTTCCTCTCTAGAGAAGATCCTTTAGCATTTATTGAAAAGCTGGTTTGGTGGTGCTGAATTCTCTGAGCTTTTGCTTGTCTGTAAAGCTTTTGATTTCTCCTTCATATTTGAATGAGCTCCTTGCTGGGTACAGTAATCTGGGTTGTAGGTTTTTCTCTTTCATCACTTTAAGTATGTCCTGACATTCCCTTCGGGCTTGATGAGTTTCTATTGAAAGATCAGCTGTTATCCTTACGAGAATCCTCTTGTGGTTTATTTGTTGTTTTTCCCTTGCTGCTTTTCATATTTGTTCTTTGTGTTTGATCTTTGTTAATTTGATTAATATATGCCTTGGGGTGTTTTGCCTTGAGTTTATCCTGTTTGGGACTCTCTGGGTTTCTTGGACTTGGGTGACTATCTCCTTCCCCATTTTAGGGAAGTTTTCATCTATTACCTTCTCAAGTATTTTCTGATGGCCTTTCATTTTGTCTTCTTCTTCTGGGACTCCTATGATTTGAATGTTGGGACATTTGACATTGTCCCAGAGGTCTCTGAGGTTGTCCTTATTTCTTTTAATTTTTTTTTCTTTTTTCCTCTGTACTTCATTTATTTCCACCATTCTATCTTCTACCATACTTATCCTATCTTTTGCCTCAGTTTTTCTACTGTTGGTTCCCTCCAGAGTGTTTTTTATCTCATTTATCACATTATTCATTATTGATTGACTCTTTTTTATTTCTTATAGGTCCTTGTTAAACATTTCTTGCATTTTCTCAATTCTTGTCTCCAGGCTATTTATCTGTAACTCCATTTTTTTTTCAAGATTTTGGATCATTTTTACTATCATTATTCTGAATTCTTTTTCAGGTAGACTCCCTATCTCCTTCTTTTTTGTTTGGCTTGGTGGGCATTTATCATGTTCCTTTACCTGCTGAGTATTTCTCTGACTTTTCATCTTGTTCAGATTTCTGTTTGGGGTGGCCTTTCTGAATTTTGGCAGTTTGTGGTTTCTCTTTATTTTGGAGGTTGCTCCTTGAGGGTTAGGTTGGATGAGTAACTTGTCAAGGTTTCCTGGTTATGGAAGCTTTCATTGGTGTTCTGGTGGGTGGAGTTAGATTTTTTCTCTCTGGAGTACAATGAAGTGTCCAGCAGTGAGTTTTGTGATGTCTATGCATTTGACATGACTTTGGACAGCCTGTATATTAAATCTGAGGGCTATGTTCCTACGTAGCTGGAGAATTTGCATGGTATGTCTTGCTCTGGAACTTGTTGGCTCTTAGGTGGAGCTTGGTTTCAGTGTAGGTATGGCAGCTTTTGGATGAGCTGTTATCAATTAATGTTCCCTGGAGTCAGGAGTTCTCAACTGTTTTCAGGTTTGGACTTAAGACTCCTGCCTCTGGTTTTCAGTCTTATTCTTACAGTAGCCTCAAGACTTCTCCATCCATATAGCACTGATGATAAAACATCTAAGTTAATGCAGAAAAGATTCTCCACAATGAGGTACACTCAGAAAGATTCACTGAGTTACATGGAGAAGAGAAGGATGAGGGAGATAGAAATGACCAGGAGAAGAAGAGGGGGAATCAAAAGGGAAGAGAGCAATCTAGCCAGTAATCAAATTCCTATGTGCTCTCCACAGCCTAGAACACAGAGAGGTTTACAGTGTTACACAGAGAAAAGAAGAGGGAGGAAGATGTAGGTGACGAGGAGGAGAAGGGGGGAGTGCCAAAAGGAGAGAGACAGATCTAGCCAGTAATCAGTTCCCTAAGTGTTCTCCACAGCCTGGAATATCCAAAGAGATTCACAGAGTTGGGTAGAGAAGAGAAGGGGGAGGGAGAAGATAGAGGTGACCTAGGGGAGAAAACAGAGTCGAAACTGGGAGAGAGCAATCAAGCCATTAATCACATTCCTAAGTAAAAATGGATACTGAAGATTGGATTCTTCAAGGTACAAAATTGATAACAAATACCAAAAAGCAAATATTAAAAATCTATAGTAAAAGTTACTCTCAAAAATACAATTTTAAAAGAAACAAAAAAAATAACAAAGATAAAATATATATATATATGAGGTTTGTGGTAAAAATAGGGTCTTTTTTTTTTTTTTGCAAGGTAAGAGTAGGCTATAGAAATGAAAAATAAAGGAGTAGTAAAGAACTTGAAAATAAAAGAAAAAATTAATGATAATAGTAAAAATATATCTAGGAATTTCTCTGGAGCTGTTGTGGGCAGTGTGGGGTCATTTCAGTTTCAGATAGTTCCTTGTTCCAGCTTATACTTCTCAAGATCTGGAGGCCCCTTCCAATGTAGTCAGTGCTAACTACAGAGTTTTAATCTGTTACACCTATCACTTCCAAAGTGGTTCCCTCTGTTTATTTTGGCTTCTTCTGTTTTCAAGTCTCTTCAATGTGTAATTTCTGCCCTGACACAAGGGGGCAAAGGTGGTCACTTATTTAGGCTCATTTGTTCAATCGTGCTGTGGGGAGGGAGGAACACTGCAAACAAATATCACTGGTGTGTGTGGTGAGTGCTCACAGTGTCTTGGCCACACTGGGTTTGCCTCTGCTCATGGCGTGTGTGCTTTCCTGGTCTACAGTGCTCAGGTTCCAGGTTGCTCTGCCAGGAACTGTCTGAGGTGGGCCCTGGGTTGTATGCATTTCCCAGGTCTAAGCTGCTCAGGTTCAGGTTCTTGGGTACTCCACAAAGGTGCAGACTCCTTTGGGCCTGCGTTTTATGCCCTTCCCAGGTCCAAGCAGCTCAGGAAACCAGGTGCTTGGTAAGTGCACTCTCCTTAGGTGGGTGGTGTGTCTTTTCACTTCATCCGTCCCAGCCACTCAGTTTCCTGGGTGAACAGTGGGAGCACCTTCTCAGGTGTGATATGTGTCTCTTCTGGGGAGCTAATCTCTGGCTGCAACGCTCCCAGAGGATGTCATCCATACAGGATCCCAGGAAGACTTGGTTGGCAACTGGGAGCCTGCCTGCAGTTTGATAGAGGATGCCATCTCTGGAGCTGAGTTTGCCCCATTCCGGCTCTGGCTGCCACCTGCCTGCCTCCCTGCCTCCATCAGGGGATGGGCCGGTCTGCTGCTGACTAGCTCTCATCTGGTATTTGCTCAGTCCTTTGTTCTGTGAACAGCTCAGCAGTACCTTAGGTTAGGGCTTTTTGTGGGAAAGTTCTCTCTCTTCTCTCTCTCTCTCTCTCTCTCTCTCTCTCTCTCTCTCTCTTTCTGGCTATCCTGCAGTTTGGGTTCTGCCTCACATTCGCTCCCTCAGATTGCCCTCAGGGCATTCAATCCTGGTCTTTACCCTAAACAATGCAGCCCCCGCCTCCCTGTTCAGCACCCGCTTACTGGTGGCAGTTGCCAGTGTCTGGGCTACTTCTCTGCTGGGAGTTGCCATTAGGCACATAATCTGTGGGTTTTATTTATTTATTTATATACTTATTTATATCTTTATTTATTTTTCCTCCCAGTTATGTTGCCCTCTGGGATTCTAAACTCCACACAGACCCGCTGGTGAGAGGGTTTCCTGGTGTTTGGAAACTTCTCCTCTTTTATGACTCCCTCCCTGGGATGGATCTCTGTCCCTAACTCTTTTGTCTCTCTTTTTGTTTGCTATATTTTGTCCTAGTTCTTTTGAAGACAATGGGCTGCCTTTCTGAGTGCCTGATGTCCTCTGCCAGCATTCAGAAGTTGTTTTGTGGAATTTGCTCAGTGTTCAAATATTCTTTCAATGAATTTGTGGGGAAGAAAGTGGTCTCCCCATCCTATGCCTCCACCATCTTCCATAGTTAACCATTTCTTATACTTAATTTCCCTCTGCAGTAATCAGTCTTTTGGTTTTGATATAACTTTCAGATGCTTAATTTAAAAAAAATGTTTAAATTTTACAAATCATTTCAGGGTCAAGTGGTCTTAACTGCCAATTTATAGGCATAATAGATGATATTAATTTTGTATTCATTAAGTTCTAATTAACTCTCTTTTCTCCTTTCTTCTTTACACAAAAGAAAAAGTTTTCTAAAATGAAACAAAAGAAACAGGAAAGAATGATAGGAAAAGCTCTAGGCATTAGAATAAAAGCTCAGACTTTAAGTTTCAGTTAAAATGTTTGACCTTCAAAAATTTTCACACTGTCTTGAGTCTCAAGACACATGACCAATAAATATTATAACAACTCAATGGGTGAGTATATAGAGAGACTTTATATAATTTACACATAATAGATACTTCTTTAATTATGGTTATTGCTATTATTAAACAAGGCTTGAAGTTATAAATTAGGGTTCTTTATACTTTAAACTGAAATTGTCAGACATCTTATGTGCCTCATTCTTTTCTTAGAACATCCCAATAAGCAGTATTCAAAATAGAAAAACAATTAATCTACAGTCCTCCTAAGAACTTTCCAAATAGTGTTAGGAATATAAAATGAAGTCTGTGGGAACTATGGATCCCAGAAGGTTAGGAATTGGTCAGCTGTTGGATTGACAATCTCCCTTGTTATTCAAAATAGAAGTCCTCTTCATTTCTAGAACTCTTCCACTAAAGTTCCTGAGAACTGCTCTATGTTGTCTAAAGGAAAAATAACATCCTCTTCGGAACTCTTCTTTGTTTTCCCTCAGTAATGTTTGGCCTCTTCTATTTTCACTTTAGCAAAATTACTTTAAGCCAACTACACATCTGGCCAAGAGCTGCTACCATGTTTAATGCTCTATGAAAAATTAGGCATTTTAGAGGAGTAATTGCTGTGTCGGGCAGCTGGCGGTCAAACTCAGCAACAAAGTTGATCCATTAGCGGCATACCCCACCATTGGGCAGAATGTCTGTGTCTGTGTGTTTGTACCTTGAAATTTGAAGGCAATGTCTATTGTCTCTCTACTGAGCTGAGCCTGAAAACTAAGAGTAAGATGACAAATAAGCTGAATGTCTTTGTAGCAATACCAGACACACTGTCTGTCTTTAACTTTTAGTATGAAGTGTTTGAGGGTTGTGACCTGATAGATGGATTTTATAAATATTCTTACTCTAATTTCTGAAAGAGTAGATCTCAATGTGATACTTTTATTATCAGTCTCCAAAGAAAGGGGATCTCTTCTGCTACTTCTGAAGGTTACTAAGCTAGACATATGATGCATTATCTATAAAAATGTTCTTTTTCCTCCTCACTCCTTGATTTCAGAATAATGACTTTTGATGTCAGATGGGTAAAGAAACATAGGATATTAGCAGTGGAAGAAATGAAGAACCTTATCTGGCTCATTTCTATGGTTTTGGTGAGGAGGAACCTTGAGGCAAAGAAATATTCTGGCCAGTGGGTGAACGTGGGCAAGAGAGATCATTATTGGAGTGCTGATGTGCTGGGTGGTATTTTTCCAATTGCTCTTTGTTGCCCCCAGAGATTTATATTGACACTCAGTAGGAAGGTCATAGATGTATGAGTGGTATGCAGTCCATTTGCATAAAGAGGGCTCCAGATCCTTTGGAAAGATCATTAACAAGCTGAAGGTGGATCTTTAGCACTGTCACTGACTCTGCTTATTCACACACAGAGAGGCACTCAGTAAATGTTATTAGAGTAAGGTTAAGTCAGGCATGAGGGTAAAGGAAGAGATTGAAAAAGCCAGCTTAAAATTCAATATTCAAAAACACTAAGATCATGGAATCCAGACCCCATCACTTCTTGGCAAATAGAATGGGAAAAGGTGGAAGCAGTGACAGGTTTCTTCTTCTTAGGCTGGAAAATCACTGTGAATGATGATTGCAACCATGAAATTAGAAGACGTTTGCTTCTTGGCAGGAAAGCTATGACAAAGACAGTGTGTTAAAAAGTAAAGACATCACTTTGCTGACAAAGGTCTATATAGTCAAAGGTATGGTCTTTCCAGTAGTCATGTACAGATGTGAGACCTGGATCATAAAAAAGTCAGAGTACCAAAGAATTGATGCTTTCAAACTGTGATGCTGGAGAAGACTCTTGAGAATCCCTTGGAAAGCAAGGAGATAAAAGCCAATCAATCTTAAAGGAAATCAATCCCGAATACTCTTTGGAAGGACTAATGCCAGTGCACCACAAAGAAGAGTAGCCCTGCTCATCTCAACTAGAGAGCCTGAACACAACAATGAAAATCCAGCACAACCAGAAAAATAAATCAGTAAAATTTTCAAAAATAGTCTAGGATTGAAGCAGTTATTAAATAAATATTTTTTTAATTTATTTGAATTACAGAAATGAGTTGTGAACAGCAGTTCACTGAACACTCTTGCTCCTTTCTATAGTAAGTAATTGTGAGTTGGATATAACTGCCCCAACTGAGACACTACGTCCCAGCTCTCCTTACATCTGGCTAAGGTCACATGATCCGTATTCATGACCATGAGGGGAAGTGATGTACGTCACATCAGGGTGGGGGAGGCACTGAGAAGCAATTTAGCTGTCCCCTTATTTTCTTTCCACGTCTGCTAACTGAAAGCAGAACATTCCCAGGCCTCAGTGAGCAGGGGTAGCAAATTTGCAATATTGGGCATCTGAATCCCCAAATCTCCAGTGTGGAAAAAGCCAATTGTCAACCACAAATGTCTTCCTTGACTACTACCTGAATAGAAGTAAATTGTTATTGTGTTAGCCCCTGACATTGAAGACTTTATACATTAGAGTAGCTAGAGTCAGCTTAAAACATAGGTCAAAGTAAAAATGACGAGGTTAGATGCAGACAAAATTTACTTTATAAGGAGGCTGTGCACATCCATGCTCAGTTGTGTCTGACTCTTTTGTGGCCCCAGGGACTGTAGTCCACCAGGCTCTTCTGTCCATGGGACCTTCCTGGCAAGAATACTGGAATACTCTTTCCCCTTTCCAGGAGATCTTCCAACCCAGGGATCAAACCTCCATCTCCTGTGGCTCCTGCGTTGGCAGGTGGAATTTTTACCACTAAACCACTTGGGAGGCCAAGAAGGATTCCACAAAAGAGACTTTGGACATTGAATAGTACTAAATGTTGATATCAAACAAAGAGTTGTGTATATCATACTCCATCTCTGAGTTATATATACTTCAAATCATGAACTAGGAATAGTAATTGAAATGTTAGATTGATAAGACTAGCTAGAGAGATAAGATTTCTATGACAAGTTGATGGATACTTTCAAGGTGTACTTTTAATCATAATCTCATTACTTCTGATGGTTGCACTCACCTTGCAAGAAGAATTTGGTTCTGTTTCAGAACTAAGAATGGCCTCCGTGACCAGTGGGGAAGTGAGTGAGATAGCAGAGAAGAGGGGCATACAGAGAGAAGGAGAGAGGGGGCAGAAAGGAGCGAGAAAGAAAGAGGAGACAGAGACACACACAAGAATAAGTGAGTGAAGAGATTCAGCAAAGTACTGTTGGAGGGAGTAGACAGAATGAGGGTTGGAAGCTTAATGTGGCATCTGCAGATGTCTCCATAAGACCAGGAGGAAGTCATCCCAAGCCAATAAGCGTGTCATGGGGAGAAATGAGGATTTAAACTTAATAGCAAATAGATCCAGCAATGCAGCTTTGTAGAGCTGTAGGGGAGTTTGGTTCTTAGCCCAGAGAGAGCTTAATAGAAGTCAATAATGAAATCATCAAGATGCAAGCATTAAATGCTTTAATGTGCTGTCTTTGCCTTTCATTGCAAAGGGTTTGTTTCTCTCCAAGCACAACCTAAAAGTACAAATAGAATCTTTACTTTAAAAAAAATGTACTCACTTTACAAAAATACAAGTCATATTGTTTTACCTCTTACTTTCTGGAGGGAAAATTAAAAAGAAGCAAATGGAAATAGTCAAGAGATGGGAGCAAGTAAAAGCCCCAAATGTAAAGTTGAAATTCACATTTAAATAAGTTTTCTCTAATTGCATTCAGTTAAAAATATTGCTCTTTACCATGATCCTTTCCCTCTCAAAATCTAACAGAAATGATGGCCAGTTTTTTAGCACATATTAATGGTTTATCAACATTTATTTATTAAACTTCACTCCAGATAGGAATATAAATAAATTTTACTTTAGTCAGTTCAGTCGCTCAGTCGTGTCCAACTCTGCGACCCCATGTATTGCAGCACGCCAGGCCTCCCTGTCCATCAACAACTCCCGGAGTTCACTCAAACTCACATCCATCGAGTCGGGGATACCATCCAGCCATCTCATCCTCTATCATCCCCTTCTCGTTCTGCCTCCAATCCCTCCCCACATCAGAGTCTTTTCCAGCGAGTCAGCTCTTCGCATGAGGTGGCCAAAGTACTGGAGCTTCAGCTTTAGCATCATACTTTCCAAAGTACACCCAGGACTGACCTCCTTTAGAATGGACTTGTTGGATCCCCTTGCAGTCCAAAGGACTCTCAAGAGACTTCTCCAACACCACAGTTCAAAAGCATCAATGCTTCAGCGCTCAGCTTTCTTCACAGTCCAACTGTCACATCCATACAAGACTACTGGGGAAACCATAGCCTTGACTAGATGGAGCTTTTTTGGTAAAGTAATGTCTCTGCTTTTGAATATGCTATCTAGGTTTCCGTCCAAGGAGTAAGCGTCTTTTAATTTCATGGCTGCAATCACCATCTGCAGTGACTTTGGAGCCCCCCCCCCCGCCCCCCCCCAAAAAAAGTCTGACACTGTTTCCACTGTTTCCCCATCTATTTCCGGTGAAGTGATGGGACCAGATGCCATGATCTTAGTTTTCTGAATGTTGAGCTTTAAGCCAGTTTCACTTTCATCAAGAGGCTTTTTAGTTCCTCTTCACTTTCTGCACTTACACAAAGCTAAGACCAAGAATAATTTTTAGTTTAGCATACCTCATGCTAGTGGAAATACTAAGAACAGATCCACTAGTAATTCTCTAGGGACAATCATAAAGAAAAGTATCCCTGTAAAATTACAGGTATACAATGCTAACCCTGGTATTACTAGAATTATGATAATATTGTTTTTTAGTAATATATAGGACACTTTTAAAACATCCATTGTATCCGTCCATGTATTCATTCAATCAGCATATATTGGAAGTCTCCTTTGAATAAGCCATTGCTCTTTGTGTGGTCATTGTGGAGATGAATATGGAACAATCCTTGCAGTCAAGAAAGTCAGACAGAATCATTTCATTCTCTTTTAAAAATAAATTTCTAAATAAAAAAAGGAAAAACCAGAGACTATGGATTATATGGAAGATTACATTATAGTTTCCAAAATAGAAAATAATATCATTTACATTTTTGAAAATTGCTAAGAGAATAAAGTTCTCATCACAATAAAAAATGCAACTATGTATGATGATGGATATTAACTAGACTTATTGTGATGATCAAGTCACAATATATACAAATACTGAATCATTATGCAGTACCCCTGAACTAATATAATGTTATATCTCAATTATACTTCAATAAAATCAAAATACTTGGTTCCAATAAAAGAGAAATTAACAATCGATTTTTTATTTGAATCCACATAAAGACTAGAAAATGAAAAGTAAAGTTAAGGTTTTCATTTTTCATGTCTTGAAAAATTATGCCTTTTGAATGTCATGGAAAAACTCTAGGCTGTATCTATTCCTCTTTCAGAGTCCCTTCATCTCCCCCAAGAAGAAAGAACATTAAAGAAAAAAGACACATCAGTACTGTGCTTTAAATATAATATACCAGGTGAACAAGGTCAGAAATGGGGATTAAAAGCTCTCCTGCTTTGCTTGTTTCCTCTTTCTTGGGATTCTAAGGCAAACATTCAAAAGTGAACATCAGGTTCCAAAATTATGGCCACCTGTAAAATTCAAACTACTGATTTTCTCTTTCTATTGCTTGGCCAAAGGAGACACCATCTGTGTGAACTCATTTATTCCACTCTCTGTACTTCATGAAACTGAAGGGGCAGCACTGAGAAAGAAATCCAGATCATTGAATGAAACATAAAATTTAAAAAACAAGGTATTTTTTTTCTTTATTTCTACTTTAATATTTTAAAATAGGCATGCAATTTATGTGGAGGAAAGAGAACTAATTTTAAGTGTACATTTTGATGAATGTGTGTTAATCACTCTGTCATGTCTAACTCTTTGCAACCCCATGGACTGTAGTCTGTTAGGCTTCTCTGTTGATGGAATTCTCCAGGCAAGAATACTGGAGTGGATTGCCATTACCTTTTCCAGAAGATCTCCCCAACCCAGGGATCAAACCCTGGTCTCCTGCATCACAGGCAGATTCTTCACCATTTGAGCTACAGGGAAGTCCCTACAGTTTGATGAGTTTGATAAGTGCATGTGCTCATATAATTATATAATTCACCCTGAAAAAATACAGAACATTTTCATCCCTCCAGAAGTTTTCTTTTCCTATCAGTGCCTCATCTCTCAGAGACGATCACTGTTCTGATCTCTCTTGCGATAGACTACTTTCGTCTGTTCTATGACTTTATATAAATTAAACCACGCGGTGTCTATTCTTTTATGCTTGGCTCCATTCACTCAACCCGATGTGTTTCTGATTCATTTGTGCTATTGCATGTATCAGTAGTCCAATTCTTTTTATTACTGGGTAATACTCAATTGCATGTCAAGAAGCAACAGCTAGAACTGGACGTGGAACAATGGACTGGTTCAAAACTGGGAAAGGAGTATGTCAAGGCTACATACTGTTGCCTTGCTTATTTAACATATGCAGAGTACATCATGTGAAATGCAAGTCTGAATGAAGCTCAAGCTGGAATTAGATTTCCAGTAGAAAGATCAATAACTTCAAATATACAGATGACACCACTCTTATGGCAGAAAGCAAAGAGGAACTAAAAAGCCCCATGATGAAGGTGAAAGAGGAGGCTGAAAAAGCTGGCTTAAACTCAACATACAAAAAACTAAGATCATGGCATCCAGACCCATCACTTCATCGCAAATAGATGGGGAGAACAGGAAATGGAAACAGTGACAGACTTTATTTTCTTGGGCTCCATAATCATTGTGGATGGTGACTGCAGCCATGAAATTAAAAGATGTTTGCTCTTTGGAAGGGAATAAATCTAGACAACATATTAAAAAGCAGAGACATCAATTTACTGATAAAGGTCCATATAGTCAAAGCTGTGTTTTTTTCCAATAGTTATGTACAGATGTGAGAGTTGGACCATAAAGAAGGCTGCATGGCAAAGAATTGATGCTTTTAAATTGTGGTGCTGGAGAAGACTGTTGAGAATCCCTTTGATAGCAAGGAGATCTAACCAGTCAACTCAAAGAAAATCAACCCTGAACATTCATTGGAAGGACTGATGCTGAAACTCCAATACTTTGGTCACCTGATGCAAGGAGCTGACTCATTGGAGAAGACCCTGATGCTGGGAAAGATTGAGGGCAGGAGGAGAAGGGGACGACAGAGGATGAGTTGCTGGATGGCATCATCAACTCAAAGAACATGAGTTTGAGAAAACAGGAAGATAGTGAAGGACAGGGAAGTCTGGCATCTTGGAATCCTTGGGTTCGCAAAGAGTCAGACACAACTGAGTGACAACAACATGAAATGCTAAGTTGTATAAAGAGCACAATGCTTTAACTTTCAGCAGTTGATGTATGTACAAGTTACTTCTGTTCTTTTTACTATAAAGAATACACCTCATATGAAAATTCCTTTTCATGTATTTTTGTGTACATATATTTTTATTTCTCTTGGCAGTAGAATTGCTGGATCATAGGCTAAATATATGTTCAACTGTACAAGAAACTGCTAAAGATTTTTCCAAATGGGAAGTGATTTAAAATTTCCACCAACAGTATATAAGAGGTCCAATTTTCTTCTATCCTTGCCAACACTTGCGGTTGTAGTTTTTTTTTTTTTATTTTATTCATTTTAATGTGTATTGAATGGTATTTCACTAAGGTTTTCACTTGCATTATCTTGGTTAATAATGATATTGCCCATTTCACATGGCCAAACCTCCACTTCCTTTCATGAAATATATGTTCAAGCCTTTTGATAATTTTTAGTAGGGTGTTTGTCTTATTTATCTTATTGTTGATGTGTACGTTTTTAAAAATATATTCTAGATATTGGCCCATTTTCATATACATGTATTGCAGATAGTTTTCTCAAATTGAGGCTGCTTATTCATTTTCTTAATTACGTCCTCTGACAGAGTTTTTTTTATTTTTTAATTTTGACAAATTCCAATTTATTTATTTTTATTGCTTTTTATATCCTAAGAAATCTTTACCTAATTTAAGGTTGCAAAGGAATTCCCTTATGTTTTCCTCTTACAGTTTTATATGATCCATCTCAAATTAATTCTTGTGTATGGTGTGAGGTAGGGTGTCAAAGTTAAAGGGAAATAAAGCTCTTCTTCCAATCACTGAGAACTGAATTCAATATATGTTAAGTGTGAACTCACATACATA
Source organism: Capra hircus (assembly GCF_001704415.2). Taxonomy (NCBI): domain Eukaryota; kingdom Metazoa; phylum Chordata; class Mammalia; order Artiodactyla; family Bovidae; genus Capra; species Capra hircus. The sequence continues at coordinate 114,926,484 of NC_030810.1, forward strand.
AATAAATATATAAAATGTTATGATTTATTGCTATCTTCAGATACATGTAGAATGATAACATTTAATCCATCACAGCTGATAAAACTTTAGGGGTACAAGAATCATTAGGTTATGACCTCTTCTGCCGGGAGTGAGAAGACTCTTGAAAGTCCCTTAGACAGTAAGGAGATCAAATCAGTCAATCCTAAAGGAAATCAACTGTGAATAATCATTGGAAAAGCAGATACTTACGGTGAAGCTCCAGTACTTTGGCCACCTGATGAGAAGAGCCAACTCATGAGAAAAGACCCTGCTGCTGGGAAATACTGAAGGCAGGAGGAGAAAGGGATGACAAAGGGCAAGATGGTTCGATAGCATACTGACTTGATGAACATGAGTTTGAGCAAGCTCTGGGAGATGATGAAGAACAGGGAAGCTTGCATGCTGCAGTTTGTGGGGCTGCAAAGAGTTGGACATGACTGAGTGACTGAACTGAACTGAAGGAGTGACATAGGCTGCAAAGAGACAACTGAGGGCCTGAACGACAACGACAAATTCACTACAGACTGATAATGTAGGTGTGTAAATCAATGCTAATTTTGTTCTGAAACACATTTGGCTCTACTATCTGTTCATTGCTATGAGGCTACACCATGATCTATATATTTCCTTCTATATCATTATCCAGTTTATCTATACCAACTCTACCATTACCCCTTACCCTGATTTTTGTTTTTGTCTTTTTCTTTCTCTTGGGAAAAACATGACAAAATTAGTTAGTAGAAGTTCCTCTAGTTTGCTAAAATATCTTCATGAAATTATTTAGAATTGTACAATAACAGAATTTAAAGAATCTAAAAGGTTTCCCAAAGTAGAATTCTCATAAATGATATAAATAGAATATTCATGCTTAAATGAATTTGGAATGTTTATTAAATACAAATAAGTGGGATTTTGCATTAAAATATCTCAGAGATGTTGACATGATACTATGTCTTAAGTACAGTATGTTTATATTTCTCAAATATATTTGACCACAGATCATTTTATTAACATAGTCTGGACTAGCCTATTATTTACATTTTCTGGAACAGTGTCCTTTGGGGCACAGTTTGAGAACTGATGTTCTGGTCTAGACCAACCTGTAATATCCCTGAGTCCCCAGCTCTTACAATCTGTAATGCTCACAGAAATTTTAATATTCCCTTACATACCTTTTTAGCCATCCTACAACACTAATGAAGAAAGACCCAATGAAATTTGATGATTCCATACTGAATTTTGGTGGGCTTCACATTGGTTTATAGCAAACTTCACTGTTCAAACCTCATTCAGTAGCCCCTAGCCTAATAGCTTGTCAAATCACAATGTAATTCATTCTTTTTCCCCCCTTGAACCTGCTGGAAGAGTTAGTATGTAAATTTCAACCTATTTTTAAGGGTTATTTTCACTCAAGTGAAATCTATCAAGGAAGGAGGGTTATTTTTACAGCATACAGCAACTGCTGATCACCATGGCAACCGGCCTGGTGAAATGCAATAAAGCATCCCTCTGTTATCGTAAACACAAAAGGGAAACACTGAAATCTAAAAGAAAGGCAATTATTGTAGGGGGAAGAAACAACACGCCGATGGAACATTTGCAATATTGTGTGACTTCACCCAGCAAGACAATATTTCCAAAGATAGCAATGTCCAGACTTTGGGTTCTTCTAGTTAGGATTGAACAAAGGTTAGGCAAAGAGTCCTTGAAAGAACTAAAGATATTTTCATTTCTAAATGACAAAATCCCACACATTATTTCAAACCAACATAAACTTTTTTTTTCCTTTTCTCATTTCTTAAAACATGAAATAGTCTTAGAAAATATAGACATTAGAGAGGGGGATAAAATAACCATATCAGTTTGGCTTTCTTTGGGGAAATATTTTCTTCTTGCATAGAGAATAAAAAAAATAGTCTGCAGAGATCACAACAGCTCTTTTATAGAACTTCTTCCCTCCTAATTCTCTTTTACTAGAATTCCTAATAAATTTCAAGCAGATGAAAGAAAAGCCACTGTTAACAATTACTAAAATTTAGATTCAGTAAGCTCTGAGAATCATGTAAAATCCAGGGAGTCAAGAGTATCGGAAGACATATAAATTGAGATAGGTTAAAGCATAAGAATTTTTGTGCCTATATTGTAGATTGGGGAATTGAGGTCTGTAAATGTTTGTGTTAAATATGAGCTGATTACAAAGAGTGGGCTGAAATTGTAGAACGAGCACCAAGAATCAAGAATTAAAGAATTCAGTATCAAGAATTAAAAGACTAAGAAAACAAATCATTTTATTTTTTGAAGATCTGTTTTTGCACATACCTGTATCCCAAGAATCAGTTTTCCTCTTTCCCACAAGGATCTCCTTCAACAAGTCTATTTAGGAATGAGAGAGGATCATCTCGTCTCGGGCTTCCCTGGTGTCTCAGACTGTAAAGAATCCACCTGCAATGCAGGAGACCTGGGTTCAGTCCCTTGGTCAGGAAGATTTTCTGGAGAAGGGAATGGTTGCCAAGAGTTGGACAGGACCAAGTGACTAACACTTTCACTTGGGGCTTCCCAGGTGACGCTAGAGGTAAAAACCCACCTGCCAATGCAAGAGACAAGAGATACAGGTGGGATCCCTAGGTCTGAAAGATTCTCTGGAAGAGGGTATGGAAACCACTCCAGTATTCTTACCGGAAGAATTGCATGGAATCCTTGGGGTTCCATGGAGCCTGGCTGGGTACAGTCCATATGGTTGCAAAGAGTCAGACAGAACTAAAGCAACTTAAAACACATAGACATATGCACGTCTTTTGTCTGCTACCAGTCTACGATGTTGACCACTGCTCCAAAGCATTTCTGTCAGCACTATTCACCTAAATACTCATGGCCTGGAGATCCCAGCACACACTCTCCCCTGACACAGGTCTGCCCCTTCTATGTGGAACTTTGTGGAGGTGGGCAGGGAGTTTTTCTTCAAATGACTACCATTCAAGAGTTTGGGTTTATTGATTTTACTATTTGCGTAAAACTAAAGGGAATTACATCATGTGAAACAAGACAGTAAAACTAGCAAGTCATATATTTATAGTTCAAAGAGAAAGTACCCAAGGTTAAATGCTTCATGTGTACAGTTCAGTTATGAAACTTGCCATCTGGTCTGGAATTCTCTTTGAAAAAAAAACACCTTCTTTTTGTTGTCTAATTTTCGCTATGTATCTCCAGCCTTTTTGAGAGGTCTGCTTCCTACTCATTTAAGCTGGCTCATTCTAAGATCCTTCCTCCTTGCCTCCATCATTATTCATTCAAAAAATATTAAGTGCTTACTATTTGCCAAATAAAAATCTATATCTTGGTGATACATCAGTGAAAAAGACAGATAAAAATCCAAGCCTCATAAAGCTTGTAACAAGGTAGATGGGCAAAAAAGAAATAAATCAAATGTGTAGCAATTGGTGAAAGTAAATTGTATGGGGTAAAACAAAGCAAGCAAGAAAGCTCTTGAATACAGAGGTAGAGGGGAAGATAAAAATGTTAACAGGGTACTTAAGAAGGATTATACAGAGTGGTGAATTTTCAGTTAATACCTGAAGGAAATGAGGAAGCAAAGCACATAAATAGACAGGTGAATATTCTAGATTAAATGAATGAAACTGCAAGGATGTTGAGATAGAAGTCTCAGGATGTTCTAGGAGGCTCATGTGGCTAGAACACAGTGAGTAAACAGAAAAACTTTTCATGTGATGAGATGAAGTAGATGAGCAGCTTCTGCGTGTTTACATATATTATGTGTGTATATATATCATTTCATATGATAAGCATATTCATATGCACATATATGATACATATATATTAACAATAGTCATATATAATAAAAATATATATGTATATATATAACCTATATATGCTTAGGTTTTAAAAGCAGAAGGAGTATGATCTGATTTATTTTCTCATGGGGCAACTCTGACTTTTGTTTGGAGAATATACTGTAGAAAGGCAGAGAGTCTAATTTGCAGGCTCTTACAATAATCTGAGAGACAGCAGTGGCTGGACAAAGATGAAAGTGGAAGAAAGGAGGAATAATTTTCTTCTATAAATATGCTAGTGTACACTTACATGTGTAAAGCACAGACTATAGCATTTCTTGATGGCTTTCTAAGCCTGGGTTATAGTACCTAAAATAATGTCTTAGTGGTTCAGGCAAGATGGCCCAGTTTTACCTGCTTGCATTAAGTTCCATAACTATTCCAGAGTGGGAGATAGCACTTCAAATCTAGTCACCTTTGAAGTTTTCTCACTAATGAGAAAATAAAAATAAAATTTAAAATTTACTTGTATATTTATTTTTAAAATTTAAAACATATTTCTTTATTCTAAATTTATTAGGTCTTTTTTTCTAACCCATCCACCTCTATGTATATATCTCAAATGCATATACACACAAACACATGTACACAGCCTCACAAGGACAGAGATATGTGTTTGCTATAAACTAGTGCATCACAGAGTGTGTCCACTGATGATTGATAGTCTTCACAATGTGACCTAAAGGTGGAAAGATGCAGGAAAACAGGAATGAGACAATTCTCTTCACTTGCATTTCACAAATTGAAAATGCAAATTTGTGATATTTTCAAAGAATTTGATAGATACTTAAAACAGACACATTTATTTTTTGTTAAGATCTGCTTTGGGAAGTTCAACCCCATTGAAATTCAGTTAACAAGGTATAGTTCATTTCAGGCAATGTATTATCTTTGTATTTCCATGTTAATGCTCACTTTTGTTTGACTTGCAGTTCTTTTGTGGTGCAGTGTGCCCAGAATTCTTTAAAAAATTGGACAAAAGCCTCAAGTATGTCTTTTGGAAACAGGAAAGATTAATAAAACTAGAAATGCTGAAGAGTAGAACACATAATTAGACAAACTTGAACAGCATTTCAGCATATGCTGCTACAGGTATATCTGTGAGTGTAGTGATATTATTTTGAAGGGGTTTCAACATATAAAAGCAAACATCAAGTATGATGATGAATTTCTGGAAAATGGATCTTATAGGACTGCAGATGTTATTCTCAAACAGTAGTATGAAGGCATTGATGTTTTTGCATGGCTACAGAAGGAAGCATAGCAATTTTTCTAGGAAAGTAATTGATTATTTTCCCCCTGAAAAAAATTAAATAATATTTTTCAGCAAAAAAAGAAGAAAATCTTTGCTTATATGGAAAAGAAGAAAATTCCAGAGGTATGATTCAAAGTGACACCCCTTGGATCAGTGCACTCCCTGTGTGGGTTCAGGTCATGTTCTTACTGTGAAACTTGTGAAATGTTAATGACAAAGCGATTCCTTAGAGATATCTTAAAATAAAGCAGTAGCAATTTTGAAATCAAAAGACACCATCTGGACATTATGAAATATCAGTGACACAAAGTGAAGGAGCAAATGCTATTATTCATGTCTGGGGCAGGTATTTGCTTTATATGTGGGTGAAATGACAGGTGTGCAGAGTCTGAAACAGCTCCTGACACATACCTGGTAAAGGAGAAGGATTAGGAAACAATTTTTTGTAAGCCAAAGAGGATCCATGAGACAGCGAATATAATGGTTTTGATTACTTTGTGAGATAGAATGTAAACTGAAAATAATGCATTGTGATCAATAATAGCAGAAAAACAGGTATGCAAATAAAGTAGATATATCCCAAGGCCAATCCACACAATTTTATTTCCAGAATTACTTGTTGGCCAATCTACAAGTCATTATCCTAACGTGCTTTTGAAGGAAATATGGAATTGTAACTATTATCAAATGACATGAACTTCCTTTTTTGCCCCCAGCATGTCAGTATAGACCATATCTAAGATTGCATGTGCCTTGTTCTAGTGGTCTAACTTAGTGATAAAGTGTGTGACTATCACTTTGGGTGAAAATATTTAAATTTTTTAAATGGTGAGTTGCAGATATTAATATTTTTTTAAAAGAAATCCAAACTATGATGCAAACATTTCAACCACCAGATTTTTCCTTTTGTCACTGTTTGATTTTTATCACTGAAAGACCAGATCAATTTACCATTATATATAATATTTTGAAACATCAGAATACTGCAGTAATTATGGGAAGGCATAATTTCCAGAGTTCAAAAAAACTGAAGACTGCAACATTAAACCTCCCTGCATTTTAATGTGATGGGTTCTTCACCTTAGCACACCTTTCATGCTATGGGTCCTTCACCTTCACTGTAGTATCTGTCAAGTATTATTTTTTAAAATATATCAATTTCCATGTCTTTCTTTGATTTGAACATCCAGAACTCACTGACAGAACCACCAATATGTGTTTACTCATCACAATAACCTTATATGTGTAAATTAGCATTTTTTACATTAATAGAAGAGTAAGAAAATAAATAAGATGCGAACAATTGCATAACTAATATATTGAATAGGCATGGACTTGTTTTGACTTTTCACTATGACTTTAATATTTATTGTATAGAGAAAATATTTCCTCCATGAACTTGGGTTTAAAAAAAAAAGTGTGTGTGTGATGGCGGTGGGGTAGAAGGGTTTAGTTCCATGACTCATGTTTTCTGTTTACTAGCAGAGAACCCTTGATTACTGTAGCTCATAAACACTGTCTCAGTTCACGAATAAGCCACTAAAGTCTAAAACTTTTTCATGACAAATCTTCTCTCTACCAACGGCCTTCCTGTTCAGTCGGCTTAAAGAGCTGAAGAAGTTAGCTGGCCCTTCTCTTCTCTTTCCTTGGCTAACATTGCCTCTCCTGCTTCTACCTAATACTTGTTTCAACCATCCCTGAGGGAAAGAAAACTAAAGGAAAAGCCCCAGTTCAACTTGGGCAGTGCAGTTGTCTTCCAGTCTCAGGGCCTTCATGGAAAGAGGATAGATGGAGGACTGTCTCTTGGGTCTGTTTTATGAAGACTGCTTCCCTGGATGGAACTTTTGGCTGCCGCTTTTGTAACTGGGACAGAACTCCCCTTAAGATAGCCTTTCTCTCCTCACCCCCTGGTTCACTCCATACCTAGAATCTGTCTGTTAACACTTCACTGCCATTTCCAGGTGATCCTGAGGAGCAGGATGTAAAATTTCTCCAAGTTGGTGCTTTTTTTCCTACTGCAGATCACATGTGTCACCCCAAAACACACTTACATTACAGCCACTTACTTTGAAATTTTGCATTTTGTTCTGGCCTCACACTTCAGATTTCTGCATGTATTTCATCTTGGTTTCTTGGCAAAGCTTCAATTGTAGCGCTTCCTACAATTTCAAATAATAGTTTTCCTTTCATTCATGACCACTAACCTCAAGCAGACTGTTAGGGTTATCCAGCTGTCTTACATTTCTCTTGTCAGTTCACTGTTCAGTGCTCTAAATAAATATTTCACACCTCTCTCACACATCTCAAACCACCACAATATCTCTCCCCCTCATTCTCAACTGATGACATTTCTTCTTGGACCACTGAGAAAATAGAACCAACCGACAGAGAACTTCTACCAGTGGACCAAATCATCTGCCTCTATACCTATATTATGTTTTGCTTCCCTAACCATTAAATGAATTAACATTTTCCACTCTTATCTTCATTTATTATCTGTACTTCAACTCATTTTGCTTCTTTTCTTTCCCCTTAAACAACTTCATGTTTAAATAACTTAACTTTTCTGGGTTAAATATTTTTAAAGGTCTTATAAAAATTAGCAAGAAGTCATTATTACACATGTTAGTTCAGTTCAGTTCAGTCGCTTAGTCGTGTCCAACTCTTTGCGACCTCATGAATCTCAGCACGCCAGGCCTCCCTGTCCATCACCAACATATAGATTTTTATTATTCCAAATTATTTTAAAATTATACACATTTGCTTGTTTATAAAAGTTTTGAAATTGATGTGCATGACACAGTAAGTCTGGCTAGTGTTAATGTTAAGGAGAAATACATGCATTTCTTTAAATTTCAAAATTATATTTTGGGGGAGATTTTTTCCTAGCTCTTTTGCCTTGTAAGCTTTATATTAATAATTTAAGACATCCACAGCAGAACAACAGAGACCAGCTGCGCATAAGGTCTAAGATATTAACTAGTTTTTATATATTATTAATATAAAGACATAACATAGTGAGATCTCTTATTGAAATCATATGATAACATCTATTTCAACCCATCTACTTCTAAAATGACACCACTCTCCAATTCTACCCTCTTTCCAGTGTTATCTAAATTTCCTACCCATCTAGGCATGCTTAACAATATGCAAACTTGCCCCTTCCAACTTTATGTACTGCTTTATTTATTTATTTATTTATTTTACCCTTCTCTGCAGAAGCCTCTTAAAAGTGATTTTCCATACTTTCTACCTCACTTTTGTTCTTCCCAGTTTTTCTTGAATCAACTCCAATTAGGCTTTTATCACTCCCTTCCAATAAAACTGATCTCAGGAAGGTCACCAATAGCTATGCCTCTAAATTATTTTAACTTGACCTAAAAGCATTTGACACTAGATTTGTCCTGCCTCTATGAATCACTCTCTTCACTTGGCCTCATGATATTACTCTGTCTTGGCTGTCCTCCTTTTCCACTGGCTGCTTCTCCTCTCTCTCCTTTATTGGTTTCTCCTTGTCTTATTAACTGTGTGTGACCTTGTGCAAGTTACTTAACCCTTCTGACCGTCTTCATCTGAAACAAGACAAACAATAATATCTGACTCATGAGATTGTTTTGAGGGTTAAATGAACGAAGGTACTTTAAGTGCTTAGTGCCTGGTACAAGAGCACTATGCACGTTGGATTTTGTCATACCACCACAACATCATTGTCATCCTGAGCACTTTTGCCACAGTGGCTCCAGGGCTTGGTGCCCAGATCCTCTTCTTTTTTCTAGCCATGTCATTCTTTAAGTGATTGCATCAGCTTTATGACACAAATTACCATGAAGCACTTGATAATCCCCAAAGTCATGCCTCTACTTATTTCTCCTATGAGTTCTAGAATCAGATATTTGAATTTCTTTCTACTCAACATCTCTCCTTGATGTTCCTAAGCCATTTCATGTGAATTTCTGATTCTTGCCTCAAACCTAAATCTGCCATGAATTGTACCTTCTCCCTAATTTGCAGCTCTATTCCATTGCTCAGGCCAAAACACTGAACTATTCTTTGTGGCCTCTCCAACTACATTTTTTGAGATCTATGATTTATGTTAGAATGTTAAGCATAATTAGTGGAATAATACAAATATTCTAGTTATGTTAAACTTGAATTTTGGAGGGAGGTAGTTATCATAATATCAAGAATTCCCAGTCATGGCCTAATCAACCAGAAATTTTATCAGTCAAAACCTTGTTCCAGATCTGGTCACTGCAAGTCCTTCTCTTATCCCCATCTTGTTGGCAACCAATGTTTGCTGATTGACATACTGAATGTCACGTGCAATTTTTTTTTTTTTTTTTTTTTTGGTAAAACCTATTCATTTGCATCACGATGTTAGAAATAGGCTGTCCTTTGTGAAATTAAAGCATTTAACATATAAGCATTGTTTAACAGCTTAGAGGTTCTCTTTACCCTTGAAGACCAACGTTCTGCAGCACCTAGGAATGGGCCTGCTGAGGTTGGATCTCCATGAAGGCCCAATCCTGCCAATAATTTAGGATTTATTTTTCTTCGTTCTTCTTTTTCTTTCTTTCCTTTTTTTTTTTTTCCTGGAGTATGGCATCCAGGCCCATCACTTCATGGCAAATACATGGGAAACAATGGAAACAGTGACAGACTTTATTTTAGGGGGCTCCAAAATCACTGTGGGTGTTGACTGCAACCATGAGATTAAAAAACCCTTGCTCCTTGGAAGAAAAACTATGACAAACCTAGACAGCAAAAAGCAGAAACATTACTTTGTCAACAAATGTCCATCTAGTCAAAGTTAAGATTTTTCCAGTAGTCATGTATGAATGTGAGAGTTGGACTATAAAGAAAGCTGAGCACCAAAGAATTGATGCTTTTGACCTGTGTTGTTGGGGAAGACTCTTGAGAGTCCCTTGGACTGCAAGGGGATCAAACCAGTCCACCTTAAAGGAAATCAGTCCTGAACATTCATTGGAAGGACTGATGCTAAAGCTGAAACTCCAATACTTTGGCCCCCTGATGCAAAGAGCTGACTCATTGGAAAAGATCCTGCTGCTGGGAAAGATTGAAGGCAAGAGGAGAAGGGGACAACAGAGGATGAGATGGCTGGATGGCATCACAAGCTCGATGGATGTAAGTTTGAGCAAGCTTGGGGAGCTGGTGATGGACAGGGAAGCCTGACATGCTGCAGTTCATGGGGTCGCAAAGAGTCGGATACAACTGAGTGACTGAACTAAACTGATAGATGCTTTACAATGTTCATAAGCTCATTTGTTAATCAGAAATAGAGACACAGATGCAAAGAACAAATCTATGGATACCAAAGTGGGAGGAGTGGGATGAATTAGGAAATTAGGATTTACATATACACACTATGTATAAAATGATACATATGGTAACTAATCAGAATTTACTGTATAGCTCAGGGAACTCCACTCTGTGGTGATGTAAATGGGAAGGAAATCCAGAAAAGTGGTTGTATATGTATCTGTATAGCTGATTCACTTTTCTCTACAGTAATTTAATATTTTTGATTGCAAGATTCTACTACAGTGCATAGAACCCTGCCTTCTGCCTTGGAAAAAATGCCCTTCTACCTAGAGTTAATTTTTCTTAGCATATGAGAATTGTACTTTTATTGAATCTTTTTGGGTGGGTCTAGGAAATATTTTGTGCCTCAGGTCAAGAGTGTTTGGCCAATGAAATAGGTGCACTATAGAATTTGGTCTGAGACTTTTGTTCATGATAAGCAGATATCATATTATTAGGTTGTGAAAATACAACTCTTCCTTCACAACTTTAGACTTTTGTTGTTGTTGTTGTTGTTGTTGTTCAGTTACCCACTCATTTCCAGCTTTTTGTGACCCCGTGGATTGCAGCATGCCAGCCCTCCCTATTGCTTCCCATCTCCTAGAGTTTGCCCAAGTTCATGTTCATGGCATCAGTGATGCCATCCAGCCATCTAATCCTCTGACACCCTCTTCTACTTCTGCACTCAATTTTTCCCAGCATCAGAGACATTTCTAATTAGTTATTTGTTCACATCAGATGACCAAAATACTGGAGCTTCAGCATCAGACCTTCCAGTGAATATTCAGGGTTAATCTCCCTTAAGATTGACTAGTCTGATCTCCTTGCTGTCCAAGGGACTTTCAAGAGTCTTCTCCAGCACCACAGTTTGAAGGCATCACTTCTTTGGTGTCCTGCCTTCTTTATAGCCCAACTCTCACAGCTGTTCATAACCACTGGGAAGACCATAGCCTTGACTATATGGACCTTTGTTGGCAGAGTAATGTCTCCACTTTTCAACACACTAGATTTGTCTAGGTTTGTCATCACTTTCTTGCTAAGAAGCAATTGTCTTCTGATTTCATGGCTGCAGCCACTGTCCACAGTGATTTTGGAGCCCAAGAAGAGGAAATCGGTCACTACTTCCACTTTTCCCCCTTTTATTTGCCCTACGGTAATTGGTCTGGATACCTTGATCTGAGCTTTTTTAATATTTAGTCTTAAGTTTGTTCTTTCTCTCTCCTCCTTCACCCTCATCAAGAGGCTCTTTAGTTCCTCTTCACTTTCTGCCATTAGAGTGGTATCATCCACATATCTGAGATTGTTGATGTTTCTCCCACCTATCTTGATCCCAGCTTATAACTCATTGAGCCCGGCATTTCTCATGATGTGCTCAGCACATAGGTTAAACAAACAGGGTGGCAGCAGACAGCCTTATCATACTCCTTTCTCCATCTTGAACCAATCAGTTGTTCCATACAGGGTCCTAACTCTTTCTTCTTGACCTGAATACAGGTTTCTCAGGAGACAGGAAAGATGGTCTAGTATTCCCATCTCTAAACACTTTCCAGTTTGTCATGATCCAGACTCAAAGGCTTTAGTGTAGTTGATAAAACAGAGATAGGTATTTTTCTGAAATTCTCTTGCTTTCTCTATTAATCCAGCGAATGTTCGCAACTTGATCTCTAGTTTCTCTTCCTTTTCTAAACCCATCTTGGACATCTGGAAGGTCCTGGTTTGGATAATGCTGAAGCCTAGCATGCAAGATTTTAAACATAACCTTACTAGCATGGGAAATGAGTATAACTGTCCAAGGGTTAGCACATTCTTTGGTACTACTCTTCCTGGGAATTGGGATTAGGATTTTCCTTTTACAGTCCTATGGCCACTGTTGGGTCTTCCGGATTTGCTGACATAATGAATGCAAAACCTTGATGGCATCATCCTTTAGGGATTTGAATTGTTCTGCTGGAATTTTATCGCATACACTAGCTTTATTAACAGCAGTGGTTCTTAAGGCCAACTTGACTTTGCAATCCAGAATATCTGACTCTGGGTGGCTAACCACATCATCATCATAATCCAGTTCATTAAGATCTTTTTTTATATCGTTCTTATATGTATTCCTTCCATCTCTTCATAATCTCTTCAACATCAACTAGGCTTCTACCACTTTTATCCTTTGCGGTGGCTCAGAGGTTAAAGCGTCTGCCTCTAATACGAGAGACCTGGTTTCTATCCCTGGGTTGGGAAGATCCTCTGGAGAAGGAAATGGCAACCCACTCCAGTATTCTTGCCTGGAGAAACCCATGGACGGAGGAGCCTGGTGGGCTACAGTCCATAGGATCACAAAGAGTCGGACACGACTGAGCGACTTGACTTAACTTAACTTAATGCCTTCTTTGGGTGGAATGCTCCCTCGATGTTTCCAACTTTACTGAAGAGATCTTAACCTTTTTTTGGTTTTCTTCTGTTTTAAGCACTGTTCATTGAAGTAGACCTTCTTGTCTCTCCTAGCTGTTTTCTGGAATGCTGTGTTTAATTGGATGGACCTTTCCCTCTCTCCCTTTCTTTTCACTTCTCTTCATTCTTCCACTATTTGTAAAGCCTCCTTAGGTAACCAGTTTGCCTTCTTGCTTTTTTTTTTTTTTTTTTTCCCCCTTTTGGGTAGTTTTGTTTGCCACTTCCTGTAGAATATTACAGACTTCTGTCCATAGTTCTTCAGGCACACAGTTAATTAGATCTAGTCCCTTGAATCTATTTGTTACCTCTACTGCGAATTCATATGGGATTTGATTTAAGTCATACCTGGCTGACCTAGGTCCCATTTGTTTATTTTTGCTTTTATTTCCAATATTCTGGAAGGTGGGTCATAGAGGATCCTGCTGTAATGTATGTCGGGGAGTGTTTTGCCTATGTTCTCCTCTAGGAGTTTTACAGTTTCTGGTCTTATGTTTAGATCTTTAATCCATTTTGAGTTTATTTTTGCGTGTGGTGTTAGAAAGTGATCTAGTTTCATTCTTTTACAAGTGGCTGACCAGTTTTCCCAGCACCACTTGTTAAAGAGATTGTCTTTAATCCATTGTATATTCTTGCTTCCTTTGTCAAAGATAAGGTGTCCATCAGTTCAGTTCAGTTCAATCACTCAGTTGTGTCCGACTCTTTGCGACCCCATGAATCGCAGCATGCCAAGCCTCCCTGTCCAGCACCAACTCCCGGAGTTCACTCAGACTCATGTCGATCGAGTCAGTGATGCCAACCAGCCATCTCATCCTGGGTCATCCCCTTCTCCTCCTGCCCCCAATCCCTCCCAGCATCAAAGTCTCTTCCAATGAGTCTTCACATGAGGTGGCCAAAGTACTGAAGTTTCAGCTTTAGCATCATTCTTTCCAAAGAAATCCCAGGGCTGATCTCCTTCAGAATGGACTGGATGGAACTCCTTGCAGTCCATAGGTGGTTGGATTTATCTCTGGGCTTTCTATTTTGTTCCATTGATCTATTTTCCATTATTCTTTCTCAAGATTGCTTTGGCTATTCGAGGTTTTTTGTATTCCCATACAAATTGTGAAATTATTTATTCTTATTTCTCCATCTTCAGCTACAAATAATGTAATCACTTTGATTTTGCTATTAACCATCTGGTGATGTCCATGTGTAAAGCAGCCTCATGTGTTGTTGAAAAAGGATATTTTGTGTGACTAGTGCATTCTCTTAGAAGAATTCGGTTAGCCTTTGCCTTGCTTAATTTTGTTCTCCAAGGCCAAATTTTCCTGTTCTTTTCAGGTATATCTTTACTTCCTACTTTCGCATTCCAATCTGAAATAGTGAGTAGAAAAAAATTTTTCAGGTGTGAGTTCTAGGAGGTTTTCTAGGTTTTCATAGAGCTTAACAGCTTCAGCTTCTTTGGAGTCAGTGGAAGGGGCATAGACTTGGATTACTGTGATGTTGAATGGCTTGCCTTGCAAACAAACCGAGATCATTCTGTCATTTTTGAGGTGCACCCTAGTAGTGTTTGCATACTTTGTTCATGATAGCCAGGTAAATTGTTGTTGTGAGACTGTGAAGACACAACTCTTCCTTTACAATTTTAGACTTTCCAGCGGTAACAGTTACCTACTGAGAATGACGTAGATATCGTACATGACCAAACTAACTCAGATCACTTTATAGCACTCCTTCTCTCACACTCCTAACTTTTTCTCTTGAGAAATTCTCTACCAAGCATTGTGAAGTAGAAACTGCTTTCTTCACAACTATATCTCCAGCACTTAAAACTGAATCTGGTATATAGTATGTTCTCAATGTATTTTAGTCATTAAATAAATATTTCACATCCATATGTGTGTTAGTCACTCAGTTGGATGCAACTCTTTGTGACCACCATGGACTGTAGCCCTTCAGGCATCTCTGTCCATGGACTTCTCCAGGCAAGAATACAGAAGTGAGTTGCCATTCCCTTCTTCATGGGATCTTCCCAACCCAGGAATCAAAACTGGGTCTCTCACACTACAGGCAGATTCTTTACTGACTGAGCTGCCAGGGAAGCCCTGGTAGTCTGGTAGTCTGGTATACAGTATGTTCTCAATGTATTTCAGTTGTTAAATAATTATTTCACATCCACATGAAATAAACTTTAATGATTTTTTAAAATTACATTGTTTTACTTTCATCATTTTTGATATATTATTCAGATTTTATGTCTAAAATATTGTTATTTTATTCCTTTTTAAAAATGTGTTATTTTGTACTGGGTCATAGACAATTAACAGTGTTTTGATAGATTCAGGTGAACAAAGAAGGGACTCAACCATACATATACATGTATTCATTTTCCCTTAAACTCATTAATTTTAAATACTTTTTTGAATCATTTTTAAAAAACACTTTCTAAAATTATTATTCTATAGGTATACCCAATATCCCTTAGGTAGTTTTTAGAAATGCTTAGCTTCTGAAACACTCATCTAACACTCAAAGTAGAAGAGAAATGTTTTCCCAATCTACCTACAGTTTGCAAGGCTCCACGTTTCACCACCACACTGGTATTTTTCCATTCCCAAATAAAGTCACATTAAATTACATTCATTCATTCAAACCCCTCCCACTATATGCTGGGTCTGCCAGAGTGAGGAATAAGACTCTACCAGCTGAGTACCTCTTAATGGCTGTTCACCTTACTACACAAAGACCCATAGAAGGTTTGAAATGACTTCTTGTAAGGGCCTGATTATTTTCTTGGACAAGGACTTTATGTAAGTTGTAGGAAAAGTGGGAGAAATAGAGAGGTTTTTTTTTCCACTTCCTTTGTTTTAAAAGGTGGCTGCTGAAATCTCTGTCAGGGCCCCTCCATCTCTCACTCTGTGCTCCTAAAACAAAGCTCCTAAAAGAGCAAAATGATCAGACTGCTTAGAAGCCTCACCCAGGAAAATCTGTGATTTACAAATTAGGAATGAATGTGGAAATCAATAAAACCTTAGGATCGCCTCACAAGTCTATAGTACTTGACTCTGTGGCAGAGGTAGAGTGCGGTGAATTGGGGCAGGGTGGAATAGGCAGTTTGGGAAGGGAGTTAAAGTATCTGTGTGGTCCTTGGCAGGTCTGAGGCCACAGATAGAGATTCAAATGGAGAAGTAAAAGCAATAGATGATGAGAGCAGGGGCATGGGAGGAAGGAACACACACACACACAAATGTCGAAAGTAAGTATTTGAACTAAAAGATCAAGAACAAGAAAAAGAAATCTATGTTATCTTTTGAAGTGTAATTCTGCTCTCCAGACTCTGAGTAGATCTGAACAACTGGAAATTCTCCACTTTCATGTTCTCCTCTTCCTCCTCTTTCTGATTTGTCCGCTTTTTTTTTTTTTTTTTTTTTCTTCTCTGCCAAAGTCCAAAATGGTGATTAGGTATCAGAAAGAAAGAAGCAGAGCTGTCTTAAATTCCTGTGGTTCACAATTTCAAGTTTGATGTGTTTCTTTTCTTTTTTTTTTTTTTTTTTAATAGGGACTCTATGGTTTGGATTCATGCCATACAGAGAATTAGGTCCTGTTATGCAAGCAGAATCATTGAATAAAGGTTTTTCCTCTCAGTACTGATTGTTATCCATCCCCTGCTTATCTAGCTAAACAATACACAAATCTGCTAACTTTCTCTACCCCCTAGAATTGAATTCTAAATTCTAGAGAAATAAATTTCTGGGGCAGTAACAGAAGTGAAGTCCTTGGTCCTGGTCCTAGCTGCCCACAGAGTGGCTTTAGTGCATGTCAACTTGCCTTAAATCATAATTATTGTTCTCTATTTTTTGTCCATTGTTTTCCATCTTATTCTTCCATTTTGGTCATTCTAACAGAGAATATTCTGTGTAACCAGATGATTATGTATGGAAGTGACACGTAAATGAATGGGGGCACCCTCTCACAATATTTTATCCAAATCATGTATGTATATTCATTGCAGTGAAAACTGTAAAGCACCACAAAAAGAATTATTCATTCATCTCTCTCTCTTCCCCACTTTTCATCCCCTTGTCCTTTTTGCAGACATGCACTAACGATATGACTTCAATGATCCTATGTAAGTTCCTCTCCAGAAATGCCACAGTAAGTGGTAGTTATAATGTCAAATTTCAGCAGCTGGCTCTCCAGTATGGACTTGTTTAATCCAATTGTCATTCAGCTGGTAATCACCTTTCTTTCCTGGAAAAACCGCAGGAGTGATGCTGCATCAGCAGTGAGAAAGATAATAAAAGGGAACAACTTAGAGAGGAAGGGAGAAAGAGATAGGCCTTGCACATTAATAAATATGGAAAGTGAATATGGCTAACAGAAAGGTTGGCTTTAAGCTATAGCTCATCTCTCGTTTCCCTCCCACCCTCCTAACTAAGGGAAAGAGTATGTCTAGAAAGCTGAAACCATCAGGTCAAGCAAGCTCTTGAGGAATGGTTGACTGTATTCCTTAATTAGGTGACAAATTCAATAAGTTTATCAAATGGACCATTGGTTCTAAAATAGTTGAATCTTACCTGTTCTTTGGAGAATTTATAATTCTCTTTGGAAAGCACTCATACTCAGGACCTATTAGAAAATTGAGGGTAATTTTACATATTGGAGAAATTGAAGACATATCATGATTTTCTGACATCTGAGTTTAAAATATTGAAGTCATAATCTTGTTACTGGCTGAACCCAGTCCACTGAGTCAGTCAAATTCAAACGACATAACTCTTAACTTCCTTATTGCATGTTTTGTGAGGAAATATTAAATTGACCTAATGGGAAGTATAAAAATTCAGAGTTAGATAGTTTAAGAAAGAATTTCTCTTGAAGACTTATTATTTTGTACTAAACATCTTGGAGAATTTTTATTTGCATCATCAGTCTGCACAAAGATGCAGTCTCTTCAAAAGATTTCAGGAGAATTCTAGGTAAGCTTCTTCTACTATTGTCTGGGCTTCCCTTGTGGCTCAGCTGGTAAAGAATCCACCTGCAATATGGGAGACTTGGGTTCTATGCTTGGGTTGGCAAGATTCCCCTGGTGAAGGGAAAGTATTCTGGCCTGGAGAATTCCATGGACTATATAGTCCATGGGGTCACAAAGAGTCGGACACAACTGAGCGACTTTCAAATTCACTTTTCTACTTTTGCCTAGGAGAATAAAGTATCTTCTTCTCTATTGTACTTAAGTCAGATGGATAGCTTTCTTTCCTAGTCAAATGTCCAATTTACATAGCTTTTGCATAGGCAACTTAATATTTTCAGTATATCAGTATAGAAAGAGCCATTACTCTTAATGTTTGGTTTTGGGGATATGACCTGGCTATCTACACATTTATTAAGAATTTTATATAAATACTTACAGATATGATTTCTACAGCTAATATATAAGTGAAGATTTGTGATATATTATTCTCATTCTGCACTTTCCATGGCACTGTATATTGCAAGCTCACTTTAGATAAATAAATATAAATATATACATACAGACATATAAATAAATTTATTTATGTTAGTTGTTCAGTAGTGTCTGACTCTTTGCGACTTCATGAACTATAGCCTCCCAGGCTCTTCTCTTCATGGAATTCTCCAGGCAAGAAGACAAGTGGGTAGCCATGTCTTTCTCCAAGAGAACTTCCCAACTCAGGGACTGAACCTGAGTCTTCTCCATGGTAGGTACATTCTTTGCCATCTAAGTCACCAGGGAAGCTCATATATATGTATGTATATATTCAAATGGAGAAGAGTGACAACCCAACCCAGTATTCCTGCCTGGAGAAACCCAGTGACAAAGGAGCCTGGCAGGCTATAATCCATAGGATCGAAAAGAGTTGGACACAACTGAAACGACTTAGCATGCATGCATTTATTCAAAAGTCTTTGTTGTCAAAATATTATCTTTGGACTGCCTATATTAGAGGCCAGAAAATGACTGCCCATGGGCTAAATCCAGCCCATTATCTGTTTTTGTAAAGTTTTCCTGGGAAGACATCCATACTTATTTGCTTATGTATTATCTCTGACTGCATTCGCTCCATAGCTGGAGATTTGAATAGTTGTGACAGTGACAGTCTGTCTTGCTACTCTAAAATATTCATTATTCGGTCCTTTACAGAGAAAGTTTGCTGATTCCTGATCTGCATAAATAGTAATGTCATACTATAAAAGAATTATTATTACTCAGAAGATATCTGGGCCCAACTGAACAGAATCCATTGAAAAGAGAGTAGAGTTGATGAAAAAAGTCCCCATTATTGTATTCACCAATCATCCACAAAACTTATTTGGTATTCACTATCTCCTAGTCACTATTTCAGTGCTAAAAATACAGCAGTGAACATAGCAAAGTCACAACCCTCCTGGAACTTTGTTTTTCCGTGATGGAGTCAGAAAATAAACATACAAGTAAAATAATTTGAGAAAAGCATAGGTCCTAAGAGGAAAATGAACAGGAGTAATGGTATAGGTCAGTTTATTATGTCTAATAGAAATACATAATATAAGCCCCAAATACATTTTAAGGTATTTTAGAGTATCTCCAATTAAAAGTTTAACAAGTGAAATAATTTTCAATATTGTTTTATTTAACCCAATATGTGCCAAACATCATCACTTCAACATGTAATATTGATGAGATATATTGCATTATTTTTTCATGCTAAATCTGTGAAATTCAGAGTTTTTTTTCACTTATATTTGCAATTCACTTCAGTTCAGAGTAGCCATGTTTCAAGTACTCAATACCACAGTACAACTACTGTTTTGGACAGTGTAAATCTAGAGAGTGACTGAAGAATCTTCTCTAAAAAGGCGGCATTTGATCTATTAATAATACATGATTAATGAGAAGGCTGCTAGACAAGAGGATTAAGGAAAAATTAAGGAGCTCCCAGAAGTGGAAGTGGGGTGACTGAAGAGCAGAAGAAGGAAAGACTGGAAGCACATGAGGCAGAAAGGAAGGCAGGAACTAGAGAACGGGGGACCTATCTTGGTTAGGCTACCTAAGGAGCTTAAATTTAGTTCTAAATGTGATGAGAACCCCCTGAGTGGTTTTGAGCAGAAGATTGCTATAAATTGACCATTGTTTTTTTTTTTTTTTAAATAGCTCTCATTAGTGTGCCTTTCTATCTGTCTCCTCTACAGTGTATATGGGGACAAGAATGTAAGCAAGGATTCATTGCAAGCAACTAGAAAGTCATTCTGGTAGTCTAGTTATAAGAAAACAGTGACTTGGATGTTTGTGTAACGTCTTATGGATTCCAGAATTCTTATAAACGCATGCCTCTAGTGTTATTAGCTAGTATATGAAGTGATTAGCACTGTCCTTGATGTGTAGTATGTACTCAATATTTCTTCATATTATTAAGAAACAAATCTGGAAGATCATTCTACATAGGATAGAGTGGTACTTTGACAATCAGTCTTCCTCTGCAGCCAGGTAAGCTTAGATTGCTTGATTTAGGCAAGGAATAGAGACTATACAATTTTTTTTTTTTTTTTCAGTTTGGAAGGGTTTATTGTTAGGTTACACACAATAGTAGGAAAGATAGGAGTATCAAAGAACCCTAGAAAATCTTCATAGTTGAATTACTCCTTCAATAGCAAGTGTTCTTTGCCCTCAATTTTAGGGCATTAATGTCTATGGAAGTCACTTTTTTTCCCCTCTTTGTAGTTCCTCTCTTCTCCATCTGAGGAATTCTTCTCTTATTTCCTACCTAAGATTCCTAAGAGAAAGACTCCTCTAGACCTGGCTAATCACTGTCATCCTTGTTAGGTTAGAATTTTCCATTCAGACCATTGAGCAGTCTATAAATGATTTTCCCTTGAGTCATGTGCCCACCCCTGGTCTAATTAAAGAGTTATAGGAGGTAAAGCAGAGTTACGTGGTACAGAATATGGCTACTGATGAAGAACAAAAGGCTTATAAGGATTATGAATAATGCTTTTCCTATTGAAAAGAGGACTGTATGTACAGTAGATAATGCAATTAATCTGTTCAATGTCTTATGTTCATTTAAAAGACACTGCTTACTTGTGTCAGACACTGCTTACTTATGTCAGACACTGCTCTGGGCACTGGAGATGAGGTCATGGAAAAGCACAAATAATTCTGCCTTCCTGGAGCATGCATTATGCAAGAAAAATATAGACAATAAAATAATAAATCAGTAAAATATATATGCCAACAAGTAAAAATACTACAGACAAAAATAGCGCAGAAAGAGTGATTAGCAGCGTCCTGCGGAGGAGTGCTTCGATTATATAAAGGGTGATCAGGTGAAACTTGAAAAAAGTAAATGATCATTATGTGGTTCTCTCAGAGCTAGAGAAAGAGTAATGTTGGCAAAACTGAACAGCAGTGCAAAGACTGAAATGTTTGAGGATCCACAGGAACGCTAGTGTGACTGAAGCAAAGCAAGGGAGGGAGAGAAAATTAGAAAATGAGGTTCTGATAATGGGAGATAACCTACTTGGGGCCTTATACGTCATTGCAAGTCCTTTGAAATCTACTCAGAAGGAAATGGGAAGCCACTGGAGAATTTTGTACTTTGGAGTGACCTGAATTGACTTCAATTTAAAAAGAAATTTTACCATGAGGAAAATACAAAGAGATATAAACACAGAAAGCAAGAATCAGTTGAGAGGATATTACATTATCCAGGGAGCAATATCGGTGGCTTGAAAGTGGTGAGAATGGTCAGACACATCAGGGAAAGCTCCAGATTTGAAAGAGCTTGATCAGCGCTTCTGAGAATTCCCCTGATTTGGACAAAGCTGGCTTTTCTACCTCCTTTGTTTACCTGTAATTGCCCATCTGGACATAGTCTGTAGCATTATAAATGCCTACCACCTAAGGAGAATTTGGTAGCACTCCAGACTCCTGACTCAATAAGGCATTCTGGTTCTTGATGACATTTCTCAATCTGGTTATGAAATTGAAAGGAAATGTATCTGAGGAAGAAGCCAAACCCTTAGGTGATGATAATGAAAATGACCTGTATAATGGGAGGACCAGTTTCTTTAAGGCCAACAACATCAAGTCTTCTTAGCTTAGGTCCACCTGGGAATTGGCATGGCAATTTCTGTTTGCTGCCTTTACCTTGGTGCCTTTGCCCATTTGGCTTCTGGTTGCAGGCTTCCTGACAGAGGGCACCTGCCCACCCATGGTGAGTGCAATCAGATGGAAGGCACGTTCCCCATCCAGCTGCCCAATGCCCACTCCAACCATCTGGAGTCACTAGAGCATGACCGCTCCAGCTGGGGTGGGTGAGAAGGCATTGTGAAAAAAAGCTGGAGATTTAAGGAATCTGTGCAGTTCAATAAAGAGAATTGGATTCCAATATCAGTCAGGAGATCTGAAATCTGTTTCCTACTCTCTTGAAGAAAATACAATATACATAAATACTTTCAATAAACATAGAGCAACCATGTGTAAAGAATATTTAGTGATGATTATTTATCTATATCTCTAACTTTAAGGAATTTGTATTCTATCAATAGAAATAAACACATCAACTAAGAAAATATGTCAAATATTATTAAAATATATGGGAAATTGTTGTACAGACATGGATTAGGGTGGGACTGGGCTTCCCTGGTGGCTCAGATGATATAGAATCTGCCTCCAATGCTGGAAACCTGGCTTGATGCCTGGGTTGGGAAGATCCCCTGGAGGAGGGCATGGCTACCCACTCCAGTATTCTTCCTGGAGAACTCCCATGGCCAGAGGAGACTGATGGTCTACAGTCCATGGGGTCTCAAAGAGTCAGATACGACTAAGTATAGCACAGCACAGAAGTTGGCCAGAGGAAGTGAGTAGGTCCTGTGCTTTGAAGGAAGGTCAATTTGTCATAGGAATAGAGAAAGACATTCCAAATTGAATATAGATTTACAATATAAATAGAAAGATATGAAAATTGATCAGTTCAGTTTAGTTCATTCACTTAGTCATGTCTGACTCTTTGCAACTCCATGAACCACAGCACGCCAGGCTTTCCTGTCCATCACCAACTCCTGGAGTCCACTCAAATGCATGTCCATTGAGTCGGTGATGCCATCCAACCATTTCATCCTCTGTCGTCCCCTTCTCCTCCTGCCCTCAATCCCTCCTAGCATCAGGGTCTTTCAAATGAGTCAGCTCTTCACATCAGGTGGCCAAAGTATTGGAGTTTCAGCTGCAACATCAATCTTTCCAATGACCACCCAGGACTAATCTCCTTTAGAATGGACTGGTTAGATCTCCTTGCCATACAAGGGACTCTAAAGGGTCTTCTCCAACACCACAGTTCAAAAGCATCAATTCTTCAGTGCTCAGTTTTCTTTATAGTCCAACTCTCACATCCATACATGACTACTGGAAAAACCAGAGCCTTGACTAGATGGACCTTTGCTAACAAAGTGATATCTATGCTCATTAATATGCTATCTAGGTTGGCCATAACTTTCCTTCCAAGGAGTAAGTGTCTTTTAATTTCATGGCTGCAATCATCATCTGCAGTGATTTTGGAGCCCCCTAAAATAAAGTCAGCCACTGTTTCCACTCTTTCCCCATCTATTTGCCATGAAGTGATGTGACTGGATGCCATTATCTTCATTTTCTGAATGTTGAATTTTAACCCAACTTTTTCACTTTTCTCTTTCACTTTCATCAAGAGGTTTTTTAGTTCTTCTTCACTTTCTGCCATAAGGGTGGTGTCATCTGCATATCTGAGGTTATTGATATTTCTTCTAGCAATCTTGATTCCAGCTTGTGCTTCATCCAGCCCAGCGTTTCTCATGATGTATTCTGCATATGTTAAATAAGCAGGGTGACAATATACAACCTTGACGTACTCATTTTCCTATTTGGACCCAGTCTGTTGTTCCATGTTCAGTTCTAACTTTTGCTTCCTGACCTGCATACAGGTTTGTCAAGAGGCAGGTCAGGTGGTCTGGTATTCACATCTCTTTCAGAATTTTCCACAGTTTATTGTGATTCACACAATCAAAGGCTTTGGCATAGTCAATAAAGCAAAAATAGATGTTTTTCTGGAACTCCCTTGCTTTTTCGATGATCCAGCAGACGTTGGCAATTTAATCTCTGGCTCCTCTGCCTTTTCTAAAACCAGCTTGAACATCTGGAAGTTCATGGTTCACATATTGTTGAAGCCTGGCTTGGAGAATTTTGTGCATTACTTTACTAGTGTGTGAGATGAGTGCAACTGTGTGGTAGTTTAAGCATTCTTTTGCATTGCCTTCCTTAGGGACTGGAATGAAAACTGACCTTTTCGAGTCCTGTGGCCACTGCTGAGTTTTCCAATTTTGCTGACATATTGAGTGCAGCACTTGCACAGCATCATCTTTCAGGACTTGAAACAGCTCAACTGGAATTCCATCACCTCCACTAGCTTTGTTCATAGTGATGCTTCCTAAGGCCCATTTGACTTCACATTCCAGGATATCTGGCTCTAGATTAGTGATCACACCATCGTGATTATCTGGGTTGTGAAGATTTTTTGTACAGTTCTGTGTATTCTTGCCACCTTTTCTTAATATCTTCTCCTTCTGTTAGGTCTCTACCATTTCTTATTTAGCAAATGATGAATCAAAGATTTTACCCAGAAAACAGTATGGAGGTTGAAGTGAGTAGAGATTTAGAGAGATAAGTTGTTAACAGGTTGTAAATAGCTACTTTTGCAGGTAGGAAATACAAGCCCATAAAATATTCTTTGTTTAGTTTTCTTTATCAGAAGAATAAAATTATGACTCAATAAAACAGGACATAAGTCTCTTCAAAATCTGAACTTGAACATGACTTTTCAGTTACCCATATCTCTTCACTTTGCTTTTTCTTTGTTCCCTGTTCTACACACCACCACTAATTTTCCTTTTACATCTCTTTCCATATTTCCCTGTATTTTTTCAACCATGATAGAAATAATAATAGGATAGACATCAAAATAACTAATTAAATACTAAAAGACAAAAACAAAAGATATCCCTTCTGCATGTTTGATAAACATATAAGCATTACATCTTCACAAACATACGGAGTGACATTTAAAATTTTTTCTGACTTCAGATGAAATCCGTAAACCATAATTTGTTTATATCTTAATCCAGTCACATGAGAATATCTTAATTTTCTTGAAATTAGTTCCTCTGAAATAGTACTTATCCCTCCATGGAGAAATAATCTATATGCATCCTTTGCTTTTGTATTTTTTCTTTTCCAAGATAGTTCCCTGTGTGAAGAAATTCTGTTATTGTTGTTGCTGTTGTTTTGGTTATTTCAGTGGTTTCTTGATTATCATAAAACCATTGGGGGAAAATCCATCCAGATTCCTTTGAATCAAAGAAATAAGAGAAATTCTTCCTCAGGTTTGAAATTATGGTATCCCATAATATCCCATAACAGAGGAGCATTAGACCAAGTATCAGGAGGCCTGGTCTGCCACCAACTAGCTTTGTGACATTTGACAAGGTGTTTTGGTCCTCTTGATGTTTTATCCTCATTGAAAATGAGAGGTTCTGATTTAATTCTGCTTAACTGTTCTTCTGAGTCCAAAATAAAATGATGATAATCTGGGGTTTTCCTATTTGCAGAATTTCTAGCTACTGAGTATACTTCATGGATTGATTCAGTAGATTCTAAAATACTCCCGCCCATCTGACTTTCCAAGGTATTGTCCTATTCATCCAGATCGTGAAACACTAAGTATGGCCGTGATAAGAAACTTAAGTAATGTTTGGATCATTTACCCTTATATAAGTGAACCTTATAAATCACTAGGCATGAATTCCCATTCATCCAGATTATAGATTTAAAAAGTTAGTTAAAGAGCAAAAGACTAGGAGGAAGACAAAAAGAGGAAAGATCACTGATAGATAATTTGAGATCTAAAGAGGGATACTCCCAGCTTCAGTACTGAAGTTTGCTTTTTTTAATTTGCCTTAATGACTCACCCAAGCATTGAAAGGTCAGAGATTCTTATCTCTCAGTGAGGCAACACATTCATTCATCACACTCAGGCTAATATAAATGCATCGGGTAACTTCAAAGGGGGGCGGTGGGAGTGGGAGAGATTCTTTGTTCTAGCTTCTACATTCTTTCTTCTTCTTTTTTATTTTGGTTAATAAGTTTTTGTAGAACAGAGAAAATATATATGTTACTGTTCAACTTGAATTATAAGTCGTTTAAAAGGATTTCTAGTGATCACTTTCATATTGAATTATTAGACACTCAATTAACAGACAGAGCCAATCTCCACCTTCTTGCGCTGGAGGGAGATGAATTATAGGGCTATTCTGCAGGTAGACAAGATTCACTGAGTCTTAGGAGCAAGAGCAGTTGGTGTCTCAGTGTGAAACAGGAAATTTTGTGTTATTTTCTCCAAACAACTTTTCCTAGGTATTCAAGAATAGTTTCTTCAGTAGAACTTCATTTTCCCCTTTTGAAGAGTATTCCTGTGCACCCAAGTCATCATGACCTTAGGGCTCTAGGGTTTTAAAAATATTGGAGATCCAATGGTTTTTAAAAATCAGCCAGATATTTTTTCTTCAAAGAGTTCTCAAACAACCTCAAATACCCTCAAATACCCTCAAAACAGTTAAATTGAATGCTCTTCATTGAATACAATTTTTTTTTCTTTTTCCTTTTCTATAATATTTTTAAAAGTCATATGCTGCATTGTTGGTATCTTTCTTAATCCAATAGAAAAATGAAAAAGAGGGATAGACTATTTCTATAGATGTGAGGTGCCTGCATGCTTCTGTTACATGAATTCCCTTTGGCAGAATCAATGCTTATATCCACAACCCATTTCCACCCGCTCCTGTCTAAATAGCATAGATGTAGCATGAAAATCATCCTCTACCACACAGCATAATAACATCTGAATAACAACATTAATAACAATAATAATAGTAATAATAATAGCTTATTATTAAGCAAATGCCCTATATCAAATGTTTTCTATGTACCAGGATTGTGCTAAGATATTATAATATGCAATTCTTAGAACTGCCTTTATGATAGGTACTATTATCTTAATTTGATAGATGAGAAAATTGATGCCAAGAAGGTTAAATAATTTTCCAAGATAACAAAGCTGATCATCCATAGAACTGGGAATTTATTTCAGGCTCTTTGACTTCAAATCCTCTGTTCTATTTTATTAAAACAGTTTTTTCAACACTTGATTTGTGACCTATTCATGACTTCCAAAGTAAGTTTTAAAGTATCACAGAGTGCAACGTGAAATAAGAGACAGTATTGTCTTGTGAAACTTTTGTTTTAGTCTTTACATTCATGTGAATATATGTGTAAGGGATGTGGTATAAATTGTATTTATCAGAGTCAAAGTAATTTGAAAACCAATGCGTTAAATTGCACTTTTTCTACACTATATTAACCCCTTGAGGGTAGGGATTTAATTTTATTCAATACTGTAACTCAAGATCATAGCAGATCTTAAGATTTTTTTTTTTTGCTGAATATGGCTATTTTATAATCAAAATGTCATTCTATTATTAAATCTGTGGGTACAGGCAGAGTTTCATCTGAATGATGAACTGTTAATTATGAAATATATCTTCCAACTGTGAGGTGGAAATGGAAAGTATGCTCAAGCCTGCTATAGGTATAGACTGAGGCTTTCTTCCCATGGTATTGACCTTGAAGGAATTACAATTTCCCAACTGGGCTGCTGGGCTGGGGAATTCACAGGCTTGCATCCGTTTCTCAGAGTCAGGCTACTGGCTGGGAAGCATAGCATCAAGGTAAGGAAATGGAAAGTGCTGCTGACCATTTGAGGATAGACCATAAATATCTCAGAACAGTGGTGAACAAAAAAGGGCTTGACAACCCTGAAAGCAAAGATCCTGTACTTTATTAACTTGTCTATGTTTCTGTAATTCTTTTACTTTCTATGTTCTCTGTTATTTTCCATTGCACTTCATCCAGTGTTGGAAATTTCCAGTTTTTTAAATCTGCTTTTAGAAAGCAAGGAAAGGGGAAGAAGAATTTGTTTTTCCTATTGTTAGTTTGCTATTAAAATAGCATCAATTGTTTTTATTTTCCTGTGTTATTCATCATGTTTTTCATAAGAAATTTAGAAAATTCCAAAAACTTAAAAGAGACATAAAAGTTATTAGAATTTTCATACTCAAGAGACCGTTACTTTTAAATATTAGCATATTTATTTCTAGTTTTATTTTATCTACTTACATAAAATATTTTTGTGGAATCATGTTCTACATATAGTTTTGTATTTTGCTCTTTAATCTTTTTTTTTTTATTTTCAAGTTTTTCATGTATTTTCTTTTGACTTTAACAGTCCATAAAGAATATAATTTTAATTGACTAGTGTTTTACTGAGTAGTTGTATCACAACTTTTTTTGACAAATTCACTTATGTCTAACATATTGCTTTTGATTGTAAGATTTTGTCAATCTTTTTTTTTTTATACTTTTCCAGATAGATATCTAATAATATGGTCTTCTCTCTCCATAAAAGAACCTCCACAAGATTTCCCCATCATATTTATATATTGGCATCTACCTGCCTTTTGTCTGTTAATACAGAACTGCCTTTATTCCTATTTTAGCCTCGAAGCTCCACTTGCGAACAAATTTTCATCCTCTCTTGCCTACTCAAGGATATCACTTTGGCAATTCCCCACTGCCTATTCCACATTATACAGTTTTCTCTCTCCTGAATTGTTCTTATTTTCTTATAATGAATCTGAGAAATATAATTATTTCTATTTTATAGACATGGAAAATGAGATTATGATCTCATCCTGACTTTATCACTCTCTTTCTCTACTGTATTGTTTAGTTTTTGCTGTGTAAGAAACACTCATACAATTTAGAGACTTGACAATGTCCATTTATGTTGGTAAGAATGCTGTGGATTGGCTGAGAAGATCTTTTTTCTAGGTCAGCTGGGCTGCTTTTTCTGAGTTTCTAAAGCCTCTGCGGTCAGCTGGCAGGCCAGATGGTGGCTGGATGATCCAGGATGGCTCCACTCATGTGTTGGCCTTTTCCAAAATAGTCTCTTACTTTCCAGAAGCTAGTTTGGACTTTTTCACATGGTAATGGTCTCAGGGTTCTGAACACAACAAGAAAGGTCACATCCCAAAACACAATAGCTTTCCAAGTTTCTGCTTGATTACATTTGTAAATATGCCATTTATCAAAATAATCCATGATAAAATAGATGTTGTATGGGAAAATTTAACTGTAAAATACATAGGTAAAAGAAAGGGAGAGAGATTCTGACACACTATATTTACAGGACTGCACATATATAGACATTAGTACTTCAGTAAACTCCCTCAGAGATGTTATAAAAATATTTTAATATGTAATATTCTGAATATTATTTTTTTTCTTCCTCCTAAGAGGAGGGCCAAACTGTGGCAACCAGTTGACTTCAGATATATGAATGAGATTGCAAATCACAGCCAAATGCCTACAGGAACTATGACCTGTTATCATTAATATACAAGGTTTATAATTCTGATCATAGTATCATTTACTGAATTTGGAAAGAAGAGCCTATAAGCACCAGTGACTGTTGTTCCCTAGAACGGGGGATAAGGATTGATGGCAGATAATTTTTTAATGAATTTAATTGACTTCATATAGCATGAGCATTATAGAGCAGACAGTGCATCTCAACCCCACATTAAGTTAGGTTTTGGTCAGTGTGTTAGTTGCTCAGTTGTGTCTGACTCTATGCAACTCCATGAACTGTGGCCCACCAGGCTCCTCCATCTGTGGCATTCTCCAAGCAAGAATACTCGAGTGGATTGCCATCCCCTTCTCCAGGGGAATTTCCTGACTCAGGGATAAAACGACAGCCTCCTTTACTGCAAGCAGATTCTTTGCCATCTGAGTCACTCAGGAAGCCCAGGTTTTGGCCAAGGCCTGTATAAATTAAGATCCTTTCCCCTAACCATTCAACTTCACAGGGCTCCCTTACTAGTTCAGGAGAGGATGAAGAGCAGATAAAAGGAAGTACAGGTTATCTCAGGCGGCATTGCTTATTAAAAAAGAAACAGAGAAAAAAAGGTGTTAAGTGTATATAATACTAAAAATTAAAAGGAGAAACCTAGACAGTAAATAATTTTTGCCAGAAGGAGGAGGGTTAGGAGTTTAAATTTGGGCCCAACATATGGAATGGGATGGTGTTAAGAGATAAGGAGAGTCTGAAGTCAGGGAGCTTGATTCCCCCAGTTCTATTTTACTTTCTCAAGATTACTTTGGCTATTTGGGGTCTTTTGTGTCTCCATATAAATTTTGGGCTTTTTGTTCTAGTTTTGTGAAAAGTGCCATTGGTAATTTGATAGGGATTGCACTGAATCTGTAGATTGCCTTGGGTAGTAGTCATTTTGATTCAATGACTAATCTGAATCAATCAAATACTGAATTTTCAGTATTTGAAACAGTACTGATTTTTCCAATTCATGAACATGGTAAATCTTTCCATCTGTGTATGTCTTCTTCAATTTCTTTCATCAGCATCTTATAGTTTTCAGAGTATAGGTCTTTCATCTCCTTAGGTAGTTTTATTGCTAGGTTTTTGGTTTGTTTTTTTTTTTAATGCAATGATAAACGGAATTTTTAAAATTTATCTTTCTAATATTTCAATGTTAGTGTATAGAAATGCAACTCATTTCTCTGTTAATTTTGCAACTTGCAACTTTATCAAATTCATTGATGAGCCCTTATCAAAACAGTATGGCATTGACATAAAAATAGAAACACAGATCAATGGAACAAGATAGAAAACCCAGAAATAAGCCCATGCACTATGGTCAATTAATATATGACAAGGAAATAAGACTGTACTAGAGTGGAAAGATAGTCTCTTCAACAAATGGTGCTGGGAAAGTGGACAGCTACACGTTAAAAAACAAATAGAAAATGATATCATTCTTTAATTCCATATACAAAAATAACCTCAAAACGGATTAAAGACCTAAATGTGAGCCTGAACACTATGGAACTGCTAGAGGAAAACATAGGCAGAATACTCTTTGACATAAATTTCAACAATATCTTTTTTGATCTGTTTTCCAGAATAACGGAAATTAAAAACAAAAGTAAACACATGAGACCTACTTAAAGTCAAAAGGTTTACACAGTAAAGGAAAAAAAATAAATAACACAAAAAGGCAACCCACTGATTGGGAGGTAGTTTGAGCATTCTTTGTGGAATTGCCCTTCTTTGAGATTGAATGAAAATTGATCTTTTCCAGTCCTCTGGCCACTATGGAGTTTTCCAAGTTTGCTGGCATATGGAGTGCAGCATTTTAACAGTATCATCTTTTAGGATTTGGAAATAACTCAGCTGGAATTCCATCACTTCCACTAGCTTTGTTCATAGAAATGCTTCCTAAGACCCACTTGACTTCACACTCCAATGTCTTGCTTTAGGTAAGTGACCATGGTTGTGCTGTGCTTAGTCACTCGGTCATGTCTGATTCTTTGTGAACCCATGGACCGCAGCCCACCAGGCTGCTCTGTCCATAAGGATTCTTCAGCCAAGAATACTTGAGTGGGTTTCCATCCACTCTTTAAGGAGATATTCCCAACTCAGGGATAAAGCCCAGGTCTCCTGCACTGCAGGTGGATTCTTTACTCTCTAAGCCACCAGGAAAGCCCAAGAATTGTGGAGTGGGGAGCCTATCCCTTCTCCAGGGGATCTTCCCAACCAAGGAACTGAACTGGGCTCTTCTGCATTGAAGATGGATATGGTCAATAAGGGATCAGTCTCCAAAATTTACAAACAGTTCATGATGCTTAATAGCATCAAAACAAACAAACTACTCAAAAAAAAAAAAAAAAAAAAAAAGGACAAAAGATCTCAATAGACATTTCTCCAAAAAGACATATGGATGGCCAATAGTCACATGAAAAGATATTTAACATTGCTGATTATTAAAGAAAAACAAATCAAAACTACAATGAGTTATTACCTCACATCAGCCAGAATCAGTCAGTTGTCACTCAGTCTTTTCTGACTCTGCGACCCCATGGACTGCAGCAAGCCAGGCTTCCCTGTCCATCACTAAATCCCAGAGCTTTCTCAAACTCATGTCCATTGAGTTGGTGATGCCATCCAACCATCTCATCTTCCCCTATCCCCTTCTCCTGCCCTCAATCCTTCCCAGCATCAGGGTCTTTTCAAATGAGTCAGTTCTTCGCATCAGGTAGCCAAAGTATTGGAGTTTTAGCTTCAGTATTAGTCCTTCCAATGAATATTTAGGATGGACCAGTTGGATCTCCTTGTAGTCCAAGGGACTCTCAAGAGTCTTCTCTAACATTACAGTTCAAAAGCATCAAATCTTCAGTGCTCAGCTTTCTTTATAGTCCAACTCTCACATCCATGCATGACTACTGGAAAAAACCATAACTTTAACTAGATGGATCTTTGTTGGCAAAGTAATGTCTCTGCTTTTGAATATGCTGTCTAGGTTTGTCATAACTTTTCTTCCAGGGTGCAAGTGTCTTTTAATTTCATGGCTGCAGTCACCATCCACAGTGATTTTGTAGCCCCCCCAAAATAAAGTCTATCACTGCATCCATTGTTTCCCCATCTATTTGCCGTGAAGTTATGGGACCAGATGCCATGATCTTAATTTTCTGAATGTTGAATTTTAACCCAACTTTTTCACTTTTCTTTCACTTTCATCAAGAGGTTTTTTAGTTCATCTTCACTTTCTGCCATAAGGGAGGTGTCATCTGCATATCTGAGGTTATTGATATTTCTCCCAGCAATCTTGATTCCAGCTTGTGCTTCATCCAGCCCAGCATTTCTCATGATGTACTCTGCATATAAGTTAAATAAGCAGATAATAATAAGATATAGCCTTGCCATACTCCTTTCCCTCTTTGGAACTAGTCTGTTGTTCCATGTCCAGTTCTAACTGTTTCTTCCTGACCTGCATACAGATTTCTCAGAAGGCAGGTCAGGTGTCCTGGTATTCCCATCTCTTTGGCTATCAAAAAATCCACAAAAAATAAATACTGGAGAGGATGTGAAGAGAAGGAAACTCTCCTCCTCTTGGTGAGAGTGTAAATTGGTATGGCACTATGGAGAACAGTATGTAAGTTTCTTAAAAAACTAAAAATAGAGCTATTATATGACCTGAAATCCTACTGCTGGACATACATCTGGGAAAAATCATGATCTGAAGAGATACATGAACCACAGTGTTCACTGTAACACTCTTTACAATAGCCAAGTCATGGAAGTAGCCTAAATGTCCATCAACAGGGGAATGAATAAGGAAGATGTGGTACCTATATAGAATGGAATATTACTCAATCATTGAAAAGCTAAAATGCCATTTGCAGCAACATGAATAGACTTAGAGAGTGTCATGCTGAGTCAAGAAAGTCAGATAGAGAAGGAGAAATATTGTATAACATCCCTTATATGTGGAATCTAAAAACAAAAAATACAAATGAACTTACTTATGAAACAGACACACAGACTTAGAGACTATGCTTATGGTTACAGAGGGGAAGGATGAGGTAAGAGATAGTTAGGGATTTGGGCATGGACATGTACACACTGCTACTGGGTAAAAAACAAGGATCTACTACATAGCACATGAAACTCAGCTCAATGTTATGTGGCAGCCTGGATGGGATGGGAATTTGAAGGAGAAGGAATACATTTATATGTATGGCTGAGTCCCTTCACTGTTCACCTGAATCTATCACAACATTGCTTGTTAATCAGCTAGACCCCAATACAAAATAAAATGTTTTAAGAGAAAAATAATGTATTATAATCAAAGAATAATACAGAAAAAAAAAGAGATAAGAACAAAATGTGACAATGTCTGAACCACAGACTCCAATTGAGTCATGGAAAGAGTGGGAAACATATGATAAGAGGGACAGCATAGATGTTTACTACTCATAATCCCTCAGTAGGGCAAAACACTGGGGAGAGTTGTATCTTTAAAACAATATTCAAGAGCTTCCTCATGGAGTCAGCTTTTTTTTTCTTTTTTCTCTCCACAATTAATATCTAACTGCACAGGGGCTTTCCACCATGTTATGAAAGATACCCAGATACTGAGTCATGCAGTGAAAAGCCTTTGTATCTTGGAGTCAGATGTACCTTTACTTGAGTCTAGCTCTGCTACTTGCTAGTTGTGTTACTGAATAACTTACATTATACTCTGAGCTTGTTCCCTTTGCTAAGACATAGAAATAATAATACATTCTTTCTTAGATGATCATGAGGCTTAAATAAGAATACATATGTAAAGGGCAACAAACAGATTAAGCATTTAGTAAGTAGCATGATTATATTGTCAGATAATAAGGATCCAGTTTATCTCAGTTTTAGAGATACCAAGGGAACATTTCATGCAAAGATGGGCTCAAAAAAGGACAGAAATGGTCTGGACCTAACAGAAGTAGAATATATTAAGAAGAGGTGGCAAGAATACACAGAAGAACTGTACAAAAAAGATCTTCATGACCCAGATAATCATGATGATGTGATCACTAATCTAGAGCCAGACATCTTGAAATGTGAAGTCAAGTGGGCCTTAGAAAGCATCACTATGAACAAAGCTAGTAGAGGTGATGGAATTCCAGTTGAGCTGTTTCAAATCCTGAAAGATGATGCTGTGAAAGTGCTGCACTCAATATGCCAGCAAATTTGGAAAACTCAGCAGTGGCCACAGGACTGGAAAAGGTCAGTTTTCATTCCAATCCCAAAGAAAGGTGATGCCAAAGAATACTCAAACTACCACACAATTGCACTAATCTCACATGCTAGTAAAGTAATGCTCAAAATTCTCCAAGCCAGACTTCAGCAATACATGAACCATGAACTCCCTGATGTTCAAGCTGGTTTTAGAAAAGGCAGAGGAACCAGAGATCAAGTTGCTAACATCCGCTGGATCATCAAAAAAGCAAGAGAGTTCCAGAAAAACATCTATTTCTGCTTTATTGACTATGCCAAAGCCTTTGACTGTGTGGATCACAAGAAACTGAAAAATTCTTCAAGAGATGGGAATACCAGACCACCTGACCTGCCTCTTGAGAAATCTGTATGCAGGTCAGGAAGCAACAGTTAGAACTGGAGATGGAACAACAGACTGGTTCCAAATAGGAAAAGGAGTATGTCAAGGCTGTATATTGTCATCCTGCTTATTTAACTTACATGCAGAGTACATCACGAGAAATGCTGGACTGGGAGAAATACAAGCTGGAATCAAGATTGCTGGAAGAAATATCAATAACCTCAGATATGCAGATGACACCACCCTTTTGGCAGAAAGTGAAGAAGAACTAAAAAGACTCTTGACGAAAGTGAAAGAGGAAAGCAAAAAAGTTGGCTTAAAGCTCAACATTCAGAAAACGAAGATCATGGCATCCAGTCTCATCACTTCATGGGAAATAGAAGGGGAAACAGTGGAAACAGTGTCCAACTTTATTTTTTTGGGCTCCAAAATCACTGCAGAAGGTGATTGCAGCCATGAAATTAAAAGACGTTTACTCCTTGGAAGAAAAGTTATGACCAACCTAGATAGCATATTCAGGAGCAGAGCCATTACTTTGCTGACTAAGGCCCATCTAGTCAAGGCTATGGTTTTTTCTGTGGTCATGTATGGATGAGAGAGTTGGACTGTGAAGAAGGCTGAGCACCAAAGAATTGATGCTTTTGAACTGTGGTGTTGGAGAAGACTCTTGAGGGTCCCTTGGACCGCAAGGAGATCCAACCAGTCCATTCTAAAAGAGATCAGCCCTGGGATTCCTTTGGAAGGAATGGTGCTAAAGCTGA
Organism: Capra hircus; assembly: GCF_001704415.2. Lineage (NCBI taxonomy): Eukaryota > Metazoa > Chordata > Mammalia > Artiodactyla > Bovidae > Capra > Capra hircus. The sequence continues at coordinate 114,962,207 of NC_030810.1, forward strand.
AACTCCAGTACTTTGGCCACCCCATGTGAAGAGCTGACTCATTGGAAAAGACTCTGATGCTGGGAGGGATTGAGGGCAGGAGGAGAAGGGGACGACGGAGGGTGAGATGGCTGGATGGCATCATGGACTCGATGAACGTGAGTTTGAGTGAACTCTGGGAGTTGGTGATGGACAGGGAGGCCTGGCATGCTGCAATTCATGAGGTCGCAAAGAGTCGAACACGACTGAGCGACTGAACTGAACTGAACTGAACTGATCTCAGTTACCTATTCTGTAGCTTAGGTAAGTTACTAATGTCCCTAGACTTCAGTTTTCTTTTTTGTGTAATTCGGATACTGTTAATTTGTAAGGTTCAGAGAGTTCTGAGAGAGTCAGTTCCTAAGAAGGTTCAGAAGAAGTCCGGAATCCCCGAGGAGGAGAAAGGGGTCTAGGGCTCTCGAAGAGGAGATAGGGGTCTGGAATTCTCAAGGAGGAGGAAAGGACAAACTTTTTTTTTTTTTTTCCTATATTCCTTAGTAAGGATTATATAACAACAGTATCTCCTGCTGGAGAACAGTTTATTCTTCCTGAAAACCTTCTGACGCATCCTGATATCTTAGAATTCATATTATGGGAGTGGGTCTGGTAAGATCTCTCTCTTATTAGTTCTAATATTGTCATCTTAAAATGTAAATTGGGGGAGTGGGTTTGGTAAAATTTTTACAAACTTGAGACATTCTTTTGATTTATTGTAATATCCAATTTAAAAAGTATGTAACTCCCTTGCTAATAGTAGCAAGGGAGGCACTCTCCCTATCCCTTCTGATGTCTATGTCAAAAGCTTTCTCTCTCCCTTTTCATACTTTAATAAAATTCTGCTACACAGAAGCTCTTGAGTGATCAAGCCTGATCCTTGGTCCCGAGGTTAAATCTTCTTCTTTGTAGATCACAAATCCGACACTGTTCACCATAAATTATCAGTTCCAGAAATCTTTAAGTTTGATTAGAAATACTATAATTGAGGCTTTGCCGACTCAATAGACATGAATTTGAGCTAGTTCCAAGAGCTGGTGAAGGACAGTGAGGCCTGGCATGCTGCAGTCCATGTGGTTGCAAAGAGTTGAAAACAACTGAACAATTGAACAACAAAAACATACAGCACATCTTTTTCCTGTGTCTTTGAGAAGGCTGGGAATTGACTATTAATGCATCTGTACTTTCCTTAGATTGCAGTGAATAATTTTACTTGAGACTAACTTTTGAACTTTGGTGAAGGGGAGAGATGTCCAGCTGAAATATATTTCCTCATGTACAGTATTTGCCTTTGGTGAATATGCTAGCATACTTTGCACAGATGTCTCTTTGTTTCCAAAAAGGAAACTAATTGCCTTTGTTGTTTCAATCTGAGAAGTTTACCAATATTGCTCCACAGATGATGGGAGACATCTCTCAAAATTTTCAGAGCTTCTCCCACAGTAGTATCTTTGACCAGATGCCTCTCCAGTGTCTCACATTTCAAGAGGCAACCTTCATCTTTTAAGCTGAAAATCACTCTTTTTCCTATTGTTTCTCAGTTGTTCATACATACACACAAACTGGACTGATAAAGGGTGAGTGAGGGGAAAATGCTTTTAGGCTTCATGCTAAAGTCAGGAATCTTTTCATTGTTGTTTGTAACTGGTGATCAAGGGATGGTGAAAACTGCCAGACTGAGTCCAGGAATCGGAAATACTCTTCCCACAGGATGTGTGTCTCACAAGCATCAGCTACCCGCCATGCTCAGCTTCCTCAGTGCCCCCTGCTGTTGTTTCCTTAGCAACCAAGCAGAGAGCTGGGCATATCCCTGAAAGTCCTGCATAGTTGCTACGGAAACCCCAGGGCTTTCCTAATTAGAGCCAGGTTGAGCTGTAGCTAGTGAGGGTGGGAAAGTTTTCTTCCTTTGAGAAAACTCTCCTTGAAAGGCAAATCAGAGTACCCTAAACCATTCACATTTTACCTCTCACCCAGGTGAGAGATGCACTTTATTTGTCTCAAAAGCATTGGGTCTCCAGGCATCGAAACAGTTTTCAAAATTCTTGTAACAGTGTTTCCTATGAAAATAGCCAGAGAAAGTGTAGCTCCCCATATGTCTTGGGACAGACCTGACATGGATATATTTGATGTATCAAGTGATCTGATTTTCATTTGCTGTTAGGGGGTAGCAACAATAGGGGTATTTTCAGAGAGCTAGCTGGCTGATGAAGGAGATACAGTTTGAGGGGTAAACTGATTGCTCATACTCTTCACATTACAGGCAGACATGTGTAGATATTTATTCTTCTCAAAAGATCAACAAGCTCTCTAATATAGAATCTTTTTTTTTTTTTTTCTTTCAACAGCGTGGAGTCTCAATTTCCTTGGTCACTCAAGAAACTTGCTTTCATCATCTTAGATTACATTTTTGGTCACTAGAACTACACTCTCAAGAGTACTTTTAGCTTCCTGTAGCTTTCTTCTTTTGCCCTTTTCCAGAGGGAAAAAAAAAAAAAAACTCAAACTCTCCATTCACTTTAACAACTGGCACTCTTAAGGAAAACCATATAACATGTGGTTTGGAGCCACAACCAATCCATAGTCTCTGACATTAGCTGTGCCCTTTGCTTACTTGTCCCTGGTCAGTTCCCTTTTCCATTTTCCTCAGAAACTATTCTTAGTCTTCACTTCTTTCTTCTCACTCTTGCTTTTCTATTCATTTCTTCATTCTCAGCAGATGAGCTTTTGTACGATATCATCAGAGGCTTTAGGCAATCTGAAATAAACAGCTTTGACCACTGAGCAACCATCTGTGGATTATCTAAAGAAGACCTACATACTCCCTCCCTCCACTCCTCTTATCCTTCATCTTAAAACAAGGTATTTTACTCTTGCAACATTCTTCTGCTCCCACACAGACATCATTTATTGTCCTATACCTTCAACCTCTTCTTCATTACTGGCTCTATCACCTCAGACTATTAACATATTAATCAAGAATAACATTAACATGAAAGAAAACCAGAAATCTCAACTCTCCTAATTGCCACCTGTTGATGTCCCTTTAGCCAAGCATCTTAAAATATATTAATTTAATTATTCATTCATGCAGTATATTTATCAAACCACTACTCTGCACTATTCTGAGTACCCGGTTATACTGGTAAATAAATAAACTTTCACATTCTCCATAGAGGCTACATTCTAGTGAGAAGACCTAAAGAATAATCAGATAGTATGTTGCAGGGTGAAAAATGGTATGGTGAAAAATTAAAGCCTGGCAAAAGACAGTACAAGAGTGAAAAATTGTAAACAATTACAATTCAAAATAGCACTAAAAACATTAAATTCATGGGGATAATTATAATAAGACTTCTATAGAGAAAGATACATAGTATTATTGAGAAAAATAAATAAATTTGCCAAGTTCTTGTATTAGAAATTTAAATATTATATAACTGTTATTTCTCTTCAAATTGATCTTTACATTCAGTGCCACATTAATCAAATTTCTATGCAAAATGGAAAGGACTAAAAAGAGCCAAGACAATCATGAGGAAGAACAAAATTGAACAACTTACAGAAATTAAGATGGTGAGATATTGGTATGAAAATAGACAAATCAGTGCAATAAAAAGCGGGTACAGATACACACCTATACATATTTGGTCACTTTTTTTATAAGAAAGATGGTACTGAATAGCTGTAGAGAGAAATTAAGGGCTTCACTCACTGTCGTGGGGACAACTGGATAGACAGATAGATTAGAAAGATAGATATTAATACATAGATAGATATTAATAGATAGTTGATAGGCAGCTAAACAAATGGACTTTGATCTAGCTCACACCATACACAAAAACAGATTCCAGATGGATTTGAGACCTAAGTGTGAAATTCTAGAATAAAATATAGAAGCATATCTTTACAATCTTGAAGTATTCAAAAATATATTTTTTAATTTTTTGAAGGTTATTTTATTTTTAATATAAATTTATTTATTTTAATTGAAGGTTAATTACTTTACAATATTGTATTGGTTTTGCCATACATCAACATGAATCCGCCACAGGTATACACGTGTTCCCCATCCTGAACCCTCCGCCCTCCTCCCTCCCCGTACCATCCCTCTGGGTCGTCTCAGTGCACCAGCCCCAAGCAAAACAACAAAAATGATAAAATATCAATAAGCAAGACTACATGAAAAATTAAAACTTCTGTTATACCAAAAGAGAGGGCATTTGAGAATTTTGAACAGAGAGGTGCGTTGATGTTACTCCTCTTTAAAGGACTTGGTGCTGTCTTGACAGTAGAATGTAAGGAGTCAAATGTGGCAATGAGGAGATGATTTAGCAATGGAGAGAATGTGAGTGGTTAAATTCTAGTGAATGTGCAGCCAATGAGATTCACTAAAAAATTCTGAAGTGTGGGAGACAGAGAAGAGTCAAAGATGAACCCTTTTTTTTTTAATCCAAGTCAAGTCAAATCAATCAAATAATTTTCAGACTTCTCTGACTATTCAGAAAACATCATCACTGCTCCACGTGATATTAACAACTTGTGCATTCTAAAAACATTCTGTTTATCTGTTACTGGTGATGCCTTTCCCTTCTGGCTCTTCTCTTACACCTCTAACTTCTCCCTTTCAAGCCCTCTTATAACTCCCCGCTCTGTCTCATTTTTTCAGACCTTCATCCAGAGGAGTCTGACTTCAGACCACTGCTCTTCCTCTTCTGTATATATTCTGATCATGATTTAATCAACTCTGGTTTAATTACAACCACATGCTTATGATTACCAAAGATATATTTGTGCACCTGGACATTCATTCAAACTTTAAAATTATATATGGGGTTTCCTGCTAGATATGTCATCAGATGTCTTCCTAAGCACATCATATTGAAAAATCCAAAACTAAACACAATTTTATTCCATTTCACAGTGAAATGCAAGTCTTCCAGGTCTCAGTTCACCCAGTTACTTAATCCCAAAACCAGGGAGTCATCTGAGATTTCTTCTTGTCTATTACTTACTCAGCCCTAATAACTAAGGATTAAGAGTTTTGCTTCTTCAATAGGTATTGAACCTATTCCCTCATATCGAATTTATGTTATTCTGACAAGCCCACCATGGCCTTTCATGCTTATGTAGTGTAATTGTTTTCTGATTGTAATTTTATATTCCTACTCTTGGAATACAATCTGCATAATATACATGGATGACTGATCCAAAAACTATGATCTTGTCATCCCTCTGCTCAAAACCTTTCTTTTTAAATAAAATTATATTTATAGCATCACTGGATAACAAAATACTGAGAAAAATTAACAGAAATTATTTAAGACCTCTAGAGTCCCATGGACTGCAAGGAGATCCAATCAGTCCATTCTAAAGGAGATCAGTCCTGGGTGTTCTTTGGAAGGAATGATGCTAAAGCTGAAACTCCAGTACTTTGGCCACCTCATGGGAAGAGCTGACTCATTGGAAAAGACTCTGATGCTGGGAGGGATTGGGGGCAGGAGGAGAAGGGGACGACAGAGGATGAGATGGCTTGATGGCATCACTGACTCAATGCTCATGAGTTTGAGTGAACTCTGGGAGTTGGTGATGGAACGGGAGGCCTGGCATGCTGCAATTCATTGGATGGCAAAGAGTTGGACATGACTGAGTGACTGAACTGAACTGAACTGAGCTGACCAATACAATATTGTAAAGAATTAGCCTTCAATTAAAATAAATAAATTTAAATTTAAATAACTACAAAACACTGCTAAAAGCAATAAAGACCTAAACAAAGATCTGTATATATCATGTTCAATAAATGGACATATTAAAGATTTTATTTTCCCAGAACCTATTATTAATACCACAGCATTCAAAATTACAATGGAAATTTTATGCAACACTTACATGCAGATGATTTTTTTTAATTCATTAATTTATTTTAATGGAAAGATAATTGTTGTTGCTGTTGTTCAGCCACTAAGACATGTCAAACTCTTTGTGATCCCATGAACTACAGCATGACAGGCTTCCCTGTCCTTTACTGTCTCCCAGAGTTTGCTCAAACTCTTGTCTGTTGAGTCAGTGGTGCCATCCAATCATCTCATCCTCTGTCACCCTCTCCTCCTCCTGCCTTCAATCTTTTCCAGTTTCATGATCTTTTCCAAAGAGTCAGTTCTTATCAGGTGGGCAAAGTATTGGAGTTTTGGCTTTAGTACCAGTCCTTCTGATGAATATTCAGGGTTGATTTCCTTTAGTACTGACTGGTTTGATCTCCTTGCAGTCCAAGGGACTCTCAAGAGTCATATCCAGCACCACAGTTCAAAAGCATCAATTGTTCCTTACTTAGCCTTATTTATGATCAGACTTTCAGATCCATATAACACTACTGGAAAAACCATAGCTTTGATTATATGGACATTTAGCCATAGTCAACAAAGTGAATTCTCTGCTTTTTAATATATTGCCTAGGTTTGTCATAGCTATTCTTCCAAGAAGCAAGCATCTTTTAATTTGATGGTTGCAGACACAATCTCCAGTGATTCTGGAGTCCAAGAAAATGAAACCTGACACTGTCTTCACATTTTCCCCATCTATTTGCCATGAAGTGATAGGGCCAGATGCCATGATCTTCCTTTATTGAATGTTGAGTTTTAAGCCAGCTTATTCACTCTCCTCTTCCACCTTCAACTGGAAGCTCTTTAGTTCATCTTCACTTTGTTCCATTAAACTGGTATCATTTGCATATTTGAAGTTGCTGGTATTTCTCCAGGCAATCTTGATTCCAGCTTGTGATTCAACCACTCTAGCATTTCTGATGATGTACTGTGCATAGGAGTTAAATAAATAGTGTGGAAATATACAGCCTTGATGTACTCCTTTCTGAATTGTGATGGATTTTGCCGTACATAAATTTAATAGGCCATAGGTATATATGTGTCCTCCCCATCCTGAACCCCCTCCCACCTTCCTTCCCACCCTAGGACTCTAGGTTGTCCTAGAGCACTGCCTTTGAGTGCCCTGCTTTGTCATTGTTGCTGTGGAGTCGCTCAGTCCTGTTCCACTTTTTTTGACCCCATGTACTACAGCATACCTGGCTTCTCTGTCCTTCACTATATCCCAGAGTTTGGTCAAACTCAGGTCCATTGTGCCAACGGTGCCATTTAATCATCTCATCCTCTGTCATCTGCTTATCCTCCTCCCCTCAATCTTTCCCAGCATCAGTGTCTTTCCAAATGATTCAGCTCTTCTTATCACGTAGGCAAAGTATTGGAGCTTTAGCTTCAGTGCCAGTCCTTCCAATAGTCAGGGTTGATTTCCTGTAGGATTGACTGATTTGATCTCCTTGCAGTCCAAGGGACTCTCAAGAGTCTTCTTCAGGACTGCAGTTTGAAAGCATCAATTATTCAGTGATCAGCCTACTTTATGGTCCAATTCTTACATCTGTACACGACTACTGGGAAAACTGCAACTTTGACTACATGGACATTTGTCAGCCATGTGATGTCTATGTTTTTTAATATGCTGTCTAGGTTGGTCATAGCTTTTCTTCGAAGGAGCAAATGTCCTTTAATTTCATGGTGGCAGTCACCATCCATAATGATTCTGGAGCCCAAAAAAGTAAAGTCTGTCACTGTTTCTATTGCTTCCCCATCTATTTGCCATGAGGTGATGACCATATCCCATGATCTTAGTTTTTTGAGTGTTGAGTTTTAAGTCAGCTTTTTCACTCTCCTCGTTCAGCTTCATCAAGAGACTCTTTAGTTCATCTTCACTTTTGTCATCTGCATGTCTGAGGTTATTGATATTTCACCTGGAAGTCTTGATTGCATCTTGTGATTCATTCTACCTAAAATTTCACATGATGTACTGTGCATTGATGTTAAATAAGCGGAGTGACAATATATAGCCTTGACATATTCCTTTTCCCAACTTTGACCCAGGGCAGTGCTCCATGTCTGTTTCTAACTGCTACTTCTTGACCTGCATACCGGTTTCTCAGGAGGCAGATATGGTGGTCTAGTATTCCATCTCTTTCAGAATTTTCTACAGTTTGTTGTGACTCACACTGTCAAAGGATTTAGCATAGTCAATGAAGCAGAAGTAAATGCTTTTCTAGAATCTCCTTGCTTTTTTATGATCCAGTGGATGTTGGCAATTTGATCTCCGGTTCTTCTGCCTTTTCAAAATCTTACTTATACATCTGGAACATGTTCATGTACTGTTGAAGCCTAAAATGAAGGATTTTGACCGTTAACTAGCTAACATGTGAAATGAATACAATTATAAGGTAATCTGAATATTCTTTGGCATTGCCCTTATTTGGGATTGAATGAAAATTGATCTTTTCCAGTCCTCTGGCCACTACTGAGTTTTCCAAATTTGCTGGCATATTGACTGCAGCATTTTAACAGTATCATCTTTTAGGATTTGGAAATATCTCAACTGGAATCTCATCACCTCCACTAGCTTTGTTTATAGCAATGCTTCCTAAGACCCACTTGACTTCACACTCCAGGATGTCTTGCTTAAAGTGAATGACCATGGTTGTGCTATGCTTAGTCATTCGGGCATGTCTGATTCTTTGTGAATCCATGGACTGTAGCCCACCAAGCTCATCTGTCCATGAGGATTCTCCAGCCAAGAATACTTGCATGGGTTGCCATGCCCTCCGTAGAAGATATTCCCAACTCAGGGATCAAATGCAAGTCTCTTGAAATGCAGGTGGATTCTTTAGTGTCTGAGGAACCAAGAAAGCCCAAGAATTGTGGCATATGTAGCCTATCCCTTCTCCAGGGGATCTTCCCAACCCAGAAATTGCGCTGGGCTCTTCTGCATTACAGGTGGACTCTTTACCAGCTGAGCTACTAGGGAAGCCCCCATCATGGTTATCTGGGTCATTAAGATATTTTGAACAGTTTTGTGTATTCTTGCCACCTCTTCCCAATATCTTCTGCTTCTCTTAGGTCCAAATAATTTCTGCCTTTTATTGTGCCCATCTTTGTATGAATTTTCCCTTGGTATCTCTAATTTTCTTGAAGAGATCTCTAGTGTTTCCCATTCTGTTGTTTCCTCTATTTCTTTGCATTGTTCACTTAAGAAGGCTTTCTTTCCTCTCATGATCTTCTTTGGAAATCTACGTCCAGATGGGTATAACTTTCCTTTTCTCCTTTGCCTTTCACTTCTTTTCTTTTCATAGCTGTTGGTAAGGCCTACTCAGACAAACATTTTTCCTTGTTGCATTTCTTTTTCTTGGGGATGGCTTTGGTCACTACTTCCTGTGCAACGTTACAAACCTCTGTCTGTAGTTCTTCAGGCACTCTAATCTATCAGGTCTAATCCCTTAAATCTATTTGTCACTTCCACTATATAATTGAAAAGGATTTGATTTAGGTCATACTTTAATGGTCTAGTGGTTTTCCCTACTTTCTTCAACTTAAGTCTGAATTTTGCAATAAAAGATTCATGATCTGAGCCACAGTAACCCCTCAGGTTTTTGTTTGTTTGTTTGTTTTGTTCTGTTTTTTTGCTGATTTTATAGATTTTCTCCATCTTCAGCTGAATATAATCAACCTGATTTCATACTGATGATCTGGTAATGTCCATGTGTAGAACTGTCTCTGTGTTGTTGGAAGAAGGTTTTTGCTATGGGCAGTACATTCTCTTGGCAAAACTCTGTTAGCCTTTGCCCTGCTTCATTCTGTACACCAAGGCCAAACTTGCTTGTTACTCCAGGTATCTCTTGGCTTCCTATTTTGCATTCCAGTCCTCTATGGTGAAAAGAACATCTTTTTTTTTTTTTTTAATGGTGTTAGTTCTATGTCTTATACATAGTCTTGTACAGATAATTAAATTTATATGAAATGCAACGAACCTAGAAAAGCAAAAGGATCCTGAAAAAGATGAACTATTTTGGAGAACAAACAGCTCCTGATTGCAAGACTCATACAAATCTACACTAATAAAAGAAAATTTGATCCTGAAGTCAGGATAGGCAAATAGATCAATGGAACTAAAGATAAAGTCCATATAATGACCTACCCATTGGATAGGTCCAAGGCTATGGTTTTCCCAGTAGTCATGCATGGATGTAAGAGTTGGACTATAAAGAAAGCTGAGTGCCAAAGAATTGACGCTTTTGAAATGTGGTGTTGAAGAAGACTCTTGAGAATCCCTCGGACTGCAAGGAGATCCAACCAGTCCATCCTAAAGGAAATCAGTCCTGAGTGTTCATTGGAAGGACTGGTGTTGAAGCTGAAACTCCAATAGTTTGGCCACCTGATGTGAAGAGCTAACTCACTGGAAAAGACCCAGATGCTGGGGAAGATTGAAGGCGGGAGAAGAAGGGGATGACAGATGATGAGATGTTTGGATGGCATCACCGACTAGATGGACATAAGTTTGAGAAAGCTTTGGGAGTTGGTGATAGACAGGGAGGCCTGCTGTGCTGCAACTCATGGGGTTGCAAAGAATCGGACACAACTGAGCGACTGAACTGAACTGAACTGAACTGACCCATTGGATGTGGAAAATAAAATCATATTACATGTGCTGGAACAACTAACAAACAAATAGATCTTCATTACTCATGAAAGTGAAAAACGTAAAAGTGTTAGTCTTTCAGTTGTGTCCAACTCTTTGTGACCCCATGTACCATATAGCCCAACAGGCTCCTCTGTCCATGGAATTATCCCAGTAAGAATAATAGGAATACTAGAATGGGTAATCATTCTTCTCCAGGGGATCTTCTACACCCAGGTATCGAACTCAGGTCTCCTGCACTGCAGGCAGGTAATTTACCTTCTGAGGCATCAGGGAAGCCCCTACATTACTCATACTCCATGCAAAAAGAAATTTAAAATAGCTCATATGCAGGAAGATAAAATCAAAAATTCTAAAGCCTCTAGGACAGTGATTGACCAGTTTCACTGTCCTTTCCCCCCGAACCTTCCCCTCAGTGACCATAAATTCATTCTCTAAATCTGTGAGTCCTTTTTTGTTTGTAAATAAGCTATTTGTATTATTTTTTTTAGATTCCACATATAAGTGATATCATATGATATTTGTTTTTCTCTATCTGATTTCAATTAGTATGATAATCCTGAGGTCCATCATGTTTTTGCAAAAGACATTGTTTCATTCTTTTTAATGGCTGAGTAATAGTCTATTATATATATATACATACATACATATATCTCCATGTCATGGCTATTTTAATGTGCATGGCTAGTGCAATGAACACTGGGGTGCATGTATCTTTTCAAACCATATTTTTCTGCAGATATATGTCCAAGAGTGGGATTTCAGGATAATATGGTAGCTCTGCTTTTTAAGGAATCTTCATATTGTTCTCTGTAGTGTCTGTACTAATTTACATTCCCACCAACAGTGTAGAAAACTTTCCAACGGCTTTTTATCATTTAAAGGATATATACCTGTCACTTAAGACCCACTATCATTTGGTAGCTGTTTACTCTCCAATAGTCTTTTCCACTTTCTGTCATGAATTTTGTGCTTAAATAGCTCCAAAATGAAAGTTCTCCCATAAATTTTCTTACTTCCTTTTTTTCTTATAAATGCAATTTCCTGTATTTGCAAATCTCTTTTCCTTCACTTCTCACTCATTAATTTCTTCTTATTCTTCTTCGGGACTCAAATCAAATCTAGAATTTAAAATAAAATGATTTGAATTTGAAAAAAAATTCTTCCATTTAATAGATAAATGATTTTTATGTCTCCACTTTTTCCTTTATATATCTGGGATAATGAAACTTCAAAGTGTGGGTATAAGGACTAATATTAGATATTTAAAGTGCTTATCTCACTAAAAATCTATTAAATGCTAAATTTTATCATTGTTAATCTTATTATTATTAAACTTCTATAGGAGGGCTTCATTCAACTACCAGATTCAGAAAAGTATTCACATCCACATGCTATGGTACATTCAAATTAAAGTGTGCACATTAAATTTACTATATTACAATATATTGATACTTTATATATATACCACTTTTCCTACCACAAGATTACATAAATATATGGGAAATGTGGCAGATACTGTTTTATAATCTATGATGTCTACTCTTCTTCCTTTACTATTTGAATTCTATATTTAACTGTGTATAATCGTCTAGTCAAGGCTATGGTTTTTCCAGTAGTCATGTATGGATGTAAGAGTTGGACTGTGAAGAAAGCTGAGCACCAAAGAATTGATGCTTTTGAACTGTGGTGTTGGAGAAGACTCTTGAGAGTCCCTTGGACTGCAAGGAGATCAAATCAGTCCATTCTAAAAGAGATCAGTCCTGGATGTTCTTTGGAAGGAATGATGCTAAAGCTGAAACTCCAGTACTTTGGCCACCTCATGCGAAGAGTTGACTCATTGGAAAAGACTCTGATGCTCAGAGCGATTGGGGGCAGGAGGAGAAGGGGACGGCAGAGGATGAGATGGCTGGATGGCATCCCCGACTTGATGGACATGAGTTTGAGTGAACTCCAGGAGTTGGTGAGGGACAGGGAGGCCTGGCATGCTGCAATTCATGGGGTCACAAAGAGTCGGACACGACTGAGTGACTGAACTGAACTGAACTGAATGCTTTCTGGAATATTTCCTGTTTTCTTTCTCTTATTTCTTCAAAAAATCACCTTAAAACTTAGTGATTCAAAGCAATCATGTAATTTCATTATCACCTCACATTTTTATGAAGAAATTCAGGATGTGGCAATCAAGTCATTTGGCTCAGGTCTTACACGTGTTTTCAGCCAGCTGGATACAGAATAGGGTGGACTAAACATTAGATGAACTATACAAAAAAAGGTCTTCATGACCCAGATAACCAGAATAGTGTGATCACTTACCTAGAGCTAGACATCTTGGAATGTGAAGTCAAGTGGGCCTAAGAAAGCATCACTACAAACAAAGCTAGTGGAGGTGATGGAATTCCAGTTGAGCTATTTCAAATCCTAAAAGATGATGTTGTAAAAGTGTTGCACTCAATATGCCAGTAAATTTGGAAAACTCAGCAGTGGCCAAAGGACTGGAAAAAGTCAGTTTTCATTCAAATATCAAAGAAGGGCAATGCCAAAGAATGTTCAAACTATCACACAATTACACTCATCTCACATGCTAGCAAAGTAATGCTCAAAATTCTCCAAGCCAGACTTCAATGGTATGTAAATCGTGAACTTCCAGATGTTCAAGCTGGATTTAGAAAAGGCAGAAGAACCAGTGACCAAATTTCCAGTATCTGTTAAATCATTGAAAAGGCAAGAAATTTCCAGAAAAACATCTACTTCCACTTTATTGATTATGCCAAAGCCTTTGACTGTGTGGGTCACAACAGACGGTGGAAAATTCTTAAAGAGATGGGAATATCAGACCACCGGACCTGCCTCCTGAGAAATTTATGTGCAGGTCAAGAAGCAACCGTTAGAACTGGACATGGCACAGCAGTCTGGTTCCAAATAGTGAAAGGAGTACATCAAGTCTGTATATTTTCACCCTGCTTATTTGTTATATGCAGAGTACATCATGCAAAATGTCAGGCTGGATGAAGCACAAGCTGGAACCAAGATTGTTGGGAGAAATATCTATAACCTCAGACATGCAGATGACACCACCCTTATGGCAGAAAGCAAACAACAACTAAAGAGGCTGTTGATGAAAGTGAAAGAGGAGAGTGAAAAAGTTGGCTTAAAGCTCAACATTCAAAAAACTAAGATCATGGCATCTGGTTCCATCACTTAATGGCAAATAGATGGGGAAACAATCAAAACAGTGAGAAACTTTATTTTCTTGGGCTCCCAAATCACTGCAGATATTTCATGCAGCCATGAAATTAAAAGACACTTGCTCCTTGGAAGAAAAGTGATGACCAACCTAGATAGCTTATTAAAAAGTAAAGATGTTACTTTGCCAACAAAAGTCCGTCTACTCAAAGCTATGGTTTTTCCAGTAGTCATGTACGGATGTGAGAGTTGGACTATAAAGGAAGCTGAGCACTGAAGAATTGGTTATTTTGAACTGTGGTATTGGAGAAGACTCTTGAGAGTCCCTTGGACTGCAAGAATAGAAAACCAGTCAATCTTAAAAGAAATCAGTTCTGAATATTCACTGGAAGGACTGATGCTAGAGCTGAAATTCCAATACTTTGACCACCTCATGCAAAGAGTTGACTCACTGGAAAAGATCTTGATGCTGGGAGGGATTGGGGGCAGGAGGAGAAGAGGATGACAGAGGATGAGATGGTTGGATGGCATCACCGACTAGATGAGCATGAGTCTGAGCAAGAGTTTGAGCAAGGTTTGGGAGTTGGTGATGGACAGGGAAGCCTGGAGTGCTGTAGTCCATGGGGTTGCAAGGAGTTGGACATGACTGAGTGACTGAACTAAACTGAACTGAAACATTAGATGAACAACTGAGAATGTCTCTTCTTATGCAGCTTCAGGGTCTTTTTATGTGGCCCTTATATGGTCTTTTTGGCTATGATCACAGGCCTCAGGACAATCAGATTGTTCTTTGATCCAAAAGAAAAATTTGCAAGAGATTGGAAACCCTGTTGTTTATTATCCAGCCTCTTAGTGTTACCAAACTCAGGTTTGATGTCTCACCACTTGAAAGCCAATACTTGAGACAAGTGTTTTTTTGATAAGGAAAGAGTGCTTTATTCAGAAGGCCAGCAACCTGGGGAGAAGGAAAACTAGTGTCCAAAAACTAACTCCAAAGATTCTGTTTGATCAGAAAAGCGTTTTTTATTTGTTTGTTTGTGTGTTTTACCAGATAAGTTTTCAAAGGGAGAATCATTTGGGCAGGGGGTCAGAGTCTTCTTTGAAGTAAGGGGGAGAAATTGGAAGCTTCTTTGAGGAAGTGTGGAAATAATCAGCATCTGCCATCAGGAAGGGAAGCTTTCAAAACATGATTTATTGTACTTTGTTGGATATTACAAATTTTATATTTACCACTTTACTAAGATATGTGTGAACAATTACAAAATTGCCAGGTATTTTCTTCAGGAATGTGTGTCCCAGTAGAGTTGAAATTCATGCTGTGTCTGATTCTCATACTATCTGGGAATGGGGCTCTATACTCACTGTGAATCATAGCTATCTCTAAAAGAGAAATGTTAATTAGGCTAGAGCAGATCTGAAGAGACATTACATACAACCACCAAATCTAGCCTCTCCTGAAGGAGAACAATGGTCCTCTTTGCTTGTTCTTCTTGCTGGTGAGGATCTCCCAATCTATCCAATCTTCACTTTAAGCAGAAGTTTTGTTTGTTTGTTTGTTTGTTTGTTTGTTTTTTAACAAGCACGAGCCATATTTTTTCTACCTTAGTCCTTGTCTTTTGAATTTCTGTGTCAACCTCTGTTGTAAATGTCTTGGCCACATCATCAAATGCCTATATCCTGACTTCAAACCTCAAACCCTTTCCAGAGCTTACTTATCCTGCACACTATGTTCCTTGATACCATCTATTCTCATATGTTCTGATTCTTCATCCTCACTATAGTTTAGAATTGACAATGAAATTGTTCTCATAGCTTGGACTTGGAGGTTTCTAAAACCAAAAACACACTTCCAGTTTAGCTTCATTGTCTCTGGCTACTGGGAATCCATCCCTGTAAGAGTGAACATCAGGCAGCATGGGATTATCTTCTTTGATAGTCTCATTATGGGATTTTTCATGAGGCCAAGAGAGTATATTACATTGGTTAAAAGCTAGACTCTAAGAAAACAAGCAACAACAAGAAAAAAGGATATGGCTTTATAGCCAGATGCCTGATCTTTTTAACCTTGACCTTATTGCTTAACTTTTCTGTGCCTCAGTCTTCTCATCTGCAAAACAGTGATGATAATAAGATTAAATTCTAGGGTTTTAATATGAAGTGAATAAAATAATGTATATCTCAAAAAGAACTATATCAATAAGCATTCACTAGTGTTACAACAATATTAGTATTACAATCATTATTCCCCAGTTTGTATAATTGGACTCCTACCTGTTCAGAGGCTCACTGCTCATTTTAGTTTCAACCTTGATAACTGGCTCCTAGTCCTATTTCCGTGTAGCTGAGATTCTGTTGATAAACTTTTTAATTCCCTGAATTTAAGACCTTAATTTGGTTTTATTCCTTTGTTTACCTCATATCTTTTGTTGTCATATTCTAAGCTCCTCAAACCCTGTCAATGTCTAGGCTCTGCTAACTGTGGTAGGCAAAACTAATTTTACAAATTTTATTCCCAATTGTTGTAGATTGGATGCCAGTAAATACATACTAAGCCAGCTGAATCTTCCTCATGCCAATGATTCCATAAGAATGCTGCCTGTTATTTATCAGTATTACCTTTGACTGCAGATGGTGATTGCAGCCATGAAATTAAAAGATGCTTACTCCTTGGAAGGAAAGTTATGACCAACCTAGACAACATATTAAAAAGCAGAGACATTACTTTATCAACAAAGGTCCATCTAGTCAAGGCTATGGTTTTTCCAGTGGTCAGGTATGGATATGAGAGATGGACTATAAAGAAAGCTGAACACTGAAGAATTGATGCTTTTGAACTGTGGTGTTGGAAAAGACTCTTGAGAGTCCCTTGGACTGCAAGGAGATCCAACCAGTCCACCCTAAAGGAGATCAGTCCTCAGTGTTCATTGGAAGGACTGATGAAGCTAAAACTCCAATACTTTGGCCACCTGATGTGAAGAGCTGATTCATTTGAAAAGACCCTGATGCAGGAGGAGAAGGGGACGACAGAGGATAAGATGGTTTGATGGCATCACCGACTCAATGACACGGGTTTGGATAAGCTCCAGGAGCTGGTGATGGACAGGGAGGCCTGGCGTGCTGCAGTTTATGGGGTCGCAAAGAGTCGGACACGACTAAGCGACTGAACTGAACTGAACCTTTGACAAGACTTTCTTCTAGCTCCTATAACTGGATCTGTTCTCCAAACATCTGCTGCACTTTACTTCTAATTTCAACGTCTGGCCCATTTGAACTTACTTCATTTCACTTAAAAATGACCTGCTTTCCCTTATTTTAATATATGCCATGGCTAAATTCAAAGTCATATGCAAGTTTACATACTTGTATATTGATTTACCTCATGGAAAAAATAAAGAGTAAATTGCTTAATACATCTTTTTAAAAAATGTCTCGGCATTTATTTTTGGACTAATTTTTTTTATTCTAAAATATATACTTGACATTTTTCAACTTGCAAAATAATATTAATTTTCAACTCTAGGATATTTTAATTTTAAATCAACTTACTAACTTTAGTGCATTTGTTCTTTATAACTGCCTTTTAAAAAGTTTGAACCAAAGATCAGAAAGTTTATATAATTTGCTCCAAAATAAAAATAGCGAGAGACAGAATTTAAAACAAAAGAAAAAATCTCCTGAATTTAAGGTGAGTTCTTTTTTAGTGAAATCAAGTTCTCAAAAGGTGTTAAATAGTGATGGACATGGAAATGAACATAAATTTTTTTATTATCCATTATTTAGTCAAAATGAGCAAAAGATACTTGTGTCCATTTATAAACTCTCTATGTTTTGTCTTCATTTAGTCAGAACAGGGCTAAGGCCTCAGGCATATGCATTAGGTCTTAATTAAATCTGCGAGGTACTCTTTTCTCCCAAGAAGTCCCATATTTTATAGATCTCATATGCTAAGAAAGATGATGACAGCCATTCTTCTGACTCATAAACAGTCCCTTCTTTTAGACCAAGTTTCCAACTAAAAATGTCTTTTAGTGATGCCAAGGGGCAACCAATAAGTTATAGTATACACCTCCTAAGCAAAATACTGAATGAGAACTCCCTTTGTACCTCATGCCATTGTTCTTAGCACTTGAAATGAAGTCATAGTAATAGAGCACTTGGTTTTTGAAGCAATGCATGTCACAGCTCAGGATGCAGTTGTATGACTCGAGTGTGTCACCTTAGTCAGAAGGTGTCAGAAGAAGAGAAACTGAAAGAGATGTAAATGTTCTGGAATATTATTGTAACAGTAAGGCCATCTGGGAAATGTATATTATAGACAGCACGTCCTGAAAATTGAGAAGATAGCCATTAAATGTCTCACAGAGAAAATTAGATTTGGCCAAATGATATGAATGAAAATTATCCAAAAAGAATGTGACCCTCCCTGAGGACTTTGCTAGCTAGAACAATTTTTGAGTAAACTTTTAAGTACAAAATACTATACTATACTGTGGTTACTCAAGATGCATTCAACAGAAACCAAAGTGGTAGCACCAACCTTAAGTTTATCTTGGGAAAATATACATTAAAAATGATGTAATTAAATACACATATAATATTTATACATATCAATCAATATACCACACATTGATGATACACACATGTTGAAAAAGAAATATACAGTAGAGAAATGGTCAGAGTTGAGTAAGAGGTAAAGAGAGAAGGTTACTAGAGAGATGTTTCACACGTGTCTTTGAACTAGGGCTCAGAATACTGTAGAGAGCAGGGAAAGTGACTTCCATTTAGGGTAAATTGAATAAAGAAAGATAAACACAGTTTAAATATGAGAAATGGCAAAGCAGTTAGCTTGGTTCCTGTAGGACTTTATTGACCAAAAAAAAAGACAGAGAGAGAGAGATAAATCATATTAACATATAATAATGTCATTTTTAAATATAAAAATGATGTGTAACTAAACTAAAAATCCTACCATACCAGAATCAATCTTCTGATAGCACTGTTTGGATCATATTACTCTTCTGCTCACAAGCCTGAATTGATTCCCACTATTTGTTAAGCAGAGGAGTGAGGTCATCAGAAGTGAGTTCCATAGTCAGACCTTTGGCTGAATCCTGCATTTCTAATTTACTTTCTCACTACTCACAACCCCCAACACCACACTCTGATCATTTTCTCCAGCCAATTAGACAATTTACCATTCTTTGAAATTGTCTTACACAATTCCATTTCTCTGCTTGTTGTTGTGACATCCCATCAGCCTATTTTCTTTTCTTAAGCATCTTTGGAGTATAAATTCACCGCATAATATTTATCCATTTAAAATGTATAATGCAACAGTTTTAGCATGTTAAGAGAGTGTGCAATTGTCACCATAATCTATTTATAACATTTGCATCATATTCAATAGAAACTCCTATCCAATAGCAGTTACTTTCCATTCTTGTCCCTCCTTATCCCTTCCTTAGACACATGCTAATCTACTTTTGGTCTATAAATTCGCCAATTCTGAACTTTTTATATAAGGAGAATCAGAAAATACATCATGTTTTCTGATTAGGTTTCTTTATGTAATATGTTTTCTTTCTTTTTTTAAATTGGAGACTAATTAGTTTACAACATTGTGGTGGTTTTTGCCATACATTCACATGAATCCCCCATGGGTGTGCATGTGTTCCCCATTCTGACCCTCCCTCTCACCTCCCTCCCCATCCCATCTCCCAGTCATCCCAGTGCATACATCCTATTGTGTATGGTGTTAGAAAATGTTCTAGTTTCATTCTTTCACAGGTGGTTGACCAGTTTTCCCAGTACCATTTGTTCAAGAGATTGTATTTTCTCCATTGCATATTCTTGCCTCCTTTGTCAAAGACCAGGTGTCCATAGGTGCGTGGATTTATCTCTAGTAATGCTACTTTGTTCCATTGATCTATGTTTCTGTTTTTGTGCCAGTACCATACTGTCTTGATGACTGTTACTTTGAAGTATAGCCTAAAATCAGGCAGGTTGATTCCTCCAGTTCCATTCTTTCTCAAGATTGCTTTGGCTATTCAAAGTTTTTTTGTATTTCCATACAAATTGTGAAGTAATTTGTTCTAATTATCTGAAAAATACCATTGGTAGCTAGATAGGGAATGCATTGAATCTATAGATTGCTTTGGGTAGTATACTCATTTTCACTACTTTGATTCTTCCGATCCATGAACATGGTATATTTCTCCATCTATTTGTGCCATCTTTGATTACTTTCATCACTGTTTTATAGTTTTCTATATATAGGTCTTTTGTTTCTTTAGATAGATTTATTCCTAAGTATTTTATTCTTTTCATTGCAATGGTGAATGGAATTGTTTCCTTAATTTCTCTTTCTGTTTTCTCACTGAGAGTGTACAGGAATGCAATGGATTTCTGCATATTAATTTTATATCCTACAACTTTACTGTATTCTTTGATTAGCTGTAGTAATTTCCTGGTGGTGTCTTTAGGGTTTTCTATGTAGAGGATCATGTCATCTGCAAAAAGTGAGAGTTTTACTTCTTCTTTTCCAATCTGGAGTCCTTTTATTTCTTTTTCCACTCTAATTGCTGTGGCCAAAACTTCCAAAACTATGTTGAACAGTAGTGGTGAGAGTGGGCACCATTAACTTGTGGGGAAATGCTTTTAATTTTTCACCATTGAAGATAATGTTTGCTGTGGATTTGTCATATATGGCTTTTATTATGTTGACGTATGTTCCTTCTATGCCTGCTTTCTGGAGGGTTTTTCTTTTTTATCATAAATGGATGTTGAAATTTCTCAAAGACTTTCTCTGTATCTATTGAGATAATCATATGTTTTTTATCTTTCAATTTGTTAATGTGGTGTATTACATTGATTGATTTGCGAATATTGAAGAACCCTTGCATTCCTGGGATAAACCCCACTTTGTCATGATGTATGATCTTTTTAATATGTTGTTGGCTTCTGTTTGCTAGGATTTTTGCATCTGTGTTCATCAGTGATATTGGACTGTAGTTTTCTTTTTTTATGGCATCTTTTTTTGGGTTTGGTATAAGGGTGATGGTGGCCTCATGGAATGAGTATGGAAGTTTACCTTCCTCTGCAGTTTTCTGGAAGAGTTTGAATAGGATAGGTATTAGCTCTTCTCTAAATTTGTGGTAGAATTCAGCTGTGAAGCCATCTGGTCCTGGGCTTCTGTTTGATGGAATATTTCTGATTATGGTTTCGATTTCTGTCCTTGTGATGGGTCTGATAAGATTTTCTATTTCTTCCTTGTTCAGTTTCAAAAGTTATAATTTTCTAAGAATTTGTCCATTTCTTCCAAGCTGTCCATCTTAATATAGTTGCGATAGTAGTCTCTTATGATACTTTGTGTTTCTGTGTTGTCCATTGTGATTTCTCCATTTTTATTTCTAATTTTGTTAATTTGATTCTCCTCCCTTGTTTCTTAATGAGTCTGGCAAGTGGTTTTTCTATTTTATTTATCTTCTCGAAGAACCAGCTTTAACCTCGGTTGATTTTTGCAATGGTCTCTTTTGTTTATTTTGTATTTATTTCTGCCCTAATCTTTGTGATTTCCTTCCTTCTACTAACCGAAGAGGTGCCAAGAATACACCAAAGAACTGTACAAAAAAGTATCTTCATGACCCAGATAATCATGACGGTGTAATCACTCACCTAGAGCCAGACATTCTGTGGGCCTTAGGAAGCATCACTAGGAACAAAGATAGTGGAGGTGATGGAATTCCAGTTGAGCTATTTCAAACTCTCAAAGATGATGCTTGAAAGCACTGCACTCAATATACAAACAAATTTGGAAAACTCAGCAGTGGCCACAGGACTGGAAGAGGTCAGTTTACATTCCAATCCCAAAGAAAAGGAATGCAAAGAATGGTCACACTACTGCACAACTGCACTCATCTCACACGCTAGTAAAGTAATGCTTTGAATTCTCCAAGCCAGGCTTCAGCAATACATAAACTGTGAACTTCCAGATGTTCAAGCTGGTTTTAGAAAAGACAGAGGAACCAGAGATCAAATTGCCAACATCCACTGGATCACTGAAAAAACAGGAGAGTTCCAGAAAAACATCTATTTCTGCTTTCTTGACTATGCCAAAGCCTTTGACTGTGTGGATCACAATAAACTGTGGAAAATTCTGAAAGAGATGGGAATACCAGACCACCTGACCTGCCTCTTGAGTAACCTGTATGCAGCTCAGGAAGAAACAGTTAGAACTGGACATGGAACAACAGACTGGTTCCAAATAGGAAAAGGAGTATGTCAAGGTTGTATATTGTCACCATACTTATTTAATTTATATGCAGAGTGCCAGGATCCAGCCCTGGTAGATCCAGCGTGATTCGAAGTGTGGAAGGTGTAGGCGAGGAAAACTTATTTGTTTATTAATACAAGATTAGATTAGGAAGAAATAGTTTAGTAGGAAAATTAAGTGGAGAAAGGAGGCTGAATAACTTGGCTTACGGGAAGACCAATAAAATCTCAGAACAAGAGGTTTGCACCATCTACATTGGGCCACCGGCGCCCACTTGAATATTGAAGGATGCCCAGCCTTTCACGTGGGTCTTAGAAGCCAAGACAAGTAAGTAGACTTGGTGAGCCGCCCCGCTTCAGATGGGAATTCAGCCTGAAATTAGAGTAAAGAGGAGACATGGGGGAGACCAGTCCAGCGACTGGCCCGGCCTCTATTGTTCAAAAGGCTTTTTATACTTTTGATAGTACATGGAGATCAATGGGTAATACAAAATTATGCAGCATTAGCAGCCCACTCTTATCAAAACCAGGCTTTTCTCTCTGCATACCTAGTTATATACACAAGTCTTAGGTGATTTACATCATCTTCTGGCCAAAAGGGCCAACTAACTTTTTACAGCTTTTTTTCTGATAAGGGTTTGTCAACCAGAAGACTTATTTGTGTTGACCTTCCCAAAGTCTGGTGCCAATCTCAGAAAGTGCTAAATAAAGTTACATTCTTACATAGCAAGGACACAAGAGGAGTGCAGTGATATATACCAAAGAAAAGTAATTAACTCAAAAGTCTAGTGTTGTTAACATCAAAACTACTATATATCTTTTTCCATACCCCGTTTACATACATTAACATCCTCCCAGGTGCCTAAAAATAAAGAATATGGAGGCCTGGTGGCAATCATTGAGTCAACAGTAAAAACCCGTCACCAATATGATTTTTAGCTCTTAGAAAATGCTCTGTATTTTAAGATGCTTTAAGCTTTGTGCCTCTCGTGGTTGGGGGGCTGTAAGCAATTCACAAGCTGTAAGAGGTCCGGGGGAACCTGCTAGGCAAGCTAGAGAGCTATCAGAGGGGGTTTGAGCTGAGACATTCTTTTGCAGGAGACTAAAGCTCTGAATTAACTTTTTCCAGAGAATATTAGAAGAGTGGAAAAGCAGGCAGACTCTGGTCTTGGGGGGTGGATGCTCAGGAAATTCCACGGGGAACCCCTGAAGCCTGATCACGTCCTTGCATTTTGTCAGGCTTCCTTCCGCATGGCTTTGTCACGGACGGGATTCTTCATGCTGGCCCCCGGCAGCAGAGTACATTATGAGAAACACTGGGCTGAAGGAAGCACAGGCTGGAATCAAGATTGCTGGGAGAAATATCAATAACCTCAGATATGCAGATGACACCACCCTTATGGCAGAAAGTGAAGAGGAACTGAAGATCCTCATGATGAAAGTGAAAGAGGAGAGTGAAAAAGTTGGCTTAAGCCTAACATTCAGAAAGCTAAGATCATAGCATCTGGTCCCATCACTTCATGGCAAATAGATAGGAAAACAGTGGAAATAGTGTCAGACTTTATTTTTCTGGGCTCCAAAATCACTGCAGATTGTGATTGCAGCCATGAAATTAAAAGATGCTTACTCCTTGGAAGGAAAGTTATGACCAACCTAAACAGCATATTAAAAAGCAGAGACATTACTTTGCCAACAAAGATCCATCTAGTCAAGGCTATGGTTTTTCCAGTGATCATGTAGGAATGTGAGAGTTGGACTATAAAGAAAGGTGAGCTCCGAAGAATTGATGCTTTTGAACTGTGGTGTTGGAGAAGACTCTTGAGAGTCCCCTGGACTCAAGGCGATCCAATAAGTCCATCCTAAAGGAAATCAGTCCTGGGTGTTCATGGGAAGGACTGATGTTGAAGCTGAAATTCCAAAACTTTGGTTACCTGATGTGAAGAGCTGAGTCATCTGAAAAAGACCCTCTGCTGGGAAAGATTGAGAGCAGGAGGAGAAAGGGACGACAGAGGATGAGATGGTTCAATGGCATCACCGACTCGAGGGACATGGGTTTTGGTGGACTCCGGGAGTTGGTGATGGACAGGGAGGCCTGGTGTGCTGCAGTTCAGGGGGTTGCAAAGAGTTGGATGTGAGTGAGCAACTGAACTGAACTAACCCTGGGGTTCTTCATTTCTTCCTTTTCTAGTTGCTTTAGGTGTAGAGTTAGATTATTTATTTGATTTCTCTCCTGTTTCTTGAGGTAGGCTTGTATTGCTATGAACCTTTCGCTTAACACTGTTTTTACTGAATCCCATAAGTTTTGAGTTGTTTTGCTTTCACTTTAATTCATTTCTATGCATATTTTGATTTCTTTTTTTATTTCTTCTGTAGTTTTTTGGTTATTCAGAAGTCTGTTGTTTAGCCTCCATATGTTTGTATTTTCCATAGTTTTTTTTTTTTCCCTGTAGTTGACATCTAACCTTACAGCATTGTGATCAGAAAAGATGCATGAGATGATTTTAATATTTTTGAATTTACCAAGGCTAGATTTATAGCTCAGGATGTGATCTATCCTGGAAAAGGTTCCGTGTGTACTTGAGAAAAAGGCGAAATTCATTGTTTTGGGGTGAAATGTCCTATAGATATCAGTTAGTTCTAACTGGTCCATTGTATCATTTAAAGATTGTGTTTTCTTGCTAATTTTGTGTTTAACTGATCTATCCATAGGTGTGAGTGGGGTATTAAAGTCTCGCACTATTATTGTGTTACTGTTAATTTCCTCTTTCATCTTTGTTAGCATTTCCCTTACATATTGTGGTGCTCCTATGTTGAGTGCATATATATTTATAATTGTTATATCTTCTTCTTGGATTGATCTTTTGATCATTATGTAGGGTCATACTTTGTCTCTTTTCACGGCCTTTATTTCAAAGTCTATTTTATCTGCTATGAGTATTGTTACTCCTGCTTTGGTCTACATTTGCATGAAATATCTTTTTCCATCCTTTCACTTTCAGTCTGTATGTGTCCCTAGGTTTGAGGTGGGTCTCTTGTAGACAGCATACATAGGGTTCTTGTTTTTGCATCTATTCAGCCAGTCTTTGTCTTTTGGTTAAGATATTCAACTTATTTACATTTAAGGTAATTATTGATAAGTATGATCTTATTGCCATTTACTTGGGTTCAAGTTTATAAACCTTTTCTGTGTTTTCTCTCTAGAGAAGATCCTTTAGCATTTGTTGAGAGCTGGTTTGGTGATGCTGAATTCTCTTAGCTTTTCCTTGTCTGTAAAGTTTTTTTTTTTTTCCTTCATATTTGAATGAGATCCTTGCTGGCTACAGTAATCTGGGTTGTAGGTTTTTCTCTTTCATCATTTTAAGTGTGTCCTGCCATTCCCTTCTGGCTTGACGAGTTTCTATTGAAAGAGCAGCTATTATCCTTATGGGGATCCCCTTGTTGGTTAATTATTGTTTTTCCCTTGCTGCTTTTAATATTTGTTCTTTGTGTTTGATCTTTGTTAATTTGATTAATATATGCCTTGGGGTGTTTTGCCTTGGGTTTATCCTGTTTGGGACTCTCTGGGTTTCTTGGACTTGGGTGGCAATTTCCTTCCCCATTTTAGGGAAGTTTATGATGGACAGGGAGGCCTGGCATGCTGCAATTCATGGGGTCACAAAGAGTCAGACATGACTGAGTGACTGAACTGAACTGAACTGAACTGAACTGAACTGAACTTCAAGTAGTATCTCCTCAAGTATTCTCTCATGGCCTTTCTTTTGGTCTTCTTCTGGGACTCATATGATTTGAATGTTGGGGTATTTGATATTGTCCCAGAAGTCTCTGAGATTTTCGTTATTTCTTTTAATTCTTTATTCTTTTTTTCTCTCTGCTTCATTTATTTCCACCATTCTATATTCTGCCTCAGTTATTCTACTGTTGGTTCCCTCCAGAGTGCTTTTGATCTCATTTATCGCATGATTCATTATTGATCGACTCTTTTTTATTTCTTCTAGGTCCTTGTTAAACTTTTCTTGCATCTTCTTAATCCTTGTCTCCAGGCTATTTATCTGTAACTCCATTTTGTTTTCAAAATTTTGGATCATTTTTACTATCATTGTTCTGAATTCTTTTTCAGTTAGACTCCCTATCTCCTTCTCTTTTGTTTGGTTTGGTGGACTCTTATCATATTCTTTACCTGCTGAATATTTCTCTGCCTTTTCATCTTGTTTAGGTTGCTGTGTTTTGGGTGACTTTCTGTATGCTGGAAGTCTGTGGTTCCTCTTTATTGAGGAGGTTCCTCCCTGTGGCTTCAAGGTTTCCTGGTTAGGGGAGCTTGTGTCAGTGTTCCGGTGGGTGGAGCGGGATCTCTTCTCTCTGAAGTGCATGAAGTGTCCAGTAGTGAGTTTTGAGGTGTCTATGGGTTTGGTGTGACTTTTGGCTACCTGTATTTTTGTGCTCAGGGTTATATTTCTGCTTTGTTGGAGAATTAGCTTGGTATGTCCTGCTCTGGAACTTGTTGGCTCTTGGGTGGAGCTTAGTTTCAGTGTAGGTATGGAGGCTTTTGGATGAGCTTTAGTCGATTAATCATCCCTGGAGTCAGGAGATTTCTGGTGATTTCAAGTTTTGCATTAAGGCCTCCTGCCTCAGGCTTTCAGTTTTATTCTTACAGTAGCCTCAAGACTTCTCCATCCATACAGCACCGATGACAAAACATCTAGGTTAATGGTGAAAAGACTCTCCACAGTGAGGGGCACCCAGAGAGGTTCACAGAGTTACATGGAGAAAAGAAGAGGGAGGAGGGAGACAGGTGACCAGGACGAAAAGAGGGAAATTCAAAAGGGGAGAGAGTAATCTAGCTAGTAATCAGTTCCCTATTTGCTCTCCACAGTCTGGAACTCTCAGAGAGGTTCATGGAGTTCCATAGAGAAGAGAAAAGGGGAGGAAGGAGATAGAGGTGACCAGGAGGAGAGGAAAGGGAGTCAAAGGAGAGAGACCAATCTAGCATGTGATCAATTCCCTAAGTTTTCTCCACAGCCCAGAACACCCAAAGAGGTTCACAGAGTTAAGCAGAGAAGAGAAGCGGGAGGGAGGAGATAGAGGTGACCTGGGGGAGAAAAAGGAGAGTCAAAAGGGATATAGCAATCAAGCCAGTAATCACACTCCTAAGTAAAAATGAGTACTGAAGATTGGATTCTTAAAGGTACAAAATTGATAACAAATACCAAAAAGCAAGGATTAAAAATCTAGAGTAGAGGTTAGACTCTCAAAAATACAATATTAAAAAAACAAAACAAAGTCACAAAAGTTACATATAAAATATGAAATTTGCTTTATAAATAAGGTCTTTTTTCAAGGTAATAGTAGGTTTAAAAATGAAAATTAAAGGATTAATAAGAACTTAAAATTTAAAAATATTAAAAAGAAATTTAAAAATTATAATAGTAAAATATATCTAGAAATTTCTCTGGAGCTGTTGAGGGCAGTATGCAGTCAGTTCCGTTTCAGATAGTTCCTTGTTCCACCTTATACTTCTTCTCAAGGCCTATAGGTCCCTTCCAATGTAGCCAGTGCTAACTACAGGGTTTTAATCTATTGCACCTGTTATTTCCAAAGCCATTACCTCACTGTTTATTTTGGCTTCCTCTGTTTGCAAATCTCTTCATTATCTAACTTCTGCCCTGACATAAGGGGGTGAAAGTGGTCATTTATTTAGGCTCATTTGTTCAATTGTGCTTCACAGAGGGAGAAATACTGCAAACAAATATCACTAGCATGTGTGGGGAGTGCTCGCAGTGTCTGGGCCACACTGGGTTTGCCCCCACTCGCAGCATGTGTGCTTTCCCAGTCTACACTGCTTAGGCTCCAGGTTACTCTGCCAGGGAACTGTCTAAGGAGGGCCCTGGGTTGTGTGCACTTCCCAGATCTACACCACTCAGGTTCAGGTTCTTGGGTACTCCACAAAGGCACAGACTCAGTTGGCCTGTGTTTTGTGCTTGCGTTTTGTGCCCTTCCCATGTCTGAGGAGCTCAGGCAACCAGGTGTTTGGTGAGCACACACTCCCCAGTCGTGGTGCATCTTATCATGTCCCCAGTCCCAGCTGCTCCCTTCCTGGTTCAGCAGCAGCATCTCAGGTGTGCCGTATGTCTCTTCTGGAGAGATGATCTCTGGCTGTGACCCTCCTGATGGATGTCAACTGTCCAGGATCCCAGGAAGACTTGGCTAGCAATTGGAAGCCTGCTCACAGTTTGGTAGGGGTTGCCTTCTCTGAAGCTGAGATTGCCCCTTGCCTTTCAGCTCTGGTTGGTACGTGCCTGCCTTCCTGCCTCTGGCAGGGGATGGGCTGGTCCACAGCTGGCTAACTCTCCTCTGGTATTCACTCAATCCTTAATGCAGATGGTGGTTGCAGCCATGAAATTTAAAGACGCTTACGCCTTGGAAGGAAAGTTATGATCAACCTAGACAGCATATTAAAAAGCAGAGACATTACTTTGCCAACAAAGGTCCATCTAATCAAGGCTATGGTTTTTCCAGTGGTCATGTATGGATATGAGAGTTGAACTATAAAGAAAGCTGAGCACCGAAGAATTGATGCTTTTGGACTATGGTGCTGGAGAAGACTCTTGAGAGTCCCTCGGACTGCAAGGAGATCCAACCAGTCCATTCTGAAGGAGATAAGCCCTGGGTGTTCTTTGGAAGGACTGATGCTAAAGCTGAAACTCCAATACTTTGGCCACCTCATGCAAAGAGCTGACTCATTGGAAAAGACCCTGATGCTGGGAGGGACTGGGGGAAGGAGGAGAAGGGGACGACAGAGGATGAGATGGCTGGATGGCATCCCCGACTCAATGGACATGAGTCTGAGTGAACTCTGGGAGTTGGTGATGGACAGGGAGGCCTGGCATGCTGTGATTCATGGGGTCGCAAACAGTCTGACACGACTGAGCTGAACTGAACTTTGTTCTGTGAGCCAGCCGGCAGTGCCTTAGGTTAGAGCTTTTTGAGGGAAAGTTCTCTCTCTCTCTTTCCTCTTTTTTTTTTTTTTTCCCCCTCTCTGGCTATCCCATGGTTTGGGTTGCTATCTCACGTTGGCTCCCTCAGATTGCCCTCAGGGCATTCCCGCCTGTTTCTTACCCTAAGCAATGCAGCTCATGCCTCCCTGTTCAGCCCCCACTTGCTGGTGGTGGAGGCGATCCTCTGCGCTACTTCTCCACTAGGAGTTATAGTTAGACCCATAATCTGTGGGTTTTATTTATTTATTTTGTCCTCCCTGTTATGTTACCCTCTGAGATTCCAAAACTCCCCACAGATCTGCCAGTGAGAGGGTCTCCTGGTGTTTGGAAACTTCTCTTTTAAGACTCCCTCCCCAGGATGGGTCTCCATCCCTATCTCTTTTGGCTCTCTTTTTATCTTTTATATTTTGTCCTACTTCCTTTTGAAGACAATGGGTTGCCTTTCTGGGTGCCTGGCATCCTCCGCCAGCATTCACAAGTTGTTTTGTGGTGTTTGCTCAGCATTCAAATGATCTTCTGATGAATTTGTGGGGGAGAAAGTGGTCTCCCTGTCCTATTCCTCTGCCTTCTTAGGACCACCCCCCGTAACATGTTTTCAAGGTTGATCAATGTTTTCACATAAATGTGTAGTTCATTCCTCTTTTATTGCTAAATAATATTTTGTTATATGGACATTTACACTTATAAATCACCAGTTGATGTACATTTAGGTAGTTTTCACTCTTTGTCTATGGTGAATGATGCTGTTATAATTGCTATTTTATAAGTCTTTGGGTGGCCATATATTTGAAACTTTTCTAAGTATATACTTAGGAATGAATTGCTGGATCAGACAGTAACTATGCAAAACATTTTGAAGAAATGCCAACTGTCTTCCAAAATGGCTGCACCATTTTACATTGTCAACAGTATGTATAAAGTTACTGATTTCTCTACATCCTCACCAGTACTTGGTATTTCCTGGGTTTGGGTATCTATGGTGTTTTTTGTTTGTTTGTTTGTTTTTCCATGTTTTAAATTTTTAACTTTATTTACTTTTAAATTTTTTATTTTATATTGGGGTATTTGAATTTCCCTAATAATTTAGTATGTTTCATGTGCTTTCACATGCTCATGAGCCATTTGTCTATATATAACTTGGATAATTATATAGGCAAATACTTTGCCCATTTTTAAATGGGGTCCTTTGATTATTTTTGTTTCATGAGTTTTTAGATATATTTTGTATATCGGTCTCTTATTAGATATAATATTTCCAAATATTTTCCCCATTCTGAGGGCTGTCTTTTCTGTCTTGAAGATACAATTTGTAGCAGAAAAGGTTTTCATTTTAATACAGTCCAATTTATACATTTTTTTTTCCTTTTCACATTTTTAGGTGTCCTATCTGAGAAATTGTTGCCTAAGTCAAGGTCATCAAATCTACTCCTATATTTTCTTCTATCTACTTCTATATTTTCTTTTATGACACAAAGCTAGAAGAGAAAAAGTAGTGGCTTTCCCCTTTCAGAGTAAATTTCTACTCCCAGACTTGGAGTTAGAAAAACAAGGCACTCCATTTTCTTGATCACATCTATCTGGATTCGTTATCCAAGTAGTTTTCATAAAATAGTTTGCTGTATGTGGCCATGGATTGGGCTCAAATGCCACAGTCTCTTTGCTGTTTACTGAGGTTTAATAGATTGTCTTAAGTCGGTGTACATTCATTTGGGGTATGCCCTTAGGACAATGCTCAGAGACTGAAAGATAGCATCTTTCAGTATTTTAAAAAATAATTTTCCCCAATAAAAGGTCATTTGCTGATAGAGAGTCTGTCCTACTCCTTACTCCTTTATTCTGGAAGGCATCTGAATATTTTAGTTTCAAGATAACCTATCCCTTGACTTCAATAAATTCTAAACTTATCACTTCACCTATGATGCGCATCTCTCAACACGCTATCCTCACACAAACACAGAGCAAATTCATGTTGCATTTCTTTTGGGATATCTATTTCCCTGTCACATATAATATCATAAAGATTAAACTTATCATGCCACACTAAACCATTACTTAACCTTTCTTTGCCTTTGCTTTATCTTAGTTTCATTAATCTCTCTTTTTCTAAAATACAGTTTTGGAAAAAAGCCAAAATAATATAAAGTTTAAATGTAGAAGTAAATTCAAAAAAAGATATTTTTAATGCTTATTTGTCTCATTACAATAACTATTTGGGGTGCAAAGTTGAATAAAATATGTTCACTACCATTTATCAATGGTAGTAAGCTTATCAGCTCACAATAAAGTGTAGATGGTAGACTTATAAAAAAATACTGTAATTCAATGTGTTCACTGTCATAATAAAATATGACACACTATATATATATATGTGTGTGTGTGTGTATACATATACACACATATACCTTCTAGCATATGTGTATACACACATATACTATAATATATATAGTCCTGTTTTCTGGACACTACTTGTGGTGCCCTTCTTACCCTTTTAGGCTTCCCAGGTGGTGCTGGTGATAAAAAAGCAGCCTGCCAGTGTAGGGGCCTTAAGAGACAGGTGTTTGATCCCTGAGTTGGGAAGATCCCCTGGAGGAGGGCATGGCAATCCACCCCAGTATTCTTGCCTGGAGAATTCCATAGACAGAGAGCCTAGTGGCTACAGTCCATAGGATCATTTCTTACCCTTTTAAATGTTTCTTAGTTTTCTTTATGGATTCTTCTCTGTTTCCCCTATAGAGTAAAACCCCTCAAAATTTTCATCAGCTAACTTCATCACCTTCATATATTCAATTGCCATCAACTTCTTATTCATCTCATTTCCTTGACTTCTAGATCCATATTAAAAATCATCTTGGCTATCCTGTAGTTCAGTTCAGTTCAGTCACTCAGTCGTGTCCAACTCTTTGCGACCCCATGAATCGCAGCATGCCAGGCCTCCCTGTCCATCACCAACTCCCGGAGTTCACTCAGACTCACATCCATTGAGTCAGTGATGCCATCCAGCCATCTCATACTCTGCCGTCCCCTTCTCCTCCTGCCCCCAATCCCTCCCAGCATCAGAGTCTTTTCCAATGAGTCAACTTTTCGCATGAGGTGGCCAAAGTACTGGAGTTTCAGCTTAGCATTATTCCTTCCAAAGAAATCCCAGGGCTGATCTCCCTTTAGATCAACCCTCTAATGGCTAAACTAATTGTGTCCGGGGAAGTCATCATAAAGTTACACACTTTGGCAAACTGATTGTTTTCCTATACAATACAGACATTCAAGATGATCTGAAATTTATGTAATCAAATTAGACTCACTGTCTGCAGCCATGATCCTGGTGACTTCTGTTTCATTTACTGATGACTCTAACATCTGCCCCTTTATTCTCTGCTACTGCTTCCATCATAATGCCTGGTAACTTCCACAACCATTTGAATGATCTGTCCAATGTCCTAGCCTCTCATTTTCTTGATCTTATTTCCATTGACCAAGTTCTCCACCTCTCTTACTTACTCAATTACATGCTACAGCCGATGGCACTATCTCTGGAATCTCACTTTCAATAACATCTCTGTGTATGTCTCTCTCTGTCTCTCTAATACCTCCTTTGCTTAGAGCTTACTGTAATAACTTCAGTACAACAACTTCTCCCACAGTTAAGGACCTCTAATCCTTTAATTGGCTTCCACTGTTCATCCTAAATCCATACCCATTCTAAGGTACAATTTCATACTCATACACTGTAAACCTCATTGATTATTTTCTTCTCCTTTAACATTATAATACTGGCTTAAAAATTCTAAGCATGGATAAATCCAGTTGCATATCTACTTCTCACTTGAACTCAAGCACCATAATATGTGTACTTCTACTTCTTTCCTCAAATCTCCAAAACACTTTCTCACCCTTTATCTTCAAGTGATGCTTTACTTCATAATCCTTTGACAAAATGATAGAAATAAGAAGGAAACAGCCTCATCTAATCACCACCATATAACAAATCTACAATTTTCTATGTAGCTACAGCTTTCTTGCTTGCTATTCTATTATCTTACTCCTTTATAATAAATCTATTTACTACACAGCAGCTGAAGAGAAGTCAGATTATGTCACTCATCTACTTATAATCTTTCATTGTTTTCTCATTTCTGTCATAATAAAATTTAAATTGCTTACTGAAGTCTAAAAGTCCATTAATGTTGGGATCCCTGCTTGTGTTATATCATGACCTAGGACTCCCCATACCCATACATCCACTATGCTTTAACCGCACTGATTTTTTGTTTCTGAATTATGTCAAATTCAATTCCAACTTAGAACCTCTTACTTGTGTCAAATTCAATTCCAACTTAGAAACTCTTACTTATGGGTTCCTCTGGGCTGTGATGCATCCTCAGGTCTTCTCAAGAGTAGCTCCTTCTTATTGGAGAAGATATCCTCCATCATTGAACTGTCATGCTTTCCATCTTGTAATCACCATCTATCACATTCCTGTCCTTTTCCTTCTTACCACTTTTGCATTCACATTTTCCATTTATCTCTTCAATAACTTACCACCACATAGCTATTATATTTATGAGTATGGACGTTTGTTAACTTAGCTTTCTCAACTTGAATATAAACTACGTGAGGTCAGGATCTGTTTCTTCTTCTTCAGTTTAGAACAGTATATGACCCAGTGGCTCATGTTCAATAAATAATCTTCTGTAGTTTGTTTTATCTTTGGTATTCTTCTACTTCAAAGGATGGCCCTAGCACCACTCCACCTGCCTGTATCAGAAATCTCATCTGATCTTTGCTTCTCTCTATCCCTCAGTGGGCATATCACAAAGTAAAATTCTGTAAAATTGACCTCCAAAATATTTCTAAAATCTGTTCCCTTTTCTGGATTCCCATTGGTGTTCTCTTAGTTTAAGCCACCAGCATCTCATTTCTGGATTAGAGTAATAGCTTCACACTCATCAATACACTAGCAAAGTAATGATCAAAATTCTCCAAGCAAGGCTTCAACAGTACATGAACTGTGAAATTCCAGATGTTCAAGCTGGCTTTAGAAAAGGCAGAAGATCTGGAGATCAAATTGTTCAACATCTTTTGGATCATAGAAAAAGCAAGAGAATTCCAGAAAAATATCTATTTATGCTTTATTGATTATGCCAAAGCCTTTGCCTGTGTAGATCACAACAAACTGTGGAAAAATTCTTAGAGATGGGAATACCAGACCACCTGACCTGCCTTCTGAGAAATCTGTATGCAGGTCAAGAAGCAACAGTTAGAACTGGACATGGAACACTATTTGGAACAGACTGGTTCCAAATAGTGAAAGGAGTATGCCAAGGCTGTATTTTGTTGCCCTGCTTACTTAATTTATATGCAGAGTACATCATGTGAAATGCCGGGCTGGATGAAGCACAAGCTGGAATCAAGATTGCCGGGAGAAATATCAATAACCTCAGATATGCAGATGACACCACCCTTATGGCAGAAAGCAAATAAGGACTAAAGAGGCTCTTGATGAAGGTGAAAGAAGAGAGTGAAAAAGCTGGTTTAAAACTCAATATTCAAAAAACTAAGATCATGGCATCTGGTCCCATCACTTCACTGCATTATAGATGGGGAAGCAGTGGAAAAAGTGTCAGACTTTATTTTCTTGGGCTCCAAAATCACTGCAGATGGTGACTGCAGCCATGAAATCAAAAGACAGTTGTTCCTTGGAAGAAGAGTTATGACCAACTTAGACAGCATATTATAAAGCAGAGACATTACTTTGCCAACAAAGTTCTCATCAAAGCTATGTTTTTTCCAGTAGTCATGTATGGATGTGAGAGTTTGACCATAAAGAAAGCTGAGCATTGAAAATTGATGATTTTGAACTATGGTGTTGGAGAAGATTCTTGACAGTCTTCTTGGACAACAAGGAGATCCAACCAGTCCATCCTAAAGGAAATCAGACCTGAATATTCATTGGAAGGACTGATGCCAAAGCTGAAACTCCAATACTTTGGCCACCTGATGAGAAGAAGTGACTTATTGGAAAAGACCCTGATGCTGGGAAAGGTTGAAAGCAGGAGAAGGGGACAACAGAGGTTGAGATGGTTGGATAGCATCACCGACTCAATGGACATGAATTTGAGCAAGCTCTTGGAGTTGGTGATGGACAGGGAAACCTGGCTTACTGTAGTCCATGGGGCTGGAAAGAGTCAGGCCCGACTGAGTGACTGAACTGAATAGCTTCACCCAAGTCTGTACTTGTAGCCCTGCCACTTCTTACCCAGGCACCACAAAGACAAATAAAATATTTATCAAATGGAAGCAAATTAATTCTCTGTTTAAAACTCTTGTATAATTTTATTATAATTCTTACAAAATTATGGTGTACAAAATACTATTAACATCAACCTGACTACTTCCCTCCACATAAAATTCTCAGTTCTATACATGCTTTCTATAAATAGTTAAATGTCATCTCCAGACTTTCTCTTACGTTCCTCTGGAAAAGACATCTCTAACCATCATTCTATCTTGGCTTTGTTGCCTGTCATATTTGCTTCCATAACACCTATACTTAACCTAAAGGTGTTTATCCGTGTCCTGATGTAGTCTGATTACTTTCCTGAATAGCAGTCTTTGAGGGGTTGTGTTTTATTCCTCTTTGTGTCACTCTATACCTGACACAGTTCTTATTATATACCTGGCATTCAGTATACACTTGTTTACTGAGTAAATTAATATATGCAGACACAAATGGCTCAAGTAACCATTAATAATGTTAGGGGATTTGAGGGAAAAAACTATATATTTTTATTTAATATTATGGCTAGAAAGTAACACAATAAACTAGCTCTTTAATAAATGACTCTAAATTATTATGATAAAACATGCAGGAAATGTGTCCATGAGAGCTTGATAACTCTGAAAAAACCACAGCTGAAGCCATTATCCTTATGTTGCTCATCTCTTGAACGATTTTAATTTCTGTGAAGCTGAACTCTTTTTTTTTTCCTTCATTTCCTAAGAACAATTGACTCTGCTTGCCTGGCCTGAGGAAGACTCCTGGGTACCATTGCTCTGGCAGGTGGTTTTCATTTGCCTGTCCAGAGATGCTGGCACAACTACAAACATAGCTCCCATCTCACTCCCAGCCATATCCCCTATGCTGCCTGCAACTGATACAATGGCTTGTTGCATCCTAGAATATATGGTTGCAGTAGTAATGTAGTCCTATCTTCCTTCAGCATGTCTTTGAGAAAGCGTTTATTGGATTATTTACTTAGCAATTTATTTTTAACTTATACACTATTTGAAAAATGTTTCTTCTGAAATAATAATGGTTGTCCACTTAACCTCTGACAAAGGAGCTGAATTGGAATGGGACCTCATTGTTAAGCCCTGGCAGCTGCTGCCTAGGTTTAGTTTCCTAAGCAACCTGGAAACTTAATTATACCCAAACAACAAGGACAAGTATTTAGAGGAAGAAGATTTAGTGAAATCACCATCATCAAGCATCTAAAAGCTGAGACCACTGAGAGAAAGAAAAGTACAAATGAGAAAATGCTATTCGATGATCAAGCAAATTAACTGCAAAGCTTTTAAAACAGTAATTTAAAAAAAAAATCTTAGTATTTTAAATCTCTATTAAGTGATCCTCAGTGTTTCAGTGGAATATCACATTACAACTATTTATATAGTTAGCTAAAATTGCATTGCCTGGGATAGTGCCTGCACCAAAGAGCTGTGGCATGTTAGGTACTCCTTAAGGGGATGATCTTTGAACCTGCCCTTGAAAAATGTATAGAATTTGGATATGAAGAAGGTTTATATATGATCTCAATTAATCTGTTTATTCAATTATCGAATTTGAATTCCCAGTTTCTTGCCATCACTGTATACTGTCATATTTCCTGATGGCCCCTGCATCATTCCACTCTCCCACACCCCCTCAAACAAAGGTTTTGGGCAGGAGTAAGGTGGCACTAGGGGTAAGGAACCCACCTGCCAATCAGGAGACATAGATTCGAACCCTGAATTGAGAAGATCCCCTGGAAGACGACATGGCAACCCAGTCCAGTATTCTTGCCTGGAAAATCCCATGGACAGAGAAGCCCGAGGACTGCAGTTCACATGGTTGCAAAGAGTCGGACATGACTGAAGCGACTTAACACAGCACAAATAATTATGAAATTCTAGCTCCTCTGTAATTCCATATTATTGTTAGTGCAATCTCAAAACATTGCTCTTCTTTTGTTGAGAGTCTTCAAGTTGAAAGACCTATAAAGATCAGATTCTGAAACAAACCTCCAAGCAATTTACCAGTCCTTTCATCGTCCTTATACAGACAATCAAAGAGATTCTGCTCTGACACATCCCATTGAAGGACTTTTTCCAATTCATTTAACAATCTACTGTGGTACTGGAAAATTCTAATTGAAAATTTTCCTGACATTAAACCAAAATATGGCTCTCTGTATATTCTACCCACTGGTTCTAGTTATACTCACGCATCAAAACTAAACCCATTTCTATTTCATTGGACATTTTTATACTTAAAGCTGATGCCGTGTTCCTCATTTTCATTTTCTCCCCCATACTAATTTATCTCTATTTCTTCCAAACAATTTTTGCAATATGAAGAATAAGATTTGAAAAGCAAAGGGATATTTCCTCCATCATCACATATAAGTCTTTCCCTTCCATATTTTTTCATCCTATCAATTCTCAGTCTGCTTCCTGATACTGACTAAAACTGTTCAGTGTTTTTTTATGACAAGACTCTAAGATGAAAAAGCTTCACTCATTGTTCCCACACTGAGCAGGAAGTCCTATACCCTTGGTTGTCATTTTAAACAATTCACTTCACCGCTCTGAATAAAAGGCGGTAGATCACCTTTCAGATTTGATTCCCCTGGAGAGCATTCAGAAGCATTTCCAGTGGTCTGTGGCACAACCTGAACTATTGTGCACCACCTGGAGCAGATTTGGGTCTCTGGAATGGCAGCGATGTGCTCCCCTCATCTATTCTGCTTACTGTAGAAAATAGAAGAGAATGATTATTCATTCAACCATTTGCTCAGCTTTTTGTGGACAGAATGACTTGCTCACTAACCCCACAAGTAACTGTTCCCAATTACAACATTGGATCATTTCCTTTTTGAGTTTTTATTTCTGGAATTTATTTTCTGCTTCTCTTTGTGTCGATTCATTTTTGCTTACTCAGTGAAGATTTTTAGATTTTTTGAAATATTTATTTGCTTATCTGGATGTGTCTAGCCTTAGTTGTGGCATGCAGGATCTTCATTTTGTCAGGCAGGATCTTCCACTGTGGCAGACAGGCTTAGTTGCCCCTAGGCACATGGGATCTTAGTTCACTAATCATGGATCAAACCCAAGTACCTTGCATTGAAAGATGGATTCTTAACAACTGGAGCACCAGGGGAGTCCCTAAATTCTTTTTATGCACATTGTTATACTCCTACATTTGCTTTATAAATGCTCTATAACTTGTGTATGTGTGTATTCTTAGAGCTGTTGAATACCAACATGGACATCTATTACTGATGAAGATATTCATATGTGTTTTTCCATATGTTTGTTTAAGTAGATTGAATACCCCTCAAAATTAGTTAATATTTTCTTCACTTTTCCTATTACCATCTCTAATCTAAGATACAGTTCAGAACTTCTTGTTGTCTGTCAAATCCTTGAAGAAAAGAACTAAGGACTTTTTCAGATATTTAACTTAATTTTTTAATAAATACATAGCTGTTATAGGTATAGTTATAGTAGCAAATATATCTTTAAGCCAAAACCGTGATAAATATGTGAAAATAAAATTTACCTAGATAAAATGCTATGGGTGTGTAAACTGAATATAAAGTAGCACATTTAAAGCCAGAAAACTTGAAAAAAAAAATAGACTGAAGGTCATAATCCTGTATATTAAACCATTTAAATAGATTATTTCTATTCAAACTTTAAGAGATAAACAGAAACATACCTTCATTCTGATGTTTAATTAATTCTCATTAACACAAAACCCTTCTGCTTGTTTAGATATATACAGCTCTCCCTTCCATTACAATTCTCTAAAGCATCATGAAAACAGCATCTCTTCATATAAATGCAGAGAATCACAAAAACCAGTTCCATGGGTGGCTGCTAAATGATATCTCTAGATATCTTTCTAATTTGTGACTCCTCAGTTTTAGCAGAAGTAGTGAGTAAGACTAGTTGGTCTAAACTTCTGGTGCTGCTCAAGTTTCCAGCTGTTTCTGAGCTGTGTTCCTGTCTGGATGACTGTTAAGTAGTTCATGCAATGTCTGAATATTTATCAAGTTGTTTTTATCAAGGTTTCCTTTGATGGCTTTGAGCTTCATGGCTCTCAGATCACACCTCCTAGATGAAGCACTGGACTGTGAAATGGCTTATAGAATTACCCCCTCCCTCTGCTCTTCTCAAGGAGCCAGTGTTCATCATCCTCATATAGGTTCTCAATGTAGGAAGAAAAATACATAAAATGTTTTGTTCCCTTTAAATAAGAGATGGGTTAGAAAA
This sequence comes from Capra hircus, assembly GCF_001704415.2. Classification (NCBI taxonomy): domain Eukaryota; kingdom Metazoa; phylum Chordata; class Mammalia; order Artiodactyla; family Bovidae; genus Capra; species Capra hircus. The sequence continues at coordinate 115,001,725 of NC_030810.1, forward strand.
ATTGATCTCCAAATATTTTCATTGGTAGGAATCTCTTTATGCCTTAAATCCAAGCTATATGCAGAAGAACAAATAAACTACAGAGTATTTAACTGGTCCTCACAAAAGTGAAAGTGTTAGTCACTCAGTCGTGTCCGACTTTTTGTGACCCCATGGACTGTAGCCAGCCAGGCTCTACAGTCCATGGGATTCTCCAGGCAAGAATACTGGAGTGGATTGCTATTTCCTTCTCCAGGGGATCTTCCCAACCCAGGGGTAGAACCTGAGTCTCCTGCATTGCAGGCAGATACTTTACTGTCTAAGATGCCGTTTAACTGGTCTTCATAAAACTGAGCAATATAAAAGGACTTTAAAGTTGGAACAACTCATTCACTGGCATAAAATGCATAAGTTTTGAACTATCATGAGATCTATAACAATATAAATAAGAAGCACCTGTAGATGAACTATTGCTTGGCCAATAAGAGAAAACTGTTTGCAGCAGCATTAATTTTTAAAGTTTTTCTCTTACTGCCAAAGACAGGGGTAACATGGCAAGTAGCAGATAGAGATATAAGCACCCCTTCCCCAGGCATCCATATTAGGCATATTCAGCAGGTATACCCTAGAGGAAAATAGAAGTTTAATGTTCCATTGATGAGCAGTGTTGAAAATGAAAAACAAGTGGGTTTATAGACATTCAGCTATGGAAGCTTTAGACCTCACATACTGAACCTTGGTCAATGGCAGATACATCGATTGGTTTCTCAGGGAATATCCCATTATAAGGAAATAACTAGTCTGAGTGAGCACCAGCATAATACATAGACCAGGATATCCAAGCAGTTTGGCAAATAGCACAGAACCAGTCTACAAAATGAAAAAAATTAAGAGAAATTAAATAAGAAGAGTAAAGAAGTTTATATAATAACACTGGTGCTGCATTATAGACATATAAGTATATTAACTATGGTTAGTTAAATACTCATTTTTACAATATTATCTGTATAATAAACTGTATGTGGTACATTAAAAGAGCTTCAATTCTCCTCTACTTGTATTTTTTATTATCTTTTTATACAGAGTCCCAAGAAAAGAACACCCTTGGGAATTGTTATAGTTTTATATCTTGAAAAGAGCTCACTAAAATAAGTGGACAAAACTGTCAATTACACCCAACATTTTTTTTTGCTTAAATAAGAAACTGCACCAGTTCCCTGAATCACCTGGCAAATTCCCACTGGCTATCTAGTTCACATAGGTAGTATATTTGTTTTCATGTTACTGTCCATTGGTCCCAGGAGGGAGGTTCAAGAGAGAGAGGACATATGTATATCTATGGCTGATTCATGTTGATGTATGGAAGAAACAGCACAATATTGTAAAGCAATGTTAAAAATAAATTTCATTTTATTGAAGTTAAAATTCATTTAAAAATAAATTTTTAAAAATTTTCAAAAAAGAAGACAGTACAATGGAGTGGTATCCAAAGAAAATCCATTTGCACTTGAGTCTTCCTGAAGTTACGGTAGAATCTGGAAAATGGTGAACACATTGGGAAAGTAACCGAACCACCATCTTGTATATTCCGCAATAGTTATTATTTGGTTTACTGTCTCCCCTCCTCTACCTTTCCCCACCCACAGTATCTCTCAATTTTCATCTCCTTTTACTCTGTTTAGCATTTGCTGAGTATATCTAGTCTCAAAAAAAAATTTTTTTTTTTATTGTCACTCAGCTTATTTATTTATTTATTTATTTTTTCTTGAACATACGTTTTATTGTGTTGGTCTGCGTTGGTCACCTTATGTAATCTTTTTTTTTAATTTTTATTATTATTATTTTTTTAAATTTTAAAATCTTTAATTCTTACATGCATTCTCAAACATGAACCCCCCTCCCACCTCCCTCCCCATAACATCTCTCTGGGTCATCCCCATGCACCAGCCCCAAGCATGCTGTATCCTGCGTCAGACATAGACTGGCGATTCAATTCTTACATGATATTATACATGTTAGAATGCCATTCTCCCAAATCATCCCATCCTCTCCCTCTCCCTCTGAGTCCAAAAGTCCGTTATACACAGCTGTGTCTTTTTTCCTGTCTTGCATACAGGGTCATCATTGCCGTCTTTCTAAATTCCATATATATGTGTTAGTATACTGTATTTAAAAACCAGAATCATGGGGGGAGAACAAGATGGTGGAGGAGTAGGTGGACATGGAGTACATCTCTCTCCATGGATACATCGGGAACACAGAAGTGCTTGCAGAACACCAGTTGAGAGCAGACAGGAGTACTTGACCATCAGAAAAGAATATATAGGACTATGCAAAACTCGGCAGGGTGAAGGAACTAGGGGGGAAACAGGAATGTCAGTAGGACTGGACCTGCACTTGACAGGTGGGGGAACTTAAGCAGGAGTCCGATCCCCATATCAGGGCAATTGTCTGGGTCAGAAGAGAAACATTTAAGGCTGAGAGTGAAGCAGTTGATCTGTGGCAGCCTAAATGGAATGAGAATCAAACAGTCGTTGCTGTAGCCAAAGTACCCTGGACAGGGACACAAATCCCCTAGAAGGCACAGCAGTTGGAAGCTGGAGTGTAGTGATTGTGGAGCAATCCCAGGACAAGGGCTGCTGTTGACTGCAGAAAGACAGACCAAGGAAACGTGAGGGAGGAGACTGGGATGGGAAATGCTGGTGGAGGAAAGCCAGACAGCCATGGAAGCAAGGGATACTGCTGAGTCATGCCATCACCATAGCCTCTCTCCCCACACAGCCAGCATCAGCAGCTGAACCACAGAGAGGCTGGCCCATTAAGCACCTGACACACCAAACTACAGAGTAGGACTCTACTTAGGGTGCCCCCTTTAAGTGCCTGACACACAAATTTACACGAGTAGGACCCCAGCTAAGGGGTCCCCTATATGTATCTGATGTACCAAACAACAGAGAAGGACCTAAGCAAGGGAGCCCTCTAAGTGCCTGAACTGGTAGAGCTACAGAGAAAGACTAGCCAAAACAGACTTCTGATCACCAGCTACCAGAGGCTCAATAAAAGACTCTGATAGGGACATAACTCCTGCGGCTGAGACAGTCATGTCCCTGAATACTTGGTCCCTGAATACTTGGTGACCCATAACCCAAGCAGCTGCAACACTTTCATGCTCAACCCTCACTGGGGCAGAGTTGCCACAGGTCACAAAAGGCTTGTGTCTGTGCATGCAGGGTCACTTAGATCATGTCCAATTCTTTGTGACCCTGTGGTCTGTGGCCTGTCAGGTTTATCTGTCATTGGGGTTCTCCAGGCAAGAATACTGGAGTGTATTGACCAATACTGCTCACCATACTCTTCTAGGGCTCTATATTTCTGGCTGTCCTAGCCACCAACTCCCTTGAGTACCTGGTGCTGCCAGAACCCCCATGACCCAAGCAGCTGCACCACCTCCACACCTGAGTCTCATTGGGGCAGACCAAAGTCCTCAAAGGCAGCCTCAGGACCAAACCCCAGTGGATGACCCACATGCAGAGGTGGAAATAAAACCACAATTGAAGCCCAGGTCAGTGTGGCTAAGGAAAGTGAAAGTGAAGTTGCTCAGTTGTGTCTGACTATTTGCGACCCCATGGACTGTAGCCTACCACACTCCTTCATCCATGGGAATTTCCAGGCAAGAGTGCTGGAGTGGGTTGTCATTTCCTTAAGACGATCTAAAACCTTCCCACCAGCTGTACAAGCTGTGGATTAAATCCACATGATCAACTAGGCAGACTCTATGCTGGCCCCACAGCAGGTCCAGAGACAAGCACAATATTGGAGGGCATCCTAGGAAGGTAAGGTGGACTGAGACTCTCAGTGAGGGAAAGGACCCCAACAGCAGTGACTCAAGAAAAGCATTTACTATTCTTATGTTTTGACTTGTTCTGTCGTTTCTTTTGGACTTTTTTCTTTTTCTTTTCTTTCCTTTCTTTGTTGTAGTTGTCAATGTTATTAGCACCATTAAGTGCTAATCCAATTAAGCTTTTGAGGTTTTTTCTTTTTTCCAATTACACTTTTTATTGCTGTTATAAACCTCTGCTTCTACTTTGGCTTTTGCAATTCTGCAGAGTTGTGGAATTTTCCTCCTCCTTCTTTTTTTTCTTTTCTTTTTTTAAATTTTTAAAAATTTTAAATCTAATATTTTTTCTACATTTATTCTTTTATTTGGTTTTTCTACTGTTCTTTTCCCCTTGCAGTTAATCTTCAATGCATGTAAATATTCTTTATCTACCTATATGTAACTTTGCATTTCTATTCTTTCTTTCTTTCCTTTCTTTTTCTCACCATATTTGTTAGTTTTGTTTTCATTGCTTTATTCCCCAGTTGGCACCTTGCTTTAGTTTTGTTTTCCAGTTTGTACTTCAGTTAGTTTTGTTCTTAACTTGTAGATATAATGTTTTATTTCCTTTGTTTGCCAGGTCAATCTCTTGTACTTTATTTTAATTGGATTGTTTTGATTTTACTTATGGGTATATGTGTATATATATGTGTGCGTGTGTGTGTGTGTGTGTGTATTCAGTTATTTTAATTATTACTTGCCTGATTTTGTAAATGTCATTTGTCTGGGGTTTATCTTTGATATCTCCTTTTTGTGTATTTGTTTTCATCTCATTTAATACCATAACAAACCACCTTTGGAATCTCCATTCCTGGCCAGAGATCAAGCTCTGAGAATTCGGAGAGGGAGCACTGACTGCAAGACCCTAGACTATCATAGAACTACTAACATGAGGGAGTATCAAATAGTGAGAATACTCAGAGAGGAAACCACTTAAATACAAGACCCAGCACCACCCAACTATCAGTAGTATCCCAGTGAAGGACACCTCATACAAACAACAAACAAGACAAAAATATAAACTCAATCATCAGCAGAGAGGATTACCACCTCACTCAGCCTTGTCAATCAGAGGGGAAAAAAGAAAAAACTCAGCACAAATCTCACCCTATACAAAGCTTACACAAACCACTGGACCAACCTTAGGAGGGCAGAAATCAAAAAAGAGAAATTATTCAACCTTTAAGCCTTTAAAATGAGACCTCAAATACAATAAGTTTAAAAAATAATAATAATGAAAATGCTGAGAAATATTGCACAAATGAAGGAATAACCAAGAAACATAGAAGCCCAAATTAATGAAGAGGAGATAGGCAAACTACCTGAAAAAGAATTCAAAATATTGTAGTAAAGATGATCAAAAACCTTGAAAATAGAATGGAAAAAAAAGCAATAATCAATTAACAAAGACCTACATGTATTAAAGAATAAACAAACAGACACAAACAACCTAATTACTGAAGTTAAAAATACTCTAGAAAGAATCAGTAGCAGAATATTTGAAACAGAAGGATGGATCAGTGAGCTGGAAGATAAAATGGCGAACATTGATGAAAGAAATCAAAGAGAACATAAACAAATGGAGAGGTATTCCATGTTCCTGGGTAGGAAGAATCAATATTGTGAAAATTACTATACTACCAAATGCAATCTACAGATTCAATGCTATCCTTATCAAATTACCAGTGGCATTTTTCACAGAACTAGAACAAAAAATTTCACAATTCATATGGAAGCAGAAAAGACCCCAAAAAGCCAAATCAGTTTTGAGAAAGAAGAATGGAGCTGGAGGAATCAACCCTCCTGACTTCAGATTATACTACAAAGCTATAGTCATCAAGATGGTATGGTACTGGCAGAAAACCAGAAATATAAACTAATGGAACAAGATAGAAAGCCCAGAAATAAACTCATACACCTATGGACACCTTATTTTTGACAAAGGAGGCAAGAATATACAAAGGAGAAAAGACAGCCTCTTCAATAAATGGTGATGGGAAAACTGGACAGATACGTGTAAAAGAATGAAATTAGAACACTTCCTAACAACATACACAGAGATAAACTCAAAATGGATTAAAGACCTAAATGTAAGACCAGAAGCTATAAAACTCTTAGAGGAAAACATAGAACACTCAATGACATAAATCAAAGCAAGATCCTCTATGACACACCTCCTAGAGTAATAGAAATAAAACAAAAATAAACAAATGGGACCTGATTAAACTTAAAAGCTTTTGCACAGCAAAGGAAGCTATAAGCAAGGTGAAAAGACAACCCTCAGAATGGGAGAAAATAATAGTAAATGAAACAACTGACAAAGGATTAATTTCCAAAAGAAACAAGCAGCTCATACAACTCAATACCAGAAAAACAAACAACCTAATCAAAAAGTGGGAAAAGACCTAAACAGACATTTCTCCAAAGAAGACATACAGATCGCTAACAAACACATGAAAAGATCTTCAACATCACTCATTATTATGAGATATGCAAATCAAAACTACAATGAGATATCACTGCACATTGGTCAGAATGGCCATTATCAAAAAGTCTACAAACAATAAATGCTGGACAGGGTGTGGAGAAATGGGAACACTCTTGCACTGTTGGTGGGCATGTAGATTGATTCAGCCACTATGGAAGATGGTATGGGGATCCCTTGAAAACCTAGGTACAAAACCACCATATGACCCAGCAATCCCACTCCAAGGCATATACCCTGAAGAAATGAAAACTGAGAGAGACACATGTATTCCATTGTTCATTGCAGCACTACTTACAATAGCTAGAACATGGAAGAAACCTAGATGTCCATTGACAGAAGGACGGGTAAAGAAGTTGTGGTACATATACACAATGGAATATTACTCAGCCATAAAAAGGGATGCATTTGAGTCAGCTCTAATGAGGTAGATGAACTTAGAGCCTATTATACAGAGTGAAGTAAGTCAGAAATAGAAAGATAAATATCATGTACTAGCACATATATACAGAATCTAGAAACATGGTGCCAAAGAATTTATTTGCTCTGCAGCAGTGGAGAAACAGTCATAAAGAACAGACTTATGGGCACAGGGAGAGGGAAGGAGAGGATGAGATGTATGGAGAGAGTAACATGGAAACTTATATTACCATATGTAAAATGGATAGCCAACGGGAATTTGCTGTATGGCTCAGGAAACTCAAACAGTGGCTCCGTATCAACCTAGAGGGGTGGGATGGGGAGGGAGATGGGAGGAGATATGTGTATACCTATGGCTAATTCATGTTGAGGTTTGACAGAAAACAGCAAAATTCTATAAAGCAACTATCTTTCAATTAAAACCTAAATTAATTTTAAAAAGTCAGAATCATGTTATAAAGGTATTGAGACATGTGACCATGAATCCAAAATGCCCAATTTGGTTGACAGATATAATGATGTTCTAAAAAAGATTAATACTGAGAATAATGTCTTCTCGGTGTATACTACTATCAAATCAGAGTGCTTTTGATTGAACAACAAAAGCTTCTGTTGAACAACAACAAATCAAATGCTCAAGTGCCCAAGATATTTGAGCTTTGAAACATTGGAATTTAAGACTGGAAGAAACACTAGAGTATATGTGGTCTAAGCTCCTCATTAGTCATTCTAGGGAAAAAGATGGATTCAAATAGATCCATAACTCAATATCTTCAGTATAGCAATCTTTTCACTCTACCACATTTGTCTCACTAGTGCAAAATAATTATAAAATGACTGTCTATGCTGTTCTATTTGCCTGTCTCTCTTCTCCGTTCTGTTTCTCTCTCATTTTCTTTTCTAGTGAGTATGGAATGTAGTAGATAAAATGTTAGACTCTGGGGTCAGACCCTGTCTCCATCATTTATTAATCTCATGAATTTCTTAAAATCACAATTTTTAAACTTACAAAGTAGATACCAGTGTTACAGGGCTGCAGTATTAAATGAGATAATTTATGTATTGATTTCAGCTTAGTGTCATAAATAAGTGCTTAACAATGTTAGCTATAACTTATTTCTGTAGCTAATGCATGATTACAATAAAAAATGTGGAAAGACTAGGAAAGTTGGTGGCAGTGGTTTGGTCACTAGGTCATGACCTACTCTTGCTACCCCATGGACTGCAGCCTGCCAGGCTCCTTTGTCCATGGGATTCTCCAGGCAAGAATACTGGAATGGGTTGCCATTTCCTTCTCCAGGGGATCTTCCCGACCCAGGGATTGAACCCAGGTCTCCTGCATTGCAGGCAGTTTCTTTGCCAATTGAGCTACAAGATAAGCCCTAGGAAAGATAAGAGTCACTATTAAAATGGCCATAACCTCTCAGTTTAAAGATAACTGCTCTTAATGTACACACACACAAACATACATGTATATGCAGAAAAAACTACATGTACTTATTGTTGTTGTTCAGTCGCTCATTCATGTCTGACTCTTTGTAACCCCATGGACTGTATACCCACCAGGCTCCTGCATCCATGGTATTTCCCAGGCAAGAATAATGGAGTGGGTTGCCATTTCCTTCTGCAGAGGATCTTCTCCATTCAGGGGTCGAATTTACATCTCCTGCATTAGTAGATGGAATTTTTACTGCTGAGCCACCAGGAAGCCGTCACGTATTTTTATATATACATTTAATATATTGCTTTTTCATATCACTGAATTCAGAAAATTGAATGAAATTAATTTACTAAGACAAATTCTTTTGCAATTAGTTACCAACCTGTTATTTTCTATTACTATCTTCACCCTGGCAAATTTAAAAATGAATCAAGGAATATCATTCTTGGTGGATTTGTTATCTGCTTTGGGCTAAAAACAAAGCAGAAAATAATAAAGTGACAGACCATCACTAATTATTAGAAAACTACAAATGAAAACTACAATGAGGAACCACCTCGCACCAATCAGAATGGCCATCTCCAAACAATCTACAAACAATAAGTACTGGAAAGGTTGTGGAATCACCATATGATCCAATAATCTCACTTCTGGGCATATATCTGGAAAAGTTGAGAACTCAAATTAAAGAAGATGATAGCACTTGTATATTCATAGCAACACTATTCACAAAAATCAAGATAGGGAAGCAACTTAAATGTCCATCAACAGATGAATGGCTTAAGAAGATGTGATATAGATATATAGATATATGCACTGGAATATTACTCAGTCATAAAAAATGTAATGAAATATTGCCATTTGCAGCAACATGGATAGACCTAGAGATTATCATACTTAATGAGGTATATCAGATAAAGATAAATAGTATACATCATTTACATGTGGAACCTAAGAAAATAATACAAATAAACCTTTTCTTTCTTTCTTTTTTTTTTTTACAAAACAGAAACAGACTCACAGACATAGAGAACAAAATTATGGCTACCAAAGGGGAAGGGGAAGGATAAATTAGGAGTATGGGACAGAGTGCCTGTAGGACTACAGATGGAGGTTTGTAACATTGTAGAGAAGGCAGTGACTGAAATCACCCCAAAGGAGAAGAAATGCAAGAAGGCAAAGTGGTTGCCTAAGGAGGTTTTACAAATAGTTGAGGAAAGAATAGAAGTGAAAAGCAGAGAGAAATGGAAAGATATGTTCAACTGAATGCAGAGTTCCACAGAATATCAAGGAGACATAGAAGGCCTTCTAAACTGAACAGTGCCAAGAAAAAGAGGGAAACAATAGAATGGGAAAGACTAGAGATTCCCTCAAGAAAATAGGAGGTATCAAGGGAACATTTCATGCAAGGATGGACCTGATAAAGTACAGAAATTTTGAAGACCTAACAGAAGCAGAAGAGATGAATAAGTGGAAAGAATACACAGAAGAACTATATAAAAAAGTTCTTAATGACTCAAATAGCCACGATGGTGTGTACTTACCTACAGCCAGACATCCTAGACTGTGAAGTTAAGTGGGCCTTGAGAAGCATTACTACAAATCTAGTGGAGGTGATGGAACTCTGGCTGAGCTATTTCAACTCCTAAAAGATCATGCTGTTGGAGTGTTACACCCAACATGCCAGCAATTTTGGAAAACTCATCAGTGGCCACAGGACAGGAAAAGGTCAGTTTTCATTCCAAACCCAGAGAACAACAATTCCAAAGAATTATCAAGCTACCATACAATTGCCCTTATTTCACATGCTACTAGGTTATGCTCAAAATCCTTCAAGCTAGATTTCAATGTTACATGAACCTAGAAATTTCAAAAGTACAAACTGGGTTTAGAAAATGCAGAAGAAACAGAGATCAAATTGCCAACATTCATTGAATTATATAGAAAGCATGGGGATTCCAGAAAAAATATCTGCTTCTGCTTCATTGACTATGCTAAAGCCATTGACTGTGTGGATCACGACAAACTGAAGAAAATTCTTAAAGAGATGGGAATACAAGACCATCTTACCTTTCTTCTGAGAAACCTGTATGTGGGTCAAGTTAGAACTGGACATGGAACAAAATTGGTTCCATGGAACAAAACTGGACTGTTTCAAAATTGGGAAGGAATATGATAAGTTTGTATATCATCACACTGCTTATTTAACTTCTATACAGAGTACATTATGTGAAATTCCAAACTGGATGAATCACAATATGGAATCCAGTTTGCTGGAAGAAATATCAAGAACCTCAGACATACAGATGATAACACTCTGATAGCATGAAGTGAAAGAAGTGATGAGAGTGAAAGAAGACAGTGAAAAAGTTGGCTTAAAACTCAACATTCAAGAAATGAAGACCATGGCATCTGGTCCCACCACTTAATGGCAGATAGAAGGCAAAGAAGTGAGAACAGTGATAGATTTTCTTTGGCTTTAAAATCACTGTGGATGGTGACTGCAGCCATGAAATTAAAAAATGTTTGCTTCTTGGAAGGAAAGCTCTGAAAAACCCAGACAGTTTATTAAAAAGCAGAGACATCACTTGGCTTACAAAGGTCCATATAGTCAAAGCTACAATTTTTCTGGTAGTCACATGAAGGCATGAGAGTTGGACCATAAAAAAGGCTGTGGGCCAAAGAATTGATGCTTATGAATTGTGGTGCTGGAGAAGACTCTTGAGAGTCCCTTGGACAGCAAGGAGATCAAACCAGTCAATCTTAAAGGAAATGAACACTAACTATTCATTGGAAGGACTGATATTGAAGCTGAAGCCCCAATACTTTGGCCACTTCATGTTCAGAGACAACTCATTGGAAAAGACCCTGATGCTGGGAAATATTAAATGGATAAGGGAGTAGCAGAGGATGAGATGGTTAGATAGCATCACCAACACATTAGACATGAGTTTGAGCAAACTCTAGGAGATAGTAAAGGACAGAGAAGCCTGGAAGTTCATGAGGTTGCAAAGAGTTGGACGTGACTTAGTGACTGAACACCAGTAAATGGGATTAATAGATAAACATTACTATATATAAAATAGATAAATATTGATAACAATAATTTACCATGTATCACAGGGAACTATATTCATTCTCTTGTAATAACCTATAATTTGACTAATAAACATTTATCTTTAAATTATATTTCTTGTAAGGACTTTCAAGACTTTTATATTGATAATTGCGATGTCTCATTGTTTTTATATCTGTGGTATAATGTGTGTGAAGAATCTAGCATTATGTAAAATTAAGCTTATCCAAGGAGAAACAGTGAAATTCACTGCACTCACCTAGAAAACCGCATCATACAGGACAGCAATGAATGCTATGAGGTTGCATTTGGTTGATTTTGTGGTTCTTGGACTCTTCCCTCACCAACTCCAGTGGGTTTTATTCTCTAAGATATGACCTTGCCTTATTACTTTTTGCTATACTCATTCATTTATTTACTCATTCATTCACTTATTCCATGTCTTTTTGAGTTCCTACTACAAGTCCAATATTATGCTAACAGATTTGGGACTAAAAAATTCATAAAATAAGGTCATTGTTTTAAAAGGTTAGAACTCAACCAAGGAAATCAACAAGTGCAGAGAAAATTTTTGTCATGAATTGTGATAAGCATAAAAACAGAAGGAAGTAAACACTGTAGAAATAGACAGATAGAGATCTTATTCAGCCTGGAGATAGTCAAAGAAGGGCCCTTGTAGGATATGACATCAAACTTAATTAAATCCTAAAGAGTGTCTAGGAGACTACTAGTTGTGTGATCTTGAACATTTATGCTTGATATTTAAGCTCTCTTAACCTCAGTTTCTGCATAAATATATTGTTTGTTTTAATATAGACTATGTGTGTTTAATTAGTGTCTGTTAATATGATACATGCAATAAAAGTTTGTATTTTTTTTATTATTGACTTGTGTTGCTTCCCTACTTCATTTTGTGCCTTTGAAAACTATTCATTCTTTTCCAAATCAGTAAGTAATGTTCTTTTCTGGAAATAACATAGCTTTGGAGAAGGATCCTACATTTAGATAGAATACAAATTTAACTATCACTAAAAATGACCATCTTCATTCAGGAACAGCAGAGGACCTATAAACACCCATGGAATGTTTACAGGGAAGCAGACAATAAGTCTAGCATCATCACACAATCCAGATGTTCCAGTGGAATTTATAGTCACCTGTTGCTTCTCTTAGCCATGCTGCTGCTGCTGCTGCTAAGTCGCTTCAGCGGTGTCCGACTCTGTGCGACCCCATAGACAGCAGCCCACCAGGCTCCCCTGTCCCTGGGATTCTCCAGGCAAGAACACTGGAGTGGGTTGCCATTTCCTTCTCCAATGTATGAAAGTGAAAAGTGAAAGTGAAGTCGCTCAGTCGTGTCCAACTCTTCGTGATCCCATGGACTGCAGCCTACCAGGATCCTCCGTCCATGGGATTTTCCAGGCAAGAGTACTGGAGTGGGGTGCCATTGCCTTCTCTGTCTCTTAGCCGTAACTTGCCCCTAATTTAGACAGTTTTGTTCAGAGTTATCTTTTTAAGAGGCATTACTCTCTTTAAAAAATACCTTGAGTCATTTCAGTGTTTTGAGAGCAATATCCCTACTATATAGAAATAATATTATAATAGATAGAAGAATTCAGAAAGCCATCAATATTTAAGGACAACAAGCTGTATATTATTTTTTTTAATGAAGAAAAGTGTAAGATACAAAACATAGGAAAACAATTGATGTTTCATCTTTACAAATTTGATCTCCCATCTTTACAAATGGCTGATCCAATTCTGTTCCAAAATGGTGTCAGGGCTTTCACTGCTGTCATCAGTTGCCATCAGCATTGCCTTTAACTGACATAATCACTGATTGTTACAATTAGTGCCCATTAGTATAGAGTAAAATTAGTGTGTCAGTCATATAGAATTGCCCATTATGTCCATAGAATACACAAAGTTCATCACTTATGATTAACATTACCAGAGTGAATTCAAAAAAATTATGAAAGACCTGTCACTTTATAATGCTGCCAGATGTGAAATATCAGACATGATGTACAAACTGTCAAAACTCAATGTTCTGCTATTGAACACCCAGACTTTAGATGTAATGGCATGGAGAATTAGAGAAACAATGTGGTTAGTAAATAAGAACTTTGAGTGAATCAATAGACATGGTAATTGGTAATTATCAAAAAGAATATATAAATGTATTTGCTGTAAATAGGTACTTTTATAAAATCCTCCTCTGTTTATTTTTGTTTCACTAAACCCAAAGAGATACCAAAGCCTTGGTGAAAAAATATAATTTTTAACTCCTGACTTTATAACCTCAAAAGAAATCAACTTTAATTTTCTTGAGGTAGTGATTAATTACACTCAAGTCTAACTAAACATTCTTTAAATAGAGGACTCGAAACTTAAGAAAAAGTATGTGATGGCTCCAGGCTCCATCATGAACCATAGAGTTATCTTAAGTTTAGGATCTGCTCGGATAGTAGAACAGAAAGACAGGAGTCTCCGACGTCTGTGACTGTGGAGCCACCATTCCGGAGTTGTAATACTTATCAAATGCAGTTAGGTGATCAAACACCAGAATTAGTAACAGAAAAAATTTCCTCTTTGTAGACATCAATAACTATGAAATATCATTTGTGTTTCAACAATGTGGCACCAAACCCTTTATATATTTCAAACATTTTAACAAAATCTTTGCTATAAAATTATAAGCCTATATGTGTTTGTAGTAACAAAGGTGTCTATCCCATTCCCAGATGTACCTACTTTTAACTATTGAATGTATATATTTTCAGGAATTTTCTAAGCTTATAAAGGTATTGGTATACACTTTTTATATGTTTATATATATAATATATATTTTATAAATAATATATATATTTTATAAATAATATATATTTTATATTATACATATTTTATTACATTTTATATTCTTTATATATATATATATATATACTCTTTATATTTATATACTGGTATATAAAGGTATTGGTATTGATATACTCTACATACTATTTCCAGGATAAAGTTCTGGAAATAGTTATCCACCTGCAATGCAGGAAACACTGGTTCAGTTCCTGGGTCAGGAAGATCCGCTGGAGAATGGATAGGCTACCCACACCAGTATTCTTGGGCTTCCCTTATGGCTCAGCTTGTAAAGAATCCACATGCAATGCAGGAGACCTGGGTTCAATCCCTGGGTTGGGAAGATTCCCTGGAGAAGGGAAAGGCTACCCACTCTAGTATTCTAATCTGGAGAATTCCATGGACTATATAGTCCATGGGGTCACAAGGAGTTGGACACAATTGTGAGACTTTCACTTTCACTTCTTGAAATAGCTGTTGGATTTATATATATATATATATATATATATATTTCAAATGTTCAGATATCTATACCTACATCAACCTCTCATCCAGCTGTCCCTTCAAATTGCCTTTCAAAGTGTGTGCTCCCAGTTACATTTTCACTCTTGTGTAAAAGAGCACTACCAATTTTTTAATACTTGCAAAAATAAATGGAAACATAACATTTTGTTTTAATTTAGCTTTTTCATCATGAAGATAGTTTATTATCTCTATTATATTATGAGTAATTTATGTTTTTTTATCTGTGTCCTTAAGATTTTAAAAATATTATTTTTTCTATTGAGGTGATGGCACTTTTTCCTTTAACAGCTTTATTGATATGTATCTCATATAGAAAATTTTCCTACTTAAAATATACTATTCAATGATTTTCATTTATTCACAGAGCTGTGTAGGCATTATCACAATCTAATTTTAGAATATTTTTAGCACCCTCACAAGAACCATGTACACATTAGCAATCATCCCCTATTACTTCTTCCCTCACCTTGTTCCCGGTCACAAGTAAACATGAATTTACCTTTTATATCCATGAATTGCATTTCTAAACATTTCACATAAATGTAATACCATATTAAGCCTTTATGACTGGATTTTTCATGTAGCTTGATATCTTCAAGTTAATACACATAGCACATATCAGTATTTCATTTCATTTTTATTGCTGAATAGTGTTCCATAGTATAGATATACCATTTTTGGTTATCCATCATCATGGATGATTGTTTTATCATTTATGATTGTTCATGGTAGACGTCCATCATGGCTATCAAGTGATGGACATTTAGACTGGCTCCACTTTGGGGCTATTATGAATAATAATGCTATAAACATTTGTGTACAATTTTGTAAAGACATATTTTCATTTATTTTAAGTATATCTACTAAGAATTACTGGATGAAGTGGTTTAGCAATGTAAGGACCAAACTCTTCTGTAAAGATATTACACCATTTTGTATTGGCAGCAACAATGTATAAAGGTTCCATTTTTTTCCCCACATTTTATTGACTTGCTATTGTCTTTCCCTTTTATTTTAAATATGGTAGTGAGTATGGAATGATATCTCATTGTATTTTTATTTACATTTTCCATCCGGTCCCATCACTTCATGGGAAATAGATGGGGAAATAGTGGAAACAGTGTCAGACTTTATTTTTTAGGGCTCCAAAATCACTGCAGATGGTGATTGCAGCCATGAAATTAAAAGATGCTTACTCCTTGGAAGAAAAGTTATGACCAACCTAGATAGCATATTCAAAAGCAGAGACATTACTTTGCTGACTAATGTCCTTCTAGTCAAGGCTATGGTGTTTCCTGTGGTCATGTATGTATGTGAGAGTTGGACTGTGAAGAAGGCTGAGCACCGAAGAATGGATGCTTTTGAACTGTGGTGTTGGAGAAGACTCTTGAGAATCCCTTGGACTGCAAAAAGATCTAACCAGTCCATTCTGAAGGAGATCAACCCTGGGATTTCATTGGAAGGAATGATGCTGAAGCTGAAACTCCAGTACTTTGGCCACCTCATGCAAAGAGTTGACTCATTGGAAAAGACTCTGATGCTGGGAGGGATTGGGGGAAGGAGGAGAAGGGGACGACAGAGGATGAGATGGCTGGATGGCATCACTGACTTGATGGACATGAGTCTGAGTGAACTCCGGGAGTTGGTGATGGACAGGGAGGCCTGGCATGCTGCGATTCATGGGGTCGCAAAGAGTCGGACACGACTGAGCGACTGAACTGAACTGAAAGTCTAATGAAGATGAGCATCATTTCATGTGTTTATTGGTCATTTGTGTATCTTCATTAGATAGATCTTCAACCATTTTTAACTGAAGTAATCTTTTTAATGATGGGTTGTAAGTGTTCCTATACCCCAAATATATGTCCTTTGTCAGTGTGAGATGCCTTTTCACATTCTTGATGGTATCCTTTAATACACAGAAGTTTTCAATTTTGTGGCAGTCCAATTTACCTATATTTTTTCTTTTGTCATTAATGCATTTGGCATCATGTCTTAAAAACTATTGCCTAATCAAATGTCATAAAGATTTATTATTATGCTTTCTGAGGAATTTTATAATTTTCTTACCTTTAAATCTATGATCCACTTGAGTTAATTATTGTGTATGGTTGCAAATAAGGGACAAAATTCATTCATTTATATACAGATTTCCAATTGTCTCACCACCATCTGTTGTGAAGATTACACTTCCCAATTGAACTGTCTTGACACCGTTGTTGAACATCAATTAATATTAAATATAAGGGTTTATTTCTACACTAAATTTCATATTGATTTATATGTCATTCTTTATAATAGCACCACATGGTATTTATTACCAAAGTTTTATGCCTGAAATTGAGAAAATTGAAAATTTATTCTATATCCATTTTTTCTTGTTGTTGATGATTTTGGCTAAACTAAAGTGAAAGCCCCTCAGTCGTGTCCAACTCTTTGTGAACCCATGAACTATAGAGTCCAAGGAATTCTTCAGGCCAGAATACTGGAGTGGGTAGCCTTTCCCTTCTCCAGGGTATCTTCTCAACCCAGAGGTCAAACCCAGGTCTCCCACATTGGCTATACTAGGTCTGTTGCATTTCTATACAAATTTTAGCAACAGATTGTCAATGTATGCAACAAACAAACAAACCAAAAACTTAAGCTTTCTGAGAAACAGTTCCCTGATTCTGTAGCTCAGTTTTGGGAGTACTACCAACTTAAGAATGTCTCGTAAGCATGAGTTATCTTTCCATTTATTTAATTAGTCCAATCACTCAGTGGTGTCTGACTCTTTGGGACCCCATGGATTATGGCACTCCAGGCTTCCCAGTCCATCACCAACTTCCAGAGCTTGCTCAAACTCCATTGAGTCGATAATGCCATCAAATCTTTCATCTTCTGTCATCCCCTTCTCTTTCTGCCTTCCATCTTTCCCAGCATCAGGGTCTTTTCAAATGAGTCAGTTCTTCTCATCAGGTGGCCAAAGTATTGGAGTTTCAGCTTCAGCATCAGTTTCAGCTTCAACCTGATGGACTGGTTGGTTCTCCTTGCTGTCCAAGGGACTCTCAAGAGTCTTCTCTTTTTTGAACACCACAGTTCAAAAGCATCAATTCTTCAGTGTTCAGCTTTCTTTATAGTCCAACTCTCACATCCATACATGACTACTGGAAAAACCAAACCCTTGACTAGATGGACCTTTGTTGGCAAAGTAATGTCTCTGCTTTTTAAAATGCTGTCTAGGTTGGTCATAAAAGTTTTCTTCAAAGGAGCAAGGGTCTTTTAATTTCATGGCTGCAGTCACGATCTTCAGTGGTTTTGGAGCTCGCCAAAATAAAGTCTGCCACGGTTTCCATTGTTTTTCCATCTATTTGCCATGAAGTGATGGGAACGGATGCCATGGTCTTAGTTTTCTGAATGTTGAGTTTTAAGCCAACTTTTTCACTCTCCTCTTTTACTTTCATCAATAGGTTCTTTAGTTCTTCTTCACTTTCAGCCTCAAGGACTCAGCAATTTTTGTCGAGTAGGGATGTTTGCAACACATTTTCTCAGTTTTTGTTTATCTAGAAATATCTTAATTTCTCTTTCCTTTTTAAAAGAGGTCATAAGTGAATATAGAATTCTTCCTTGACAGCTTTTTCTGTCAGTACTTTAAAGTGTCATATCACTATAATCTGGCCTTTATCACTTGTGAAAAGAAGTCAGCTCTTAGTCTCACTGTTAAGTCTTGGTATGTGATAAGTCACTTTTCTTTTGATACTTGTGAGATTTTCCTTTTGTCTTTGTCTTTCATCAGTTTGACTATAAAGTGTCTTGGTGTGGATTGCTTTGATTTATTCTACTAGGAGCTTGTTGATCTTCTTGAATGTGTATGCTAATATTTTTAATCAAAAATTGGGAAGTTTTCAGCCACTATTTGTCAAATATTTTTGTCTTTTTTCCCTTTCTTCTAATCTTCTGGTACTTTCATTAGAGGTATGTTTTATGATATCATATCTCTGAGGTTCTGTTCATTTTTTTTTATTCATTTTCTTCCTACTTCCAGACTAGATAATCTTTATTGAACACAGGTCTCTCATATTGCCGGCAGATTCTTTACAGACTGAGCCACTAGGGAAGCCCAAACTCTATTCACATATCCTCAAATTCACTGATTCTTCTATCAGCCCATATCTCTTGTTGAGTACATCTAGTGAATTTTTTATTTCTGATATTTTATTTTTCTGCTCTAGAATTTCTATTAAATTCTTTTTTATATAATTCTATCTCTTAATTGACATTCTCTATTTGATTAGATATGATTATCACCCTTTCTTTTATTTCTTTATATGTTATCCTTTGTATGTTGTCCACTAGACCAGTCAGGTATGACCTAAATCAAATCCTTTTTGATTATACAGTGAAAGTGACAAATAGATTCAAGGGATTAGATCTGATAAACAGAGTGCCTGAAGAACTATGGATGGAGGTTTACAACATTGCACAGGAGGCGATGATCAAAATCATCCACAAGAAAACAAAATGCAAAAAAGCAAAATGGTTGTCTGAGGAAAGTGATGTGAAAGTGAAGTCGCTCAGTCATGTCCAACTCTTTGTGACCCCAGGGACTCTAGCCGACCAGGCTCCTCTCTCCATGGAATTCTCTAGGGAAGAATACTGGAGTGGGTTGTCTTTTCCTTCTCCAAGGGATCTTACAGACTCGGGGATTGAATCCAGTTCTCTTGCATTGCAGGCAAACGCTTTAACCTCTGAGCAACCAGAGAAGTCCAGGGTTGTCTGAGGACGCCTTACAAATAGCTGAGAAAAAAGAAGTGAAAGACAAAGGAAAAAAGGGGGGCTATATCCATCTGAATGCAGAATTCTAAAGAATAGCAAGGAGAGATAAGAAAGACTTCCTAAGTGATCAATGCAAAGAAATAGAGGAAAACAAAAGAATGGGAAAGACTAGATATCTCCCCCAAGAAAATTAGAGATACCAAGGGAAAATTTCATGCAAAGATGGGCACAATAAAGGATATAAATGGTATGGACCTAACAGAAACAGAAGATATTAAGAAGAGGTGGCAAGAATAAACAGAACTATACAGAAAATATCTTAAAGACCCAGATAACCATGATACTGTGATCACTCATCTAGAGCCAGACAGACTGGAGTGTGAAGTCAAGTGGGTGTTAGGAAGCACCACTACGAACAAAGCTAGTGGAAGTGATGGAATTCCAACTGAGCTATTTCAACTCCTAAAAGATGATGCTGTTAAAGTGCTGCACTGAATATGCCAATAAATTTGGAAAACTCATTAGTGGCCACAGAACGGGAAAATATCAGTTTTATTCCAATCCCAAAGAAAGGCAATGCCAAACAATGTTCAAACTACTGCTCAATTGCACTCATCTCATATGCTAGCAAAGTAATGCTCAAAATTCTCCAAGCTAGGCTTCAACAGTACGTGAACTGAGAACTTCCAGATATTCAACCTGGATTTAGAAAAGGCAGAAAAACCACAGATCAGATTGCCAGCATTTGTTGGATCATAGAAAAAGCAAGAGAGTTCCAGAAAAACATCTACTTTTGTTTCATTGACTTTGCTAAAGCCATTGACTGTGTGAACGACAACAAACTGTGGAAAATTCTTAAAAAGATAGGAACATCGGACCATCTTACCTGCCTCCTGAGAAGTCTATATGCAGGTCAAGAAGAAACAGTCAAATCTAAATTTGGAACAATGGGCTGGTGCCAAATTGGGAAAGGAGTATATCAAGGCCCTATATTGTCACCTTGTTTATTTAGCTTTTGCGCAGAGTGCATCATATGAAACACTGGACTGGATGAATCACAAGCTGGAATCAAGATTGCAGGAAGAAATATAAATAACCTCAAGTATGTAGATGATATCACCCTTATGGTAGAAAGTGAAGAGGAAATAAAGACCCTCTTGATGAAAGTTAAAGAGGAGAGTGAAAAAGCTGGCTTAAAACTCAACATTCAAAAATTCACATCATGGCACTTCATAGCAAATAGATGGAGCAACAATGGAAACAGTGACAGACTATTTTCTTGGTCTCTAAAGTCACTGTAGATGGTGACTGCAGCCATGAAATTAAAAGATGCTTCCTCCTTGAAAGAAAAGCTCTGACAAATTTGGATGGCATATTAAAAAGCAGAGACACTTCTTTACCAACAGAGATCTGTTTAGTCCAAGCTATGATTTTTCCAGTAGTCATGTATGAGTGTGAGAGTTGGACCATAAAAAAAGCATGGAAGAATTGGTGCTTTTGAACTGTGATGCTGGAGAAGACTCTTGAGAGTCCCTTGGACTGCAAGGAGATAAACCAGTCAATCCTAAAGGAAATAAGTCCTGAATATTCACTGAAAGGACTGATGCTGAAGCTGAAGCTCCAATACTTTGGCTGCCTGGTAAAAAGAATTGATTCAATGGAAAAGACCTCGTTTCTGGGAAAGGAGAAGATGTTGAATGCAGGAGGAGAAGGTGAGGACAGAAGTTGAGATGGTTGGATGGCACCACTGATTTGATGGACATGAATTTAAGCAAGCTCCGGGAGTTGGTTATGGACAACTCCCAGATGAGGAGGCTTGGTGTGCTTCAGTCCATGAGATCTCAGAGTCTGACATGACTGAGCAACTGAACTGACTGACTGATGTTGTCTTTTAGTCTTTTTAACGTGTTTATAATAACCAAGCTATTATGATGCTGGGAAAGATTGAAGGGGGGAGGAGAAAGGGACAACAGAGGATGAGATGGTTGGATGGCATCACCAGTTCGATGGACATGAGCTTGAATAACCTCCGGGTGTTGGTGATGGACAGGGAAGCCTGGCGTGCTGCAGTCTGTGGGGTCACAAAGAGTCAGGCACGACAGAGCAACTGAGCTGAACTGAAGATAATAACCAAGTTAAAGTCTTTGCCTACTAATTCCAAAATCTGGGCCTTTCAGGGAGATGTTCTGTTGGCTTCACCAACCCCCTCTCATGAAGCATCCTTTACTATTGCTTTTAATGCCTTGCTAAATTTTTGTTGAAAACTAGACAATTAAAATTTTTTTTTTTAGATTTTATTTTCATATTGGAGTACAGTCAGGTAATGATGTTGTGGCTAATTCAGTTGTACAGCAAACAGATTCAGTTATACATTTATACATGTATCTACTCATTTCCAATTTTTGTCCAATTTAAGTTGTTACATAATATTGAGCAGAATTCTCAGTGGTATTCAATAGGTCTTTGTTGGTTATCATTTTAAATACAGCAGTTTATACATGTTAATCCCAATTCTCCTAACTATCCCTTTCAGATAATATAGAAACTCAGATATCAGATTTCCCCATCTTACAAGGTATGTGTTGTTTTTCTTGATGTTTATTTGTTTGGTGACTTTCTAGGACTACTACTGTGTATCTACTATCTCTATAATGTAGCGTCTAAGTTTTCTGTTAGTTTTTTGGGGTTTTTTTTTTTTTTTTGAGTGCTTATTTATATTTTAAGCCTGACTTCCTAAAAGTCATCCTGGGTTAATATAATTAAGTGGTCAGCCAGTGATTGGTCAGAAGGTTTTATTAACTAGCATTCTTGTGTAACTTTCACTTTTGCCAAAAAGATTTGTATGAGAAAGATTTCTTTCCTATTTAGACAAGTAACATGATAGTCTCCCACAGCTTCCATCTCCTTACACAGGGTCTCAAGATAAGCCTTCCTTTTTCCTGTGTCTTTCCTGGGCATGGACATAGTCTGACATGTGTGCACAACCTTATGAAAACCTTCAGTTTCAAAGCTTTTCAAAATTTCTTTTATTTGTTTATTTGTTTTTACAGATCTAGACAGGCTCTTGTTTGCCCTTATTGAATTCACAGACCTAGTCACCTAAGAGGTATACTAGCATTTTTCCCAGATGATCATTAGAATTATTTAAATTAATCCTTTGGAGTAAGCATTTTCCCACACTACCACTGTGTTCTTGGGATGATGCTTTTAACACAATATAAGAACCATCAGATCTCTTTGTTGTTTGCAATAAAGACAGCTTTTGGCTACCATGCCTCTGAGCTAGGAAAAGGAGAAATATACACAGTCCCAAGTTAGAACACAATAGGTTCTATTGCCTTAATGATTTTTGATAGTGTATTTTATATATATGATTTTTAACTCATTCTTTGGCTTTGGTTACTAGCTAGAAATCTGAAATTTGTTACTTTAGTATTTTGTTCATCCAGTGTTAGTTGCTCAGTCACGCCTGATTCATTGTGACCTCCAGGACTGTGGCCCTCCAGGCTCTTCCATCCATGGAATTTCCCAGGCAAGAATAATGAACTGGGTTGCCATTTCCATCTATAGGGAATCTTCCAGACCCAAAGATAAAACCTGGGTCTCCCACATTGCAGATAAATTCTATACTGTCTGAGCCACTAGGGAAGCATTTTTTGTTGATGCTTTCATTGTTTTATAGGGTGAGCAAGTGTCTTAAAGTCCTCACTCTGTTATTCCATTTTTATTGATTTATTGTGCTGTTATTATATGAAGGAAATCAGCTGTTTTTTGTCTGTCATATACTACAATTTTTCTCATTTTTGTTTTAATTTTGTTATCATATTTTTATAAATACCACTAAGAATTTTTTTAAATGTTTTATTCAAATATAGAGGTATTTTAACTTAGTATTGCTTTTATTATTTTTACATATAAAACTATGATTCATGTGGTTCTTCCAAACAACTGATCAGCTAATCTACTTAAAAAAAAAAAAAAAAAAGATCCTCTCCCCCTCCCTTTATTTGAAAAGTCATATTTTTCTTGCTGTATTTATATGTGAACAAATACAGCTGCATATGAACTAACTGAGTTGACCTTTGAACAACGTGGATTTGAACTGCCCAGGTACAATTACACGACTTTTCTTTATTTCCAATGAAGGGGTATTGTCCCATCACTTCATGGGAAATAGATGGGACAACAGTGGAAACAGTGTCAGACTTTATCTTTTTGGGTTCAAAAATCACTGCAGATGGTGACTGCAGCCATGAAATTAAAAGACGCTTACTCCTTGAAAGAAAAGTTATGACCAACCTAGATAGCATATTGAAAAGCAGAGACATTACTTTGCCAACATAGGTCCATTTAGTCAAGGCTATGGTTTTCCCAGCGGTCATGTATGGATGCGAGAGTTGGACTGTGAAGAAAGCTGAGCAGTGAGGAATTGATGCTTTTGAACTGTGGTTTTGGAGAAGACTCTTGAGAGTCCCTTGGACTGCAAGGAGACCCAACCAGTCCATTCTGAAGGAGATCAGCCCTGGTGTTCTTTGGAAGGAATAATGCTACAGCTAAAAGTCCAGTACTTTGGCCACCTCATGCGAAGAGTTGACTCATTGGAAAAGACTCTAATGCTGGGAGGGATTGGGGGCAGGAGGAAAAGGGGACAACAGAGAATGAGATGGCTGGATGGCATCACCAACTCGATGGACATGAGTGTGAGTGAACTCCGGGAGTGGGTGATGGACAGGGAGGCCTGGCGTGCTGCGATTCATAGGGTCACAAATATTTGGACACGACTGAGCAACTAAACTGAACTGAACTGATAGCACTAACTTCTATGCAGAGTTCAGTTCAGTTCAGTTGCTCAGTCTTGTCCGACTCTTTGCAACCCCATGAACTGCATCACATCAGACCTCCCTGTCCATCACCAACTCCTGGAGTCTACCCAAACCCATGTCCATCTAGTCAGTGATGCCATCCAACCATCTCATCCTCTGTCATCCTCTTCTCCTCCTTCCCTCAATCTTTCCCAGCATCAGGGTCTTTTCAAATGAGTCAGCTCTCCTCATCAGGTGGCAAAAGTATTGGAGTTTCAGCTTCAACATCAGTCCTTCCAATGAACACCCAAGACTGATCTCCTTTCGGATGGACTGGTTGGATCTCCTTGCAGTCCAAAGGACTCTCAAAAGTCTTCTCCAACACCACAGTTCATCATGCTTTTTCATGGATGTACCACATCCATAGCTGGATGAATCACAAGCCGGAATCAAGATTATCAGGAGAAATACTAACAACCTTAGATCTGCCACTATACTGTCAGAAAGCTAAGAGGAACTAAAGAGCCTCTTGATGAGGGTGAAAGTGGAGAGTGAAAAAGCAGACTTAAAATTCAGCTTTGAAAAACTGAAAATCATGGCATCTGGTCCCATCACTTCATGGCAAATAGATGGAGTTAAGTGGAAACATTGACAGATTTTATTTTTGTGGGTTCCAAAATCACCGTGGATGGTGACTGCAGCCATGCAATTAAAGATGCTTACTCCTTGGAAGATAAGTTATGACAAACCTAGACAGTATATTAAAAAGCAGAGACATCACTGTGCTGACAAATGTCCATATAGTGAAAGTTATGTTTTTTTTTTTCAAGAATTATGTACAAATGTGACAGTTGGACCATAAAGGAGGCTGAGTGCTAAAGAATTGATGCTTTCAAATTGAAGTGCTGGAGAACTCTTGAGAGTCCCTTTGCCAGAAAGGAGATCAAAGCAGTCAATGCTAAAGGAAATCAACACTGAATATTCATTGGAAGGACTGATGCTGAAGCTGAAGCTCCAATATTTTGGCCAACTTGTGTGAAGAGCTGACTTATTGGAAAGACCCTGGTTCTGGGAAAGATTGAGGGCAGGAGAAGGGGTGACAGTAGATGAGATGGTTGGATGGCATTGCTGACTGAGTGGACATGACTTTGAACAAATTCTGGGAGACAGTCAAGGACAGCAAAGCCTGGTATTCTTCAGTCTGTGGGGTTACAAAGAGTCAGACATGACTTAACCTGAACAACAGCAACAGCTGTACTAGTCGATCCACAGTTGGTTGAATTCATAGACATAGAATGGTGGATTCAGAGGGCCGACTATAAAGTGATGTGCCAATTTTTAACTGGCCTTGTGGCAGTTTAGCACCCTGGCCCCCATGCTGTTAAGGATCATTTGTATTTATTTTTATTCCAATAATCTGACATTTTCTCCACCAGTCATATGATTTTTAAACTACTGTATCTTAAAATAATTTTTAGTATCTGGTAGGAATAGTTTGTCATTTGTAACATTTTTCATATTTTTAAAAGTATTCTAGCATTTTTCCCCAGACAAACAGTAGAAACATTTTGGCAAGTTTTTTTAAAAAATCCTGTCAATATTTTGATGGGGTCCATAATTTAGGGACTTCCCTGGTGGCTCAGAGGTTAAAGCGTCTGGCTGGAATGTGGGAGACCCGGGTTCAATCCCTGGGTTGGGAAGATCCCCTGGAGAAGGAAATGGCAACCGACTCCAGTACTCTTGCCTGGAGAATCCCATGGAGGGAGAAGCCTGGTAGGCTACAGTCCATGGGGTCGGAAAGAGTCAGACATGACTGAGCGACTTCACTCACTTAATAATTTATAGATAAGCTTTGGGAAAATCAACATCATTCAAAATTAGGTGTCCTACCCAATAAAAAAGACACTGCTTTCCAAATTGTATATATATTTATACTCCTAACTAGTATCAGCTTTCTTTTATACAAATCTTTTCACATTCTTTAATTTACTTAGCTGTACTTTTCCCTTTTTGTGAATGGAGTTTTCTGTCTCCTTGTCTTTTTTCACATTGTTATTTTTGCAATTATTCTCTTTATTCTTTAACCTTAACGGGCTTCCTGTTCCTTTAAAGTTTAAATGAAAAAATGGAGAATTCTCACCATATAATAATAGTATGCTAATGGCTTCTTCCCCGTATACATACGTATTTTTTTCTGGTATATTTGAAAAGATTTTTTTTTCATACTGGTTCCTGAGTAGGGTCTACTGTGCCTCTCACTGTCTTTTGCATCTCCTGAAGACTCTGATCATTTTAATACTTCTCATGCTTGAAATTCTGAGATTGTAACCCTTTTGTTTCTTTCTTTATAACACTAAATCAATACTGCTAATTATACAGATTTTATTGAAGATTGTGGTGAACTGTAGGCAGAGTTCAGACATAAAATAACTTTTATGCTAATCTCAAATAGACTTCCTATGAATTCTGTAATCAGAAAAGCTGAGTTTAAAAACTGATTTCATCAATTGTTATCTGTGAAGTGTTAAATAGTCTTGGTGATAGTTTTTGTTTTTGGGGTTTTTCTTTTTTTTTTTTTGGTCACACTCCTCAATGGGGTTACTTCTACTGTATTATCATTACACATGATGTTGGATTTTGTTTTAATATGTTATCAAAGGTGTGTCTGTGTGTATGTTGTCTGTGTGTGTTGTGGCTTAGTACTGCTTTGATGTTGATAGAATTCTTTCTTCGTTCTTTTTTTTTTCCTCTTTTATTTATTTATTTTTCCTTTTTTAATATAAATTTATTTATTTTAATTGGAGGTTAATTACTTTACAATATTGTATTGGTTTTGTCATACATCAAAATGAATCCACCGCAGGTATACACGTGTTCCCCATCCTGAACTCCCCTCCCTTCTCCCTCCCCATACCAACCCATTGCACCAGCCCCAAGCATCCAGTATCATGCATCGAACCTGGACTGGTGATTAATTTCTTATATGATATATACATGTTTCAATGCCATTCTCCCAAATCATCCCACCCTCTCCCTCTCCCACAGAGTCCAAAAGACGATTCTATACATCCGTGTCTCTTTTGCTGTCTCGTATACAGGGTTATCATTACCATCTTTCTAAATTCCATATATATGCGCTAGTATACTGTGTTGGTGTTTTTCTTTCTGGCTTACTTCACTGTGTATAACAGGCTCCAGTTTCATCCACCTCATTAGAACTGATTCAAATGTATTATTTTGAATGGTTGAGTAATACTCCATTGAGTATATGTACCACAGCTTTCTTATCCATTCATCGGCTGATGGACATCTAGGTTGCTTAAATGTCCTGGCTATTATAAACCGTGCTGCAATGAATTTAGGGTACACATGTCTCTTACAGTTCTGGTTTCCTTGGTGTGTATGCCCAGCAGTGGGATTGCTGGGTCATAAGGCAGTTCTATTTTCAGTTTTTTAAGGAATCTCCACACTGCTCTCCATAGTGGCTGTACTAGTTTGCATTCCCACCAACAGTGTAGGAGGGTTCCCTTTTCTCCACACCCTCTCCAGCATTTGCTGGAAATTTTTTTGCTTGTAGGTTTTTGGATCACAGCCATTTTGACTGGCATGAAATGGTACCTCATTGTGGTTTTGATTTGCAATTCTATGATAATGAGTGCTGTTGAGCATCTTTTCCTGTGTTTGTTAGCCATCTGTATGTCTTCTTTGGAGAAATGTCTATTTAGTTCTTTGGCCTATTTTATAATTGGGTCACTTATTTTTCTGCAATTGAGCTGCAGGGATTGCTTGTATATTTTTGAGATTAGTTGTTTGCCAGTTGCTTCATTTGCTATTATTTTCTCCCATTCAGAAGGCTCTCTTTTCACCTTGCTTATAGTTTCCTTTGTTGTACAGAAGCTTTTAATTTTAATTAGGTCTCATTTGTTTATTTTTCCTTTTTTTCCAATATTCTGGGAGGTGGGTCATAGAGGATCCTGCTGTGATTTATGTCGGAGAGTGTTTTGCCTATGTTCTCCTCTAGGAGTTTTATAGTTTCTGGTCTTACGTTTAGATCTTTAATCCATTTTGAGTTTATTTTTGTATATGGTGTTAGAAAGTGTTCTAGTTTCATTCTTTTACAAGTGGTTGACCAGTTTTCTCAGCACCACTTGTTAAAGAGATTGTCTTTAATCCATTGTATATTCTTGCCTTCTTTGTCAAAGATAAGGTGTCCACAGGTGTGTGGGTTTATCTCTGGGATTTCTATTTTGTTCCATTGATCTATATTTTTGTCTTTGTGCCAGTACCATACTGTCTTGATGACTGTGGCTTTGTAGTAGAGCCTGAAGTCAGGCAGGTTGATTCCTCCAATTCCAATCTTGCTTAAGATTGCTTTGGTTATTTGAGGATTTTTGTATTTCCATACAAATTGTGAAATTATTTGTTCTAGCTCTGTGAAAAGTACCGTTGGTAGCTTAATAGGCATTACATTGAATCTATAGATTGCTTAGGGTAGTATACTCATTTTCACTATATTGATTCTTCCAATCCATGAACATGGTATATTTCTCCATCTATTAGTGTCCTCTTTGATTTCTTTCAACACTGTTTTATAATAGTCTATATATATGTCTTTAGTTTCTTTAGGTAGGTATATACCTAAGTATTTTATTCTTTTCATTGCAATGGTGAATAGGATTGTTTCCTTAATTTCTCTATTTTATCATTATTAGTGTATAGGAATGCAAGGGATTTCTGTGTGTTGATTTTATATCCTGCAACATTACTATATTCATTGATTAGCTCTAGTAATTTTCTGGTGGAGTCTTTAGGGTTTTCTATGTAGACCATCATGTCATCTGCAAACAGTGAGAGTTTTACTTCTTCTTTTCCTAACTGCATTCCTTTCATTTTTTCTCTGCTCTGATTGCTGTGGCCAAAACTTCCAGGACTATGTTGAATAGTAGCAGTGAAATTGGGCACCCTTGTCTTGTTCCTGACTTTAGGGGAAATGCTTTCAATTTTTCACCATTGAGGATAATGTTTGCTGTGGGTTTGTCATATATAGCTTTTATTATGTTGAGGTATGTTCCTTCTATTCCTGCTTCCTGGAAAGTTTTTATTATAAATGGATGTTGAATTTGTCAAAGGCTTTCTCTGCATCTATTGAGATAATCATATGGCTTTTATTTTTCAATTTGTTAATGTGGTGTATTACATTGATTGATTTGCGGATATTGAAGAATCCTTGCATCTCTGGGATAAAGCCCACTTGGTCATGGTGTATGATCTTTTTAATATATTGCTGGATTCTGATTGCTAGAATTTTTTAAGGATTTTTGCATATATGTTCATCAGTGATATTGGCCTGTCGTTTCCTTTTATTGTGGAAACTTTGTCAGGTTTTGGTATTAGGATGATGGAGGCCTCATAGAATGAGTTTGGAACTTTACCTTCCTCTGCAATTTTCTGGAAGAGTTTGAGTAGGGTAGGTGTTAGTAGGATAGGTGAATTTTTGGTAGAATTCAGCTGTGAAGCCGTCTGGACCTGGGCTTTTGTTTGCTGGAAGATTTCTGATTACAGTTTCAATTTCAGTGCTTGTGATGGGTCTGTTAAGATTGTCTACTTCTTCCTGGTTCAGTTTTGGAAAGTTGTTTTTCTAAGAATTTGTCCATTTATTCCATGTTGTCCATTTTATTGGCATACAACTGCTGATAGTAGTCTCTTATGATTCTTTGAATTTCTGTGTTGTCTGTTGTGATCTCTCCATTTTCATTTCAAATTTTGTTGATTTGATTCTTCTCCCTTTTTTTCTTGATGTGTCTGTCTAATGGTTTGTCAATTTTATTTATCCTTTCAAAGAACCAGCTTTTGGCTTTGTTGATTTTTGCTATGGTCTCTTTTGTTTCTTTTGCATTTATATCTGCCCTAATTTTTAAGGTTTCTTTCCTTCTACTAACCCTGGTGTTCTTAATTTCTTTTTTCTTGTTGTTTTAGGTGTAGAGTTAGGTTATTTATTTGACTTTTTTCTTGTTTCTTGAGGTATCCCTGTATTGCTATGAACTTTCTCCATAGCACTGCTTTTATAGTGTCCCACAGGTTTTGGGTTGTTGTGTTTTCATTTTCTTTTGTTTCTATGCATATTTTGATTTCTTTTTTGATTTCTTCTGTGATTTGATGGTTATTCAGCAGCGTGTTTTTCAGCCTCCATATGTTGGAATTTTTAATAGTTTTTCTCCTGTAATTGAGATCTAATCTTATTGCATTATGGTCAGAAAAGTTGGTTGGAATGATTTCAATTTTTTTGAATTTACCAAGGCAAGATTTATGACCCAGGATGTGATCTATCCTGGAGAAGGTTCCGTGTGCACTTGAGAAAAAGTTGAAATTCATTGTTTTGTGGTGAAATGTCCTATAGATATCAATTAGGTCTAACTGGTCTATTGTATCATTTAAAGTTTGTGTTTCCTTGTTAATTTTCTGTTTAGTTGATCTATCCATAGATGTGAGTAGGGTATTAAAGTCTCCCACTATTATTATGTTATTGTTAATTTCCCCTTTCATACTTGTTAGCATTTGTCTTACATATTGCAGTGCTCCTATGTTGGGTGCATACATATTTATAATTGTTATATCTTCTTCTTGGATTGATCCTTTGATCATTATGTAGTGCCCTTCTTTGTCTCTTTTCACAGCCTTTGTTTTAAAGTCTATTTTATCTGATATGAGTATTGCTACTCCTGCTTTCTTTTGGTCTCTATTTGCATGGAATAACTTTTTCTAGCCCTTCACTTTCAGTCTGTATATGTCCCCTCTTTTGAGGTGGATCTCTTGTAGACAACATATATAGGGGTCTTGTTTTTGTATCCATTCAGCCAGTCTTTGCCTTTTGGCTGGGGCATTCAACCCATTTCCATTTAAGGTAATTATTGATAAGTATGATCCCATTGCCATTTACTTTCTTGTTTTGGGTTTGACATTATACACCCTTTTTGTGTTTCCTGTCTAGAGAATATCCTTTAGCATTTGTTGGAGAGTTGGTTTGGTGGTGCTGAATTCTCTCAGCTTTGACTTGTCTGTAAAGCTTTTGATTTCTCCTTCATATCTGAATGAGATCCTTTCTGCATACAGTATTCTGGACAGTAGGTTATTTTGTCTCATCACTTTAAGTATGTCCTGCCATTCTCTCCTGGCCTGAAGAGTTTCTATTGAAAGATCAGCTGTTATCCTTATGGGAATCCCCTTGTGTGTTATTTGTTGTTTTTCCCTTGCTGCTTTTAATATTTGTTCTTTGTGTTTGATCTTTGTTAATTTGATTAATATGTGTCTTGGGGTGTTTTGCCTTGGATTTATCCTGTGTGGGACTCTCTGGGTTTCTTGGATTTGGTGATTATCTCCTTCCCCATTTTAGGGACGTTTTCAACTATTATCTCCTCAAGTATTTTTTCATGGTCTTTCTTTTTGTCTTCTTCTCTGGAAATCCTATGATTTGAATGTTGGTGTGTTTAACACTGTCCTGGAAGTCTCTGAGATTGTCCTCATTTCTTTTAATTCGTTTTTCTTTTTTTGTCTCTAATTCATTTATTTCTACCATTCTATCTTCTATTTCGCTAATCCTATCTTCTGCCTCCGTTTTTCTACTCTTTGTTGCCTCCAGAGTGTTTTTGATCTCATTTACTGCATTATTCATTATATATTGACTCTTTTTTATTTCTTCTAGGTCCTTGTTAAACCTTTCTAGCATCTTGTCAATCCTTGTCTCCAGGCCATTTATCTGTGATTCCATTTTTATATCATGATTTTGGATCATTTTCACTATCATTACTAGGAATTCTTTATCAGGTAGGTTCCCTATCTCTTCCTCTTTTGTTTGGTTTGGTGGGCATTTATCCTGTTCCTTTACCTGCTAGGCATTCCTCTGTCTCTTCATCACGTTTATATTGCTGAGTTTGGGGTGTCCTTTCTATATTCTGGCAGTTTGTGGAGTTCTCTTTATTATGGAGTTTCCTCACTGTGGGTGGGGATGTACAGGTGGCTTGTCAAGGTTTCTTGGTTACGGAAGCTTGTGTCGGTGTTCTGGTGGATGGAGCTGGATTTCTTCCCTCTGGAGAGCAATGAAGTATCCAGTAATGAGTTATGCGATCTCAGTGGTTTTGGAGTAACTTTGGACAGCCTGTATATTGGAGCTCAGGGCTGTGTTCCTTTGTTGCTGGAGAATTTGTGTGGTATGTCTTGCTCTGGAACTTGTTGGCCCTTGGTTTCAATGTAGGTATGGCAGCGTTTGATGAGCTCCTGTCAATTAATGTTCCCTGGAGTCAGGAGTTCTCTGGTGTTCTCAGGATTTGGACTTAAGCCTCCTGCTTCTGGTTTTCAGTTTTATTTTTACAGTAGTCTCAAGACTTCTCTTTCTATACAGCACTGTTTATAAAACATCTAGGTTAAAGATGAAAAGATTCTCCACAGTGAGGGACACCCAGAGAGGTTCACAGAGTTACATGGAGAAGCGAAGAGGGAGGAGGGAGTTAGAGGTGACCCGAATAAGATGAAGTGGAATCAACAGAGGAGAGACCAAGCTAGCCAGTAATCACTTCCTTATGTGCACTCCACAACTGGACCGCTCAGAGATGTTCACGGAGTTATACAGAGAAGAGAAGAGGGAGGAAGGAGATAGAAGTGGCCACGAGGATAAAAGTGGGGAATCAAGAGGAGAGAGACAGATCCAGCCAGTAATCAGTTCCCTAAGTGTTCTCCACCATCTGGAACACACAGGTATTCACAGAGTTTGGTAGAAAAGAGAGAGGGGGTAAGGAGGAGACAGAGGTGACCTGGTGGAGAAAAAGGAGAGTCCAAAGGAGAAGAGAGCAGTCAAGCCAGTAATCTCACTCCCAAGTAAAAATGGTATTGAAGATTGGGTTCTTAAAGGTACAAAATTGATAACAGATACCAAAAAGCAAAGATTAAAAATCTAGAGTAGAGTTTGGAATTTCAAAAATACAATATTAAAAAAAGAAGAAAAAAAAAGAAAAAAGTCACAAAAATTATTATATATATATATATATATATATATATATATATATATATATATATATATGGAGTTTGCTTTAAAAAATAGGGTCTTTTTTTGGCAAAGTAATAGTAGGTTATAAAAGTGAAAATTAAAGGAGCAATAGACGACTTAAAAATTTAAAACAATTAAAAAAATGATAGTAAAAATAGTAAAAATATATCTAGGACTTTCTCTGGTGTTGTTGTGGGTATTGTGGGGTCAGCTCATTTTCAGATAGTTCCTTGGTCCGGCTTATATTTCTCAAGGTCTATAGGCCCCTTCCTATGTAGTCAATACTAATAACAAGCTTTTAATCTATTGCACCTGTCACTTCCAGAGCGGTTCCCTCTGTTTTACCTTCTGTTTTCTGGTTTCTTTAGTGTCTGATTTCCTCCCTGACACAAAGTGGGTGGTGGTGGACACTTTTTTTAGTCTCACTTGTTCAGTCGCACTGTGGGGAGGGAAGGACACTGCAAACAAATAACCCTGGCACGTGCTCCCAGTGCCTCAGCCACACTGGGCCTGCCCCTGCTCACGGTGCGTGTACCCTCCCTGCCCACACTGCTCAGGCTCTAGGTTGCTCTTCCGGGAACTGTCCGAGGCCAGTCCTGGGCTGCATGCACCTCCCAGGTCTAAGCCGCTCAGGTTCAGGCACTTGGGTAGTCTTCCAAGGTGCAGAGTCAGTTGGGCCTGCATTTTGTGCCCTTCCCAGGTCCGAGCAGCTCAGCTGATGAGGTGTTTGGCGAGCACAGTCGCTGTGACTTATCGCCTCCCCTGTCCCTGCAGCTTGGTATTCTGGGTGTACAACCAGTGCACCTTTTCAGGTGGATGTTGACTGTCCAGAACCCCAAGAAGTCTTAGCTAGCGAAGAAGCCTGCTTGCAGTTTGGTAGATAATGTCTCTGGGGCAGCAATTGCCCCCTTCCGGCTCTGGCTGCCTGTCACCGGAAGTGAATGGTCTGCAGACAGCTAGTTCTGTTCAGTCCTTTGTTCTGTGAGCTGGCCTGGCAGTGTCTTATGTTAGGGCTTTTTGCATGGTAGCTATCCCATAGTCTGGTTTACTAGCCCAAGTTAGTTCACTCAGATTGACCTTGGGGCATTCAGGCCAGATCCTTACTCTAAGCAATGCAGCCGGCGCCTCCCTGCCCAGCCCCCACTTGCTAGTGGCAGGTGCAGGCGTCTGTGCTGCTTCTCTGATGGGGGAGTTACCGTTGTGCTCATAATCTCTGGGTTTTAATTTTTTATTTATTTTTCCTCCCAGTTATGTTGCCCTCTGTGGTTCCAAGGCTCACCACAGACTCAGCAGTGAGAGTGTTTTATGGTGTCTGGAAATTTCTCTCTTTTTAAGACTCTCTTCCCAGGATGGAGCTCTGTCCTTACCTCTTTTGTCTCTTTTTTTTGTCGTTTATATTTTTTCCTTCCTCCTTTCGAAGACAATGGGCTTCTTTTCTGGGTTCCTGATGTCCTCTGCCAGCATTCAGAAGTTGTTTTGTGGAATTTACTCAGCATTTAAATGTTCTTTTGATGAATTTGTGGAGGAAAAAGTGGTCTCCCCATCCTATTCCTCTGCCATCTTAGGACAGGTCCCCCTTTTTCGGTTCTTGAATCTTGAGGTTCATAACTTCTCAAATTGTGTTACTCTTGAATTTTTCAGCTAATTGTTGTTATTTAACTCATATTCCTTTGATCTATAATTTCAGTTCTTTATTCCAGGAAAATATTCTTTTATTATGCTTTTGAGTATTTTACTTCTCCATTTGTTCCATTCTCTTCTTGAGGAATACCAATTATGCAAATTGGATCTCTATTTTCTCTCTTGTAATAATATAATCTCATGGCTTTTTGCTCTTTTCTACTTTCTTTTATAAGATTTTCCCAAGCCATATTCCATGCATTCATTCTTTTCAAACAATGTTTATTCTACTTTGAGTATTTCTAATGCATTTTCATTTCCAAAATCAAATATATATATACATACACACACACACACAGAATTGTTTTAACTTCAGGTGTACAACAAAGTGAATCAGTTACACATATACATGTGTCCACCCATTTTTAGACTCTTCCTATATAGGCCATTACAGAGTATTGAGTAGAGTTCTCTGTGCTATACAGTAGACCCTTATTAGTTATCTGTTTTATGTATAGTAGTGTATGTATGTCAGTCACAATCTCTCAGTTTATTCCCTCCTCCTTTTCCCTTTGGTAACCATAAGTTTGCTTTTTATATCTGTGACTACTTCTGTTTTGTAAATAAAATCATTTGTGCCTTTTTTTTTTTTTTTTTTTTTTAGATATCATATGTAAGGAGTGATATCATATTTGGCTTTCTCTGACTTACATCACTCAGTATGATGATCTCTAGGTCCATCCTTATTGGTGCAAATGGCATTATTTCATTCTTTTTATAGTTGAATAATATTCTGTTGTATACATGTACTACATTTTTATCCATTCCTCTGTTGATGAAAATTTGGGTTACTTTCATGTCCTGACTACTGTGAAGAGTGCTACAATAAACACTGGGGTGCAAGTATCTTTTTGAATTTTGAGAATTTCACCTAATCCCACTAATAAAGATCAATTGATAAAGTGAACTGGGGAAATAAGAAACACTTTATTTCAAGTATGGTGCCTTAAAATACTCCATTAAATTTTCTATATCCTTAAATTTCAGTGAAAAAGTCTCCTGAGCATGGCAAGTTCACATTTTGAGATGAATAGTTTACCCTGTTAAGAAGACTGTGTGACACATTAAATATTTTGTTTATCTTTTTTTGTTGTTGTTTTAGTAGATTTTTATATATCTCTATTCAGTTGACTCTTGTCAGCAACTTCAGTGTTACCTACTGTGCAGTTCTCTCTTTCTTAACATTCTGCCCCTTGTGTTTCCTGAGAGGATGTGTGGTGAATGAATTTGGCAAATATGGACAAATCCTTCCGTGAGTAGCTTTCAACTATATTATTTTCCTGGAAATGAACTGTTCTAAAAATGCCTGCTATGACTTATATCCACCTCCCTTAAAACATATACACTCATTTCTCATCATTCCAGAGAAATCATTACTTGAATCTTTCAAGACTCTAACTTACTGCAGGAAAAGATGGCACACTGAATGAGATCTGGAGTAGTGTGTGTTATTTCACAACATGTCTAAATGTAGTTTTTACTCTGTTTGGCAGATTTTCTTATCTTTGTGGGAAGTGGAATTTTCTCTCTCTAAAAAAAAAAAAATGTTTTTACTTCTGTGGAGCCAGTTTCAGGGAATGGTATAGAACAAACACTTTATTCTGCTTTCTTTTACCAGCAGTCTTAAAAATAAGACATTTAAATATAATATGCAGAAATACCATAATTCTTCCATTGCCTACATTGTCAAGCAAATATTGAGGTATATTTTTAACGTATTTTAAGAGAAATTTTTAGAGTTTTCCGTTTGATTTGAGAGAATTAATTTCTCAAAAGTGAATTCTTCATGGACAGCATCTTGCCTTTTGCTGTTAAAAACATAATGCTTGTGAGCTGAAATATATCTTATCTTGTAACATGGCTGTGATGAGAAATCTAAAGTTATTATAGCACATACACGCGGTATGCCTTTGGTTCTCGGAGTTTCAGACTTATCTAAAAGCAAACCCCAATATTTTCAGAGAGTAGTTTTGCCTTGTAATTTGATGAATTTGCCATTGTGGGAGTTAAATATTGCAAATTTGACTTGTGATAGGTCCTCAATTCTTGACTTCTGTGCAGTGTGGCCTCTGCTAAATCTCACTACACTTTTCCTGGGGGAAGCCAGGCCTTAACTTCCTCAGGATCTTCTGCTCTTCTGTCAGCTAGTCCTCTTCACTCAATATTCATCCATGACATTGTTTAGGAAGGGCCAGCAGTCCAAGTCTTTATCTGTTTGACCCAAGCCAGGGAGTTGTCAGATGAGATAACACAGCCACAGCCTCTTGCCACTGCTCTGGTCATAAGCTTATAGTTCAGGCTTCTCTTCGTAAAGGATCATCAACATCAACATGTTGTTTCCAGGGTCATAAATTTGCAATGTGATGAGACTCAACCAGATGTTGCCAAACGTGAACTGACTCATAAAGCAGCCTCTCTCCTGCTCTTTCTTCCCAACTCAGAGAAACTGGTGGTCCATTTAGTTCTTCATCCTCAGCTGAGGGGCTTGTTTGTCCAAATTGAAGTCAATCACTTTCCAGAACAAGTATATCTTTCAATATGTATAATGAAGTAGTTGTTATCACCAACTCCACAGATATTTCCTGTTACTTAATTCTCCTGTGTGGAGTTTATTGTCATTCTTTGGGAACACTCTTGCTGTGTTGTGGTGTGAGAAAATAGCATATCTATCTATGGTCCTTACTCACCCCAAGATGTATGGTCTAATTTTACATATGATTCCTATTCTTTCAAACTTATTAAGACATATTCAACACTTTTAGGAAATAACGAATTGTACTCTATGTTCCAAAGTGTAGTTCTAGAAATAGCAAAGCTCAAAGACTCTATGGGCTTTTGCATATTCTTGTCATTTTAAGTTGAAGCAACTGAGGCCATGGAAGTTAAGCAAATTATCAAGATTATGCAATCTGATATTCAAATCCAAGGCTCCAGCCACCTGTTTGGATGCATTGTTGTGCCTCTTCAGGAAACTAATAATATAATATGTGTGCGTGTGTTCAGTCACTAATATAATATAAATACATAATTATAATCTCAACCCTTTAGATTTAAAGCCAGGCTAAATTTAAAGCAAAAATCAATAGAAATAGAAACAGATTTTAAAAATCAGATATCATAATCCTTCATGATAGATAATTCCTTATCTGAATTTCATTCTCTTTTAAATAACCTGGGTGATGAAACAATGCATCACTCTATCATAATATTGTTGGTAATGAATATTGACTAAGGGTACTCAAGGGTTCTTTTAATTGTACTGTGAAAACTTACCACTATGTAATTTATGTCTAAAGTTTTTTCTTTCCACTGTCTGTTCTTGACTTGGCTTGTTTTATTAACTGATAATTTGGAGAAATTAACTCTTATGACCTGCAGAGCCAGCAACACATGAGAAATACAGCTAACATGAGAATTAAGCATCTTTAATAAGCCACTTCAGTTTTTGATGGGGGGGTGGGGTGGGGGGTGGGAAATGTCACCAAATGTTTATGTATGCTGCTTTTATTTTTTTTATTATATATTGTTTGTGTTATTCTTAATTTAAGTGGTTTTAATTTTCTCAAATATGTATTCTCCAGATAAAGCCTTGATTTTTTTTTGAAGTTACCACTTTTTTCTAGTTTGAAATCGAAAAATTCTCTTTATTCTGTTGTTTTCATTCTTCTTAATTAATACCTGAGAAAATTGAAGTTAAATTTTGCATTCCAGGAATTATTCTTCCTAGTTTAGCATAAAATGAAAACACTGTCTTTCCTGTAGGTTTATTTTAATTACTATGCATTCGTGTACGCTAAGTCACTTTAGTTGTGGCCAACTCTTTGTGACCCTATGGACTGTAGCCAGCCAGGATCCTATGTCCTTGGGATTCTCCAAGCAAGAATACTGGAGAGAGTTGGCATACCCTTCTCCAGGGGATCTTCCTGACCCAGGGATCAAACCCACGTCTCTTATGTCTCCTGCATTGGCAGGCAGGTTCTTTACCACTAGCACCACCTGGGAAGCCTTTAATTACTATAAACAGCCTTAAAGATATTTAGGAGACTGGCTTTCAGTGCTTCAGATTTAATTAATTTTGAAGAATTTAGGGGACTACACCCCTTCTGAGCAATTTGAATTTAATTTATTGAGAATTTGGGCCCAGGCTTTGGTAGTTTTCAAAAGCATACAGGTGAGTTTTATGTGCAGCCAGGGATGAGAATCATTAATGTGGTACAACTCTTCATTGACAAAACAAAATAGTAAAGAAATTCAAGTTCATTGAGGTTCTGTAACTTCCCAAAGCAGTGACTAAGCTAGGTCTAGAACCCAGCTTTCCTGTCATTTATTCTATGTTCTCACCCTCACCAAAAACATTTGCAGAACAAGCCTGTAACATTTTCCAATGACCTCTCAGTGCCATGCACAATGTCAAGTATAGGAAAAGTACTCAGTTAAACACTTGTTAAATGTAGAATGAATAAATAATTGAATAAATGTCAGAAGGTTCCCTGTGTCTTATTTTGTAATTTCACTGAAATAATAATGCTCATTGCTTAGCATTCAGGCAAGTAAAGAGTGTTGGACTTGGTAGAAGCTCAATATATTCCCAGAGATGTTAGGAATGTTGTCACATTTTGAAGTCATGAAAGAATTTCCAACTGGCTTAAGAGATAGAAAGAGATAAACTTACATTGCAGGAAAGTCTGCTCCACATTGAGGGTGATGCCCAAAGGAGAAGAGTCTTTTTTTTTTTTAAATTTTACTTTATTTTACTTTACAATACTGTATTGGTTTTGCCATACATCAACATGAATCCGCCACGGGTGTACATGAGTTCCCAATCCTGAACCCCCTCTCCCATCTCCCTCCCGATACCATCTCTCTGGGTCAACCCAGTGCACCAGCCCCAAACATCCTGTATCCTGCTTCGAACCTAGACTGGTGATTCGTTTCTTCTATGATATTATACATGTTTCAATGCCATTCTCCCAAATCATCCCACCCTCTCCCTCTCCCACAGAATCCAAAGTCTGTTCTATATATCTGTGTCTCTTTTGCTGTCTCACATACAGGGTTATCATTGCCATCTTTCTAAATTCCATATATATGTGTTAGTATAATATATTGGTGTTTTTCTTTCTGGCTTACTTCACTCGGTATAATTGGCTCCAGTTTCATCCACATCATTAGAACTGATTCAAATGTATTTTTTTTAATAGCTAAGTAATACTCCATTGTGTATATGTACCACCGCTTTGTTATCCATTCGTCTGCTGATGGACATCTAGGTTGCTTCCATGTCCTGGCTATTATAAACAGTGCTGCGATGAACATTGGGGTACATGTGTCTCTTTCAATTCTGGTTTCCTCGGTGTGTATGCCCAGTAGTGGGATTGCTGGGTCGAGTGGCAGTTCTATTTTCAGTTTTTTAAGGAATCTCCACTCTGTTCTCCAAGTGGCTGTACTAGTTTTCATTCCCACCAACAGTGTAAGAGGGTTCCCTTTTCTCCACACCCTCTCCAGCATTTATTGCTTGTAGACTTTTGGATCACAGCCATTCTGACTGGTGTGAAATGGTACTTTATTGTGGTCTTGATTTGCATTTCTCTGATAATGAGTGCTGTTGAGCATCTTTTCCTGTGTTTGTTAGCCATCTGTATGTCTTCTTTGGACAAATGTCTATTTAGTTCTTTGGCCCATTTTTTAATTGGGTCACTTATTTTTCTGGAATTGATCTGCAGGAGTTGCTTGCATATTTTTGAGGTTAGTTGTTTGTCACTTGCTTCATTTGCTATTATTTTCTCCCATTCCAAAGGCTGTCTTTTCACCTTGCTTATAGTTTCCTTTGTTGTGCATAAGCTTTTAATTTTAATTAGATCCCATTTGTTTATTTTTGCTTTTATTTCCAGTATTCTGGGAGCTGGGTCAAAATAGAAAGCCCAGAGATAAATCCACACACATATGGACACCTTATCTTCAACAAAGGAGGCAAGAATATACAATGGATTAAAGACAATCTCTTTAACAAGTGGTGCTGGAAAACTGGTCAACCACTTGTAAAAGAATGAAACTAGGAGAAGAGTATTGAGAACACTTTATGCCTCAAAAGAGATGCTATAACATTTTCCACAACCAAATACACAAATGCAGAGAAATTTATCAATCTGAACATTAAGAATTCAAGAAGGAAGGCACTTAAGACTCTTAGGGACCAAGGCCTGACTATTGTGACTGCTAATCCAAGTGAGTTTGGGTTAAAAGGGGTTAACAGCCCTCTGCTGTAACACATGATTGGTCTTTATGAGGTTGAAGCTCTTGTCTGTTTGAGGCCTACAGATGATGCTAAAGAGCCAATAATGACAGCAATTCAAAGCAATCTAATTATGCAAACGGGAGGCTAAACAATTTCATCATCCTTAAATTAGATTGTCCTAATGAGATAAAGACACCAATTAATCCTGAATTAATTTCAATAGCCTATTTCAGGCAAACACTTTAATATGCAAATGTAAATGAGAAACAAAGCCTACTGTAGAATGCCAGAGTTCAGAACCTCTCTCTTCGCAGCTGCAGCGGGTGTAAATAGTGCCTAATGAGTTTGCATGGAAAGATACAACCAGTTGAAAATTTTAGACTTCATAAAGCACAGCCGGTGCCTCAGGTATACTGGATGTGATCTGGAGCCAGATATGAAAGGAGGGGGAGTTTTTCTGGGGAATAATGTAGTATTGAAGGTGTACACAGCTGAGTCATAAACATCTTTCTCTACACAAAAACTGTGCAATGCTTCCAACTCACCACTCAACTGTGTGTGTGTGTGTATGTGTGTATGTGTACCTGCGTGAGCTCACCTATGTGTGTGTGTGCACGTGTGAATGCTTTGAAGGGGAGGTAAGGCATGGAAACAGTGAAGTAAGAGGAGCAATATAAAGACATTTTAATGAGTTGATATTTGGAGCGCCAAGTTGTCATAACACACACCTGGATAGAAGTCTCTTCTGGACATAAAATTGATTTTAATTAGTGACCACTTAATCATCTTAAATTAGTCATTCCCAACCCATTTAATATTTCTAAATAATTAATTTCCTAAATAAGACTTGGGAACAGATTCAAAATCTTAGATGCCTATGTTGAATCCAAAGATCTGTGATTTTAACGATATTTGGCGGAGGGCTCTTCAATGAGCTAATTCCTTTTATAACTACCAAAATAACCCCACAGGTAATAACCTGGGTAATAATTTCTTCTGTCTAGAAAAAAAAGTGCTAGCTGATATTGTGAGTAAATCTAAACAATGTAGGGAGAAAATATACTCTTCAAGCCTGTCCATATTAAATGAAACTGCCTGAATTTAGTTTAAAATGTCCAGAAATGATGACTAGTTTCCTTCTTCTTCATGACATTAGAACCTTTGGGGTAAAACATAATGCTCAGGGTTGCCATGTAAAATCCATTTTGACCATGCAATATCTGGGACATACATAAGCTTAAAAAATTGTTAATTGTTTATCTGAGATTTAAGTATAGCTGGATGTCCTATATGTTATTTGCTAAATTGAGCAACCGGAATAATGCCATGTGCATAATAGGTGTTCAATAAATATTTGTTGGATAGAATCAAATTAACCTGTGAGACTTGGAATTTCATTTGCATTGTAATCAGAGATTTGGAATATCATTTGCAAAGGAGAGTATAATAGACATATATTGGTGTGTGAGTCTCCATTTTCAGGAAATGGATCATTCATCAGAAAAGATCCCCTGTAGCAGATGAGTCCTCAGTTTACAAAGCATGACCGTCCCAATCAGAAATTCCCATCTCACTCAATTTGACCAGGCAGATATTGACCCTCAAGGACTAAGAATTGGGCCTGAGGAATTAGAATTATACTTTTCCAGTACCTTGATCTCTTATGAGATATTTAAAGAGGGAGAGTACCTATTTTGCGAGGTAGAGGAATTTTCCTTAGTGGTTAGAAGTCCCGGAGTCAGAAAGACTTATTTTCAAAACTTTCTTCTAAGACTTAAGAGCTTGGAAAAGTTATTTAACATCTCTGGGTCTTAATCTCTTCATCTGTAAAATAGGATTATCTCATAAGGTTGTAGTTTGCATTATCTATTATGTAAATTACATGCATGCTCAGTCATTCAGTCATGTCCAACCGTTTGTGAGCCCGCAGACCATTGTTCGCCAGGCTCCTCTGTCCAAGGGAATTTTTCAGCAAAAATTCTGGAATGGTTATCATTTTCTCCTCCAAGGAACCTTCCTGACCCAGGGATCGAACCCACATCTCCCACATCTCTTGCATTGGCAGATGGATTCTTTACCACTGAGCCACCAGCTCCCTCCATGTAAGTGAAGCATAGAGTAAATGTTTCATGTGTTAGCTAGTCACAATACTATTTTGTGATGATCAGAGAAAGATAATCTACAATTAGAAAAGAAAGAAACAGACCTGTATATGAAATGGAAATGAGAAACCTCAAAAAATATCCATCAATTTCTGCATGGCTTCCCCATTTCCAGGTACATTCTGGGCTTTGAGTTTCAATAGCTATCTATGGTCCTCTAATTCACACCCAGATCCCATCTCTTCTCTTAGGTTTGATTGCTTCTAACTAAAATAAAGATATTTCAAATTTTATCAGCCTCAGTGGAAGTTTAGGCTTACTGTCAAGCTAGGAGATGCCTCATAGAAGCCAACTTCCAAGTGTTCTAAATCTATATGACTAAAAGGATCATCAAAACTCCCTTA
Organism: Capra hircus; assembly: GCF_001704415.2. Lineage (NCBI taxonomy): Eukaryota > Metazoa > Chordata > Mammalia > Artiodactyla > Bovidae > Capra > Capra hircus. The sequence continues at coordinate 115,045,393 of NC_030810.1, forward strand.
CCCCCCAGATTTATCTGAACTGCCAGCCATTTTTCTCCCTATTATTTCTTTCAAGTTTCTTAGATATAAAAATCTGAAAATCATATTATCTTTTAAAATTTCTGAGTCTTCTTTTTTCATATTTTATCATAAAATTAAAACATGTGGCCTGACAGCATCAGTATACATATGGGGGACAACAGGACAATCTATTTGATAGGAGAGCTGTTCTGAAAAGTCTGAGACTTATGGTTCCTTGCTTCTGCATCCTTTGCTACATGATTTGCTTCTGCTTAACTCTAAACTACACTCTGGTTTTCAAGTGAAACAGGTAGCATTCCCCTGCCACATCCCAATATTTTGGGAATCAAACTATAGGGTCTCTGAAGAAATTCTCTTCATAGTCTTTACTCCAGTTTATTTTATTGATCCATTAAAGGGAAAAGAATTATAGATAATCTGATATGTAGATATTTCCTTTGTAGATTTTACATAGGGTTGGTGGAGGCTAAGTGTCTTTCCCACAATGACTTTAGTACCTTGCTTCTACTTCACTGGTCTTTTGGGAAAGTTGAGTTGAGAGGCCCATCTTTACATCCTACTGCATCCAACGAAACAGGTTTAGTCTACTACTGAGAGCTACCTTTCACTGAGTCATGAAGCTAGGTATCTAGGATTCAAAACTAAATTTTTAAAGTTAACAAGAGTTCCAGGAAGTGATGGAAAAAAACCCTATTTATAGTTTCTTGCAGAACAGTGTGATGTGCATAATAAAGCAGGCATATAGAAAAGCAATGTCAACACGATAGAGGAGATAAGACACTATGCCTAGGAGGGATATGGAAGGTTTCTTTAGGGAAAAATTCTAGTTTATAAGGCTAGTCAAATATTTTATGACGAGGTATAAAAAGTAAAGCTTATATGGTTACAAGTTGAATCAGAAGACAAATTTAATCAATGAATAGGCAAAGCTGATTATTATTTGATATTTCTCTTTTTTCTACAATAATTTATATTTTCTTAAAGCTTCCAGTACCTTATTGAGATAAGTGATGAAATTTGAAAATGATTGGTGGATAAGATAGTACCAGGGCATCCATGTTAAACTTATTGATTTCAGAAACTGTACTCAGTTTATAAAAGAGAATGTCCTTGCTCTTAGAAAATATTCACTGAAGTACTTAGAGGTAAAGGGGCCTGATATGTTCGACTATATAAACCCATAGAAAATATACAACTGGAGTAAAAACAGTAGTATAGTGCCATTGGTCTTCTTCTTCCTCTTCCTTTCCTCCCCCACCCCTCACCCTCTTCTTCTTCCTCTCCTTCTTCCTCCTCCTCTTCGTTCTCCTCATTTTCCTCCTCTCTTCCTCCTTTCTCTTCCTCCTCCTCTTCTTCCTCTTCTTTCTTTGCCCCCTTCTCCTAGTTCATCTTCTTCCTCTCCCTCCTCCTTTCTTCTCAGTGGTCCAATAGGGAAACTATCTTAGTGTTGCATTTGATGAATCTAAAACTGTGATGAGGAATAGGAATTGAAATGACATGTACCAATGAAGAGTCTATATATTTAAGAAAGACATTTGCTGCCCTAGAAAATAGAGTATGTGTGTGAACAATACACTACTTCATCTCTTGTGGGTTATAACCCTAAGGATAATATTGCTGCTAAGATTGCACCCTAACTGCCCTCATTTAAGCAAGGTAATTTATTTTTGTGTGCTCAGTCACTCAATTGTGTCTGCCTCTTTTCCACCTTTTGGATTGACTTTACAAACATTTAGACTGCAGCTTACCAGGCTCTTCTGTCCATGGGACTTCTCAGGCAAGAATACTGGAATGGATTGTCATTTCCTTCTCCAGGTGATCTTCCCAGGCCAGGAATCAAACCCGCATCGCCTGTGTCTCCTTCATTGCAAGCGAATTCTTTACCTGTTGAGCCACTGGGGAAGCCCCAAAACCTATGTATAGTTCTATGTGTAAAATACTAGAACAAACTTAAGCTGATGATAAAATTAAAAATAAAATATTATTTTTACAATATAACAATAAGAAAATTGTAGTAGTTTTTTTCCCTAGGAAGAGACAAAGTGTGAGAATTTTTTTTTTTCTGTTACAAAAAGATCAAACTATAATCTATTTCCTTTTGTATGCACAATTCACTGGCCCTGACTCTACTGTACATTGAATAGATTCTCTAGAGCTCTAATGGAATGCCAGTCGTATTTTAAGCATGGATGTAACATGCTATTCACAAACTGCTGTTGTGAGATAAAGTGGGATAGAGTTTTGATAATAGATCCACACATTCTGGCCAGCAGACCAGATAAACCTAATAAAATAGTAGAGCTTATTGATGTTGCAGTTCTATGATGTGAAACAGCCTGAGATTGTCTGTCCTCTGGCATTGAAGTTGAACTCAAAGTAGTGGAGAGGAATGACTAGTGAAGCCAACTGTCTTAGTGGTAAGGGTGGCTCTATGCCCTCAATTTGACAGTGTCACAGATTCATTATATCCTGGTGTTAATTCTGAAGATAAGGAGAGCTTCTTGACAAATGTCCAGTCTTAATGGGAGCAATTTGTGTCTTTGATTCCTCTCTGAACTGTGTTGTATTGGTCTTGGCAGGACATTACAGAACAGGGTATGGGTGAAACAGGGGCTTCCCGGGTAGCTCAGCAGTAAAGAATCAGCAGCAAAAGTATAGGATTTACTGGTTTAATCTCCTTACTGTCCAGGGGACTCTCGAGAGTCTTCTCTTTTTCTCCATCTATTTGCCATGAAGAAAGCTGAGCACTGAAGAATTGATGCTTTCTAACTGTGGTGCTACAGAAGACTCTTGAGAGTCCCTTGGACTGCAAGGAGAACAAATCAGTCCATCTTAAAGGAAATCACTACTGAATATTCATTGGAAGGACTGATGATGAAGCCGAAGCTCCAATACTTTGGCCCCCTGATGAGAAGAACTGACTCATTGGAAAAGAGTCTGATGCTGGGAAAGATTGAGGGCAGGAGGAGAAGGGGATGACAGAGGATGAGATGGCTGGATGGCATCACTGACTCGATGGGCATGACTTTGAGCAAGCTTTTGGAGTTAGTGATGGACAGAAAAGTCTGGAATGTTGCAGTCCATGGGGTCAGAAAGAGTCAGACATGACTGAGTGACTGAACTGAACTGATTTGCCATAAAGGCACAGTACCAGGTCCACACGCTTTCTGCAGAATCTCTAGAGAAGTGCCATGTTACTTTCCCCTGAGAATATCAAGAGGCAAATAATGTCAGTTTGTCCTAATATTGATATTACAAAATTTGACGACCTGATGAAGATGATGCCCACCAGGTTTATTCATTATAATGTTACAGTTTTATCTTTGCATATTAATAAATTTGTTGAGAGATATTTTGAGACTGTGTAATAACCTGCCTCTCATCAAACTTTACCCATTAATTTTAGCTACTGATTCTTTAATTCCTTTCATGTTTATTCTATAGACTTCCATAGGGCAGACAGAATGAAAGCTACAATCACAGAAAATTAACCAAATTGATTGCATGGACCACAGACTTGTCTCACTCAATGAAATTATGAGCCATGTCATATAGGGCCACCCAAGATGGACGGGTCATAGTGGAGAATTCTGACAAAACGTGGTCCACTGGAGAAGGGAATGGCAAACCACTTCAGCATTCTTACCTTGAGAACCCCATGAACAGTATGAAAAGGCAAAAAGATATGACACTGAAATGAACTCCCCATGTCGGTAGATACCCAATATGCTACTGGAGAAGAGTGGGAAAATAACTCCAGAAAGGATGAAGAGACAGAGCCAAAGCAAAAACAATGCTCAGTTGTGGATGTGACTGGTGATGGAAGTAAAGTCTTATGCTGTAAAGAACAATATTGCATAGGAACCTGGAATGTCAGGTCCATGAATCAAGGTAAATTGGAAGTGGTCAAATAGGAAATGGCAAGAATAAACATTGACATTTTAGGAATCAGTGAACTAAAATGGACTGGAATGGGAGAATTTAATTCAGATGACCATTATATCTACTACTGTGGGCAAGACTCCTTAGAAGAAATGGAGTAGCCCTCATAGTCAACAAAAGAGTTCAAAATGCAGTGTTTGGGTGCAATCTCAAAAATGACAGAATGATCTCTGTTCCTTTCTGAGGCAAATCATTCAGTACCGCAGTAATGCAAGTCTATGCCCCCAACTACTAACGCTGAAGAAGCTGAAGTTGAATGGTTCTATGATGACCTATAAGAGCTTCTAGAACTAACACCAAAAAAAAAAAAAAAAAAAAGTCCTTTTCATCATAGGGGAATGGAATGTAAAAGTAGGAAGTCAGGAGATTCCTGGAGTAACAGGCAAGTTTGGTCCTGGAGTACAAAATTAAGCAGGACCAAGGCTAGAAGAGTTTTTCCAAGAGAACGCACTGGTAATAGCAAACACTCTCTTCCAACAACACAAAAGATGACTTTACACATGGGCATCACCAGATGGTCAATACCAAAATGAAATTGATTGTATTCTTTGAAGCTGAAGATGAACAAGCTCTATACAGTCAGCAAAAACAAAACTGGGAGCTAACTTTGGCTCAGATCATGAACTCTTTCTTTCAAAATTCAGAATTAAATTGAAGAAAGTAGGGGAAAGCATTAGAACATTCAGGTATGACCTAAATCAAATCCTTTATGATTATACAGTGAAAGAGACAAACCGATCCAAAGGATTATATCTGATACACAGAGTGCCTGAAGAACAATGAATGGAGGTTCATGACATTGTACAAGAGGAAGAGATCAAGACCATTCCCAAGAAAAAGAAATGCAGAAAGGTAAAATGTTTGTCTGTGGAGGCCTTAAAAATAGCTGAGAAAAGAAAAGAAGCTAAAATCAGAGGAAAAAGGAAAGATACACCCATCTGAATGTGAATTTCCAAAGAATAGTAAGGAGAGATAAGAAAGCCTTCCTCAGTGGTCAATACAAAGAAATAGAGGAAAACAATAGAATGGGAAAGACTAGAGAGCTCTTCAAGAAAATTAGAGATACCAAGGGAACATTTCATGCAAATGTGGGCACAATAAAGGACAGAAATGGTATGGACCTAAAAGAATCAGAAGGTTTTAAGAAGCAGTGTCAAGAATACAGAGAAGAACTACACAAAAAAGTTCTCAATGGCCCAGATAACCATGATGGTATGATCACTCACCTAGAGTCAGACATGCTGGAGTGCAAAGTCAAATGGGCCTTAGGAAGCATCACTATGAACAAAGCTAGTGAAGATGATGGAATTCCAGCTGAGCTATTTCAATCCTAAAAGATGATGCCATTAAAGTGCTGCACTGAATATGCCAGTAAATCTGGAAAATTCAGCATTGTCACAGGACTGGAAAAGGTCAGTTTTCATTCCAATCCCAAAGAAGGGCAATGCCAAAGAATGTTCAAACTACCACATAATCCACTCATTTCACATGCTAGCAAGGTAATGCTCAAAATTCTCCAAGTGAGGGAGGCTTCAACAATATGTGAACAAAAAACTTCCTGATGTTGAAGCTGAGTTTAGAAAAGGCAGAGGAGCTGGAGATCAAATTGCCAACATCCACTGGATCATAGGCTAAGTAAGAGAGTTCCAGAAAAAAATATCTACTTCTGCTTTATTGACTACTCCAAAGTCTTTGAATGTGTGTGGATCACCTCAAACTGTGGAAAATTCTTGAAGAGATGGTAATACCAGGCCACCTTACTTGCCTCTTGATAAATCTGTATGCAGAAACCTGTGTGCAGATTTCCGTATTCAGCCTTGATGTACTCCTTTCCTAATTTGTAACCAGTTTGTTGTTCCAACTGTTGTCAAGAAGCAACAGTTAGCACCAGACATAGGACCATGGACTGGTTCCAAATTAGGAAAGGAGTATGTCAAGGTTGTATATTGTTACCCTGCTTATTTAACTTACATGCAAAGTACATGATAGCTCAGTTGGTAAAGAATCCGCCTGCAATGTGGGAGACTTGGGTTAGATCCCTGGGTTGGGAAGATCCGCTGGAGAAGAGAAAGGCTATCCACTCCAGTATTCTGGCCTATGGCAAAGAGTTGGACATGCCTGAACAACTTTCACTTCACTTCATATCATGCGAAATTCTGGGCTGGATGAAGCACAACCTGGAATCAAGATTGCCTGGGGAAATATTAATAACTTCAGATATGCAGATGGCACCACCTTTATGGGAGAAAGAAGCGAGGAACTGAAGAGCCTCCTGATGAAAGTGAAAGAGGAAAGTGAAAAATCTGGCTTAAAACTCAATATTCAAAAAACAAAAATCATGGCATCCAGTCCCATTACTTCATCACAAATAGATGGGGAAACAATGGAAACAGTGACAGACTTTTCTTTCTTGGGCTCCAAATTCACTGCAGATGGTAACTGCAGCCATGAAATTAGAAGATGCTTGCTCCTTGGAAGAAAAGCTATGACTAAACTAGACAGCATATTAAAAAGCAGAAACATTACTTTGCCAATAAAGGTCCATTTAGCCAATGCTATGGTTTTTCCAGTAGTCATGTATGGGTATGAAGTTTGGACCATAAAGAAAGCTGAGCACCAAAGAATTGATGCTTTTGAACTGTGGTGTTGGAGAAGACTTCAGAGTCCCTTAGACTGCTAGGTGATCAAACCACTCAATCCTAAATGAAAGCTGTCCTGAATTGGAAGGACTGATGCTGATGCTGAAGCTCCAAATCTTTGGCTCCCTGATGAGAAGAACTAACTGATAGGAAAAGACCCTGATGCTGGGAAAGATTGAAAGTGGGAGGAGAAAGGGATGACAGAGAATGAGATAGTTGGATGGCATTGCCGAATTGACGGACATGAGTTTGAGCCAGCTCCTGGGAGTTCCTGAAGAATGGGGAGGTCTGGTGTGCTGCAGTCCATGGGATCTCAAAAAGTTGGACACAACTGAGTGACTGAATTTAACTGAATTTCATGATTCTTCGCTGTCATTCTACTCTAGTAAAAATCCTTTTTTTCTCTCTCTTTCTCTTTCTTCCTCACCTCCTTCTTCACTTCCTTCCTCACTTCCTTCCTTCCTTCATCCTTTACTCCTTCCCTTCCTTCCTTCCTTTTTGTCATGACCTATGCTTCCTCCAAATAACCCATAAAACTAGCAGTATCTGAGGTTCAATTCAGGATTCTGATCATGTGCCACATAGCTACCGTGGATGACTTCATCTACTCTCATTGCTTGAGCTACCATCTGTATTATGACTTACAAATATACATCTATAACCTAGATCTCCCTGTTAAGCTTCAAAACTCTATGAACTGCCAGACACTTTGATTTAAATGTTCCACAGACATCTCAATTTGCACAAGTACAAAACTTAATTTCTTGTCTTTTCCCAAACACTTGTTTCTCCTCTTCTATGTTTTCATTAGTACACATCTAAACATGGAAATAAAAAAACTTGGTATTAATCACAGACTTGTCTCTCCCTCTCAATCATTCAACCCCCAAATGTAATTACTCACCAGCACCTATAATTCTACTAGGTAAATGTTTTTCAAAGCTATCATTATTTCTCCTTTTATAACATCAGGACTTCAGACTGATGAAGATCAGACTCTCAATTTACTTTTCCTGGATTGTTATTTTATTCTAATGGCTTTCTTCATTTCCAATTTTGCTTGCTTAGGACCCATTCTCTACCTTTCTACCAAGATGATCTTTCTAGAATGTTTGTCTATTCATAATACTCCTTGCTCCCATAGTTTTCAGAACACTGTTCATTTCATTAGCACAGCAACCAAGCAGAGTTCCTTCAAAGTTTAGTTCAAGCCTTTATCTATATGATTTACATATATATATGTGTGTGTGTGTGTGTCTGTGTATAATATATAATCCCCTATAAAATTTTGATAAATGACTTCTTTCTAATTATTCAGAACTTTGTGATTATGAGTTTTAAGCATGAAGAGCTTTGCACATGCTAAATACTTCCTCATCTAGGAAGTTTTTCTAATCTTACTGATTCTCTACTTTTTTAGATTACACATCTCTACTTCTCTGGTTTCACATATCACCCCAGGTATACTTTGATGTGTACTTCATTACAGAGAATTATATTTGTTAATTTAATTTTCTCTCTACACCATGATACTGAAACTCCTTAGTGGTAAAGTTATTTTCTTCTGTATGTTTGCATCCCAATGCCTAGCATGACACCTGCCCAAAAGTGGGTGGGGAATAAATTCTGAGCAATGAAAAAATATGCAAATATGAATAAATTCTAACTAGATAAAGCTAAAATATATTGGATCTGCAGATAGACTTGAAGAATAATAGTGTTCACAGTATGTGATAAATGGAAGGATGTTCCATAGGAATAAACATAGTGTTGTGCTTAGGATCCTACCAGTCTAGTTAAAATAAGCATTAGAAAAGGCTGAAAAAGCTAAAACATGGCATCCAATGGAACTAAAGAGCCTAGAAAAGACTGGATTCTAGGCTATCTGGATAAAGTCCTATGTTGGTTATTTAATAATTATATTAATATAAGAACAGGAATAATGACCTAATGACAAACGCAAAACCAGAATATTAGTCTTAGTAGGGAAAGAGAGCTGGGCAGATAGCTCCATCATTAACCAAAGAATTGTATCTAATCTAAAATATGAGAAGCCTCTCCAAAGCAAGAACAGATATACATTATTTTCTTTTACAGTTGTGGTACAACTGACACTGCAGAAGGTGACTGAAGCCATGAAATTAAAAGACACTTGCTCCTTGGAAGAAGAGCTATAACAAACATAGACAGCATATTAAAAAGCAGAGACATCACTTTCCAACAAAGTCCTTATAGTTAAAGCTATGGTTCTTCCAGTAGTCATGTACAGATGTGAGAGTTGCACCATAAAGAAGGCTGAGCACTGAATTGATGATTTTTAACTGTGGTGCTGAAGAAGACAGTCGAGAGTCCCTTGGACAGCAAGATCACAGCAGTCAATTCTAAAGAAAACTGGTCCTAAATATACATTGGAAGGACTAATGCTGAAGCTGAAGCTCCAATACTTTGGTCACCTGATCCGAAGAGCCAAATCATTGGAAAAGACCCTGATGCTATGAAAGATTGAGGGCAGGAGGAGAAGGGGACAACAGAGAATGAGAAGGTTGGATGGCATCACTTACTCAGTGGATGTGAGTTTGAGCAAACTTTAGGAAATGGTGAAAGACAGTGAAGCCTGGCATGCTACAGTTAATGAGGTTGCAAGGAGTGGACATGACTTAGTGACTGAACAAGAACAACTAACACAAAGAGAAATCAAGGACAATAGCAAACCCGGTGATGATTAGTAAAAATCTGCCTTGTGGTAAAGGATAAGTTGACTTTGACATTCTAGCAGGATATCAAGAAAACCTCTGGAAATCAGAATTATCTTTCAGAGAAGCAGCCAGGATTAGTGGTGCAGGTTTGATATTTGTTCCCACAGGAGTAGCAGTAATACCTGTCCAATCACTCCTTCATTGCTAAGACTGTTCTTGCAGATTTGCTTCGCCTTCAGTTTTTTACGTTTTTAAATATATATATATATATATATATATATATATATATACACACACACATATATATTTTGAATAATGAACCAATATTCTTGCTCTAATATTCTAAAATTTTGCTGTTACATTGTTTTATAGATCAATTTGAACTTAATATTTTAACTATCCCTACATTGCAAAAAGTAAGATATAGCTAAACCTAGGAAGAAATCATAACACAAGTGGTACAAACAGCATTTACTCAAGAGCAAAAACAAAATCAAGACACGAGATTTTACAAAAAGAAAGGAGGAACCTTTAGAATAAATCTTAGAAATTTTCAATTTCATTAGGGAAAGGACAAAGAGAAAATAATGAAAGGAAGTCTCAGAATATCAAGAAGAAAACATGGAGAGTACATTTTCATAAAACATGAAAAGACAAGAGGGCCTCTGATAAAAGGGCCATCTTCAGTTTCAGTAGTAAAGGAAATGTAAATATCATAAAAATTGAGGAAAGGTCACAGATTTTTGTACCCAGAAGATTAGCAATGACCTTCAAAAGAGCATCTTGTTCTTCTCAATTTAGTGATTGAGTTTGATTGCTGGCCTCTTCAGGTGGTAATAAAAGATTTCTATGTGACCCAAAGTATCACCAAGATCAATTGGAAAAAAGTGTTGTCATAGAATATTACCACAAAAGGTCAATTTCTCAATGCCCTTATACATTTTATTGTCAAGATGAAATACAGTAACTGTTGCTTAATGGGCATTTGGTTTGAGCCTCCATTTCTAAATGCATTAATCCTGACTTTTATCTTCTTTGTGAAAATAGCTTCTTTTTAATTAAAGCAGATATTGATTTTGATAAACTACTTATGCAAATAATTTTATTGTGATATAACAGTTGTATAGATAGATAACAATGTTCAGAGTGCAACAGATTTGGGCACTTTTTCAATGAACTGAATGTAAGTAAATATTTTGTCCAAATAAACATTGAGCTTTTCTACTTGGCTTTGAGGAGTACTACACACATGTGCACATATACACAATATACACACAATACACATTAGGACTTTTAATTCAGCATATATCATGAACTATTGTTTTATAAAGCTTTAAGGTTTTTCTGAAACCCAGCTATTCTCACTCTTTGTGATAGATGTCAAGATTTGATCACAAGCTTTAGAATCCAAGAACCCAACTGAATTGAATGAATAGATGGTCCCAATTTCATTTTTAAAATGATACATACTCCATTTCATAAGATGGACCATGGGAAACAGGAAATGACCCAGAAATATTGTCTTCCCCATTCTAGTCCAGATATCTCTGAAGTAGAAGGTTTGTAACTCTCTTTCTGAAATTCAGTCATACTCAAAATGCTGAAAAGTATGAATTTCCCTCTTTGAAAATGTCACAGGGCATCCAGGAAATCTCTTTTAGCTTTATATTGGCAAACAAATGTCCACTGATCAATATAAATGAGGAACAGGCAAATCAACATCAATAGAAAATGACTTTTGTGAAGTATGATTTGATTCATGGCACGAAGTGGCCCATACCAAGTTCTGTGCTATTATCAGTTTGAAAGAAGATATCATAAAAGGGGCCTTCAGATGACTGTCATCTTCAAGTGGGGTGTTCTTAAGTCATAGACTTCTGCCACTTCTGAGATAAATGACTGGCTGCCTTTGACTGACCCTGTCTTTAAAGAAGGGAAAGCTGTCTTTACAGACACAAGAACGTATCCAGGAAAACTTTGAAAGACATAGTATTTAGAGACAATTTTATTTCTTTATCAACTGATAGTTCTCTATTTCACTTCTCAGGTTTTTATCACTTGTTGGTATATGTGTCAAAATGAGATCATGAGGTCTCAGCACTCTTTTTCCTAGGCTTCTTAAAGACTCATTCCATTGAAAGTACAATCGTGTATTTAGCGGAGGTAGCAAACATTATGATGTCATACCCCAAGAGTAACGCCTACCTGTGCTTGCTGAGCAGTCTGAAATAATTATTTAACAATAACATCCTGTTTTCTTCATAGTATTTTTCATAGTAGGAGGGTAAAATAACCATTTTGTGGTCTGTAGTTGCTGATGAGATTATATAGAATATTTTACCATGCAGTGACAAATATTTCATGGAAATCTAATCCAGAAAGTTGGAATAGTACCTACTAGTTTGTTGTAATTGTTATGGGACCAAAATCACTTTTTATTTAGTTTTGTTTGACTCTTTGTGACTGCACTGACTGCAGCACTCCAGGGTTCCTTGTCCTTCACCATCTACCAGAGTTTGCTCAAACTCATGTCCATTGAGTCAATGATGCCATCCAACCATCTCATACTCTGTCATCCCCTTCTCCAGCCTTCAATGTTCCCTAGAAGCAGGGCCTTTTCCAATGAGTTAGTTCTTCGCATCAGGTGGCCAAAGTATTGCAGCTTCAGCTTCATCATCAGTCCTTTCAATGTATATTCAGAGTTGATTTCCTTTAGGATTGACTGGTTTGATCTCCTTGGGGCTCTCAAGAGTCTTCTCCAGCACGACAGTTCAAAAGCATCAATTCTTTGGTGCTCAGGTACCTTTATGGTCATACTCTCACATCCGTACATAACTGCCAGAAAAACCATAGTTTTGACAATATGGACTTTTTCAGCAAAGTGATGTCTCTGCCTTTTAATATGCTGTCTCGGTTTTGACAGCTTTTCTTCTGAGAAGCAAAATCTTTTAAATTCATGGCTATAGTCACCATCTGTGGTGATTTTGGAGCCCAAGAATTAAAGTCTGTCACTATTTCCATTATTCCCCCATCTATTTACCATGAAGTGATGGGACCAGATGCCATGATCTTAGTTTCTTGAATGTTGAGTTTTAGGTCAGCTTTTTCACTCTCCTCTTTCACTTTCATTAAGAGGCTCTTTAGTTCCTCTTTGTTTTCTGCCATAAGGGTGGTGTCATCTGCATATCTGAGGTTACTGATATTTCTCCAAGCAGTCTTGATTCCAGCTTGTGATTCATACAGCCTGGCATTTTGGCATTTTACATGTTTAAGTGCAGCACTCACTATGCCAGCAAATAAGTTAAATAAACAGGGTGACAATATGTAATTACATACTCCTTTTCCTATTTGGAACCAGTCTGTTGTTCCATGTCCAGTTCTAACTGTTGCTTCCTGACCTGCATACAGGTTTCTCAAGAAGCAGCTCAGGTGGTCTGGTATTCCCAAGTCTTTCAGAATTTTCCACAGTTTATTGTGATTCACATAGTCAAAGGCTTTGACATAGTCAATAAAGCAGAAACAGATGTTTTTTCTGGAATTCTCCTGCTTTTTTGATGATCCGGCGGATGTTGGCAATTTGATCTCTGGTTCCTCTGCCTTTTCTAAAATCAGCTTGAGCATCTGGAAGTTCGAATCTTGGCTTGGAGAATTTTAGGCATCACTTTACTAGTGTGTGAGATGATTGCAATTGTGAGGTAGTTTGAGCATTCTTTGGCATTGCCTTTCTTTGGAATTGGAATGAAAACTGACCTTTTCCAGTCCTGTGGCCACTGCTGAGTTTTCCAAATTTGCTGGCATATTGAATGCAGCACTTTCACAGCATCATCTTTCAGGATTTGAAATAGCTCTGCTGGAATTCTGTCACCCCCACTAGCTTTGTTTATAGTGTTGCTTCCTAAGACCCACTTGACTTCACATTCCAGAATGTTTGGCTCTAGGTGAGTGATCACACCATCATGATTATCTGGGTCATGAAGATCTTTTTTGTACAGTTCTTCTGTGTATTCTTGCCACCTCTTCTTAATATCTTCTGCTTCTGTTATATCCCTTCAATTTCTGTCCTTTATCGAGCCCATCTTTGCATGAAAATTTCCCTTGATATCTCTAATTTTCTTGAAGAGATCTCTAGTCTTTCTCATTCTATTGTTTACCTCTATTTCTTTGTATTGGTTGCTGAGGAGAGCTTTCTAATCTCTCCTTGCTCTTCTTTGGGACTCTGCATTCAGATCGGTATATCTTTCCTTTTCTCCTTTGCCTTTAGCTTCTTTTCTTTCCTCAGCTATTTGTAAGGCCTCCTTAGGCAATATTTTGGCCTTTTTGCAGGTTTTTTTCCTTGGGGATGATTTTGATCATTGCCTTCTGTACAATGTTATGAACCTCCATCCTTCGTTCTTCAGACACTCTGTTTCTCAGATATAATACCTTGAATCTATTTGTCACTTCCACTGCAGTAAGGACTTCAGATCATGAATTTCTTACTGCAAAATTCAGACCTAAGTTGAAGAAAGTAGGGAAAACCACTAGGCCATTCATGTATGATCTAAATTCAATCCCTTATGATTATACAGTGGGAGTGACAAATGAATAGATGAATATAGACTTTGTATGTCTGATGTGAGAATAGATGAGTTAACGTATGTAAAGCATTTATAATGTGGCCTGAGACAAAGCAGGTATGTTAGCTGTTATTAGTATTACTGATTGACAATTGCATGTCCACTGAGCATCCTCTTCAAAGCCCAGTTCTTCCTATACCACTACCACACTGAGAAATAAAAAGGCAAGCAGGATATGGGAATGTGTGAAGTAGATGGCAGCAGTAGTCACTTGGTCTGGTTCTGAAAGTTTGAAAGAGGCTACATATTGCAGGTAGATGCAGCTGTAGGATATCTCTTTTTTTCTCATAAGGAAGCTTACAAAATCATAAGACTTTGCATGTGAAAGTTTGCTGTAAATTGTACAACACTCTACAGACATTGATGCTTACCATTTAACAAACATTTATTAAGCAGTTGCTTGGTCAAACATTGGGCACCATGCTGGAGATGAAGAGTCTTTATCCTGGAGAAATCCTGGAAGAGTCAGACTTCTAAATAATTAGAGAAATAAGATGGATGAAATTTAAAGATCCAAATGCAACTATATAGAGAATAGAGAAAGGAAAGAAGGCAAAAATAACTGATGCTTAAACTGAGTCTAGAGTAGAGTGGGATATTTCCATCAGATGACAGTGTGACTTTAGCTACATTTCTATTCATTAACCATTGCTATTATAATTACAAACAGTGCTGAAGTGAAACAATTCATGGACTCTTTGGATTTAAGTAGAATTTGATATGGCCAGAAATTAGGTTTGTGAAGGATTATGGATTGGGAGGGCTAGTAAGAAAAGATAAGTAAAGACTGGATCTCAAAGCACATAAATTAAAATTTGTTATGTTATCTCCAGTTTGGCTTGCTACTCTCTGTGGTATTATTTTCCTTAACTTTCATCTTTCTATTTCAGCCTCTATCCTAATTTCTTGTGCTGAAGATGAAAATCGGTATTGTACAACCAGTGAGTGAGTGGATTGGGCTAAAATTTAGTTTGTTTGAAAGGAGTTTGAGGATTTAGGAGGTAAAATAAATGGGTAATAACTGGTGGTATAAAGTAGACATAATTATGGTACGTTGGCTATTCATTTAACTTTTGTGTGAAACTAAGTAGTATTTTTATTGAATTAATTACTTTTAGTTATTTTTAAGTAGTGCTGTTGTTCCTGTTCAGTCACTAAGTTGTGTTTGACTCTTTGCAACTCCATCAGTTCAGTTCAGTCGCTCAGTTGTGTCCCACTCTTTGTGACCCCATGAACCACAGCACGCCAGGCCTCCCTGTCCATCACCAACTCCCAGACTCTACCCAAACCCATGTCCATCGATTCAGTGATGCCATCCAACCATCTCATCCTCTGTCTCCCTTTCTCCTCCTGTCCTCAATCTTTCCCAGAATCAGTCTTTTTCAATGAGTCAGCCCTTCGCATCAGGTGGCCAAAGTATTGGAGTTTCAGCTTCAACATCAGTACTTCCAATGAACACCCAGGACTGATCTCCTTTAGGATGGACTGGTTGGATCTCCTTGCAGTCCAAGAGACTCTCAAGAATCTTCTCCAACACCACAGTTCAAAAGCATCAATTCTTCGGCGCTCAGCCTTCTTCACATTCCAACTCTCACATCCATTCATGACCATAGGAAAAACCATAGCCTTGACTAGACGGACCTTTGTTGGCAAAGTAATGTCTCTGCTTTTCAATATCCTGTCTAGGTTGGTCATAACTTTCATTCCAAGGAGTAAGGATCTTTTAATTTCATGGCTGCAATCACCATCTGCTTTGATCTGGGAGCCCAGAAAAATAAAGTCAGCCACTGTTTCCACTGTTTCCCCATCTATTTGCCATGAAGTGACGGGACCAGATGCAGCATATCAGACCTCCCTGTCCTTCACTCTCTCCCAGAGTTTGACCCAAGTTCATGTTCACTGAATCACTGATGCTAACCAACCATTTCATCCTCTGCCACCCAGGGTCTTCTACATTAAGGCAACTGTTTGTATCAGGTGGCCAAAATATTGGAGCTTCAGCTTCAGCATTTGTCCTCTCAATTAATAGTCAGGGTTGATTTCCTTTAGGATTGACTGGTTTGATTTCCTTGCTGTTGAAGAGACTCTCAAGAGTCTTCTCCAACACCACAATTCAAAAGCATCAATTCTTTGGCACTCAGCCTCCTTTATGGTCCAACTCTCACATTTGTACATGAATACTGGAAAAACCATAACTTTGGCTATGCAGACATTTGTCACCAAAGTGATATCTCTGCTTTTTAATATGCTATCAAGATTTTTCGTAGTTTTTCTTCCAAGAAGTAAGCATCTTTTAATTTTGTGGTGAGAGTCACTGTCCTTATTGATTTTGGAGCCCAAGAAGAAAAAATCTGCCACTGCTTCCAATTTTTCCCGTTGTATTTGCCATGAAGTTATGGGACTGGTTACCATGATCTTAGTTTTTTCATTGCTAGGTTTTTTTTTTTAATTTAAATTTATTTATTTTAATTGGAGGCTAATTACTTTACAATATTTTATTGGTTCTGCCACACGTCAACATGAATCTGCCACAGGCATACACATGTTCCCGATCCTGAACCGCCCCTCACACCTCCCTCCCTGTACCATCCCTCCGGGTTATCCCAGTGCACCAGCCCCAAAGATCCTGTATTGAACCTGGACTGGCGATTCGTTTCTTAAATGATATTATACATGTTTCCATGCCATTTCCCCAAATCATCCCACCCTCTCCCTCTCGCACAGAGTCCAAAAGACTGTTCTATACATCTGTGTCTCTTTCACTGTCTCACATACAGGGTTATAATTATCCATCTTTCTAAATTCCATATATATGCATTAGTATACTGTGTTGATGTTTTTCTTTCTGGTTTACTTCACTTTGTATAATCGGCTCCAGTTTCATCCACCTCGTTAGAAAGGATTCAAATGAATTCTTTTTAATGGCTGAGTACTACTCCATTGTGTATATGTACCACTGCTCTGTTATCCATTCATCTGCTGATGGACATTTAGGTTGTTTCCACATCCTGGGTATTATAAACAGTACTGTGATGAACATTGGGGTACACGTGTCTCTTTCAATTCTGGTTTCCTTGGTGTGTATGCCCAGTAGTGGGATTGCTGGGTCAGAAGGAAGCTCTACTTCCAGTTTTTTAAGGAATCTCCACACTTTTCTCCATAGTGGCTGTACTAGTTTGCATTCCCACCAGCAGTGAAGAGGGTTACCTTTTCTCCACACCCTCTCCAGCATTTATTGCTTGCAGACTATTGGATTGCAGCCATTCTTCCTGGTGTGAAATGGTACCTCATTGTGGTTTTGATTTGAAATTCTCTGATAATGAGTGATGTTGAGCATCTTTTCATGTGTTTGTTAGCCATCCGCATGTCTTCCTTGGAGAAATTTCTATTTAGTTATTTGGCCTATTTTTTTATTGGGTCGTTTATTTTTCTGGAATTGAGCTGCAGGAGTTGCTTGTATATTTTTGAGATTAGTTCTTTGTCAGTTGCTATTATTTTCTCCCATTCTGAAGGCTCTCTTTTCACCTTGCTTATAGTTTTCTTTGATGTGCAGAAGCTTGTAAGTTTAATTAGGTCCCATTTGTTTATTTTTGCTTTTATTTCCAATATTCTGGGAGGTGGGTCATAGAGAATACTGCTGTGATTTATGTCGGAGAGTGTTTTGCCTATGTTCTCCTCTAAGAGTTTTATAGTTTCTGGTCTTAGATCTTTAATCCATTTTAGTTTTTTTTGTGTATGGTGTTAGAAAGTGTTCTAGTTTCATTCTTTTACAAGTGGTTAACCAGTTTTCTCAGCACCACTTGTTAAAGAGATTGTCTTTAATCCATTGTATACTCTTGCCTTTTTTGTCATAGATAAGGTGTCCATAGGTGCATGGATTTATCTCTGGGCTTTCTATTTTGTACCATTGATCTATATTTCTGTCTTTGTGCCAGTACCATACTGTCTTGATGACTGTGGCTTTGTAGTAGAGCCTGAAGTCAGGCAAGTTGATTCCTCCAGTTCCATTCTTCTTTCTCAAGATTGCTTTGGATATTCGAGATTTTTTTTGTTTTCCATACAAATTGTGAAATTATTTGTTCTAGCTCTGTGAAAAATACCGCTGGTAGCTTGATAGGGATTGCATTGAATCTATAGATTGCTTAGGGTAGTATACTCATTTTCACTATATTGATTCTTCCAATCCATGAACATGGTATATTTCTCCATCTATTAGTGTCCTTTTTGATTTCTTTCACCAGTGTTTGATAGTTGTCTATATATAGGTCTTTAGTTTCTTTAGGTATATATATTCCAAAGTATTCTATTCTTTTTGTTGCAGTGGTGAATGGAATTGTTTCCTTAATTTCTCTTTCTATTTTTTCATTATTAGTGTATAGGAATGCAAGGGATTTCTGTGTGTTGATTTTATATCCTGCAACTTTACTATATTCATTGATTAGCTCTAGTAATTTTCTGGTGGAGTCTTCTGGGTTTTCTATGTACAGGATCATGTCATCTACAAACAGTGAGAGTTTTACTTCTTTTCCAATATGGATCCCTTTATTTCTTTTTCTGCTCTGATTGCTGTGGCCAAAACTTCCAAAACTATGTTGAATAGTACTGGTGAAAGTGGGCACCCTTGTCTTGTTCCTGACTTTAGGGGAAATGCTTTCAATTTTTCACCATTGTGGATAATGTTTGCTGTGGGTTTTTCGTATATAGCTTTTATTATGTTGAGGTATATTCCTTCTATTCCTGCTTTCTGGAGAGTTTTTATCATAAATCGATGTTGAATTTTGTCAAAGGCATTTTCTGCATCTATTGAGATAATCATATGGCTTTTATTTTTCAATTTGTTAATGTGATGTATTATATTGATTGATTTGCGGATACTGAAAAATCCTTGCATTCCTGGGATAAAGCCCACCTGGTCACGGTGTATGATCTTTTTAATGTGTTGTTGGAATCTGTTTGCTAGAATTTTGTTAAGGATATTTACATCTATGTTCATCAGTGATATTGGCCTGTATTTTTCTTTTATTGTGGAAACTTTGTCAGGTTTTAGTATTGGGTGATGGTGGCCTCATAGAATGAGTTTGGAAGTTTACCTTCCTCTGCAATTTTCTGAAAGAGTTTGAGGAGGATAGGTGTTAGTAGGATAGGTGAATTTTTGGTAGAATTCAGCTGTCAAACCATCTGGACCTGGGCTTTTGTTTGCTGGAAGATTTCTGATTACAGTTTCAATTTCCGTGCTTGTGATAGGTCTGTTAAGATTTTCTATTTCTTCCTGGTTCAGTTTTGGAAAGTTGTACTTTTCTAAGAATTTGTCTATTTCTTCCAAGTTTTCCATTTTATTCGCATATAATTGCTGATAGTAGTCTCTTATGATCCCTTGTATTTCTGTGTTGTCTCTTGTGATCTCTCCATTTGCATTTCTAATTTTGTTGATTTGATTTTTCTCCCTTTGTTTCTTGATGAGTCTGTCTAATGGTTTGTCAATTTTATTTATCCTTTCAAAGAGCCAGCTTTTGGTTTTGTTGATTTTTGCTATGGTCTCTTTTGTTTCTTTTGCATTTATTTCTGCCCTAATTTTTAAGGTTTCTTTCCTTCTACTATTCCCAGGGTTCTTCATTTCTTCCTTTTCTAGTTCCTTTAGGTTTGGAGTTAGGTTATTTATTTGACTGTTTTCTTGTTTCTTGAGGTATGCCTGTACTGCTATGAACTTTCCCCTTAGCACTGCTTTTACAGTGTCCCACAGTTTGGGGCTGTTGTGTTTTCATTTTCATTCGTTTCTATGCATAGTTTGATTTCTTTTTTGATTTCTTCTGTGATTTGTTGGTTGTTCAACAACGTGTTGTTGCATGTTGTTCGGCCTTCATATGTTGGAATTTTAAATAGTTTTTCTCCTGTAATTGAGATCTAATCTTACTGCATTGTGGTCAGAATAAATGCTTGGAATGATTTCAATTTTTTTGAATTTACCAAGGCTCAATTTATGGCCCAGGATGTGATCTATCCTGGAGAAGGTTTCGTGTGCACTTGAGAAAAAGGTGAAATTCATTTTTGGGGGGTGAAATGTCCTATGGATATCAATTAGGTCTAATTGGTCTATTGTATCATTTAAAATTTGTGTTTCCTTATTAATTTTCTGTTTAGTTGATCTATCCATAGTTGTGAGTGGGGTATTAAAGTCTCCCACTGTTATTGTGTTATTGTTAATTTCCCCTTTCATACTTGCTAGCATTTGTCTACATATTGTGGGGCTCCTATGTTGTGCATACATATTTACAATTGTTATATGTTCTTCTTGGATTGATCCTTTGATAATTTTGTAGTGTCCTTCTTTGTCTCTTTTCACAGCCTTTGTTTTAAAGTCTATTTTATCAGATATGAGTATCGCTACTCCTGCTTTCTTTTGGTCTCTATTTGCATGGAATAACTTTTTCCAGCCCTTCACCTTCAGTCTGTATGTGTCCCTTGTTTTGATTTGGGTCTCTTGTAGACAACATATATAGGGGTCTTGTTTTTGTATCCATTCAGCCAGTCTTTGCCTTTTGGCTGGGGCATTCAACCCATTTCCATTTAAGGTAATTATTGATAAGTATGATCCCATTGCCATTTACTTTCTTGTTTTGGGTTCGAATTTACACATCCTTTTTGCGTTTCCTGTCTAGAGAATATCCTTTAGAATTTGTTGGAGAGTTGGTTTGGTGGTGCTGAATTCTCTCAGCTTTTGCTTGTCTGTGAAGCTTTTGATTTCCCCTTCATATTTGAATGAGATCCTTGCCGGGTACAGTAATCTGGGCTGTAAGTTATTTTCTTTTATCACTTTAAGTATGTCCTGCCATTCCCTCTTGGCCTGAAGAGTTTCTATTGAAAGATCAGCTCTTATCCTTATGGGAATCCCCTTGTGTGTTGTTTGTTGTTTTTTCCCTTGCTGCTTTTAATATTTGTTCTTTGTGTTTGATCTTTGTTAATTTGATTAATATGTGTCTTGGGGTGTTTTGCCTTGGGTTTATCCTGTTTGGGACTCTCTGGGTTTCTTGGACTTCGGTGATTATCTCCTTCCCCATTTTAGGGAAGTTTTCAACTATTATCTCCTCTTTTTCTCATGGTTTTTCTTTTTGTCTTCTTCTGGGACCCCTATGATTCGAATGTTAGGGCATTTAATGCTGTCCCAGAGGTCTCTGAGATTGTCTTCATTTCTTTTAATTCGTTTTTCTTTTTTCCTCTCTGATTCATTTATTTCTACCATTCTGTCTTCTATTTCACTAATCCTATCTTCTGCCTCCATTATTTTACTCTTTTTCTTCTATTTCATTTACTGCATTATTCATTATATATTGACTCTTTTTTATTTCTTCTAGGTCCTTGTTAAACCATTTTTTGTATCTTCTCAATCCTTGTGTCCAGGCTATTTATCTGTGATTCCATTTTGATTTCAAGAATTGGATCATTTTCACTCTCATTATTTGGAATTCTTTATCAGGTAGATTGCTTATCTCTTCCTCTTTTGTATGGTTTGGTGGGCATTTATCCTGTTCCTTTACCTGCTGGCTATTCTACTGTCTCTTCATCTTGTTTATATTGTTGTATTTGGGGTGGCCTTTCTGTATTCTGGCAGTTGGTGGAGTTCTCTTTATTATGGAGTTTCCTCACTGTGGGTGGGGTTGTACGAGTGGCTTGTCAAGGTTTCCTGGTTAGGGAAGCTTGTGTGGATGTTCTGGTGGGTGGAGCTGGATTTCTTCTCTCTGGAGAGCAATGAAGTGGCCAGTAATGAGTTATGAGATGTCATTGGGTTTGGAGTAATTTTGGGCAGCCTGTATATTGAAGCTCTGGGCTGTGTTCCTGTGTTGCTGGAGAATTTGTTTGGTATGCCTTGTTCTGGAACTTGTTGGCCCTTGGGTCGTGCCTGGTTTCAGTATAGGTATGGAAGCATTTGATGAGCCCCTGTTGATTAATGTTCCCTGGAGTTAGGAGTTCTCTGGTGTTCTCAGGATTTGGACTTAAGCCTCTTGCTTCTGGTTTTCAGTCTTATTTTTACCATAGTCTCAAGACTTCTCTTCCTATACAACACCATTGATAAAACATCTAGGTTAAAGATGAAAAGTTTCTTCACAGTGAGGGACACCCAGAGAGGTTCACAGAGTTACATGGAGAAGAAAAGAGGGAGGAGGGATTTAGAGGTGACCTGAGTGAGAGGAGGTGGAATCAAAAGAGGAGAGAGCAAGCTAGCCAGTAATCACTTCCTTATGTGTGCTCCACAGTCTGGACCACACATAGATGTTCTCGGAGTTATACAGAGAAGAGGTGAGGGAGGAAGGAGATAGAGGTGGCCAAGAGGATAAAGGGGGAATCAAAAGGAGAGAGACAGATCCAGCCAGTAATCAGTTCCTTAAGTGTTCTCCATCCTCTGGAACATGCAAAGAGATTCGCAGAGTTGGGTAGAGAAGAGAAGGGGGAGAGAGAAGATAGAGGGGACCTGGTGGAGAAAAAGGAGAGTCCAAAAGGGGAAAGAGCAGTGAAGCCAGTAATCTCGCTCCCAAATAAAAATGGGTACTGAAGATTGGGTTCTTAAAGGTACAAAATTAATAACAAATACCAAAAGGAAAAGATTAAAAATCTAGAGTAGAGGTTGGATTTTCAAAAATACAATATTAAAGAAAAGAAAAAAAAGTCACAAAAATTATATGTATATATGAAAAGTGAAAGTGAAAGAGAAGTCACTCAGTCGTGTCTGACTCTTTGCAATCACATGGACTGTAGCCTACCAGGCTTCTCTGTCCATAGGATTTTCCAGGCAAGAGTACTGGAGTGGGTTGCCATTTCCTTCTCCAGGGGATATATATACGAAGTTTGCTTTAAAAAATAGAGTCTTTTCTCTTTGCAAAGTAATAGTAGGCTATAAAAATGAAAATTAAAGCAGCAATAGAGGACTTAAAATTAAAAATTAAGTTAATAGAGGACTAAAAAATTTTTAAAAAAAGAATGATAGTAAAAACAATAAAACTATATCTAGGACTTTCTCTGGTGTTCTTGTGGGCAGTGTGGGGTCAGTTCATTTTCGGATAGTTCCTTGGTCCGGCTTGTATTTCTCAAGATCTATAGGCTCCTTCCTATGTAGTCGGTACTAATGACAGGGTTTTAATCTAGTGCACCTGTCACTTCCAGAGCGGTTCCCTCTGTTTTAGCTTCTTCTGTTTGCTGGTCTTTTCAGTGTCTGATTTCCGCAATAACACAAAGGGGCGGTGGTGGACACTTTTTTAGGCTCACTTGTTCAGTCGCACTGTGGGGAGGGAGGGATGCTGCAAACAAATAACCCTGGCATGTGTTCGCAGTGCCTAAGCCACACTGGGCCTTTCCCCGCTCACGGCGCGTGTGCCCTCCCTGTCCACACTGCTCAGGCTCTAGGTTGCTCCTCCTGGAACCGTCCGAGGCCGGCCCTGGTCTGCATGCACCTCCCTGATCTAAGCTGTGTACTTGGGTAGTCCTCAGAGGTGCAGACTCAGTTGGGCCTGCATTTTGTGCCCTTCCCCGGTCCGAGCAGCTCAGGTGATGAGGTGTTTGGCTAGCACGGTCACTGTGACTTATTGCCTCCCCCATCCCTGCCGCTCGGTTTTCTGGATTACCATCCAGAACCCCCAAGAAGTCTTCATTAGCAAAGAAGCCTGCTTGCAGTTTAGTAGATAATGTCTCTCTGGGGCTGCAATTGCCCCCTTCTGGCTCTGGCTGCCTGTTACCGGTGGGAGATGGTCTGCAGCGGGCTAGCGCTGTTCAGTCCTTTGTTCTGTGAGCAGGCCTAGTGGTCTCTTAGGTTAGGGCTTTTAGCATGGTAGCTATCCCACAGTCTGGTTTGCTAGCCAAAGTTGGTTCCCTCAGATTGCCCTCGGGGCATTCAGGCCAGATCCTTACTCTAAGCAATGCAACCCGTGCCTCCCTGCTCAGCCCCTGCTTGCTAGTGGCAGGTGCAGGTGTCTGCCCTTCTTCTCTGCTGGAGGAGTTACTGCTGGGCACATAATCTGTGGGGTTTAATTAATTATTTATTTTTCCTCCAAGTTATGTTGCCCTCTGTGGTTCCAAGGCTTGCCACAGACTCGGCAGTGAGTGTTTCCTGGTGTTTGGAATCTTCTCTCTTTTTAAGACTCTCTTCCCAGGATGGAGCTCTGTCTTTACCTCTTTTGTCTCTTTTTTTTTGTCTTTTATATTTTTTCCTTCCTCCTTCTGAAGACACTGGGCTGCATTTCTGGGTGCCTGATGTTCTCTGCCAGCATTCAGAGGTTGTTTTGTGGAATTTACTCAGCGTTCAAATGTTCTTTGGATGAATTTGTGGGGGAGACAGTGGTCTCCCCGTCCTATTCTTCTGCCATCTTAGGACTACCTCTCATTGGTGAGTTTTAAGCCAGCTTTTCAGTCACCTCTTTCACCTTCATCAACAGGTTCTTTAGCTCATCTTTGCTTTCTGCCATCAGAGTGGTTCATCTGCATATATGAGGTTGTTACTTCTCAAAGAAATCTTGATTCCAGCTTGGAGCTCATCCAGCCCATCATTTAGCATGATATACTATATAGGAAAAGGAGTACGTCAAGGCTGTATATTGTCACCCTGCTTATTTAACTTATATGCAGAGTACATCATGAGAAACGCTGGACTGGCAGAAACACAAGCTGGAATCAAGATTACCAGGAGAAATATCAAGAACCTCAGATATGCAGATGACAACACCCTTATGGCAGAAAGTGAAAAGGAACTAAAAAGTTTCTGATGAAAGTGAAAGAAGAGCGTGAAAAAGTTGGCTTAAAGCTCAACACCAAAAAGTACTCCCTGAAATCTGATCTATATGGCTAAAAGATTAATGGACATACAGAGATACACCTAAATTATAAAGGAATCAATGCACATTATATTTTAGTACAGTTATAGTTCCATTTTATAAATCAAGGTCACTGATCTCTTTAGAGCATATTCTTGTGGATAGTATAACACACAGTTCTATATTACCTCTTTCACATGCCTGTTCAGTTGTCCCCAAACACTTATCAAACAGTTCCAACTTTATCCCACTGAATAGAGGCTCCACATATATCATACACAAAAGGCTCTTAGGCATTTGGGTCTATTAGTGAACTCTCTATTTCATTAGTTGTTTGTTGATGTGCTGAGTACTATACTGTTTTAAGTATTAAACCTTTGTAGAATATTTTAGTATCTGATACTGCTCCCTTTCTAGTGTTTTCCCATATATTTTTATGTACCTATTTTTCCCAGAACAACTGTGATATCAGTTTTCTAGAGTCATACAAACAACTTGCAATGTTTTGTATTGGAATCATTTCAAACTTATAAATTAACCTAAGGGAAACTGACATCTTGCTTAGACATCCCATCTAAGGATAAGGGAAGTTTCTCCTTTTAGTGTTCAGAAGTATTTTAAGTTTTCTTAATGCTGGCTTTGAACACTTTTAAAGTATATTTTTAAGCATTTAAACTTTTGTGTTTAAATGTTGCTATTTTAATTTGATTTTTTTTCCTTTATAGTTTCTAACTGGCAATTGATTTCTGTGCATAAATTTATATCCTCATATCTTGCTGAGTTATTTGTTTGTTATAGTCTTGATTCTCAAGGTGAAGTTTTTTTCCATATCAAATGAAATCTACAAACAATTTCCTTTCTTTTACAATTCTTACACCTCTATAGGTTCTTTTCCTATTGGATTGGTTAATTCCTTCAAAACAATGTAATGGAAATTTTGAACATTCTTGCCTTTTTCCTGACCATAGTGGGAATGTTTCCACTGTTTTCTCATTAGTAAATACTGGATTTTGTACTAAAGAAGTTATTCTTGGGAATATTCCTTTTATAAAGAATATGTTGATTTATTCCAAGGCTTTTTCAGCATCTATGGGGATAATTATGATTGTTTTGTTCTGCTTAGATATATTTAAATGATAGAGTTCTAAATGCATGTTTGCATTCCTAGTATAAATTCTACTTAGTCGTGTTATATTATTTGCTTAATTTGATGTTGGAGTCTGTTCACTAACACTTTATTTAAGATTTTTGCATTACTTTCCTAAGTGTTTTTGTTCTATGAGTTCTTTACTTACCCACATTTATCCAGTTGGGTATATCAATGTTTTATCTGCTTCATAAAAAGAATTTGGAAGTTTTTCTTAATTTTCTATGCTTTGAAACAATTTATGTAGCATTGAAACAATCTCTAAATATTGAATAGACAGACTTTCCCTCTGAAAATATCTGTATCTGGTAATCTTGTTTCTTTGTTATGGTTTTAATTTATTTTGTTTTAGTAGATAGTTTCTTGATAATATTTTTGATTTCCTCTGTGGAATTTGGTCTTCTAAGTTTTTTTGTCACTAATGCAGTTACTTTTGATATGCTATAATTCCCCAGTTACCTTAGTGTTTAATTTGCATAAAGCAGATATATATATATACATATATATATATACAATTATCTCCTATTATTTCTCTTGTCAATTCTTATTTTCCATATTTGTGCTTTCTCTCTTATACCTCAGTTACATTAACTAGAAGTTTGTCTATTTTGTTCATTTTTTTTTGCAGATGAGAAAATAGGGAAACAGTGGAGCAACCAAATCAAAATTTTTTATTTTAATTTAAGTTGCTCTACTGTTTTCCTACTTTCTCATAAATTGGTATTATTATTGCTATTCCACAGTTTGTACTTTATCTTGGTTTATTTTGTTCTTTTTTCTAGATTTATAAGTTGACAAGTTAATTTCTAATTTCTATTATTTTCTTTGCACTGATGTTGGTTCTTAAGTCTACAAATTTTTCTGTGATCACACATTTAAATCTCAATTTTGATTTATAGTGTTTCTATTATCACTATTTTTTCAAACATCTGTTTATACTTTTCATTTAACCAAGAGTTTTTAAAAGATTTTTAACTTTCCAGATAAGGGTCCTCTTAAGCTTGATATCTTTAATTTCTACTTTTGTTGCATTGTAATAAGAATGGTCATTTGTACTATGTTTATTTCATGAGAATTGTTGTTGATTTATTTGTGATCAATTTTTGTGATAGTTCTGTATGTAAATGAGAATATGTATTCTCTACTTTCACAGTGTTTTACACACATGCTCACTCACTATCTATATGGTTTATCTGTTGACAATGTGGTTTATATCATCAGTATCCTTAGTTTTTGTCCATTTGGCTTGTGTTATACTGACAGTAATGTTCATTTCTCTTATTCATATATGTCTATTACTTTCTCCTTTAATTTCTGCTGAGCAGTTTCTGCTTTAGGTCACAGCAATGTTGTATGATGTAGAAATATTTATAACTATTATATCTTCTTTGAGAGTCAAGGCTTTTAGCATTTAAAGTGTTCTATTTTATCTCAATTCATGTGGGTTTTTTTGGTATGAAACTTTCTTTCATTTTTTCCCCTCCTTTGACTGATATATCTTCGTTCATCCCTTTAAATTTAGTCTTTTTGAATCTCTTTATTTAGATGTGTCTCTATACAACATAAATTTGGTTTTGCTCTATAGACTAATATGATAAATCTTTGTCCTTCTACTATGCCAGTTTAACTAGTTTAGATTTATTTATAAGGTAAATATATTTGATTCTTCTAATACCTCTAATATATTCTTATCATATTTTTTCATAATTAGGCATATACTATTTTGCTGTAGTCACAAGTGATATACCTTCACTGTTCTCTTTTTTCCCCTTATTCAGAGGGTGGTTTACATTTAAATTCTGGTGGTAACATGTACAGCTGTATGTTCTAAAATACTCTTAATCCACCTCCCATTTTCTCCTTGTGTAACCTTTCACTAACTAGTTTGTCAGGCTAACAAAGTGTCCTTTGACTCCCATAAATACCCCCACTTACTGTAATAAATGATTCTGTTCTACTACCTTTCTTTCCCCTTGCCTCACATTTCTAGTCATAATATTTCTATTTTTTCAGAATATATAATGTTTACATAATATTATTTAACCCTTTACTCTTATTTTTATTTTAAATGTTTGATTATATGCATAAATGCTCACCATCACAACTTTTTACCATTAGTCCCTTGATTGGATAAATCTCATCCTTTAGTAGCAAGATTGGACAAAATGTTCATAAACAAAGTATTGCTTGATTTATTTTACATTTAAAATAGTATCTATCCTCATCTATGAAGGGTAAATTTTCTGTATATAAAATTTTTGGCTCATATTTTCTTTCTTTTTTTTAAATTTGTTGTAAATATTTTGCACAATTGCCCTATTCTCTTAAGAAATCTGATGCCAATCACAGTTTCTTACCCTTTTAAGTATTTTTTTTAGCTTTTATTCCTGAAGACCTTGTAGGCATTTTTGTTTTTCTAATAGTTTATTAAAGTATGTTCTAGAGTTTATCATTCTCATGTAACAATTGGCCCTTGTTAACATGAATGTGGTGATTTTACCTTATTTTAAGAAAGTTTCCCTTGATGATAACTCCAAGTATTTGTTTTCTTTCATTGTATTATTTCCAGGAAAACCAAGTAAAAAATGTAATATCATGCATCAAACCTGGACTGGCGATTCATTTCATATATGATATTATACATGTTTCAATGCCATTCTTCCAAATCATCCCACTCTCTCCCTCTCCCACAGAGTCCAAAAGACTGTTTTATACATCTGTGTCTCTTAATTAAAATAAATAAATTTATATTAAAAAAGTAACATCTACTTTTCCTGTTTTTTTTTTCCTTCAATTTTTATATCCAGTTTGGTTTAATCCTATTTTTGTCATTTTCAGTTTTTGAAGTTCTGGTCCTAGGTATATTAGTTTTTTATTGTTGCATAATAAATCACCTTGATTCTGTTCCATTAATGTCCTTTCACAAAAAATCACAGTATAATTTCTAGGTGTCTAGTGATCTGGGAGATATTAAAATATCCTTTCCAAGGTAAAAGGTAAACTGCTGGTCTGGTGCCTCCTGAAATGGACCTCTTTGCATTTTGATGTATACCTCATGTGGATACACTACACTGAATCATTTATTAAGTGACCTGAAAGTTGCTATTAATAGATTTGGGAGACTTCCAGAACAAGAAAAGATTCTTCAACAGGTCCAGTCTGCCTTACAAGCCACCCTGACACTTAAGCCATGTGATCCAACAGATATAACGGTGCTTGCAATGTCAGCAACACATAGAGATGCTGTTTAGATATTTTGGCAGCCCCATATAAGTAAATTACAACACAGACCCTTAAGATTTTGGAGCAAAGCCATGCCATCTGTGAAAAGCTCTCCTTTTAGAATCAGTTTTTAGCATGTTACTGGCCCTTAGTGAAGACTGACTACTTGACTATGGGTCACAAGTAACTACACAACCTGAATTGGTTGTTATCCAACCCATCAAACTATAGAGCTGGGTGTGCACCTCCAGACTCTAATACTAAATGAAATTCATATATGTGAGATTGGACTGAAGCAAACCTTGAGCACACAAGTAAGATTCATGTGGAAGTGCCCCATATACACATACCTGACTCTTACTTCACTACCTTTTCTTTGTTAGTCCATACCTATGTCCTCATGCAGAGTTTCCCACAACAAGTTAAGTAAGAAAGAAAAAAAAAATTGATCCAGATTTATTGCTGGTTCTGTATGATATCGCAAGTGCCAGCTACAAGTGGATAGCAATAGAACTACAGTCCTTTTCTAAGGTAACACTGAAAGACAGTGAAGAGGAGAACTCCTCCCTTTGGGCAAACCTTCATATAGAGCACTTGATTATTCATTTTTCTTTGAAGAAGAAATGGCCAAAGTCATGAGTTTATACCATTTCATGGACTGTGGCCAGTGGTCTAGATGATCAACCAAGGTTTTAGGAAGAACGTGATTGGAAAGTTAGTGATAAGAGGGTACAGAAAAAAAAAATTATGTGGATAAATCTCTCCAAATGAGCAAATGACATGCAGATATTTGTGTCCCATGTGAATATTCACCAGAGTAATTCATCAGAGATGGATTCTAATAACGAAGTAAAGAGAATGAATGACCTGTTCTATAGGTTTCAAGCAGTCTCTTTGTCTAATTATCCCTCTATATATGCAATGGGCTCATGGACAAAGTAGCCGCAGTGGCAACAATGGAGGTTATGATTGGGCTAAACAGTCATGAACTCTAACTAATGAAGGCTACCTGACTAGAGCTAATGTTGAGTGCCCAGTCTACCAGTATCATCACAAACACGGCTTTTCCAAAATGGCAGCATTCCCTAAGGTGATAAGCTACCTGATAGAAGTTTGATTACACTGGACCACTTCCACCATGGAAGGAGCAGTATTTTTTTCTTTTTTTTTTTTTTTTTTTTACTGGAATAGACACATATTCTAGATATGAATTTGTAGTCCCTGCCTGTATAGTTCAGTTCAGTCTCACGGCTGTGTCTGACACTTTGTGACCTCATGGACTGCAGCACACCAGGCCTTCATGTCGATTACTAATGCCCAGAGTTTACTCAAATTCATGTCTGTTGAGTTGGTGGTGCCATCCAACCATCTCAATCTCTGTCATCCCCTTCTTCAGCTTTCAATCTTTCCCAGCAACAAGGTCTTTTCAAATGAATAAGTTCTTCACATCCGGTGGGCAAAGTATTGGAGTTTCAGCTTTAGCATCAGCCCTTCCAATGTGTATTCAGGACTGATTTCCTTTAGGATGGACTGGTTGGATCTCTTTACTGTACAACAGACTCTTAAGGGTCTTCTCCAACACCACCATTCAAAAGCATCAATTCTTCTGCGTTCAGCTTTCTTCATAGTCCAACTCTCACATTTCATACATGACTACTGGAAAAACCATAGCTTTGACTAGATGGACCTTTGCTGGCAAAGTAATGTCTCTGCTTTTTAATAAGCTGTCTAGGTTGGTTATAACTTTTCTTCCAAGGAGCAAGCGTCTTTTAATTTCATGGCTGCAATCACCATCTGCAGTGATTTTCAGTACAGTTTAGTCGCTCAGTCATGTCCAACTCTTTGCGACCCCATGAATCGCAGCACACCAGGCTTCCCTGTCCATCACCAACTCCTGGAGTTCATGCAGACTCACTTCCAGCCATCTCATCCTCTGTCGTCCCCTTCTCCTCTTGCCCACAATCCCTCCCAGCAACTGAGTCTTTTCCAATGAGTCAACTCTTTGCATGAGGTGGCCAAAGTACTGGTTTCAGTAACACCATTCCTGGTTGGATTTCTTTGCAGTCCAAGGGACTCTCAAGAGTCTTCTCCAACACCACAGTTCAAAAGCATCAATTCTTCGATGCTCAACTTTCTTCACAGTCCAACTCTTGTATCCATACATGACCACTGGAAAAACTATAACCTTGACTAAACAGACCTTTGTTGGCAAACTAATGTCTCTGCTTTTGAATATGCGATCTAGGTTGGTCATAACTTTTCTTCCAAGGAGTAAGCATCTTTTAATTTCATGGCTGCAGTCACCATCTACAGTGATTTTGGAGCCCAAAAAGATAAAGTCTGACACTGTTTCCACTGTTTCCCCATCTATTTGCCATGAAGTGATGGGACCAGATGTCATGATCTTCATTTTCTGAATGTTGAGTTTTAAGCCAGCTTTTTCACTCTCCTCTCCTCTTTCTCTTTCAAGATGCTCTTTAGTTCTTCTTCACTTTCTGCCATAAGGGTGGCATCATTTACATATCTGAGGCTATTGATATTTCTCCTGGAAATCTTGATTGCAGCTTTTGCTTCATCCAGGCCAGTGTTTCTCATGATGTACTCTGCATATAAGTTAAATAAACAGGGTGACAATATACAGCCTTGATGTATTCCTTTCCCTCTTTGGAACCAGTCTGTTGTTCCATGTCCAGTTCTAACTGCTGCTTCCTGACCTGCATACAGATTTTTTCAGGAGGCAGGTAAGGTGGTCTGGTATTCCCATTTCTTTAAGAATTTTCCACAGTTTATTGTGATCCACACAGTCAAAGGCTTTGGTATAGTCAATAAAACAGAAGTAGATATTTTTCTAGAACTCTCATCCTTTTATGCTGCCTGTAATTCTTTCCAAATGACCATCTGTTTACTTACATAATATCTTATCTTGATATTCCACACAGGATTGCTTTTAATCAAGACATGTATTTCATGGTAAATAAGCTATGGCAATGGACTCAGGCTCATGGAATTCACTGTTCTTAGCATCTTTCTCACCAGCTTATGTGATAGAATTGTGGAATGGTCTTTTGAAGACTCACCTATGATGAAGACTAGGTGGCGATACTTTGTAGAGCAGAGGCAGTTTTCTTTCAGATGAGATACATAATCTGAATCAGCATCCAACGTATGGTGCTGTTTCTCTTTTATCCAGGGCTCAGAGGTCTGAGAATTAAAGTATAGAAATAGAGTGACTCTTGTCACTATTGACTCTAGTGATACACTAGCAAAATTTTTGCTTCCTGTTCCTATAGCCCTCAGTTTTGTGGAAGAGCGTTTCTAGTTCCTAACAAGAGAATTCTTCCATCAGAGGACATAAAGGTGAGACTGCCACACAACCCACTTTGGGTTCCGAGTGTCTGAATCAACAAGCAAAGAAGGGGTTATTGTTGGGGGCAATTGGTCCCTACCAGCAAAGGGAAGGGGGTTTGTTATTACACAGTGTAGATATAGAGGAATATGTCTGAATTATAGATGACAAATTAGAATCTATCTTCGTTCTCCTTTGTTCTATAATTAAGGTCAATTTAAAAAGGCACAACCCAGTTCAGGCAGGACTATTAATAGCCAGAACTTTCAGCAGTGAAGATTTGGATCACCATGCCAGAGAAAGACCATGACCAGATGAGGTTGACTGCCTCAGCAAAATAAATAAATAAAATAAAAATAAATACCAGCTGGAATTACTTTGCAAAGTGAGAGCAGTAATAGTTATGAGGATTTTCCTTCACAATATAAACTATTTTTGTATACATATTAACCAAATATCCTTGTTTTCTTCCCTCTTTTATCTACTTATTATTGAACATAGTATGTTTTAATAATAGATAAGTTTTTATCTCAAAATTTAAGTTATAGCACTTCAAAAGAGAAACTGAACATCTCCCAAGAACTTGGTATTGTTTTCTGGGGAAAGGGTTAGCATAATTTGTTTTTTTGTTTGTTTTTTTATTTTATTTTATTTTATTTATATATATATATATTTTTTTAATTTAAAAATCTTTAATTCTTACATGCATTCCCAAACATGAACCCCCCTCCCACCTCCCTCCCTATAACATAATTTTGTATGCAGGATAGTCGAATCATGTTAAGAGGAAGTCTGTCTTTGTTGTTTGCAGATTAAGTATGGATGAAGAGATGGTTCTATGTATGGCTAAGGAAATGTATTCTATGGGTGCCAGTTTGACAAAAGGAGGACACTGATGGCTTCTTGATGTGACATTTTGGCTAAGCTATAAGCGCAGGCAGCTGCGACTGGCGCACTAAGCACGGCCGAGAGGAGTTACCCCACGTCCGAGGTCAGGGGCAGTGGCCAAAGGTGCCAGGCTTTGACGGTGCAGGAATGGCCAAGAGGAGCTACTCCGAATCCGAGGTCAGGGGCGGCGGCTGGGAGGAGCCACCCCATGTCCAAGGAACGGTGGCGCAGGACGGCCTAGCAGAGCTATCCCACGTTGAAGGTCAGGAAGGGTGGCAGTTAGGAGATACCTCTCATCCAAGGTAAGGAGCAGCAGCTGCACTTTGCTGGAGCAGCCATGAAGAGATACCCCATACCCAAGGTATGAAAAACCCAAGTAGATGGTAGATGTTGCAAAAGGGCATCAGAGGGCAGACACACTGAAACCATACTCACAGAAAACTAGTCAATCTAATCACACTAGGACCGCAGCCTTCTCTAATTCAATGAAACTAAGTCATGCCCGCAGGGCAACCCAAATCGGGCGGGTCATGGTGGAGAGATCTGACAGAATGTGGTCCACTGGAGAAGGGAATGGAAAACCACTCCAGTATTCTTGCCTTGAGATCCCCATGAACAGTATGAAAAGGCAAAATGATAAGATACTGAAAGAGGAACTCCTCAGGTCAGTAGGTGCCCAATATGCTAATGGAGATCAGTGGAGAAATAACTCCAGAAAGAATGAAGGGATGGAGCCAAAGCAAAAACAATACTCACGTGTGGATGTGACTGGTGATAGAAGCAAGGTCTGATGCTCTAAAAAGCAATACTGCATAGGAACCTGGAATGTCAGGTCCATGAATCAAGGCAAATTGGAAGTAGTCAAACAAGAGATGGCAAAAGTGAATGTTGACATTCTAGGAATCAGCAAACTAAAATGGACTGGAGTGGATGAATTTAACTCAGATGACCATTATATCTACTACTGCGGGCAAGAATCCCTCAGAAGAAATGGAGTAGCCATATTGTCAAAAAAAGAGTCCGAAATGCAGTACTTGGATGCAATCTCAAAAACTACAGAATGATCTCTGTTCGTCTCTAAGGCAAACCATTCAATATCACAGTAATCCAAGTCTATGCCCCAACCAGTAAGGCTGAAAAGATGAAGTCGAATGGTTCTATGAAGACCTACAAGACCCTGTAGAACTAACACCCAAAAAAGATGTCTTTTTCATTATAGGGGACTGGAATGCAAAAGTAGGAAATCAAGAAACACCTGGATAACAGGCAAATTTGGCCTTGGAATGTGGAATGAAGCAGGGCAAAGACTAATAGAGTTTTGCCAAGAAAATGCACTAGTCATAGCAAACAGCCTCTTCCAACAACACAAGAGAAGACTCTACACATGGACATCACCAGATGGTCAACACTGAAATCAGATTGATTATATTCTTTGCAGCCAAAGATGGAGAGGCTCTATGCAGTCAACAAAAACAAGACCAGGAGCTGACTGTGGCTCAGAGTAATACCAAATTCAGACTTAAATTAAAGAAAGTAGGGAAAACCACTAGACCATTCATGTATGACCTAAATCAAATCCCTTATGACTATAGGAGTGGAAATGAGATTGTATTTAAGGGCCTACATCTGATAGATAGAGTGCCTGATGAGCTATGGAATGAGGTTTGTAACATTGTGCAGGAGACAGGGATCAAGACCACCCCCATGGAAAAGAAATGCAAAAAAGCAAAATGGCTGTCTGGGGAGGCCTTACAAATAGCTGTGAAAAGAAGAGAAGTGAAAAGGAAAGATATAAGCATCTGAATGCAGAGTCCCAGAGAATAGCAAGAAGAGATAAGAAAGCCTTCTTCAGAGATCAATGCAAAGAAATAGAGGAAAACAACAGAATGGGAAAGACTAGAGATCTCTTCAAGAAAATTAGAGATACCAAGAGAACATTTCATGCAAAGATGGGCTCGATAAAGGTTAGGTATGTACCCAACAGAAGCAGAAGATATTAAGAAGAGCTGGCAAGAATACACAGAAAAACTGTACAAAAAAGATCTTCACGACCCAGATAATCATGATGGTGTGATCACTCATCTAGAGCCAGACATCCTGGAATGTGAAGTCAAGTGGGCCTTAGAAAGCATCACTACGAACAAAGCTAGTGGAGGTGATGGAATTCCAGTTGAGCTATTTCAAATCTTGAAAGATGATGCTGTGAAAGTGCTGCACACAATATGCCAGCAAATTTGGAAAACTCAGCAGTGGCCACAGGACTGGAGAATGTCAGTTTTTATTCCAATCCCAAAGAAAGGCAATGCCAAAGATTGCTTAAACTACTGCACAATTGCACTCATCTCACATGCCAGTAAAGTAATGCTCAAAATTCTCCAAGCCAGGCTTCAGCAATACATGAACCGTGAACTTCCTGATGTTCAAACTGGTTTTAGAAAAGGCAGAGGAACCAGAGATCAAATTGCCAACATCTGCTGGATCATGGAAAAAGGAAGAGAGTTCCAGAAAAACATCTACTTCTGCTTTATTGACTATACCAAAGCCTTTGACTGTATGGATCACAATAAAATGGAAAATACTGAGAGAGATAGGAATACCAGACCACCTGACCTGCCTCTTGAGAAATCTGTATGCAGGTCAGAAGGCAACAGTTAGAACTGTACATGGAACAACAGACTGGTTCCAAATAGGATAAGGAGTAAGTCAGGGCTGTATATTGTCACCCTGCTTATTTAACTTGTATGCAGGGTACATCATGAGGAACGCTGGACTGGAAGAAGCACAAGCTGGAATCAAGATTGCCAGGAGAAATATCAAGAACCTCAGATATGCAGATGACACCACTCTTATGGCAGAAAGTGAAGAGGAACTAAAAAGCCTCTTGATGAAAGTGAAAGAGGAGAGTGAAAAAGTTGGCTTAAAGCTCAACATTCAGAAAACGAAGATCATGGCATCTGGTCTCATCACTTCATGGGACATACATGGGGAAACAGTGGAAACAGTGGCACAGTTTATCTTTTTGCGCTCCAAAATCACTGCAGATGGTGACTGCAGTCATGAAATTTAAAAATGCTTACTCCTTGGAAGAAAAGTTATGACCAACCTAGATAGTATTTTAAAGCAGAGGTATTACTTTGCCAACTAAGGTCCATCTAGTCAAGGCTATGGTTTTTCCTGTGATCATGTATGGATATGAAAGTTGGACTGTGAAGAAGGCTGAGGGTCAAAAAATTGATGCTTTTGAACTGTGATGTTGGAGAAGACTCTTGAGAGTCCCTTGGACTGC
Source organism: Capra hircus (assembly GCF_001704415.2). NCBI lineage: Eukaryota > Metazoa > Chordata > Mammalia > Artiodactyla > Bovidae > Capra > Capra hircus. Next base: position 115,081,989 of record NC_030810.1, read on the forward strand.
AAGGAGATCCAACCAGTCCATTCTGAAGAGATCAACCCTGGGATTTCTTTGGAAGGAATGATGCTAAAGCTGAAACTCCAGTACTTTGGCCACCTCATCCAAAGAGTTGACTCATTGGAAAAGACTCTGATGCTGAGAGGGATTGGGGGCAGGAGGAGAAGGGGACAACAGAGGATGAGATGGCTGGATGGCATCACTGACTCGATGGACGTGAGTTTGAGTGAACTCCGGGAGTTGGTGATGGACAGGGAGGCCTGGCGTGCTGCGATTCATGGGGTCACAAATAGTCGAACACAACTGAGTGACTGAACTGAACTGAACTGATAACCCCAGCTGTGAAATCAAACATTAATTCTGGGGTAAGATAAGTCAATTAATCAGTTGACTTTAAGTAGGGAAGATTATCCCAGATGATTCTGAAGAATCAGTTGAAAGATCTTAAAAATCTGGACTATTCAACATTTTGTAATAATCTATTAGGGTCTTTCTGGTGGCTCAGATGGTAAATAATCTGTCACAATGCAGGAGACCTAGGTTCAATCCCTGGGTTGAGAAGATCCCCTGGAGAAGGAAATGATAACCCACTCCAGCATTCTTGCCTCTAGAATTCCATGGTTAGAGGAGGCTAGTGGGCTATAGTTCATAGGATCGCAAAGAGTCAGACACGACTTAGCAACTAACAAACACACATAATAATCTATAATGAAAAAGAATATGTATATACATATTCATATATATATACATATATATATAACTGAATCACTTTGCTGTATACCTGAATCAATGTAAATTAAATACATGTCTATTAAAATTAATTAATTAAAAAGCAAGGTGGAGACTTTCCCAAAAGAGAGAAGGAATTCTCACTAAAGAGAGCAATTTGAGTTTGTGCCCATGGAGTTCTCACCTGCTTGAGCTCTTCCCTTCCTTTCAATCTGCTCTAAAGACTTTGGATTTATTATACTTAGCCAGTGTAATAATGAATTCCATATGTCAATTTGATTGACCATGGGTTTTGCAGATTAAACACCAATTCCTGGTGCTTCTGTAAAAGTGTTTCTGAATGAGATTATCATAGAAATCTGTGGACTCAGTAAAGTAGTAGTGTTCCCCAGCAAGGATGGGCAAACTGCAATTCACTGAGGGATTGGACAGAACAAACGACAGAGGAACAAGGAATTCACTCACCATATTCTTGCTTCACTGTTTGAGCTAGAACATCTCATCTCGCCTCCTCTGCCTGGAGACTGGGATTTATACCATCACCATCCCTAGTTCTCAGGCCTTTATTCAGACTGAGTTATATCCCCAAAGTTTTCCTGGGTCTCTAGCTTACAGAAAGTAGATTGTAGGACTTCTCAGCCTCCTTAATCACATAAACAATATCTTCATAATAAATCAATCTCTCTCCTCTCTCCTCCTTTCCTTATCTCTGCTTCTGTGGTTCTCTCTCCTTTATAAAAGGGTTGTTCTGGTCTCACTAAAATGAGTTCTGGAATATTTTCTTTCATTCCAGCCTCTGAAGAGTCTCTTGATGAATCAGGAATTATCCAGAACTTGAAAGTTTGCTGGAACTTTCTGTAAAATAATTTATTCCCTTAACTGGTATTGCCAGAAATTTATTTTATTACTTATTTTCCTATTATATTTTAGTAATATATATTATAATATCATATATAATATTATATATACTATAATAATATTATATATTATATTATATTTTAGTAATATATATATGATTACTTTTTTCCTGTTTATATTTTTTCTATTTCACTGATTTCTGCATTTTATCCTGTCCTCTGTTCTGTGGTTTTCTTAATACCTTATATCAAAAACTTAGCACATTCATTTTTTTATCTTTGTTCCTTCCTAATAAGCATTGAAATTTATAAATTTAAATTGAAGTGCCACTTTTATTTCATCCTACACTTATATACAACAAAATTTACTAATATTTAGTTTTGTAATTTTATATCTAATATGATTTCATCTGTTACCACGAGTTAACTAGGAATATTTTGTAATATCCCCAAATTAGAGTTTTCACCTGTCTTTTTTGTTACTAATTTCAGACTTAATTTCACTATTTTCAGAGAAGGTGATTTCTTTTATATTTGTCAAATTTTGCTTTATGGCCTAATATCTTGTTACTTATTGTACACATTTTATAAACTTTGAGAATAATGTGGTTTCTTTTGCATTGATACAGAGGCCCATTAAATTAGATTTGTGAATGTCATTATTTAAACTTTCACTACTTTTGGTAGCTTTTGTCTAATTTATATCATTGCTACTAAGACAAGTATATCAAAAGCTTCAACTCTAGTAAATTATTCAACTTCTCCCTATAGATTTTTCTCAATTTTTTGAGAGAATATTGAGCTTATTTTATTAAATTATACGGCTTAGAATGTTACATTTTCTAAGTGAACTGAACCTCTTTCTATCATTATGTAGTGACTATGCTTATCCTTAATAGTGTTCAGTTCAGTCACTCAGTCATGTCTGACTCTTTGCGACCACATGGAATGCAGCACACCAGGCTTCCCTGTCCATAACCAACTTCCAGAGTTTGCTCAAACTCATGTCCATTGAGTCAGTGATGCTATCCAACCATCTCATCCTCTGTCATCCCCTTATCCTCTTGCCTTCAACCTTTCCCAGGATCAGGGTCTTTTCCAGTGAGACAGTTCATCACATCAGGTGACTAAAGTACTGGAGTTTCAGCCTCAGCCTCAGTCCTTCCAGTAAATAGTCAGGACTGATTTCCTTTAGGATGGACGGGTTGGATCTCCTCGCAGTCCAAGGGACTTTCAAGAGTCTTCTCCAACACCACAGTTCAAAAGCATCAATTCTTCAGCACTCAGCTTTCTTTATACTCCAACTCTCACATCCATACATGACCACTGGAAAAACCATAGCCTTGACTAGACAGACTTTTGTTGGCAAAGTAATGTCTCTGCTTTTAAATATGCTGTCTACGTTTGTCATAGTTTTTCTTTCAAGGAGCAAGACAGGCTTCAAGAATATGTGAACCTAGAAATTCCAGATATTCAAGCTGGATTTAGGAAAGGTAGAGGAACCAGAGAACAAATTGACAACATCAGCTGGATCATCAAAAATGCAAGAGAGTTCCAGAAAAACATCTAGTTTTGCTTTATTGACTACACCAAAGCCTTTGAATGTGTGGATCAAAAAAAGCTGTGGAAAATTCTTAAAGAAATGGGACTACCAGACCACCTAACCTGCCTCCTGAGAAATTTATATGCAGGTCAAGTAGCAACAGTTAGAACTGGACTTGGAAGAGCAGACTGGTTCCAAAGAGGGAAAGAAATATGTCAAGGCTGTATATTGTCACCCTGTTTATTTAACTTGTATGCAGAGTACATCATGCTAAATGCTCGGCTGGATGAAACACAAACTGGAATCAAGATTGCTGGGAGAAATATTAATAACCTCAGATATGCAGATGATACCACCCTTATGGCAGAAAATGAAGAGGAACTGAAAAGCCTCTTTATGAAAGTGAAAGAGGAGAGTGAAAAAGTTGGCTTAAAGCTCAAAATTCAGAAAACGAATATCATGGCATCTGGTTTCATCACGTCATGGCAAATAGATTGTGAAACAATGGAAATAGTGACAGATTTCATTTTGGGGGCTCCAAAATCACTGCAGATACTAATTGCAGCCATTATATTAAAAGATGCTTCCTTCTTGGAAGAAAAGCTATTACCAACCTAGACAGCATATTAAAAGCAGTCATTACTTTACCAACAAATGTCCACCTAGTCAAGGCTATGGTTTTTCCAGTAGTCATGTATGGATGTGAGCGTTGGACTATAGAGAAAGCTGCACACCAAACAATTGATGGTTTTGAACTGTGGTGTTGGAGAAGACTCTTGAGAGTCCCTTGGACTGCAAGGAGATCCAACCAGTCCATCCTAAAGACAATCAGTCCTGAGTGTTCATTGGAAGGATTGATGCTGAAGCTGAAACCCCAGTACTTTGGCCACCTGATGTGAAGAACCCACTCATTAGAAAAGACCCTGATGCTGGAAAAGATTGAAAGTGGGAGGAGAAGGGGACAATAGAGGATGAGATGGTTGGGTGGCATCACTGATGCATTGGACGTGAATTTTCAATAAGCTCTGAGGGTTGGTGATGGATAGGGAGGCCTGGAATGCTGCAGTCCATGGGATGGCATATACAACTGAGCAACTGAAGTGAACTGAGCAAGCGTCTTTTAAGCTCATGGCTGCAGTCACTATCTGCAGTTATTTTGGAGCCCCCCAAAACAAAGTCTCTCACTGTTACCATTGTTTCCCCATCTATTTGCCATGAAGTAATGGGATTACATGCCATGATCTTAGTTTCTTTAATGTTACATTTTAAGCCAACTTTTTCACTCTCCTCTCACTTTCGTCAAGAGGCTCTTTAGTTCTTCTTCACTTTCTGCCGTAAGTGTGGTGTCATCTACGTATCTGAGGTTATTGATATTTCTCCCAAGAATCTTGATTCCAGTTTGTGCTTCATCCAGCCCAGCATTTTGCATGAAGTACTCTGCATGTCAATTAAATAGGCAGGGTGACAATATACTGCCTTGATGTATCCCTTTCCCAGTTTGGAACCAGTCTGCTGTTCCATGTCCAGTTCTAACTGTTGCTTCTTGACCTGCATACAGATTTCTCAGAAGGCAGGTCAGGTGGTTTGGCATTCCCATATCTTTAAGTATTTTCCACATTTTATTGTGATCCACACAGTCAAAGGCTTTGGCGTAGTCAATGAAACAGAAGTAGAAGTTTTTCTGGAATTCTCTTGCTTTTTCGATGCTCCAACGGATGTTGGCAACTTGTTCTCTGGTTCCTCTGCCTTTTCTAAATTAAGAGTCTTAATAGTGTTGCTTGTCTTATTTTTGTCTTTTGATGTATACTTTTTGACTTCCCTGGTGGCTCAGACGGTAAAGCGTCTGCCTGCAATGTGGGAGACCCAGGTTTGATCCCAGGGTCAGGAAGATCCCCTGCAGAAGGAAATGTCAACCCCTTCCAGTACTCTTGCCTGGAAAATTTCATGGACAGAGGAGCCTTGTAGGCTACAGTCCATGGGGTTGCAAAGAGTCAGACACGACTGGATGACTTCACTCACTTCAGATTATTTTACAGTTCAACTGGCATATTCAACATTCCATTCTTTGTTTGTTTGTTTTTTTAATAAATTCATCTATTTTAATCAGAGGCTAATTACTTTACAATATTGTAGTGTTTTTTCCATATATTTGACCTCATTATTTTTTCATCCTCAGGCTTTAAATATGTATCTAGTGAAAAGAACATATATAGACTTTTTCTTAAGTGGATTTTTGACCCTATCTTTAACAAAACAATTCTATTATATTAATATTATATTAATATATATTAATGTTAATATTATGGCTATTAAGCTATTTTGTTCTTTTTATAATTATTTTATTGTATTTTTCTATTCACCACACTTGCTTGATTTTTTTCTCTTTTTGCTTGTTTTGAACTGAGCTTTGAAAGGACTATCTAAAAAAATCTAGAGTTCTGAGCAACACAACCTAATGCCCTTTTTTAAATGCATTACTGAATTAGCAATAAAGTAGATAAAAATATTTCTACATAAAGCTAAATAGACAAAAAACAGTCAATCTAAAGAAGAAAGCAGAGAACCAAGCCTGGTTTTATAGTGAAGAAATTTATCAAATTGGGTGACTTTAGATTTCCAGTTTCCAGCCCCATCTGAGTATCTATTCAAGTGAGGAGACTAAAAAGAATTTCAACCTCCACATCATATAAAATTAAGATTCCATTGTTTGCTTCTCTGTATAAAAGTAAACAAGAAACAAACCTACCACAAGAGTTTAGAAAATTATCCAGCTGATACTTTCACATAAAGAAAAGGTAAGAAAATTTTTACATCCTTTGATATTTTTTCTACACTTTTATAGTCTATTTTACTCAACCGATTAGAATCCTTGCTTAGAACATGTACTAATATTAACAATTATATTTTTATTTCTAAAAATGATTATACTTAAATGTGTTTTAAGGTCTCCTGTTTTACGCTTTTCTTAATTTCTTCTTTATTTCTTTAGGCACTTCATACATATATTAAATAATAAGTGCCTGATAATCACAATATCTTAATATTTTAGAGGGTATACATCTATTGTTCATTTTTTTTTTTTACTGTTACTTATGATATCTCATTTTTTCTTTGTTAGAGAAATTTTCTATGTACTCACATGTCCCTGAATACAATCTGGAAGAATTCTAAGGGGGTAAGCTGGATATAGTTTCTTACAGAGAGGAATTGCGTTTCCTTTTCCTGGCAGTACAAAGCTCAATAATCTGGAAACAAGCTTAGTGTCAAGTTCAATTCCTTCATCTTGAGGTGGGTTAAGACTTAGTTTCCCTATTTCAATGATTGCAGGGCAATCCTAGATTTTGTTCTTGTTCACCTTTCATGACTACTTTCTGTAGTTTCAGCTACTGTGCTTCAAAACTGTGGTTATTTGGCCCCTAGGAATTCCCTTTATTTATGCTAGAGTTGATAGGTGTGTCAAAAATTAGTTTTGTTGTTGTATATTTAGAGTATAGCTGTGGATGTAGTTGGAAGGCCCTTCTGTGCATCATAGCAAAATATCTGTATTCTTTTTTTTTGGGCCCCTCATCAGAAATGGTAATCTTTCATTTTTCAAACAGCAAGAGTCTGAAGACTAATGCAATGTGGCTACAATAAGCTCGGTTCTTACCATGGTTTCCCCAGACATCTCTGGACACCCGTGAGGAAAGCTTTCATGTTACACAGGCCTAGCTACTTTTCATGCATAACCTTGTAGGACAGACTGGCAATGACCCTCCCTGTTCAGCTCCCACAATCACTGCTTCCCACTGTGTAATGAGTTGCTGCTGCTCTTCTTATTCCATTTTGCCCTGTGAGAATACATCTCTGCTCCTTAATTCACCAAAGCACTACCAAGGCCAGGCTTTTTAACATTTATCAAAACTTGACCAATAGCCTGGGACAACAAAGAAGAATGAGAGTTCTTGGGGAAAAGAAAATGAAACAAAACAAAACAATCTTGATCTCCAATCTGACTGTCTGTATATACAGTCTCCTTCAAGGAAGTTCATTTCTGATACCCAACAGAAGGGAAAAGTCTCAGTTTCCTTCTTATTCAAGTCTAAGGCCAGGCTCTTCATCAGTATATTTTCAGGGATGCTATCCATAGTGATAAACAACCTCTTGATGAAGGTGAAAGAGGAAGGTGAAAAATCTGGCTTAAAACTCAACATTCAAAAAACTAAGATCATGGCATCTGGTCCCATCACTTCATGGCAAATAGAAGTGGAAAAAGTGAGAACAGTGATAGATTTTCTTGGGCTCTAAAATCACTGCTGATGATGACTCCAACCATGAAATTAAAAGATGCTTGCTTATTGAAAGGAAAGCTATGAGAAAACTAGGCAGCATATTAAAAATCAGAGACATTACTTTTCCAACAAAGGTTCATCTAGTCAAAGCTATGATTTTTCCAGTAGTCATGAATAGATGTGAGAGTTGGACCATAAAAAGGCTGAGCACTGAAGGACTGATGCTTTTGAATTGTGGAGTTAGGAAAGACTTTTTAGAGTCTCTTGGACTGCAAGGAGGTCCAACCAGTCAATCCTAACGGAAATCAGTCCTAAATATTCATTGGAAGAACTGATGTTGAAGCTGAACCTCCAATACTTTGGCCACCTGATATGAAGAACTGATTCATTAAAAAAGGCACTGATGCTAGGGAAGATTGAAGGCAGGAGATGAAGGGGATGTGCTGCAGTCCATGGTGTTGCAATGAGTGGGACACAACTGAGCAACTGAACAACAACAATCCATAGTGAAGATAACTGTTCATGTTTCCATGAGAATGCTCTAGGTTTTCATAGCATAAATCCTTGTCATTCTGGAAGAGGAGCACAGATTCATCTTTGCACATTAAAAATGTTAAGTGATTTTTCTTTAAAATGCAACAGGATAATTTACCTTAAAAAAGAAGTCAAATATCTTCTCTATAGAAATGGAAGAATTGCCACCAGCTTTGGAAAATAATTTCATCTTTTTTAGCCATGATGTTTTAAAAATTATATCGAGTTCCATTCCTAACTAAACCATCCCATTTTCGTGCTACCACATTGGTCCTTCCCAAACAAAACTGTTTGCAAGCTCTTCAAAGGCAAGAATCTTGTCTTATTATTTTTATTTTTATTCCTGGGTCATGTTCAATAACATTACTAAGTAAAGTCGCTCAGTCGTGTCCGACTCTTTGCGACCACATGATGTGTAGCCTACCAGGCTCCTCCCTCCATGGTATTCTCTAGGCAAGAGTACTGGAGTGGGTTACCATTTCCTTCTCCAGGGGATCTTCCTAACCCAGGGATCGAACCAGGGTCTCCCACATTGCAGGCAGATGCTTTAACCTCTGAGCCACCAGGGTGCATCAATCAGTGAATGACCATATAAATGCATTTTCCATTAAATATATGGAGAAGTTCAGTAGGAGAAACTGTATGTCATTTTTACAAAATGTCTTGCAAAAGGAGAAACAAAAAGGAGAGAAAGAGGGAGGAGAGAGAGAATGTGTGTTTATTTTCCTGATCGGAACAACAGGTTTGAATATTGATGAAGTGGAACCAAAAATCGGCTGTGTGCACTGAACTGGAGTGAGACAGAAAAATACAGCAGACTTGTGACCAAATAGGAAATGCCCTAGTCTGTTGACACAGCACATATTCTGAGTCCAACGAGTAAGCAGGAGAAACTGACATGAATGAATGTGGTTAAACGCAAATGAAACAGCCATCAAAGAAGTGTCTCTTCCTGCTTGGTGGCTGCCGGCTTTCAGAGGCGTCCAGCAACAAGGGATAGGAGAATCTGCATAAAATATTCTGAGCAGAGCATAGGTAGCTGGTTCCAGACTAGATAAACAATTTAGCAAACACCCAGGAAGAATGTCTGTAACCTTCATAAAACTGAAAGGACAGGCGAGAAATTAGATGGACGACACTGTCATGGAAATTACAGTCTCAGCGATTTGGAGACATTTCATTCTGCAGAGGAGCTGGCACACTGGAGGAGGGATAAACAGGAAGTTTGAAATCTGTCTGAAATGGCATGGCATATTTTTCTTGGGGTATGGTATTAAATGAGACTAAAAGTCTCTTCAGAAAATAATATCGCTTAAAGTTCAGCTCATCTTTTGAGCAACTTAAACGATTGACTGGAGTTATTTAAGCAATTGCTACACGCCGGTTCCTAAAAATCATGAGACTAAACAGAGTCCTGGGAAAGGAACCGCTCTGAAGAGAAGGAACATCAGTCTATCAATAAACAGAAAAATAAAAAAAAAATCATGAGAAAGTCCATTTGTATGTGCAGATCTCTTGGACTTAGAGCACTATTCTAGACACTCTGAAAGGAAGACAATGGAGCAGGTTACCCATACCTTTGAAGTGTTTAGTTAAGGAGACAGGGTAACACATGGATATACCTGAGTTATTAACGCAGACAGATTCTCACCAGCTGAATACACAGAGTTCAAGAGTGATCAGAATACAGATATTACTTGTGGAAGCCTCTTTTAAAAAGGTGAGTTTTACACTATAATTTAAAGGATATATTTGAAAGATACATTAACTGATATTCAAATCTTGAGTATAAATTATATATATATATATATATGCTTTTTTAAGCTTTCTCCTCAGAGGCAACATTTTTCAACATAGAATCACATATTTTGGCCATAGAAATTAGTTGTAGTATTTCCAGAAGTTAATTAGGTAGTCAATGAAAGAATAAAAAAAAACTAAATTGAGGTTTTAGAAACTATTTTTTATTGCTTTTATTTTATTATTTAGAAACTATTGTTTCCTTCTTGGACTTCTAAAGCACATTGATTTACTAAAGGTTTTAAGAAATCTGCCTGTGAAAAAAACTAATTTATTTAACCCAGCAATTTGGGCTATTTGACAGAATGCTTTTTAGGTATTTTTGGAAAGCCTATCAAAATGTAAGAAAAGCAGTAAACAATTTTGGAATGGATGAAGTAGCTCAGCTTCTCACCTTATGAGATAAAGAAATGGAGCTAAGTCTCTTGCCCCTGGTTAGCAGCCCACTAATGCCTAAAGTTTAGCAAGTTGTTTTCTAGACTGTCAGCTCTGCTCTCTTCTGCTTTTAATTGTAGTGAAATTAAATTGTATTGACTTTAGTCTTTTTTTGTTAAAACTAATAACTTTAAGCCTGATAATGAAATTTGGATAAGATGTAAAAATCTAAAGGAAAAAATTTGGCTCAATGTTATCATACATTTTCAAAATGGACTTGCTAGAAAATAGTGGCTCCTAATTTATCTTTCTATACCCAGAGGTCTTCAAGCAGGATAATGATTTGTTGGAAGGGTTAGAAGAGACCTAGCTAAATCAACTAGGTACGCACAAACTCAAAAGGGCTATTTTTGCTCTAAGTGTTTGTTATTCTAGTAATGCCTTGATATGGCTATGCTAACTACAATAGAACCCAGGCAGTGAAGAATCCAAGGTCCAAAACTATCAACCCAGGACTTCCCTGGTGGTCCAGTGGTTAAGAATCTGCCTTCCAATGCAGGGGATGTCAGTTTCATCTCTGGGCAGGGTACTAAGATTTCACATGCTCTGGGCAACTAAGCCCTGCAACTACTAAGTCCATGTGCTCTGGAGCCCATGTGCTGCAACTAGAGAAGCCTCAATGCTGAAACAAAGAATTGGCATGCCACAGTTGAGACTGGACATAGCTAAATAAATTAACAATTATTTTTTTAAAAAATTACCAACCCACTTGACCAGACAAGTGCCAGGGAGAAAGACTTAGTTGCTCAAGTTTGAAGAAGATACAGCCTCCAAGCAGGGTACCATGTTCACAAAACCTGGCAGAAGACTGTAGGTATTCATTCAGGCATATAGTTACATGAGGAGTGGGCTGATGAAGCCACAGAGTCAAGCAGCAAGCAAATACTTAGCATCTGGAAACATTTGAGCAGGTGAAAGAATTACCAACAAAGGGATGAGAGTCACCGGCTGTGACTCTATTCATAACATTACCAAGTGCAATCCCTATAACAGGCAGCTGGGATATTCAGTAATTGTGTTTATATTTCTGGTTCTAGAATTGAGCTGTCTGGAGAGAAAAGGCTGAGAAAGGTGGAATGGGCTTGGGACAATCAGGTATTCATTTAGGAATAGGCCACGGGATTCTTATCAAATTTAAGAATATAGCAGGAGCTCAGTCACCACAACTGGACTGTGAAATATACATCAGGATAACAAGAAGAGTGACACAGAACTGAGCCCCTGTATTTGTCTACTCCAAGAAGTGTTTCTAAGACCAGAGTGGGACCGAGCCTAATGGTAGAAGTCAAAAAATGTCCTCAGCTGTGGGAAGAGGAAACAAACAGAAGCCAAGCTCAACAGCTACTTCCATCTCCAAAATGTATCTCATCAAATAGAAAACATATAGGAAGCAAACCCTTAATTACTTTAGTGTCTTCCTGCCAACAATTTATGAGCAGACACAGAAAGCCTAGAGAGTACGTCATGTTCAAGCCTATGTGTTATGTTAAACTGAGAGCTGATATTCTTTATTTTGGTAGCGTGAAGGGAAAATATGCAGAAAAGGATGAGAAGTTAGCCAAAAGAAGTTAAGGAATATTTCTGTGACCCATCATTACAGTATTGCTTTATTCTGGGAGAGACAATATTGCTTTACTTTTTAAAACTTCAGGAACCAGAGAAACCTAGGAAATATTACTATAATTAAAAGAGAAGATACTGTGATGGTTAAGAACATGAATTCTGAAGTCAGTCCACCTATTTTACGTACTGGTCTCATTATTTACCAGCTTATGGCTTCAAGCAAATTACTTAACCTTTTTGTAATTTCAACTTCTCATAAAAAAAAAAAAACTTGAAGATAACAAAAGCAAGTATTAATAAAGTTGTATGACATATATGTTTATATGTATGTTTCTATATATCCAACAAACTAAAATTCACAATGTTTGGCAACACTACACAAACTCTTCAAGAAAATTGAAGAGAATATGTCCTCAAGCCACTTTATAAGGTCAGCATTACTCTGATACTGAAACAAGACAAAAGTAGTACAAGATGCAAAACCACTACAATGTTGTGAAGTAATTAGCCTCCAATTAAAATAATTAAATTAAAATTTTAAAAAGATACAAAAATAGCCCAATATCCCAATAGAAATTTTTAACAAAATTTTACCAAATTAAACCCAACAGTATAGAGAAAATACCACATAACCAGGTGGGGTCTATCGTGGGAATGCAAAGGACTACTCAAAAATCAAATAATGTATTTCATCATATTCACACTCTTAAAAGAATAATGTAATTGTCATCTCAATAAACACATAAAAAATATTTGACTAAATCTATCATCTACTGTTGTGTTGGAGAAGACTCTTGAGAGTCCCTTGGACTGCAAGGAGATACAACCAGTCCATCCTAAAGGAGATCAGTCCTGGGTGTTCCTTGGTAGGGCTGATGCTGAAGCTGAAACTCCAATACTTTGGCCACCTCATCCAAAGAGTTGACTCATTGGAAAAGACCCTGATGCTGGGAGGGATTGGGGGCAGGAGGAGAAGGGGACAACAGAGGATGAGCTGGCTGGATGGCATCACTGACTCGATGGACATGAATTTGAGTGAACTCCGGGAGTTGGTGATGGACAGGGAGGCCTGGCATGCTGCGATTCATGGGGTCACAAAGAGTCAGACACTACTGAGTGACTGAACTGACCTGATCATCTACTGATAAAATCTCTCGTCAAACTAGGGAGAAAAGTGAACTCTTTCAACCTGATGATAGACATTTATAAAAATCCTGCAGCTACCATCATACTTAATGGTGAAATCCAAAATTTTCTCAATAAAATCAGGCCAGGGACTTCCCTAGTGGCCCAGTGGTTAAGACTCCATGTTCCCAATGCAGGATGCATGAGTTTGATCCCTCATGAAAAAAACCAGACCAAAGATAAGGATTCCTATCTCACAATGTCTATGCAACATATAGGTTCTATACAGTGTGTGTGTTAGTCGCTTAGTTGTGTCTGACTCTTTGCAACCCCATGGACTGTAGATTGCCAGTCTCCTCTGTCCATGGAATTCTCCAGGCAAGAAGACCAGAGTGTGTAGCCATTCCCTTTTCCAGAGGATCTTTCCAACCCAGATCTCCCACATTTCGGGCAGATTCTTTACTATCTGAGCTACGAGGGAAGCCCCTACTCAGTACAATAAGGAAGGAAAATAAATAAGTGCATCAATATCAGGATGAAAGAAATCTTTATTCTCAGGCATTATGATTATTCACATAGAAAACTAGGGAATCAGCAAAAATCTAATAGAACTAGTAAGTAAGATAGGCAAATTCTAGTCTCAAGTTCAACATACAAAAATAAATGGTAAATAGTAGCAATGAATAATCCGAAAAAACCCTAAAAACTAATAAAAATGAATATATAACTAATAAAACTAATAAATGAATATTTTATTAGTTTTTTTTTTATTATTCATTGCTACTATTTACCATTACCATTTATTTTTGTATGTTGAAAAGTGTTTGAAGACAAGTTTTAATCCAGGAGAAATTATTTGCAAAGACTGCTGCTACTGCTGCTGCTAAGTTGATTCAGTTGTGTCCAACTCTTTGAGACCCCATATACGGCAGCTCACCAGGCTCTGCTATCCCTGGGATTCTCCAAGCAAGAACACTGGAATGGGTTGCCATTTCCTTCTCCAATGCATAAAAGTGAAAATTGAAAATGAAAGACTACACATGATAAAAAGATATAAAGATAACATAAAAAGTACTCTCAAACTCAGCAATAAGAAAAACTTGAAAACTAGTAAAATGGATGAGAAGGTTGAAAGATACTTTCAAAAAAAAAAAAAACACATGAATAGCAGCTAATGCCCATAAATAGGCCCCCATAAACATAGTCACTTCATGGCATCACTTCATGGCAAATAGATGGGGAAACAGTGGAAACAGTGAGAGACTTTATTTTGGGGGCTTCAAAATCACTGCAGATGGTGGCTGCAGCCATGAAATTAAGAGAAGCTTACTCCTTAGAAGAAAAGTCATGACCAACCGAAACAGCATATTAAAAAACAGAGACATTACTTTGCCAACAAAGGTCCATCTAGTTAAAGCTGTGGTTTTTACAGTAGTCATGTATGTATGTAAGAGTTGGACTATAAAAAAAAGCTGAGCGCTGAAGAATTGATGCTTTTGAACTGTGGTGTTGGAGAAGACTCTTGAGAGTCCCTTAGACAGCAAGATCCAACCAGTCCATCCTAAAGGAAATCAGTCCTAAATATTCAGGAAGTACTGATGCTGAAGCTGAAACTCCAATACTTTGGCCACCTGATGTGAAGAACTGACTCATTTGAAAACACCCTGATGCTGGGAAAGATTGAGGGCAGGATGAGAAGGAGATGACAGAGGATGAAATGGTTGGATATCATCACCGACTCAATGAAAATGAGTTCATGAAAACTCTGGGAGTTGGTGATGGACAGGAAGCCGTGGCGTGCTGCAGTCCGTGGGGTTGCAAAGAGTTGGACACAACTGAGTGACTGAACTGAAACATAGTCAACTGATTTTTGGCAAAGGAACAAAGGAAATGCAAAGGAACAGTCTTTTCAAAAAATGGTCCTATAACAATTGGACATCCATCCAAATGCAGGAGGAAAAAAAAAAAAAAAAACCTTTACAAAATTAACTCTAAATGAATTGTTGGCTTAAATGTAAAATACAAGTTTTAAATGTCCTAGAAAGCAAATAAGAAAAAACCTAGATGATGTTGGGTAGGATGATGACTTTTTATATAAAACATGAACAAGATAAATGAAACAAAGGATAAACTCTACTTTATTAAAAAAAAGAAGAAGAAGAAGAAGAACTTTGCCCTGTAAAAGACAATATCAAAAGAATGAAAGCCAAGCCACGGACCAGAAGAAAACATTTGAAAAAGACACATTTGATAAAGGATTGCTCTCCAAAACATGCAAAAATTTCTGAAAGCTCAAAAATAAGAAAATAATCTGATTTAAAAATGGGCCAAAGATCATAACAGACACTTCATGAGAGATAAACAGATAACAAATAAGCATATGAAAATATGCTCCACATCATACGACATAAGGAAAATGCAAATTAAAACAATAATGCTATTACACACCAGTTAGAATGGCCAAAACTCAGAATGCTGACAGCGTCAAATGGCAATATTTTTGAACTACACGATTGTTCATTCATTGTTAGTGGGAATGCAAAATGCTACAGCAACTTTGGAGGGTAGAATGGCAGTTTCTTAGCATACAATCAAGCAATCATATTCCGTGGCATTTACCAAAGGAGGTGAAAACTTATGACCACATAAAAACTTACACATGAGTGTCTATAGCAGTTTTACTCATAACTGCCAAAATCTAGAATTTGGCAACTCACCAAGTTTCATTCAACTTTATAGGTGAATGAAAAACTAAAGTGTGGTACATTGAGACAACAGAATATTATTTAGCAAAAGCAAAACTATCAATAATGAAAAGCTAAGGATGGAAAAACTTTAAATGCATAATACTAAGTGAAAGAAGCCTGTCTGAAAAGACTATATACTACATGATTCCAATTATATGACATTCTGGAAAAGGAAGAACTATGGAAACAGAAAAATCGTCCATAGTTGCAAGGGATTGGGGATGAGGAGGAAAGGATGAGTTAGGTAGAGTGCAGAGGATTTTTACAGCAATAAAAATGCTCTTTATGATACCATCCATGATGGATACATGTCCTTACACATTTGTCTAAACACACAGAATGCACAACACAAGGAATGAACTATGCAAACTATGGATCTAGAGTGATAATGATAGATAATGATGATTATGTAGATTCATCAGTTGTAAAAAGTGGACCACTGTGGTGGGGGATGTGAATAATGAGGTAAGCTATGCATGATTCATGGCAGAGAATATTTGGAAAATATCTATCTTTCCCTTCAATTTTGCTGTAAATGTAAAATTGCTCTAAAAAATAAAATTTGTTAAAATTAAAATTTGAACTAAAAATACTTGTCAATATTAGTGCTGACAAGGAAGTAGAAGGAATGGAACTCCCATGCACTGCTGATGGGAATCTAAAATTACACAGCCACAACTTTGGGACACAGTTGGCTGTTTAAAAAAAAAAAAAAAAAAAAAACCTTATAGATAAGCAAGTATCTACCACATGATTTAACCATTCCACTGTTGGGTATTTGCCAGAGAGAAAATAAAGCACAGGCCCATAAAGATTTCACACTGTGTTTGTAGCAATGCTTAGTTTTAAAAGCCTGAAACTAGAAAAAATATAAATGTATCAACAGGTAAATTAATAATTGTTGCATAGCCAAACAATAGAATGTGACCCAGCAATAAAAAAGAAACAAACTATTGGTACCTGCAGCAGTATATATGAACTCAAAATAGACACAAGGGGTGAAAACAGCCAAAAAAAAAAAAAAACAAAAGAGAGAGAGAATATAGTGTATGATTCCCTCCATATAAAATTCTGTAAAGCATGAGATAATCTATAGTGACAAAGCAGATCAGTGGTTACTTGAGGAAGGGAAGAGTTTAAGAATGGATGGGAGGAAGAGACCTATAAGAGGCAGGAGGAATGTTTTGGGAGTATTGGATATGTTCTTTCATAAAATTGTCATCACAGTATATCACACAGTCATCACACATATAATTGTGACCAAATATTAGAGTTTCAGCTTCAACATCAGCCCTTCTAATGAATATTCAGGACTGATTTCCTTTAGGATTGACTACTTTGACCTCCCTGCTGCCCAGAGGGTCTCAAGAGTCTTCTCAGCACCAGTGTTCAAAAGCATCAATTCTTCAGTTCTCAGTCTTCTTTATGGTCCAACTTTCCATTTCATTCATGGAGTGGATACATGAATGAATGAGTGTTCAGATAATAAATTAATATGCCAAAGGATATACCAGGGTTTAAAAATATAATTTATTCATAAAATTAAAAGAATCTAATTCATTCATTTACCTTCATGTGTAAAGTCACTTAGAATCTACATACTCTCAAAAAGTTTTAATAATGCACTGCTTTATTTCATCATTTTTAAACCCGAACACATATGTGAGAATAATTTTTTAAAAATTACGTGAAAACATCAGCTGGAGAGCTCTTCAATTTCCTGATATTTTTACAAGTTTCTTTGGATCATAGAAAACAAAGTGAAGATCAAACAACCCTGTTTCTGGCCTTGAGAACATATTATAAGTGCCAATCATGTTCTCAGTAGAGAGGATAAATTTCACATAGCTGAATTTCCAAAATGATACTATTGCATTTTAACTATTAGCAACAAGTGTATCAATAAAAGTACAACAAAAATGAATTACTCCAACCCCAAATGCTTTCAGTTCACTTCAGCTGAATCACTCCGTCATGTCTGACTCTTTCTAACCCAATGGACTGCAAAACACCAGGCTTCCCTGTCAATCACCAACTCCTGGAGCTGGCTCAAACACATGTCCATTGAGTCGGTAATGCCATCCAACCATCTCATCCTCTGTCATCCCCTTCTCCTCCTGCCCTCAATCTTTCCTAGCATCAAGGTCTTGTCCAGTGAGTCAGTTCTTCGCAGCAGGTGGCCAAAGTATTGTAGCTTCAACTTCAGCATCAGGCCTTCCAATGAATATTCAAGACTGACTCCTTTTAGGATTGACTGGTTTGATCTCCCTGCAGTCCAAGGGACTCTCAAGAGTCTTTTCCAACACCACAGTTCAAAAGAATCAATTTTTCAGTGCTCAGCTTCTTTTACGGTCCAACTCTCACATTCATACATGACTAGTGGAAAAACCATAGCTTTGACTAGATGGACCTTTGTTGGTAAAGTAATGTCTCTGATTTTTAATATGGTGTCTAGGTTTGATATAGGTTTTCTTCCATGGAGTAAGCAACTTTTAATTTCATGGCTGCAGTCACCATCTGCAGTGATTTTGGAGCCCAAGAAAATAAAGTCTCTCACTGTTTCCATTGTTTCCCCATCTCTTTGCCATGAAGTGGTGGGACCAGATTCCATGATCTTAGCTTTTTTCAGTGTTGAGTTTTAAGCCACCTTTTTCACTCTCCTCTTTCACTTTCATCAAGACGCTCTTTAGTTCCTCTTCCTTTCTGCTATAAGGGTGGTGTCATCTGCAA
This sequence comes from Capra hircus, assembly GCF_001704415.2. Lineage (NCBI taxonomy): Eukaryota > Metazoa > Chordata > Mammalia > Artiodactyla > Bovidae > Capra > Capra hircus. The sequence continues at coordinate 115,100,317 of NC_030810.1, forward strand.
ATCTGAGTTTATTGATATTTCTCCTGGGAATCTTGATTTCAGCTTTTGATTCATCCAGTCTGGCATTTTGCACTATGCATTCTTCATTTAAGGTAAATTAGCAGGGTGACAATATACAGCCTTGTTGTACTCTTTTCCAATTTGGATCAGTCCATTCTTCCACGTCTGGTTCTAACTGCGCTTCTTGATATACATATAGATTTCTCGCAAGGCAGGTAATGTGATCTGGTAATCCCATCTCTTGAAGAATTTTCCAGTTTGTTGTGATCTGCACAGTCAAAGGCTTTAGAATAGTCAATAAAGCAGAAGTAGATGCTTTTCTGGAATTCTTGCTTTTTTGATGATTCAATGGATGTTGACAATTTGATCTGGTTCCTCTACCTTTTCTAAATCCAGCTTCAATATCTGGAAGTTCTCCATTCATGTACCATTGATCCTTAGGTTGGAGAATTTTGAGCATTACTTTACTAACGTGTGTGATGTGTGCAATTGTGCAGTAGTTTGAACATTCTTTAACGTTGTCCTTCTTTGGGATTGAAATAAAAACTGAACTTTTCCAGTCCTGTGCCAATGCTGAATTTTGCTGGCATATTGAGTGCAGCACTTTCACAGTATCATCATTCAGGATTTGAAATGGCTCAACTGGAATTCCATCACCTCCACTAGCTTTGTTCATAGTGATGCTTCCTAAAGCCCACTTGTCTTCACATTCCAAGATGTCTGGCTCTAGGTGAGTGATCACACCATTGTGGCTATCTCAGTCACTAAGATCTTTTTTTAATATTTCTTCCGTGTATTGTCATTTCTTCTTAATATCTTCTGCTTCTCTTAAGTCCATACTATTTCTATCCTTTATTGTGCCCACCTTTGCATGACATATTCCTTTGACATCTCTAATTTTCTTGAAGAGATATCTAGTTTTTCCTATTCTATCATTTTCCTTTATTCCTTTTCATTGATCACTGAGGAAGGCTTTCTTATCTCTCCTTGCTATTCTTTAGAGCTCTGCATTCAGATGGCTATATATTTCCTTTTCTCCTTTGCCTTTTGCAAATGCTCTGGACTAAAATAAAACTAATTTAAAAATCCATATGGATTTAAGCTTTCTCATTTACCAGAATGCTGTTTTTAAAAACCTGCTTTTGAAGAAAGATTTTACATGAACATTTCCTGTAAGCTGCAGCTTTCTTCTTGCCTTGTCTTGTATTTTTGTGCATCCACTCAGCAGTGAAAATGATTAAATCTCCAGGTATCACTCCGTCTGAAGGAAATGAAATCAGTGAAATAGAACATGTTCCGAGAATCATTTGTCTATTTATCCAGCCAAGAGTTTATGTGTTACCTGTCATTGGATTGCCACTTCAGCAGAGTTCTGGGATGGACTTAATAAGGGAAATGCAGGCTTTCATAAATAGAAAGGGACAAAAAATTTCTTCCAGTGAGTTCATTGACATGCATGAGAGCCAGATTACAACTTTCACAGGCCCCTGAAGCCCTCTAGAGATTCTTGGAGATCTCTGGATTCATAAGCCACTTATGTTAACCTTGGGAAATATTGGAGGGAAACATGAATATTGCGTGAACATTCCCTCGTCTGACAGAATCTTGTTTAAAATATTTGACATGGGCATGCTCTACTTACCCACTTTCATCTCAACTATTTTGGGTCCTCTAATGTACACTATTTTATCTTTACTACCTTTCTTTCTATAGAACCTGGTCTGACTAATCATTTTTTCTCTTTAGCTCCACCATAGTATCTAAATTATTGATCCAATGGTCCACAAGCTCCCCATTCTCAACCTTTGTATACAGTCCTTCACATCACACTCCTAGTCCTTCAACTGCGGTAATTGGTTCATCTTATCTATATATGTCAACCTCTGAGTTATCCATTATAAGTGATGACTTTATCACCATTGATAACAGACCTCTACCCAAGACTTCAGCCATCCTAGTTCCTCCTCTCTCCCCTGTCTTAGTCACTACTTAAAGATCTTTACTCTTTAGGAAATAAATTTTAATAGATAATGCTTATTTTTTGTGATAGAATGAATTAGTATGACTTATTGAGTTTTTTTTTTCAGAGAAGCATAGATCAACTCATGATGCAAATAAGCAAATTATCAATACAGAAATGGCAAAGAGTCTATAAAAAGAAAAAAAAATGAAGGAGCATGTGATTATTTTGTAGTATGATATAGGCACATTTTATTAATTAAAACACGTAACCACACATACAATTAAAACCCCCAATAACTTGTAGACGTTTCTACTAATTAGGAGTGTGGGCAGATTGAGTGGGATAAAATCCTAGTCTTCTTCTTACAGATGTTTGGTCTTAGACAGTGTAATATTCCTTTCCAGCCTCAGGTTCCTCCTTGTAAAATGAGAATAATAATACCATTTTCCTAGGGTTGTAATGAAAAATAATTAAGATAATTCAAAAATTACACTTAATATACTGCCTAAGACATAGTTCTCTTTCCCTTGGTAGCTCAGAAGGTAAAGAACCTGTCTGCAATGCAGGAGACCTCAGTTCGATCCCTGGGTCAGGAAGATCCAAACTGGAGAAGGGAATGGCTACCCACACAGAGAGGCCTGGTAGATTACAGTCCATGGAGTCCCAAGGAGTCAGACATGACTGAGTGAGTAAGCTTGCAGGACACAGTTGCCACCTTCTAAACGATTATGATTTAAAACCTCTAAGAAAACTGCTAGTTATCATTCTTTATTAAAATTACTTTAATCCTATTTACCATTGCCTATTACCTATGTTTACCATCATTATTATATTGCAGGCAATTTCTAAGTAATCCTCAATTATTTTTTCCCGAGGCCTAAAACTCAAATTTCTCTGACTTTTCCTCATAGTCTTACATATGTCTTTTTAAGGTTTTCTTTGGAGAGGGACTTCCCTGGTGGTCCAGTGACTAAGACTTCATGCTCCCAAAGCAGGGGGCCTGGGTTCAGTGCCTGGTCAGGGAAGTGGATCCACATGCTGCAACTAAGGGTTCACAAACCACAACTAAAGATCTTGCCTGTGACAACTAAGACCCAGAGCAGCCAAATAAATAAATTAATTAATATTTTTTAAAATGTCACCACTCTAATTTAAAAAAAAATTAATAGAAAATCTTAAAGACCCATCACAAGCATGGAAATTCAAATTGTAATCAAAAATCTTTCAACAAACAAAACCCCAGGACCAGATGGCTTCCCAGGTGAATTCTGCTGAAAATTTAAAGAACTAGCACTTATCCTACTCAAAATCTTCCAGAAAATTGCAGAGGAAGGTAAACTCCCAAACTCATTCTATGAGGCCACAATTACCCTAATACCAAAACCAAAGATGACACATAAAAAGAAAACCAGGCCAATATCATTGATGAACATAATTCAACAAAGTTCTAGCAAACAGAATCCAACAGCATATTAAAAAGATCATACATCATGACCAAATGGGTTTTATCCCAGGGATGCAAGTATTCTTCAGTATTCACAAATCAACCAATGTGATATACCATGTTAACAAATTGAAAGATAAAAAACATATCATCTCAATAGATGTAGAGAAAGCCTTTAACAAAATTCAACACCTATTTATGATAAAAACTCTCTACAGGAAAGCAAGCATAGAAGGAACATACTTCAACATGATAAAAGCCATATACAACAAACACTGCTGTTGCTGCCAAGTCGCTTCAGTCATGTCCGACTCTATAAGACCACATAGATGGCAGCCCAGCAGGCTCCCCCGTCCCAGGGACTCTCCAGGCAAGAATACTGGAGTGGGTTGCCACTTCCTTCTCCAATGCATGAAAGTTAAAAGTGAAAGTAAAGTCGCTCAGTCATATCCTACTTTTAGCGATTCCATGGACTGCAGCCCACCAGGCTCCTCCGTCCATGGAATTTTCCAGGCAAGAGTACTGGAGTGAGGTACCATTGCCTTCTTCACAACAAACACACATTAAGCATTATCCTTAATGGCAAAAAAAGAGAAAGAAAGAAAGCATTTCCTCTAAAATCAGGAACAAGACAAGGGTGCCCACTCTCATCACTACTATTCAACATAGTTTTGGAAATCCTAGCCACAGCAATTAGAGAAGAAAAAGAAATGAAAGGAATCCAGATTGGAAAAGTAAAACTCTCACTGTTTGCAGATGTCATGATCCTCTAAACAGAAAACCATAAAGACACCACCAGAAAATTACTAGAAGTAAAACTTTTACTGTTTGCAGATGACATGATCCTCTACACAGGAAACCCTAAAGACACCACCAAAAAATTAGTAGAGATAATCAATGAATATAGTAAAGTTGCTGGATATAAAATTAATACACAGAAATCCCTTGCATTCCCATACTATAACAATGAGAAAACAGAAGGAGAAATTAAGGAAGCAATCCCATTCTCCATTACAATGAAAAGAATAAAATACTTAGAATAAATTTACTGAAATAAATAAAAGACCTATATATAGAAAACTATAAAACACTGATGAAAGAAATCAAAGATGACACAAATATGGAGAAATACATCATGTTCATGGATTGAAGAATCAATATAATGAAAGTGAGTATGCTATCCAAAGCAATCTATAGGTTCAATGCAATCCCTATCAAGCTACCAATGGCATTTTTCACAGAACTAGAACAAATAATTTCACAGTTTGTATAGAAATACACACACACACACACAAAAAAAAAAAAAACTCAAATAGCCAAAGCAAACTTGAGAAAGAAGAATGGAACTGGAGGAATCAACCTGCCTGACTTCAGACTATACTACAAAGCTACAGTCATTAAGACAGTATGGTACTGGCACAAAGACAGACATATAGATCAGTGGAACAAAATAGAAAGCCCAGAGATAAATCCACACACCTATGGACACTTTATCTTTGAAAAAGGAGGCAAGAATATACAATGGAGAAAAGAAAATCTCTTTAACTAATGGTGCTGGGAAAACTGGTCAACCACTTGTAAAAGAATGAAACTGGAACACTTTCTAACACCATACACAAAAATAAACTCAAAATGGATTAAAGATCTAAATGTAAGACCAGAAACTGTAAAACTCTTAGAGGAAAACATAGGCAGAACACGCAAAGACATAAAGCAAGATTCTCTATGGCCCACCTTCCAGAGTACTAGAAATAAAAATAAACAAATGAGACCTAATTAAACTTAAAAGCTTTTGCACAGCAAAGGAAACTATAAGCAATGTGAAAAGGCAGCCTTCAGAATGGGAGAAAATAATATCAAGTGAACCAACTGACAAATAATTAATCTCAAAAATGTAGAAGCAGCTCATGCAACTCAATACCAGAAAAATAAATGACCTGATCAAAAAGCGGGCCAAAGAACTAAACAGATATTTTTTCCAAAAAAGACATACAGATGGCTACAAACACATGAAAAAATGCTCAACATCACTCATTATCAGAGAAAGGCAAGTCAAAACAACAATGAGATACCATCTCATGCTGGTCAGAATGGCTGCCATTGAAAAGTCTTCTGCTACTGCTGCTGCTAAGTCGCTCCAGTTGTATCTGACTCTGTGTGACCCTATTGATGGCAGCCCACCAGGCTCCTCAGTCCCTGGGATTCTCAAGGCAAGAACACTGGAGTGGGTTGCCATTTCCTTCTCCAATGCAAGAAAGTGAAAAGTGAAAATGAAGTCACTCAGTCGCGTCCGATTCTTAGCGACCCCATGGACTGCAGCCTACCACCAATACAGTATATCAATGCATATATATGGAATTTAGAAACATGGTAACAATGACCCTATATGCAAGACATCACAAGGAACAGAGATATAAAGAACAGACTTTTGAACTCTGTGAGAGAAGGTGAGGGTGGGATGATTTGAGAGAATAGCACTGAAACTTGTATATTTCATATGTAAAATAGATGATCAGTGCAAGTTCAATGCATGAAACAGAGCACTTAAAGCCGGTGCTCTGGGACAACCCAGAGCAATGGGGTAGGGATGGAGGTGGGAGAGGGTTTCAGGATGGGGGGACACATGTATACCCATGGCTGATTCATATCAATATATGGCAAAACCACCACAATATTGAAAATTAATTAGTCTCCAATTAAAATAAAGAAATTAACTTTGAAGAAAAAAATAAAATGTCAGCACTGTAATTTAAAAATTTTTTTCTTGGATAAATAGTAATTACATGATATGACAGAAGTGTTAGCTAACACTGTGGCAGTAATCATGTTGTAATATATAAATCTATCAAATCAACATGGCATATACCTTAAACTTACACAATACTATATGCCAATTATATATCAACAAAGCAGGAAAAAGCAAACATGAAAAATGGAGGTATAATTGACATTTAGATAACTAATAGTGAGAGAGAAGTTCTGAGTATGGTACCCTAAGTTTTTGTGAGGATCACAAAGCATTAAGTATGCATAAATAAAGCTTTTTTGTTACAAATCTGTATATTAATTTATTTAGTCCTCTGGCCTCTGCACTTACAGTCAAAGAGAGACAACAGTGATATGCATCTCAGGGAAATACAAATTGACCTCATATTGAAAAGATATTAAACTGTATGATTTATTTCTTTATCTAGGTGGTGAATAAAGAGATATTAATTATGTAGTTATCTGCACTTTAATGTTTGCCTAAACTATTTTATATACAAAAATGTAAGTATTCTGAAATGGAGAGACAGACTTGAGAACAGGTCAATAAGTTTATAACCCTTGCTTTTACAGACCCTAAAACTATGCTTAATTTATTTTACATTAAAATTTAATTATTTGTGTATTAAAATGTGAGAGGGTTTTATACTTTCTTTAACAGAAGGAGGTGTTTTTCATGTTTATTTATAATGTGGTCTGTTCTGAGGGCTTTCAGATATACCTAATCTTAGAAATATATGTGTAATGTTGCTTGCGTTTTTATCGTTCCAGAAGTATATTCCCTTGTACTAAATATTCTGTAATTCTTATTGTGTTACAGCTTTCCTACATGTACTGAATTTTAATACTCATTCTACTAACTATTATGGTATCATTTGCACTCCTCATGAACATGGTCATTCAAATTATTGATTGAACCATTAAATGGAGAAATAAGTATGATGTAAAGTCAATTGTTATCATAACTCCTGGATATCAACTGTTTGCATATTCACTAGCTTATTCTACCCATCTCAATATTTATATATGTTCTGTTATATCTACCCAGGTAAAGGATATATATGAGTGAGTTAAAGTGTTAGTTACTTAGTCGTGTCCAACTCTTTGTGACCCTATGGACTGTAGCCCATCAGGCTCCTCTGTCCATGGAATTCTCCAGATAAGAATACAGGAGTGGGTAGGATCTTCTCAACCTAGGGATTGAACCTGATCTTCTGCATTTCAGGCAGATTCTGAGCCACAGGGAAGCCCCAATGGATACATATATATCATCTATAATAGAATTAAATGCTTAATGACATAGCAGATTAGATCCACAATATTTTCTTTATCTATAAAACCAGCTATCAGTTGACAGTAGAATTTAAGTAATCTGGCAAAATTACTTTTTAAAAAATCAAGCTGTTCTCTAAATAACTCATAATATTCTCATTTAATATCCTCATTTTTTGATGAAGAAAGTGTGACCCCAATACCAGATTTTTGAAGGACTTAAACTACCACAATTCTGAGTGTCCTCTTTAAGAAAAAGAATATTACGAATACAAAATTAGTCATGCAAGTCAATATTAATTTAGGATGAGAAAAATCACAACAAAATACAAACTTCAAAAAAGCTAATAGATTCAACAAGTATGAAATCTGAAAAAATTTATTAGAAAATTGTCTGACACATCTACAATTGTTAGTCCCTAAGTATTGTCCTACTCTTTGCAACCCCATAAACTGTAGCACACCCAGCTTCCCTGTCCTTCACTGTCTCCCAGAGTTTGCTCAAACTCATGTCCATTGAGTCAGTGATGCCATCCAACCATCTCATGCTCTGTTGCCCTCTTCTCTTCTTCCCCTCAATCTTTCCCAGGATCAGAGTCTTTTCTAATGAGTCGGCTCTTCACATCAGATGGCCAAAGGATTGGAGTTTCAGCTTCAACATCTGCCCTTCCAATGAACACCCAGGACTGATCTCCTTTAGGATGGACTGGTGGAATATCCTTGCAGTCCAAGGGACTCTCAAGAGTCTTCTTCAACACTGTAGTTTGAAAGAATCAATTTTTCAGTGCTCAGGCTTCTTTACAGAACAATTCTCACAGTCACACTTGAATACTGGCAAAATCATAGCTTTGACAATATGGACCTTTGATGGCAAAGTGATGTCTCTGCTTTTTGATATACTGTCTAAGTTTGTCATAGCTATTCCAATTTTATGGCTGCAGTCACAATCCAGAGTGATTTTGGAACCCAGGAAAAAGAAATCTGACACTGTTTGCATAATTTCCCTATCTATTTGCCATGAAGTGATATGACTGGATGCCATGATCTTGGTTTCTTAAAAGCTGAATTTCAAGCCAGTTTTCTCACATCTACAATACTTTTCCGTGTATTTGTTCTGTCTGCATACTGTTTTCCAAAAACAGTATTTTAATGATAAGGAAATTTTATTATTTTGATAACTTCAGGAAATTAAGTTATTGATAACTTATTTTATTTTTTATTGATAACGAGGAAATTTCTTCATATTCTTAACTCATTTTTTAATAATGTCATGCAAGTGTTCGGGATTATTGTCAACTTTGGGGAAATCGCTATCAAGTTTCTTTCATACGTACATACACATAGTGGTGAGCCATATAAAAATATACCGCACATCCAAACTCTGTATATCCTATTTGCTGGGTCCTAACATTCCTGCAGGTACTACAATGCAATGTGTCATAAGGAAAAATATAAGAGAGAAAATGTACTATAGAGGGGCAGAATGATAAAGGGAAAATTGGAACAGAAAGAGATCGGTGTCTTAAATTAAGTGTGGTTCAACTATTATACTTTTGCAAATTTTTACCAAATGTTAGACCCCATCAACACAATTCTAAAGGTGCTTTCTTGTCTTCATGGAAAATCTGCCTCTGCTTAACCTCACCTGAGTTTTAGGAAACTGAAGATGGGAAGAAGAAACAACTTGTCCATTATCACGTAGCATGTAAACTGCTAGCTGAGCTTGGAATTTAAGGTTGAATAATTCCAAAGATAATACTCTAAAACAGCAAGCTATGTTTCTAATAAGAGAGTAAAAGAGTTCATATATCCTTAACATATGAAAAAGCTATTTTGAATCAGTATGAGCTCATCATATTCCAATGAAAACATGAACAATTTGCCAAAGAATAAATAAATGATTAATTAGCATTAAAAATTGTGCTCAGGTTTAATATGAATATATAGTTGCTCCAATTTGAAAATAAATTTTCAATGATAATAAACAGCATTGATGAACTAAGATAGGCACATAGATTGTGCCTAATAATATAAATTTGTACAAGCTTCAGGAAATTACTTTGTCAATTTGGCAGTGTGTACTAATAGCTTCAAACATGCTCATCACATCATGAAGTCATTTCACTTCCAAGACAAAAAGTCTGAAATAAATACAAAGTCTTATACAGAAATACATTGAAATATTTTATAAATAGGGGGGAAATAAACAATATAAAAGGAACAGCCAGGTGAATTATGGGACTATCATATAGAAAATGAAATACAGTGTGTGCTATTACATTATAGTTATCATATTTCCATAATACACAGAGATACTCATGGACTACCAAGTGAAAAAAGATATTTTACATATAATACACAATGCAGTCTCAACCATATAAAAGAACACACACACAGACATTAAGCAGAGATATACAACTTCTTATATATATATGGACTTCCCAGGCGGTCTAGTAGTAAAGAACCTGCCTGTCAATGCAGGTTAGATGTAAGAGACGTGGATTCGATCCCTGGATAAGGAAGATCCCCTGGAGGAGGACACAGCAACCCTCTCCAGTACTCTTGCCTGGAGAACTCCCTGGAGAGAGGAGCCTGGCAGGCTGAAGTAATTAGCGTCGCACAGAGTCAGACACAAGTGAAGCAGTTTAGTACACATATAGATATATATATATAGGAGCTATAATTTCAAAAATGACATTATACTATCTTAAATTGAAAGTGCAATTTTTAAAAAAAATTCTTTGTTTTATAATCTATGAAACAGAATATTTGTACCTACTTCTATGCTTCTTGTTAGCAAGTTTAAGAATTGATGAGGATGTGTCTATATTGAGCTCTGAAAGCATAGGTTTTTATCAAAGCATTCACTTTAGTGCAATTCAGAACAGGTGTCTGATGTTCTCTGCTCCACATTTTCCTCCCCCACTGCCTTACAGTCTGCACAGCTGTGGTTGTCTGTCTGGTGGTCTCCCAGAGGTGGCTGTGTTTCATTGTAAGGCTGTGTTAGCAAAGCCCCTGGGCTCTTATGTGAGGAAAGGCACTATATAAATGCAAAATAGTTTATTTTATTCATGCTGTCGTATAAATAGAGATCTACTTTATGTGAGCAGTTTTTCAAGGAAACTGGCTATTCTTACTATCAGGCTCCTCATTCTCAGGGCCTCCATAATCTATTGGGCAAAATTATTTTCCACCCCAAGAAAACAGATGCCTTCTCAGGTACAGAACAGTCATTAGAAATGTCACCTTGAACCAATACTCATCCATATAGAGGACTAGATTGTTATCTAGATGGCTCAGGCAAGAGCTGAGTCTTGCTCTGTCTGAAGCCGTAAATGTTTGGCTTCAAGGACCAATTGAGACCACTCTTTTCTCTTGATCTCAGTAGTGACTCCTTTCTTGGCATCTCCAATATGAGGATCTGGTGAAGAGGGCAGGCTCTACAACCAGGGTGATGTAGGTTTAAATCCTAGTTATGCTGTTGAGAGCTCTGTCTTTGAGTCCTATTTCTCATTTGTAAAATGAATACATCCAACAATTAGGGGTAGTGTAGGATGATTAAATGAAGCATGTGGAAAAGTCAGTGAACACAGTGAAGGCACATAGTAGTTCAATACATGTTATCTATTAGAGTCTGTGTTTCTACCTCCCTCATTCAATACCAACTTAAGAAATGTATTTAGAACACTATACTACAGGCAGGGACTGGAGAGTAGCTGGAGCATAGAAGTTATGGGGCCTGTATATGCCTTTTAAAGAATTTACAAGCTCTAAACATAGAAAGCTTAGAACCAGAAGTGACCTCAGTATCTTATCTGTCCCACTCCCTCCATTTTTCAAATAAGGAAAGCTTATTAAAACAAGCTAGTATGACTTCCCAGTTTTGTCTGACAAGCTCTATGCCTCAAATGAATCAAATACACTTGACACATTAATTTAGTTCAGAGATCCTTGGAGTTATAGGCCCCTCTTTTCTGTTTTTCTTCCTTTGCCTTTAAATACTAAACTAATTTTATTTGATGATAGGACACAAACTCTTTTCATATTGAGCTACCCTTTGACTACCACTCAACATCATGGCCTAATCTTGCTTCTTATCTTGATCAACCTTGTATTGTTCCTATAACAAGGATGCTCTGGAAAGCACTCCTTTTCTCGAAGTGTTTAGTAGAAGTACACCTTTAGTTTTGTCTAAAATTAGTTTTTAAAAGTTTGAAACCCTTAAGAATAAATGTGTAAAAGAATGAAGTTTTGCCCTTTGCAAAAACATGGATGGACTTGGAGGGTATTATGCTAAATGAAATGTCAGACACATACTGTATGATGTACAAATGCTTATGAAATCCTGTTATATTCAATAGTTTCATTTTTTTAGATTTCACATAGCAGCGACATCAGAGAAAGACAAACACTATACAATGTGACCTCTATGTGAAATCTAAAAATTTTTTTAAAAAAACTTCCATGTAAGAATTAAAGATTTTAAAATTTTAAAAAAATCAAATTAAAAAAAATAAATTAAATACTCATAAAAAAAAACTTCTGAATATAATAAAAAAAGAAATAGATTCACAGATATAGAAAACAAACAATGGGGAGAAAGTAGAAGGGAAAGGCAAATGGGGTAGGGAATTAAGAGGTACAAACTACTATATATAAAACAGATAAGCTACAGGTATACATTGTACAACACAGATAATATAATCAATATTTTATAATAGCTATAAATGAAGTGTGACTTTCAGAATTATGAATCACTATGTTGGACACTATACTGTGCTTAGTCATTCAGTTGTGCACAACTCTGTGACACCAGGCTCCTCTGTCCATGGAATTCTCCAGGCAAGACTACTGGAGTGGGTTTCCATGCCCTCCTCCAGGGGATCTTCCCAACCCAGGTGTCCTGCATTGCAGGCAGATTCTTTACCAATCGAGGTAACAGGGAAGCCCTCCTGTCTGTCTCTCTATTGCTGTCCTGCAAATAGTTTCATCAGTAACATCTTTCTAGATTCCATACACTTGTTAATATACAATATTTGCCTTTCTCTTTCTGACTTACTTTGGAAGGAGAGGGTAGGATGAATTGAAAGAGTGGCATGGAAACACATACATTACCATATGTAAAATAGGTAGCCAGTGGGAATCTCTGTGTGACACAGCAAGCTCAACCCAGTGGTTTGTGACAACCTAGAGGGGTGGAACTGGAGAAGGAAATGGCAACCCACTCCAGTGTTCTTGCCTAGAGAATCCCAGGGACAGGGGAGCCTGGCAGGCTGCCGTCTATGGGGTCACACAGAGTCGGACACGACTGAAGCAACTTAGCAGCAGCAGTAGCAGAGGGGTGGAACAAGGTGGAAAACAGGAGGGAGGTTCAGGAGGGAGGGGACATATGTAAGCCTGTGGCTGATTCATGTTTATGTATGGCAGAAACCAGCACAATATTGTAGAGCAAATATCTTCGAATAAAAAATTTAACAAAATAATAATATCACCCAACAGAGTGTAGAACATTCTTTGGTCCAGGTGTTTCTAATAGTAACCTCTTTTGCTGTCTCACATAGGGAGTTATCATTACCATCTTTCTAAGTGCCATATATATGTGTTAGTATACTGTATTGGTGTTTTTCTTTCTGGCTTACTTCACTCTGTATAATCGGCTCCAGTTTCATCCACCTCATTAGAACTGATTCAAATGTATTCTTTTTAATGGCTGAGTAATACTCCATTGTGTACATGTACCACAGCTTTCTTATCCATTCATCTGCTGATGGACATCTAGGTTGTTTCCATGCCCTGGCTATTATAAACAGTGCTGCGATGAACATTGGGGTACACGTGTCTCTTTCAATTTTGGTGGCAAAACCAATACAGTATTGTAAAGCAAAATAAAGTAAAAATTAAAATTAAAAAAAAATAGATAACTATGAGAAAAAAAATAATTCCAGAATTTTTCTACTTAAAAAAATAATTATTATTATAGCACTGATAACATTTAAAAACAATCACATAGCCCATTGATAAAACTGTATTAAATAAGTATAAAACCTTCAAAAAATAAAAAATTTATATTGTGTTATAAAAAAAAAATAATAGTAAGCTCTTCTCTCTAGTCCAGAAATCTTAATTTTTCTGTGCCATGCACTCCTTTGACAGTCTGTGGAAACCTGTAAATTCCTCCTTAGAATAAAGCTTTTTAATACAAACGTAAAATAGGTAAATTTCAAAAGAAACTTGTTTTATTGAGACAGTTATCCAATTAAGGGGAAAATTGTCCTATAAAATCATATATGTTTTTATTAACATATTCAATAACAAGGTCTAGTGTGGGTCTAATAGCCACCGTAATCTCAAACTAATGATGAGCACAAACATGATTTGTAGACAGCTGCAACAACTGTGATGTGGTATAAAGATATATGTGATTTCTATTGATGATGTCCATAAATTCTGCTAATCCTAATGTGATTTCCTTCCTACATTCATAATAGAAGGAAGTGCTAAACTCTAGTTAGAAGTTAATAAAAATGAAGATATAATAGTTAACCCATTTACATCCAGTGACCCTGTGAATTCAATTAGAGAACTTTGTAGCCTCTGCAACCTAGAACTCCAGCTGTGATTTCTGACAGAGATCTGAGTAGACTTGGCCCAAGCTAACCATTCTGTCCTGCACAACGGCTACCTCTTCCTAAAGCAGAATTCAGATGTACAGTTGCTCTTGGGGACCAGCCATTTATTTTCTCCATGTCTTGTTTTGAGAATATCTAAATAGGAAAGTTTCAAAATTAGGCAAGGAGAAAGCAAATGGATTTTTCCAATTAGGAAATGTTTTATATAGTACCAAGTTCTCTCTTCTACTACCCAGTCTTTACCACAGATATTTTCTGATTCTATCTCTCTTTCCCTTCTTCTATTTTGAGACTGAAAGCCTAAGTGGAGTTTGAATGAAAAGAACCCCTCTGGTAGACTTAGTAATATCTTTCACTACTTTGTGATGAGGAAAAGTTATATAAAAAGTACTCAATATGCTTTCCTTCCTGTATTTCTCCTCGTCTTTCTTTTCATATATTCTTAACAGAAAACACATTCTTTAATTGACCTAGAGTTAATTTCTCAAACCTTATAGGCAATACACACACACACACTCACACACACACACAAACACCCCTCTACTCCCCTATAGATGGTATACATATATATGTATATACAAACATAAACATAGATATAGATATATATTTCATATATTTTATCCTTTTAAATTTAAGTGTGATCTCAGAATTTTTTTCATAAAATATAATTTTATTGTAATAAAAGTTCCATGAGGGCAGGTGTTTTGTTCACTGTTGCTTCCATAAAAATTAGAACAGAGTCTGGCAGTGCTTGAATATTTATTGAATGAAAACATGTGTATGTTAGCAAATAGAAAAAAGAAAAGAGTAACAAAGCTAACTTGTGAGGATTTTTTTGGTTTTATCTAAAATAAGAGAGAAAGCTAAGTATACCAGAAGTAGTTTTCATAAAATTACACAGACATTTAATAGCAATAGAACTATTTTGTCCTAAAATACCAAAAGGTTTCAGTTTAAACTCAAAATAAAAGGCTCTGATTGCTAGTGATGATCTAGAAGACAAACAAAAGGTATAACTTGTAAAATGTGAGTAAAACTATCTGTGCATACCAAAGCAGAGGAAATATGAGGCAGAGTGAATATTGTTACTGAACTCTAGAATTGCCAATAAGATGGCTGTACAGCCAAGGGTGATCAATACATATATGTTAAATAAATAAATTATAAGCTAACAACTCAACACCATGTAATTTCTTCCTCACTTCATCTGTCAACATTTCACAGACATGCTAGGCCTGTGCCAGTGGAGTAAAATAAACCAAAAGATGAATATTTAGCTGAGAAGAGGTGAGGATTAAAGAGAACAAGGAAGGATTAGTGACCATACAACTTCTAATTAACCATAAAAAGATGAATATTGGGAGCAGTAATTCATATTCTGACGTAATGAAACAGGAAAAGAGGGACAGGAGGGAGAAGTCCATGAAGAATTCAGAGAGACCCAGTCCATGTACATTGCCGAGTAACAGCATCCAAAGCATAGGGTCCCTTAACCCACTAGACAGTAATTATTTCTCAAGCACACCTGAAAAATGCTGACACAGCTCCCCTTTGGAATATTTCAAGTGATAGAGATCACATCGCTTTTTAAAACAGGAAGCTCAATTATTTACAGACATAGTTATTAGAAGTTTGTTCTTTATTAAGACTTAAAATTTACCACATTATAGTCTGTTCAACACTGAGCACAAAGCCTGGTACATAAAATCCACTCAGTGATTTATTTTACTTTATTCACTCTTTTTTTGTTGTTGTTGTTCCCCACATGGGGAGGGGCATGGTGGGAATCTGCTCACTTCAGGATGATAGTCTGTTTCTTATTTTTCCTGAAAATATAGGATAATTGGGAGTAGTCCCCCAGTAGACAGGAGCTCACCATTCATGACCACAGTTGCATTGTTTATTCATATACATATATGAGAATATATACATATCTTCAATCTTTAAAAAATACCCCTTGGTACTAAGAAGTGGGTAAAGGGTATATACGAAATCAGTGCAACTCTTCAAATATTAAACCAGCTTCCTTGCAATCTCTTTCAAAACATTCCCTTCTCCAAATCAAAGTTCCCAAATCATGGTTTGCCTAACATTCAGCCTTTACTACCAATGATCAGGTTTATCCACTTTTAGCCTTGTAAAGGGCAGTGATTTAAGGTTAGACCCAGATGTTCAAGTGTGGTATGACTTGCTAGATTACAGGGAATCCATCCATCCTAACACTTGATTGGGATATGGATTTTTATTTACAAATACAACTGAAAAATTGTTCCCAGTAACTAACACACATTAAGTTTTCAATTAAGTAAAAGCAATAAATTTCTCATTTAGCTCTCTCTTTTTTATACAATTTAGTTTTTTATCCCAAATGCAGACCTTACCCCTGTTAAAATTTTTATTTTGTTGGTTTCCATGCCGCAGCTCTACCTATTGAGAGCTTACATATTTTCATTCTTCCATTTTTTTTTTCCTTTAGTTCACATAACAAGACACCTGCCCACCTTGACTCTTGATTCCCTCCTCCTTCCACCAGAATTGGAGCAATTTTCCTCAGTTATCCTTCCTCTCTCTATTCTAAAATTGATCTTTCCCACTTCTACATTGTTCTCACTGAAGTTAACTTCACCAATAACCACTAAATTTTCAAATCTAATGAATCTTTTGAACACTTTATCTTATTTTATCCTTCATCAGTATTTGATCATCGTTTATTTGTGGAAAAAAAGGTATCTTTTCCTAACTTTCATTACATTAATTTTATATTTCTTCTTGATATATTTACAATAAGTCTCCTTTTAGAATAAAGTGCATCTTTCTGTTTATGCAAGATTTATTTGTGTTCCTAGGGTGGAGAGATACACTTCTAATAGATTTTGAATATTCCTTGGCAAGCCTAACTTTCAAAATATTATCATTTTGCTGTTATTGATGATGCTGTCTTTTCTTTCAATTGACTGTTAGTATGCAAGAGATTTTTTCAAGTGTTTATTTGGTAATTTGCTGCTTTTTGAATTTTCTTATAAATTCATTTATTTTCCTTATGTCTTTCACATATATGATCTTATCTCTATGTCATAATAATTTTATTTCCTTCAAGTTTTATACCTTTTATTTCTTTCTCTTGTTGTATTGGCAAGTGCATCTACATTCTAGCACATTGCTTAATTACAGTAAGCATGGTAGGCAAAGTTGGCTTGTGCTGCATGTTCTGTGTAGGCATGCTCAGTCGTATTTGACTTTGGGAACCTGTCAAGCTCCTTTGTCCATGAGATTTTCCAGGCAAGAATATTGGAGTGGATTGCCATTCCCTTCTCCAGGGAATCTTCCCAACTCAGGGTTCAAACCCCCATCTCCTATGGCTTCTACATTGATAGGCAGATTCTTTACCACTGAGTCATCAATGACTAATTTTAAAGAAAATATGACTACTGTTTTTTCACTAAAACAAATGCTATATTTTAATTAAGATATATAATTGTATGAATGAGAGAGATTAGAGAGACAAGGAAAAGGAGAGAGTGCTTTTTAAAATAATTGTCTTTTTTAAGATTTATTCATTTTTTAATTGAAGGATAATTGCTTTAAAGAATTCTGTTGTTTTCTGTCAAACATCAACATGAATCAGCCATAGTTTAATGAAGTATTTCACCAACTACATTTTTTGTTGTCTATGGGGATTGATCATATTTTTAATATCATGTTTTATTATTAAATTTGCTAACATTGAACTAACCGTATTCCCCTAGGATTAACCTGCTTTAGTCAAGATTACTGTTTCAGATGTGTCTTTTTCATTTTAAACATAAACTGTTCATTTTTAAAATAAAGCATATCATTTTATTTCCCTTTATTATTAAACCCTAAACTAACTTATTTTTAATATTCTTTGAGTTTCCTGAGCCATACAGCAACTTCCCGTTGGCTACCTTTTTTACGCATGGTACTCTAAGTCTCCATGTTATTCTTTCAATACATCTCACCCTCTCCTCCCCTCTCCTCTTGTCCGTGAGTCTATTCTCTATGTTGCTCTCTCAACTGTTGTCCTGTAAATAAATTCTACAGTACCATTTTTCTAGATACTGTATGTGTACACTAGAATATGATATTTATTGTTCTCCTTCTGACGTACTTCACTCCGTATAATAGGTTCTAGGTTCATCAACCTCATTGGAACTGACTCAAATGTGTTCTTTTTTATGGCTGAAAAATGCCCTATTGTGTATATGTACAACAAATTTTTTATCCATTTACCTGTCGATGGGCATCTAGGTTGCTTCCATGTTCTACCTATTGTAAATAGTGCAGCAATGAACAATGGGGTACATGTGTCACTTTCAGTTTTGATTTCCTCAGGGTATATGCCTAGGAGTGGGAATGCTGGGTCATATGGTGGTTTTATCCCTAGTTTTTAAAGGTATCTCCATAACATCTTCCATAGCGGCTGTGTCAATTTACTTTCGCACCAGCAGTGCAAGAGTGTATCCTTTAATCCACACCCTTCCCAGCATTTACTGTTTGTAGACTTTTTTTAAATTATTTTTTTTTATTTTCATGGAGGCTAATTACTTTACAATATTGTAGTGGTTTCTGCCATATATTAACATGAATCA